>NC_042957.1:59739280-60389379 GCF_901001165.1 Salmo trutta | reverse complement strand
GAGAGCCACCAGAGAGGGAGAGAGAGAGAGCCACCAGAGTGTGTGGGTCTACTCAGGTCCACTGCTGCATAGAGAAAGAGAAAGACAAGGGGGCGAGCGTTTTGAGCTGAGGACAGGCTTTTTTTCTTCTCATTAAAAATGGAAACCTGTCATTTCTAAACGTACTCCCTTACACACAGAGACACGGCTGACAGAGAGGGTCAGACACCAAGGCCCAGACCACCCACCGCCCACCTGCCTCTCCACAAGGCATCTCACAGAAAGAGACTAAACTACTTTAGGAGCAATACAGTCATGGAAGAATGTGAACACCTTTTTGCTGCAATCGCCACCAGCATATCAGCTTCAAAAACACATAGTTCAGCAGAGCTAATGTGTGCTGAGACACTGCGATCAAAGGCAAACGCCTGCCACAGGGAGATAACGGGGTACACCCCTTGCCCCTCGCTGTCACCCCACCTCTGTAAAGATTCTCCCTCATTTCTAACAGAGAACACAGCCCCCCCCCAATGAGACTAAGCAGGACCATTCAACAGCACAAACCCCCTGGAATAGGCATGTCAGCCCACTGTAGTACACCATCGCCAGAGCTGTGTCTAGTAATGGAGATAGAAGGGCTAGTCAGATGATGGAGGGTCCAAGTGAAGGGTAATGCTTGGACAGAGACAATACAACAACAAGTAACATGGACAACAGCCAAACACTCAACACAGTAGACAAGCAGAAAGGAAGGAGGGAGAGAAAAGAGAGAGATGGAGGTAAAGAAGGAAACGCTGTGCTCTCCCTCTTTCCGTCTTCTCGTGTTGCTCTTTTCAGCTGGGGGAAAGGAGGAGAAGGCAGCAGCACTAATAAGTTCAGCTCTATCCGTCTGCTGCTCGCCATGCGACAGGGGCTACTCTTCTGGTGCCCCGACGTCACTCTGCTTCCCAATTACCACATTTACACACTCCACCTCGTACTGCACGCACACTCCTTCCCTCACATTTCTGCAGCACTATTAAAAATGCTTTACGTACTTCCATCTCACCTTTCTACATGTATATTATCCATACATGAAATAAACAGAGAGTTAGTTATACAGTGAGAATCAGAATGAGCAGCTCCTCTCTGTGGAAGGTGTAGAAGCATGAAGACTAACAGACGCCACCACCTGTAGCTGTGGACAAACAGTTCCTTTTTAAAGCCCTGCGGTTGTGATGAAGTGTTGAGACTACGCTGAGTGTTGAGTACATCTAGACTCCAGACACCTTGGTGTGTGTGTGGTGGCTGGCCTCTAAATGCCACCAGCGTCTAGTCAGTTCTCAGACCCAACACTGTCTTGACTCACGACTGGGACTGAGAAAAATATACAAAATTGTAAAGCTTTGCAACTTTTACAACCTGATTCCAGACCATTTGGCCATCTAGTGAGGCATGTTGTCGACTTAACATCCAGTCTGATCTGATCCAGGATCAGTATATTACCTGGCCACAGAGCGCTGTGCAAAGCTGCCTGGCAGACACCAGGCATCACATCCACCCAGCCAGAGTCTATTAAGATAAGATCCAAACAATAACAGTGCTGTAAGTGGCTGTCCCCACCTCGTACCTCACCCTCCCCATCTAACCTTTCCTAATTCATGTTAAGGTTAAGTGTACCTGCGCTCACTGCCTCTCAATATGTTCTCTCAGAGAGGCCTTTTGGTGAGTCATCAGATAGCGCCGGCTGCAGCAGTATTCTCTGAGGTTGGAAATGCCAGGCAGATAAGACTGCTCTGGTGTTGGGTGTGCACAGATGCGTGCGTGCGTGCGTACACACACACACACACACACACACACTGCCGGGTGACATTTTAAAAGTCCTCACTGCCGCTTATTCTCAAACTAATACTCCAACCATCACTCTCAGCAGCCAGACCCTTTAGTCTTCCAGTCCATCCTGTCAGTCTGTGCTGGAGTTAACTTTCCCCCAGCCACACCTCTCACAGATTAACACACACTAATGGAGTCATTAGTCTGGCACATTCCCTTCTCCACCCGGCCAGTCAAACTCACCACCGAGACGGATTCAGTTCCAGCAGACTCATGGTGACAACACCAGACAATGATGCGGAGAGAGTGATGGAGTGAGAAAGTCCCCACTCAAACGGAGACAATTCACAAACCGGTAGATGTAAACAACGGCACATCACAGATCAAGTACCTGTAGATGCATGAGGGAAGGTGTGGCTGGGAAAGAGAAGAGAGCGATTGAGGAGGCGAAAGAAAGGGAGAGGAATCAAACACCTTTCCAGGTTGCCAAGCAACAGGCGACACCAGTCAGTGAATGTAGAGCACAGTTGATCAAAGTTGGCCGCTGGGCAGCAATACGTCCCAAAATAATTACTGTGAAAAGACCTTTAAGATGGAAACCTGGACTGTCACATATGTCCGTTGAGCTGCCACATACATCTGTTAGCATGTGTTAGTGAGAAATTGCAATATGGTTGGAGTAATGACTGGGTTAGATGTGTATATCAGACAAGTCCTAAGGATCCCTTTCCCAGCACTGACAGGTCCATTGTTACATGGTCTCAAAGATCAAATCATGTAAGGGATAATTAATGAGGGACTATGCGTTCTATCGATATTCATGAAAGACGTGGCTTCCTGAGTGGTGCAGTGGTCTTAGGCACTGCATCGCAGCGCTAGCTGTGCCACTAGAGATTCTGGGTTTGAGTCCAGGCTCTGTCGCAGCCGACCGGGAGACCCATGGGACGGCGCACAATTGGACCAGCGTCGTCCGGGTTAGGGGAGGGTTTGGCCGGCAGGGATGCCCTTGTCCCATCGCTCATGTTTTCAATTTGACCTTTGCTTTCAAAAGCAGCTGAAACATAGCACATGTAAGAATTAACTATATTGAATTCTACCATGCAAATATACCATGCATTTTAGAGAAATAATGAACTCTAGAATACCCTTCAAGCCAATCAGAAACAAGTATTTAACAATGCCATGGTATAATTAAGCAATAAGGCCCGATGCGGTGTGGTATATGGCCAATACCACGGCTAAGGGCTGTGCTTATGCACGATGCAACGTGGAGTGCCTGGACACAGCCCTTAGCCGTGGTATATTGGCCATATACCACAAACCCCAGAGAAGCCTTATTTCTATTATAAACTGATTACCAAATAATTAGAGCAGTAAAACTAAATGTTTTGTCATACCCGTGGTATACGGTCTGATATAACAAGGCTTCCAGCCAATCAAACCACCCAGTTCATAAAAACATTTGTTTTTACTGCTCTAATTACGTTAACTAGAGTCTTGTCTTTAAAATTGTGTAAAATAGTAATGTGTTTGAGAAATTGAAGTTATAGCATTTTTGAGGTATTTGTATTTCGCGCCACGCGATTCCACTGGCTGTTGACTAGGGTGGGACATAGAAGTTGAGCATATTGGTCATATACCACACCCCCTCTGGCCTTACTGCTTAAATAAAGTATACCAATCAATAACAGCTTGGATAAAGTTTATATGAAGCGATTTGAGGTTTCATCCACCATAGATTTTCAGTCTTGCATGAGTTGTTTCTCTCACATAGATCACAATAGATGTTCTCATTAAAGTGTCTGTAATGCAGTCTTTTAACTAATTGTGAGTGGACCGGTCCACTGCCAGGCCAGGTCCTCCAGGGCCACCCCCGCTGTGCTGAACGGGAGAGGCAGAGCATTGGGAGCTCGTTGGGCCTGGCAGCCAGCTGGCAGGCCAGCCAAGGGTGAGTGACAGGTCAGGTGAGCGACGCTGGGCCAGCCAGGCGTGGTGAAAGCAGCAAGCATAGAGCAGAGCATAGCAAAGCCACTGAATATAAAAAATACACATTTTAAAAACACACACTCAATGATCTTAAGTGGCGTCAATTACCTGGAGCAGCCGTGAGAGAGGGGGACAGGGGATGGAGCTACTGACCGAGGATGAGGTGAGGTGGAAGGGGGCTGGGGGATGAGAGAAACGCAGTGACAGGTCCTCTAATGCCCTGAACTAATTACTCTGTCTCCATAAAGAGACACTGGTCTCTGTGATCACTGCTAAGGGCTCTCACTGCAGGGTCAGCCCCGCACATTACTCATACACACAATAAGCACACACAACTATTTTAACATACATACTTGTCATTTAATCTGAGAAACACTGTGTGGGCGATGGTCAATTTGGTTCCATCTAGAGGGTTGTTTCAGATCATATTTAAGGATGTTACGTTTACTAGAACGTCTACAAAAACTTTTTATTTCTTAAAAATCCTCCGTTCTCTCCAGTTTACAGTTCTGTAACCGGTCATTTACAGTTACAATATCCTCCCCTCCCTCATCTCTCACACCAACACTGATAATTATTCCCCTTTTCACACCTGTAAGTCCTTTATTAGAAATGAAGTGTTACTTTAGCTCTTTGAAGACAGACACATCTGAATCACATATTGAATGATTCAATGCTGCCACCTACATCTAATTCTGCTGTCTATGCATCCACCCTCTTTCCTCTCCTCGTTTGTCTATCCTTGTTCTCTTTCCTCTCCTTTCATTTCTTTGCGTCATTCATTTATTTAAACCCTAAATCTCACACCTTCTCCCATCTAAAAGTAACCTTCCTCTCTGTCAACAAAATTCTCCCACTCCTAGTTATTTTTTTCTCTCTCAACATTTCCCTCAGTCTCTTCAAACCAGCCACCAGTCACTGCCCCACCCAAAATCACCCATCTTCCCTGTGTTGGTATGCCCCCTCCCCCCTTTATCACCAACCCAGTTGGTACTCACCCAGATCAAAGTCCCTCAAACATCTGTGCTGCTGGCTGATGCCATGGCTGGACCAGCTGGACCCTCTGTCTGTCAGTCTGGGAGCAGTCCTCTATCTGTATGTCTGTCTGTCTCTCTGTCTGCATCTCTGGCTGTGTCCCTCTGTTTGCCTGGGCCTCCTGTCCAGCTGTAGAGAAGGAGAACACAAACAATAGATTCATTGAGACGAGAGGAGTGTGTGAGTTCATTGTGAAAAACAACCATTATAAAAAACCTTGTCGCAAGACACAAACAAACCGCTGACTAACTGTATCTGAACGGACTCAGGTACCTCTACCTAACGTGTACGCACACAATAATACTTTTGTGAATGTAAGTTTAGCAAGGAAAGTCCAGCCAGACAGTACAAAGTAGGGCCCCAGTATTTCAATCAGAAGATGATCTCAGTGAGACTCCAATAACAGTGCTGTCTCTCTGGCCCTCTCTCTCTACCTGGCTGAACAGTTCCAGTCTCTGTCTGTCTCCTTCCCTCTCCCTCTGTCGACATGGCTGAGTTGGCCCCGTCTCCCCCACGGAGGAGCGGGGTTAATTTAGTGAGGTGTCTGATTCGAGGTGAAACCAGACCGATGCCACACAGCAGAATTATTAAAACACTTCATTATGTATAGTAGGGATGCACGATAAAAATCGGCGAGCATATCGGAAAAGGCAAGTAAAAAAAATGCCAACATGGACCCGATGTCTTACGCCAATATGCAAAACCAATGTTAACGCTGACGTGCATACCTATATAACGTAGGGAGATGACGTGCATACCTATATAACATAGGGAGATGACGTGCATACCTATATAACATAGGGAGATGACGTGCATACCTATATAACATAGGGAGATGACGTGCATACCTATATAACATAGGGAGATGACGTGCATACCTATATAACATAGGGAGATGACGTGCATACCTATATAACATAGGGAGATGACGTGCATACCTATATAACGTAGGGAGATGACGTGCATACCTATATAACGTAGGGAGATGACGTGCATACCTATATAACATAGGGAGATGACGTGCATACCTATTTAACATAGGGAGATGACGTGCATACCTACAGTCGTATGAAAAAGTTTGGGCACCCCTCTGAGGCGGCATAATAATTTACTCTGTTGTCACAGAAAATGATCACAGTGGCATGCCATTCATTTTCTAATAAAAGCAGAGTACTAGGGTATTATCCAGACAAAGATTTTTAGTGTAGCAATATTAAGTTGTATGAAATTAAATCAGATGTGAAAAATAGGCTATGCAAACATTTGGGCACCCTTGTCATTCTGTTGATTTGAATACCTGTAACTACTTAGCACTGATTAATTGGAACACACAATTGGTTTGGTGAGCTCATTAAGCCTTGAACTTCATAGACAAGTGCATCCAATCATGAGAAAAGGTATTTAAGGTGGCCAATTGCAAGTCGTTGTTCTCTTTGACTCTCCTCTGAAGAGTGGCAACATGGGGGCCTCAAAACAACTCTCAAATGACCTGAAAACAAAGGTTGTTCAACATTATGGTTTAGAGGAAGGCTACAAAAAGCTATCGCAGAGATGTAAGCCGTCAGTGTCCACTGTGAGGAACATAGTGAGGAAATGGAAGACCACAGGCACAGTTCTTGTTAAGGCCAGAAGTGGCAGGCCAAGTAAAATATTGGTGAGGCAAAGGCGAAGGATGGTGAGAACGGTCAAAAACAGCCCACAGACCACCTCCAAAGACCTACAACATCATCTTGCTGCAGATGGTGTCACTGTGCATCGTTCAACAATTCAGCGCACTTTGCACAAGGAGAAGCTGTATGGGAGAGTGATGCGGAAGAAGCCTTTTCTGCACACACGCCACAAACAGAGTCGCTTGAGGTACGCAAACGCACATTTGGACAAGCCAGCTTCATTTTGGAATAAGGTGCTGTGGAATGATGAAACAAAGATTGAGTTATTTGGTCATAACAAGGGACGTTATGCATGGCGGCAAAAAAACACAGCGTTCCAAGAAAAACACTTGCTACCCACAGTAAAATTTGGTGGGGGTTCCATCATGCTGTGGGGCTGTGTGGCCAGTGCCGGTACTGGGAATCTTGTTAAAGTTGAGGGTTGCATGGATTCCACCCAATATCAGCAGATTCTTGGGAATAATGCTGAAGAATCAGTCACAAAGTTGAAGTTATGCCGGGGCTGGATATTTCAACAAGACAACGACCCAAAACACTGCTCAAAATCTACCCGAGCATTTATGCAGAGGAACAAGTACAATGGTCTGGAATGGCCATCCCAGTCCCCAGACCTGAATATCATTGAGATTCTGTGGGATGATTTGAAGCGGGCTGTCCATGCTCGGAAACCATCAAACCTAACTGAACTGGAGATGTTTTGGAAGGAGGAATGGTCCAAGATACCTTCATCCAGAATCCAGACACTCATTACAGGCTATAGAAAGCGTCTAGAGGCTGTTATTTTAGCAAAAGGAGGCTCTAAATATTGATGTGATTTCTCTATTGGGGTGCCCAAATTTATGCACCAGTCTAATTTTGTTTTGATGCATATTGCACATTTTCTGTTAATCCAATAAACCTCATTTCACTACTGAAATATTACTGTGTCCATCAGTTATTTGATAGATCAAAATGAAATTGCTGATCCAAACACCCAATTATTTATAAATGGAAATCATGGAAATTGTCAGGGGTGCCCAAACTTTTTCATACGACTGTATATAACGTAGGGAGATGACGTGCATACCTATATAACGTAGGTAGATGACGTGCATACCTATATAACGTAGGGAGATGACGTGCATACCTATATAACGTAGGTAGATGACGTGCATACCTATATAACGTAGGGAGATGACGTAATGACGCCACTAAAAATACAGCGCTACACAGAAAAGCAGAAAAATACTAAGCACACACTTCCAACAACTAAACAAGTTCAAGTCCAGCAGTCATTTGAAAGAGTAAGAACATTTCAGCGAGACAACTGAAAGGCAAAATCCATTAACGCCAAGATAAAGGAATTCAATGCCCTTGACAAATCAACCCTTCTCTGTTGTGGATGTTGGCATTCGCCGACTGGTCGAGCGCCGGTACACACTATTTTTCAGATGTTGCCCTACCGGAGTTACACAGTATTGTTGAAACATACATCTGAGCTCACTGCTATTAGCTTCCCGACTGACATTTGGACCAGCGATGTCAGCCCTATGAGCATGCTGAGTCTGACAGCACAGTGGGTCGACAAGGATTTCGTACTGAGGAAAGCCGTATTGCATGTTCAAGAATGTGTTGGTTCTCATACCGCTGCTGCCACTTCAATGACATTTGAGAACATGTTTGAAACATGAACACACTCCTAGCGCCATTCGAACAACTGACTGGAGGAATAAGCTAAGCAACTGTGTCTGCAGCAGACGTGATACCTTCTGTCATGGCACTGAAACGCTGCTCAACAAAACTGCCGACAGACCGGGGGGTTAAAACTTACAAAAGTCCTCGAGGCTGTGAACAAGCAATTCAGTGGCATTCTCTCAGCCTCTTTACTGTGTCGCCATCAATCTCGATGCTAGGTACAAGGACCACTACTTCGATGCAGACAAGAAACAGGGTTTACGTGAAATGTTACATACACAGCTGGACAAGATGGAAAGGAACACAATGACAGTGCGCACCGAGGAAGAGAGGCATCAGACAGACAGCTGAAACTTCACTGCTTGACATGTATGATGAAATCCTGGTTGATCCCCAATGATCCATCGCATCTCCCAAAAACCTTTTCAACATAGATCTGTAAATTGATAGTCTAGAAACTAAAGCTTTGGTTGTCTTCCTCTCAGGCTTCCATGTCTTCTCCCTGGACCTCCTCAACCTCTTGAACATCAGATTCTGAGGCCTCACCTTCACTGTCACTTTCCAACCTGTTTGAGGATGGCTCGTTGTCAGGTTCAAAAAGCTTCAAATTTGCCCAGATGGCCACCAATTTTCCAACCCTTGTATTGGTCAGCCTGTTGGGTGCTTTGGTGTGTCTTCCCAAACAAGGACCAGTTGCGCTCCAAGGCAGCTGGTGTTGGTGGGATTTGACACTGAAAACAATGAGTACACTCTACAAGAGAGCCAAGGAAATGGTTAGGTATGTGAAGGGTCATCAAGTTATAGCAGCAATCTACCTCACCAAGCAAAGTGAGAAGAATAAGAGCACCACATTGAAGCTGCCCAGCAACACCCGTTGGGGTGGTGTTGTCATCATGTTTTACAGTCTCCTGGAGGGGAAGGAGTCTCTCCAAGAAATGGCCATATCACAGTCTGCCAATATGGACAGCCCCATCAAGAGGATCCTCCTGGATGATGTATTTTGGGAGAGAGTGGTAAGCAGCCTTTAACTCCTGAAACCTATAGCAGTAGCCATTGCACAGATTGAGGGAGACAATGCCATCCTGTCTTATTTTCAGATTCTGCTTGCAGATGTAAGAAGAAATCTGTACTGCCCTTCCCACTTCACTGTTGCTCCAAGCAGGGGAAACTGTAGTTCTGAAATATGTAAAAAAGTGTGAAGACTTCTGCCTGAAGCCCATACACACACCACAGCGAACATGTTGGACCCCAAGTATGCTCGCAAGAGCATCCTGTCTGGTGCAGAGATCAACAAGGCCTATGGTGTCATCAACAAGGCCTATGGTGTCATCAACAAGGCCTATGGTGTCATCCCAAGCAAGGCCTTTGGGATGGAGATGCAATATGGCAGTCGTGCCAACATATCTCATCAGCCACCTGGTGGATGGGACTTAGTGGATCTGAGGCTCTTACCCCTGTTGCCTCCATCATCCTCCAAATCCCACCAACATCAGCCGCCTCAGAGCGCAACTGGTCCTTGTTTGGGAACACACACACACACACACCAAAGCACCCAACAGGTTGACCAATACAAGGGTTGAAAAATTGGTGGCCACCCAGGCAAATTTGAGGCTTTTTGAGCCTGACAACGAGCCATCCTCAAACAGGTTGGAAAGTGACAGTGAAGGTGAGGCCTCAGAATCTGATGTTGAAGAGGTGGACATTGAGGAGGTCCAGGGAGAAGACAGAAGCCTGAGAGGAAGACAACCAAAGCTTTAGTTTCTTGACTATCATTTTACAGATGTTTGTTGAAAAGGTTTTTGGGAGATGTGATGGATCATTGGGGTTCATTCAATATTCACTAGTTCAGTGAACTCATGCCATGTGAAGAGTCAACTCAATTAAAAGTTCAATTCATAACTAAATTGTTTTTAATTTCTATTGGAAAGATTTAATCATTTGCAATTATGTCTACTTTTGATAAGGTAAAAGATTTATGTTTGTCTCCATATGATATGGTAAATATATCCAATGTAAAAAACATCTACATTTAAATGGTATTAATATTAATTCCCATGGAAAGTTGCCACCTCTGATTATGCCCTAAAATGTGCAACCCTAGTTATCAGTATAGGGTTTTTTTGACAAGGAAAATATCGGTATCGGCCAACAATGTCATATCGGTGCATCCCTAATGTCTAGTAATAATAACAAACTCTAGCACTTCTAGTTCCTGCAGAGACTCCCACATAACTGAACAGGAGATGGGCTTCATCAGGTTGTATGGTCCCTTTAAGATATGTACTCATATTAGGCTTCATTGTATAACTTACAGACATGTACAAAGACAATAGCTGAGAGATGTGAGACATGTCAAGCTCTTCTGGTTTGTAAGACAAAGTAATGTTTCAGAGCAGTCATCTAAAACAAATAGGCCCAACTTGAGACCATGAAGAAAGCCAATCCAACTGAATCACAACACGAAGCCAAGTGCAATACCATTCTGCCTAACAATGTCTCTCTGTGACATGTTCTGAATAAATAACATTCTTCCCCCTCTTTAATCCAGACCCTGCCATAGCCCCTGGGTCAGAAACTCAGAGAGAAGAGAGGTGGACTGAAGGAATGAATGGAATCATCTTAACACCCTCAGGTTTACACAAGCCAGTCACAAATGTCAATCAGATGCAAAATATAGAGGCAAAATGCAAGCACGGAATGTGAGGCAGTGCTATTGTCAGAGGTGTGTGTCTCAGGGGGACATAGGCTTGATCAATAGCTCACCTGCAATGAATATGTGAGTGTTCTTATTGACTGGAAAAGCAGATGTGTATTCAAAACCTGACAACAGAAGCACGAGTCCGGTCGATATTTTTTGGCTCCAAAATCACTAATGCCGCCTGGTTCAAATACCGTTTAACAGGCAAAATGGGGATTAAGAGAAACTAAGGTCTGACAATATGCTGTGATTGTGTCAGACTGTGTACAAAATAATGAGTCAACTGTGTGAGGTGAAGAGGGTGCGTCTCCGTGGTCCTGTGGTGGGCAGAGCCTTCCTGGTTGGTCTGTACAGTGAAAGTCATCTGGCTAAACCAGCCTTCAGACCTACATAACAGCGAAACAGCTACTTAGATGTACTACCTCTACTGTCTGAATCTGAGACTAAAATCCCCTTGGCTCACTGCAACGGCTATCCTCCTCACCCTGTCCATGACCTATGATCATTTACGCTGTGCTTTCTCTCATCTCAATCTCTTCAGGCCATCCCTCCTTCACCCCCTCTTCTCCTTTCTCTGACCTGTACTCATTCTCTATGCATCCGTCTCCCGCCTTCCTCCTTCTCTTCCCCTCCCTCCCTGACTGATAGGCGTTGGTCAGCGGTGTGGTAATGAGTTGGAACTCCAGGAAATGAGGGTTGACCTGCAGTGTGTGATCCTGTAATCAGGTTGGGTAAACTCTGGGGCCTCGCCCTGCCACCCTCCTTGCCTCTGCACTCCCTGCCCCGGCCTGTCTGTCTGTCTGTCCACCAGTGAGCCTGATCGTTTAGTCAGGTTGGAGAGGGGAGATGAGATGACAACACAGACACCCGCTGCCATCCATCCTGTCAAGACTCCATGGCAGAGCAAACCTTCATCTCAGCTTGAGAGAGCAGGGATTGGATGGTGAGGAGGGGAATGAGGGAGAGGGAGGGAGGGGAGGAGAGGAGGATGGAGCTGAGAGAGACAGGAGAGTAGCGGGGGGAAACAAAAGTGTAAGAAGAAAACAAATGGAAAGCAGAAAAAGCAAAGTGAGAGGAAGAATGGGAGATGAGAGGCAGGACGAAAGATGGGTCGATGTACTACAGGCTGATGAAAAAGCGAGAGAAGGGGGGCAGCAGACAAGACAAGGAGAGGATAAAAACAAAACGAGAAAGGGTTGAAGACAAATTAAGCAGAGGTCGGAAAGGGACGGGGAGAGATGGGGATAGACATTCAAAGACGTCAGTCATGATACGGGGAAAAAGAAAGAGAAAAAATGACTGTTCCTCACAGGTTCACCGCTGCTGAAACCCCCTAAGACTTGAAAAATAGGAATATTTAGAGAGCGGCAGCTGGCCAGGGGGTCACATCAAGCACTTGACTATGTTTAAAAAGAGCCACGAAGAGTGAATAACTGTCATAATTATGAGCTCAACTGGGCCAGTCAACCCTGTGCTGCTGCTGCACACACAGTGGAGGATCTGGGTTATACACACACACACACACACACACACACACACACACACACACACACACACACACACACACACAAAGGAGTAATATGCCTAGGGTAATTCAAAGGTCCAGCCAGTTAGCGCAAAAATAACATTGTGATATTGTCAAAACAATAGGACATGGCCTCCCGAGTGACGCAGTGGTCTAAGGCGCCACTACAGCCTCCAGTTCGATCCCAGGTTGTGTCACAGCCGGCCGTGACCGGGAGCCCCATGGGGTGGCGCATAATTGGCCCAGCGTCGTCCGGGTTAGGGGAGGGTTTGGCCGGCTTGGTTCAACATGCTCTAGGGACTCCTTGTGGCCGACCGGGCGCCTGCAAGCTGACCTCAGTTGGACGGTCTTTCCTCCAACACATTGGTGTAGCTAGCTTCCGTGTTAAGAAGCAGCGAAGCAGAGCAGCGCGGCAGGTCATGTTTCGGGGGACACATAACTCCCAGAGAACTACTTGACCTCTTACTCCCCTCTCTCTCTAGATTAAATCCTGTGACTAATGAAGGCTGGCTACCCAACAGCCTGTCCACTTAACCCCATCACCTCCTCCAGACCATATCTACAGACCTTCTCCCATTCCTCACTTGCCTCAACTCATCCCTGACCACTGGCTGTGTGCCCCCTGACTTTAAGTTTGCCTCTCCTTAAGAAACCAACACTTCATCCCTCTGACGTCAACTACAGACCGATATCCCTTCTTTTCTTTTCAAAACACTTGAGCGTGCTGTAACTCTCTCGTTATCACTCTCAGAACGATCTCGTTGATCCTAACCAGTTAGGCTTCAAGTTGTGTCACTCATCCGAGACTGCTCTCCACTCTGCCAAAGCTGACTCTGTCTGCACCACGTACTCTCACTACTGGTGTCCCCCAGGGCTCGGTTCTAGGCCCTCTCCTCTTTACACTAAGTCATTCTGCTCTGTCATATCCTTTCATGGTCTTTCCTATCATTACTATGCAGGTGACACTTTTTCTCCTTCCCCCCTTCTGACAGCCAGGTGGAGACACGCATCTCTGCGTGCCTGGCATATCTCAGCTTGGATGTCGGCCCACCACCTCAAGCTCAACAAAACACAGCTGCTCTTCCTCCCAGGGAAGTCCTGTCTGCTCCAAGACCTCTCCATCACAGTTGACAACTCCAAGGTGCCCCCCTCCCGGAGTGCAAAGAACCTTGACGTGACCCTGGACAACACTGTCATTCTCTGCAAACATCAAAGCAGTGACTCGCTCCTGCAGGTTCACTCTCTTCAGAGAACAACCTTTCCTCACACAGGAAGCGGCGCAGGTCCTAATCCAGGCACGTCTAGACTACTGAAACTCTTTTGGCTGGGCTACCAGCTTCTGCAACTTGGTGGAACAAGCTTCCTTCTAAAGTCAGGGCAGCGGAGTCCCTGCCCATCTTTCAAAAACATCTGGGAGAAATGTGTTGAGGGAAACATACTTGATACAATTGTGATGTAATGTCGCACCTAACCATCTTAAGATGAATGCACTAATTGTAAGTCGCTCTGGATAAGAGCTTCTGCTAAATGACTAGAATGGAAAACGTAGAATGAACAGCATGTGCTCACAGACCTAGACACACATTATGGTTACATATGGTTCTTATGCACAGCTCATTTGTGTATGCAAATATGCATCTTGACAGGAACTGTAGTACAAATCTGTTTATTCGTGAAAACTTGAACTAAGAGGGTAAATCAATTTGAATCCCTTTTTGACAGCACCCCTTTTGATTTGAAGCAAACTTTACATACATATTTGCCGATTGTAGAAGTGCTCAGAAAGTTACTTTTTGGACCCGAATGCCAAGAAATAAAAAAGGTACCAGACATCCATGTCTTCATCACTGCAAAAGATAAACGGTTGAGATTGATATCACTTAAAAACTTAGAGGGTTAACAAACTACTCAATTTGTTGTCATTTTAATATTTTACCTTAAACGTTAATTATCTAAAAAACGTGTGAACTACTGTTTTTTTAGATTCACATATGTTGTAGCTTAGAGCCTTGTGTTGTGCTCACCATCGGTTGAGACATGTTCATGAATACAGGGTGGGTGTCATGTTTTGGTAACTAAATGTACAGAAATGGGAATAAAATTGACATTTCCACTTTCAAATGGTACCACAAAGATGGTGTGAGGGAGAATGTTGCCTTGAATGGGAATATCTGTTGGTTTTAATTATACTGGTTATACTCCATAGGAAACCTATTGAAATCATAGAAATATAGACAATAGTATAGACATGACCATTTAAGTTGACATCTGATGGTGGGTGGACCGGCGGCCATCTCTGTGGTAGTAATTAGAAGTTACAATTTTAATTCATTTTACATTTCAATGGTATACCAGCTAAATTACAGTGGTCTGAAGGGATAGGTCCATTCTATGAAAAATTGCTCTACACTTGAAATGACACCCACCATTCAAGAGCATGTTGTGTCTCAACAGATAGCGGGCACAACACAAAACCCGCAGAAGATGTGAAGTTGGGTCGAAGCTACAATATACGCCCATATCAACAAAAAAAATCTGAGTTTACGCATTATGCTAATTGGTAAAAACATTTTATTAAAACACATTTTTTGGGAAGAAATTATCAAATAGTTGGACAACCCTGCTTGTGAGCTTTTGATATAATTTAAACAGTTTATATTTTCCCAGTGATGAAGACATGGATGTCTCATGGTATGGTATGCAAAGTGGATGAACTTTGAGCACCTTTATCTCCTGAATGTTTAGGCAATCAGGTCCAAAAAGTAACTTTCTGGCCCCTTCTTCCATGGGAAACATCAATGGAAAGTTGTTGCTTAAATCAAAAGGGATGCTGTCAAAAATAGACTGAATTCAAATGGATTAAACCAACAGACAATTGTGTGTGCGCGAGTACTGCGTGTGTGGGAGTCCGATAATGGGTGAGGACTGATGAGTCCAAGCCTAATCTCTGGCCATGTTTACACAAACACACATTCAGATACACAGTCCCCCTGACCCCTTCACATAATTTCATCAACTCCTACTCGTCCCCCATTCATCTCCTAACTTCTCAAGCACCATCTCTTTTTATCTACTTTTCCCACTACCTCCCTCTATCCCTCTATCCCTCTCCTTCAAATTTCCCATTCTAAATCCATTTCCTCCCTGCCGCCCCTCTTTTTTTCTGCCCATCCACAATAGCAGCCTTTCCAGGAGGGCCGTCAATCTTCTTCAAGGAGAGCAGAGCCAGAGAGCGCTAAAGCTACGGCAGATTACCATCTCTCCTTACTGATCACTGCTGCTCACTGGACAACACAGGGAGGGAGGCACAGGGAGGGAGATTGTGGTTGGAGCCCCAAACCAGGAGACAGCTACGCCCACCAAATCTGCAAAAGGTATTTACATCCTAATTCAGAGGTGTATCCAAACTGAGAACTCCCTACCTGTCCAACCCACACCTGTCTGTCTGTCTGTCTGTCTGTCTGTCTGTCTGTCTGTCTGTCTGTCTGTCTGTCTGTCTGTCTGTCTGTCTGTCTGTCTGTCTGTCTGTCTGTCTGTCTGTCTGTCTGTCTGTCTGTCTGTCTGTCTGTCTGTCTGTCTGTCTGTCTGTCTGTCTGTCTGTCTGCCTGCCTGCCTGCCTGCCTGCCTGCCTGCCTGCCTGCCTGCCTGCCTGCCTGCCTGCCTGCCTGCCTGCCTGCCTGCCTGTCTGTCTGCCTGCCTGCCTGCCTGTCTGTCTGTCTGTCTGTCTGTCCCCTGAGATGACTCAGAGCTAAGGAGAGAGCATTTAGCTAGGTTTTCTATAGATAGATAAGACCCACTTCTAGTCTTTAGTCTATATGTAATGACAGGGTAGAGGTAATAGCCCAGTGATTGTGGGGATCCATAACCAGCCTACAAGGGTCGGCTTCCACTTCCAGCCTGTGAGATACGGTAGAGTTAGAGGGAGAGTAGAGGACAAGTGAGGGGCAGATAAGATAGAGGTGGAAGAGAGGGGAGCATTATGCGTTAGGTAGAGGCTGGGAGGCAGGGGGGCATTGAAGCAGCTGATGTTTATTCACTTGTCAAAATGCTACAGGCAAAGACATGCGAGGTGTGCCTTCTGGAGACTTCAGGGCAGAACAGAGAGGGTTAGGGGTGTGTGTGTAGCTAAGGGGAGGTATTATGGTGTTAGTGTGGGGGGTGTTAGGTATTTATTTACAGGCTAGGATTAGGGGGATGAGGCAGAGAAGAGACGTGACCTTGCAGCCAAGAGTTTTTTTTTTTTTTTTTACGATACACCTCACAATAATCCACACACCCACCCACATACACGCCTGTGCCACCACCAAGGCCAGTCCTCTACTCTAGAGAGGCTGGGGAGAGGGGGGAGAGGAGGGGGTGAGGACTGAGCGACAAGGGCTCAGACCTTATATATCTCAATGCCATCTTCGGTAACCCCCTGCAAGTTCAAAATCTAACTGGAATAATAAGAATCACTAATATCATTCTGCAATGTAAGGCCCTGTCCTTGTTTCTCCCTCTGAAAGCAGGGTCATCTCAGCTTGGATAAGAACCTAAGCACCAGGATAGCTTTATACATTTATCCTATAATGTAATGCAACACCTCTTCTTCCTCACTGAGGTTAAGGCTTTATACATTTATCCTATAATGTAATGCAACACCTCTTCCTCCTCACTAAGGCTTTATACATTTATCCTATAATGTAATGCAACACCACTTCCTCCTCACTGAGGTTAAGGCTTTATACATTTATCCTATAATGTAATGCAACACCACTTCCTCCTCACTGAGGTTAAGGCTTTATACATTTATCCTATAATGTAATGCAATGCCTCTTCCTCCTCACTAAGGCTTTATACATTTATCCTATAATGTAATGCAACACCTCTTCCTCCTCGCTGAGGTTAAGGCTTTATACATTTATCCTATAATGTAATGCAACACCTCTTCCTCCTCACTGAGGTTAAGGCTTTATACATTTATCCTATAATGTAATGCAACAACTCTTCCTCCTCACTAAGGCTTTATACAGTTATCCTATAATGTAATGCAACACCTCTTCCTCCTCACTAAGGCTTTATACAGTTATCCTATAATGTAATGCAACACCTCTTCCTCCTCACTAAGGCTTTATACATTTATCCTATAATGTAATGCAACACCTCTTCCTCCTCACTGAGGTTAAGGCTTTATACATTTATCCTATAATGTAATGCAACAACTCTTCCTCCTCACTAAGGCTTTATACAGTTATCCTATAATGTAATGCAACACCTCTTCCTCCTCACTAAGGCTTTATACATTTATCCTATAATGTAATGCAACACCTCTTCCTCCTCGCTGAGGTTAAGGCTTTATACATTTATCCTATAATGTAATGCAACACCTCTTCCTCCTCACTGAGGTTAAGGCTTTATACAGTTATCCTATAATGTAATGCAACACCTCTTCCTCCTCACTGAGGTTAAGGCTTTATACAGTTATCCTATAATGTAATGCAATGCCTCTTCCTCCTCACTGAGGTTAAGGCTTTATACAGTTATCCTATAATGTAATGCAATGCCTCTTCCTCCTCACTGAGGTTAAGGCTTTATACAGTTATCCTATAATGTAATGCAACACCTCTTCCTCCTCACTGAGGTTAAGGCTTTATACAGTTATCCTATAATGTAATGCAACACCTCTTCCTCCTCACTGAGGTTAAGGCTTTATACAGTTATCCTATAATGTAATGCAACACCTCTTCCTCCTCACTGAGGTTAAGGCTTTATACATTTATCCTATAATGTAATGCAACACCTCTTCCTCCTCACTGAGGTTAAGGCTTTATACATTTATCCTATAATGTAATGCCTCTTCCTCCTCACTAAGGTTTTATACAGTTATCCTATAACTTAATGCAACACCTCTTCCTCCTCACTGAGGTTAAGGCTTTATACAGTTATCCTATAATGTAATGCAACACCACTTCCTCCTCACTGAGGTTAAGGCTTTATACATTTATCCTATAATGTAATGCAATGCCTCTTCCTCCTCACTAAGGCTTTATACAGTTATCCTATAATGTAATGCAACACCTCTTCCTCCTCACTGAGGTTAAGGCTTTATACAGTTATCCTATAATGTAATGCAATGCCTCTTCCTCCTCACTGAGGTTAAGGCTTTATACAGTTATCCTATAATGTAATGTAACACCTCTTCCTCCTCACTGAGGTTAAGGCTTTATACAGTTATCCTATAATGTAATGCAACACCTCTTCCTCCTCACTGAGGTTAAGGCTTTATACATTTATCCTATAATGTAATGCAACACCTCTTCCTCCTCACTGAGGTTAAGGCTTTATACAGTTATCCTATAATGTAATGCAATGCCTCTTCCTCCTCACTAAGGCTTTATACATTTATCCTATAATGTAATGCAACACCTCTTCCTCCTCACTGAGGTTAAGGCTTTATACAGTTATCCTATAATGTAATGCAACACCTCTTCCTCCTCACTAAGGCTTTATACATGTATCCTATAATGTAATGCAACACCTCTTCCTCCTCACTAAGGCTTTATACATTTATCCTATAATGTAATGCAATGCCTCTTCCTCCTCACTAAGGTTAAGGCTTTATACAGTTATCCTATAATGTAATGCAACACCTCTTCCTCCTCGCTGAGGTTAAGGCTTTATACAGTTATCCTATAATGTAATGCAATGCCTCTTCCTCCTCACTAAGGCTTTATACATTTATCCTATAATGTAATGCAACACCTCTTCCTCCTCGCTGAGGTTAAGGCTTTATACAGTTATCCTATAATGTAATGCAATGCCTCTTCCTCCTCACTAAGGCTTTATACAGTTATCCTATAATGTAATGCAACACCTCTTCCTCCTCATTGAGATTAAGGCTTTATACAGTTATCCTATAATGTAATGCAATGCCTCTTCCTCCTCACTGAGGTTAAGGCTTTATACATTTATCCTATAATGTAATGCAACACCTCTTCCTCCTCACTGAGGTCAAGGCTTTATACAGTTATCCTATAATGTAATGCAATGCCTCTTCCTCCTCACTGAGGTTAAGGCTTTATACATTTATCCTATAATGTAATGCAACACCTCTTCCTCCTCACTGAGGTTAAGGCTTTATACAGTTATCCTATAATGTAATGCAACACCTCTTCCTCCTTGCTGAGGTTAAGGCTTTGGGGGTGTTGCCAACTTTCAGTACGCTGTCACCTTGTTGTCTGGGGATCAGAGTTGAGGACAGAGGTTATACTTAGAGCTGTCTACATACTGTATGTCCCTCCACAGCGCTGACTTGGGATCAGTAGCTCTGCTCGGGGCCTCTGTGCCACACGGCGGGGAGGAGAGGTATGGCTCAGCGCTAAAGACTGACACCAACTTAATCACTGATAATTGAGTCGGCTGCTGGGGAAGGTGCAACATTAAAAGGGGTAATGCGCAGTTGAGGGATGGGGCTCGAGAAAGTTGGTAGAGCATGGTGTTTGCAACGCCAGGGTTGTGGGTTCGATTCCCACAGGGGGCCAGCACAGAAAAAAATAAATGTATGAAATGTATGCATTCACTACTGTAAGTCGCTCTGGATAAGAGCGTCTGCTAAATTACTAAAATGTAAAATGTAAATATGAAATTCATTGGCAGAGCTATGAACGCAAGGACTGACAAAATGTAAGATTGAACTATGTATTGAGGCTATATAGTATTTGTTTACACTTAGTTTACAAACAGTGGAGTAAAACAAGGTTATATTTTGGGTTCTGATGGGGTACGACAGTAGAACTAAGCTCATGAGGCATTTCTAAGTTATATTCTTCAATAATCTATTGGTACATATCATTCATTCATATGTTTTTAAAAATGGATGCCGCAACTGCAGATTGCCCCTTTAAAGGATAAAAACGGTAGGCAGGGCTGGCTCAGCCTGTCATTGGGTGTCTAATCACTGAGAAGACGCACGCACGCACGCACACACATCACATCACATCACTATCGGCTATTAGCGCAGAACCACTCAGAACCCTCAAAGGGGCTTTGATCAGTCGAGGGGCGAGGAGAGCGAACGGACAGAGGGGGGCGAGGACACAGCCCACACACACCGTCAGAGGAGCGAGGGACAGAGAGACAGACACACAGACAAGATGAGTGTCCATCCCTGTCATCAGGACCCTGAGGTGTCCAAGGAAATGACAGTGGGGCATATTCAAAGGGCTGTCTGCCTCCATAGCTGCCCCCAAGAAGGTTGGATCAATTATACTGTAATGGCTTAAGTTAGGCTGCTACCCCCAAAGTCAGGGTGCTACCCCCAAAGTTAGGTTGTAACCCCATTCCATGGCCTTCAATATCATCAACTTGAGCAACAACACATGCTCTTGCTAGTGATCCCAGCAGCAGTTTTAGTGAGTGATGAGACAGGTGAAGTGACAGTGGGTTGTATAAAGCCTATAGCAGTGGGTTGTGTATAGCCTATCGATAGCTGGTGAGTGGATTTATGAAGATGGAGGGGTCCTGTAATAGAGTGTTGGTGAATTGACCAGCCTCCACCCTTCCCTGACCATAGGGAGCATGTCTGGGAGAATGAGACTGGAGATCTGTCATACTGTCTGGAGCTGACAGGGTTAAATATCAACTGATAAAACTACTGCTCTATTGAACTACAGAGAAGAAAGGAAAGGACACACTAGGAAAAAGCCCAACAGGAACAAGCAGAGAGAGGACAAGCTCTTCCCTCTTATTAAGAGTTTCTCCCACAAATGCTGACACCATCACACTGCCAAATGAAAGGTTTTTGATCACACACACACAATGACAGTCACATGCACACGTTTCTTTCTTGTGCCGCAACATCCATACACTTTGCTGTCGTGGCTCAGTGCATGGATGCCGTGAGATCAAAGATTTTACAGATCGTATGAGCTGCTTTAGCGGTGGGCTGCAGGGGTCTGACATCCCCTGCCACGGAGACAGAGGTATGGAGCAATGGAGGAGAGAGAAAGGAAGAGAGGGAAGAAGAATGAGAGAGCGAGAATCCAAATGAAAGGCTGCCAAGCAAAAAGAGGTAGAGTATCTGTACACTGAAAAGCAATACAAAGCTGACATAATGAAAAGGGGGGGTGAGAGATACATTGGCAATGTGTGAGAGAAGTAAGCACAGCATACATAGAGCTTTTATTTCTGAAATGGGCAGAACATTATAGATTTAAGTAAAAATGTCTCACAAAAATCACAATATCAAACAAATACTCTGATCAGAATTGGATCAGAGGCCAACATTAGGGTAATGTTTTATTTAGGGATGTGCCAAATTGACATTTTTTCTTAACGTTTAAAATGCCATGTTTGGGGAGGGGGGGTTCCATTTAAAACGATAAGAAAAAAAGAAAAAACTATCCACATTTATTCATAATGCAAATTAAAATGGTCCTATTACAGATGTATGACCGTTTGTGCCGGGCAATAAAGTTAAATCTACCGCGACCCTTCTACACACATAGAACGCAGTACAGTAACATGTCCATAATTGATCACTTTGACAATTTTTTAAAAAGTGCCGCATCAGCAGCGTATGTACCTTTTCAGACACTAAAATTCTGCTCCAGCATAGAATGTTCAATTGTTTCCCTGAAAACAAACGTTGCTGATTGATGTGCTGCTGTGTTGTTTATGCTGTTTTTTTGGTAGGGTAGCTAGAAGTGTTTTCTTTTTTACTCAATGTCTTCTTAAGTCGCGATAACTAACATACTTTAAAGTACTTTTTTTAGTCAGAGCACAGGCAGCAGGCATGCTAGGATTGAAAGTTCTGGATGCCTTGTGATGGAAGGTAGTCCCGCTTCGACATTACTTTACAGACAAGTAAAATGGTGTTCATGTCTCCAGAGAAGGTTTCTTGTCAGCGTTTAAAAAGCCATAGTGTAGCCTACCCTAACAGACAAACAAGCATGTCGTAACCGAGGCGCTTACAAGAGGACACATATCATTATATCTTAAAAGGGTAATCAATACAGGCTACACCAGTAGCCTACTGTAATTTCATGAGACAGAAACCCCCCTAACCACTAAGAGTAGCCTACACCGTGCAAGACTGGCCCGAAGATACTGTATACTGCCAACACCAGTGCCATGAATAGCCTAAGCGAGGATATTCTACATGCAACAGACCAAAGACTGAACACACACTTGGGTCATTAGCAAAGAGAAAGAGCAGGCAGGCCAGCATGAGGGAGAGACGAGGGGCAGGCAGAACCGTATACGTCTTGGTAATCTGCATCTCGCAATGTCTTAATTGTCTTCCATGCCTCGCAAATTCACCAAAGTAGCCTAAAGTTCCTCTTCCTCTCTGAGTTTATTTAAATTTGAGAAGATTCCATACAGGAAGTGCCCTGTCTGACAATTTGTTCTCCTTCTGTGGCATCTCTATCGAAAATACAGCATCTGTGCTGTAACGTGACATTTTCTAAGGCTTCCATTGGCTCTCAGAAGGTGCCAGAAAGTGGAATGACGTCTCTCCTGTCTCTGGGCGAAAAACAGCAGGAGATTTTGTGAGTGGTCAGGCTGGGAACAGTGACACTGGAGATGCGCGTTCATGTGAATTCTCCATTTTTTTCTTTTAGCCTTTGAATGAATACAACGTCGCCCGGTTGGAATATTATCGCTATTTTACGAGAAAAATAGTATAAAAATTGATTTTAAACAGCGTTTGACATGGTTCTAAGTACGGTAATGGAATATTTTGAAATTTGTCACGAAATGCGCTCGCGCGTCACCCTTCGGATACTGAGCTGAACGCACGAACAAAACGGAGGTATTTGAATACAACTATGGATTATCTGGAACCAAAACTTTTGTTGTTGAAGTAGAAGTCCTGGGAGTGTATTCTGACGAAGAACAGCAAAGGTAATCCAATTTTTCTTATAGTAAATCTGAGTTTGGTGAGGGCCAAACTTGGTGGGTGTCAAATTAGCTAGACGTGATGGCCGGGCTATGTACTCAGAATATTGCAAAATGTGCTTTCGCCGAAAAGCTATTTTAAAATCTGACACCGCGATTGCATAAAGGAGTTCTGTATCTATAATTCTTAAAATAATTGTTATGTATTTTGTGAACGTTTATCGTGAGTAATTTAGTAAATTCACCGGAAGTTTGCAGTGGGTATGTTAGTTCTGAACATCACATGCTAATGTAAAAAGCTGGTTTTTGATATAAATATGAACTTGATTGAACAAAACATGCATGTATTGTATAACATAATGTCCTAGGAGTGTCATCTGATGAAGATCAAAGGTTAGTGCTGCATTTAGCTGTGGTTTTGGTTTTTGTGACATATATGCTTGCTTTGAAAATGACTGTGTGATTATATTTGGCAGGGTACTCTGACATAATCTAATGTTTTGCTTTCGCTGTAAAGCCTTTTTGAAATCGGACAATGTGGTTAGATTAACGAGAGTCTTGTCTTTAAAATGGTGTAAAATAGTCATATGTTTGAGAAATTGAAGTTATAGCATTTGAGGTATTTGTATTTCGCGCCACGCGATTCCACTGGCTGTTGACTAGCGTCCCACCTTGCCCAGGGAGGTTAATGTACAGAAAAAAATCCTACATGTCAAAATGTAGGTGATATGCATATTGGCTAGAGCTTCATGTCCAAACCGATGCTGACATTAGGTGCCAGAAAATGTGGCCAAACTTTAATGAGACTTAAATACAAAAATATAGTGATGATTGACAAATATAATGAAGCATAATTAACATGAGCATCTAAAGGCTCGATTCTGTCGACGTACTGGAGCCAGGGTTCCTTCAGATCAAATGGTCACAAGACTGGAGAGTGAAGGACAGTGCCTGTGGCGCACCACACGTCACCCACCTTAAATCTGAGCAGGGAAGGTTAGCGTTTCAAAATTATTTAACCATAACATAATTGTTTAAAATCTGGATATTTAATGTAATTTTATGAAGCATGTACCTTTTTTCAAAGTAGCCTAGCATAGCCAAAATACAACCATAGAAATGTTGAGGGAATTGTTTTATAAACACTTAATACGACATTGAAAACAGCAGGATTCTCATGTTCTACTGGTTTTCAAATCAATGTTATTTTATTGTCCAAAAGCCAAAAGCATAATCCTAGTCATATTAGTAAACCATGCTAGTTAATGCATCTTTAGATCTCCCCTTAATTTTTACATGAAACCACTGGTGCATGCGGTGCACTTTTGAGAAAGATGTTTTCCTGCTAATTACATTTTGGAACATTCACGGATAGCCTACAGCCATGTGCGCATTGTTGAGCTTCTAATATAAAGAAATAAAACTATCAACATTTTAAGCTAAACGGTCTGATCTGTTGCATCAGCCACATTGGGGGTTTTTTGTATTTTTTATGTGCAGTGGTTAGATGAATTTTAAAACAGTCCGTTTTAAACCATAGACATTTATCATCATCACAGGGACAACGGGACTCCCTTAATTTCGAGCACTGTAGGGAAAAGTATTTCGTTGTAATTGTAATGTTGCACTATTTTATAGGCTACCAAGGGTGGCTAACCATCCTCCAGGAGAGCCTTAAAGGGGCAGTGTTGTATTTTGAGACGGGCTCGACAACGCAAAGAGTGTAGCATACATTTTAGTCTGAGTCTTTATGGTAAAAAAAGATAGTAATGCATGGGTCCTTGCATCATACAATGGCGTGCAAATGGTGTTAGTGGCATGACAAGCAAAAAATTCATGTCTAGCCCTGCCACTCCATATTCCCTTGACAAGATCTCCACAGCGATGTCAGCTCTGCCTCATGAATATTCATCCACTTCATTAACACACAAGTGGTGAAACAACATATTGCATGAGCCTGACATTATTTGGAGAGATGGGAGGGAGAGAGAGAAGGAATAAAATACAGATGGGACAGACGCTAGAGAGAGGAGAGAGTCCGCTAGTAGAGACAGACAACACAATAACTCTTTACTGAACCTCAAGAGTACCAGAAAGTTGTCCTACATTATTCCAAGATCCAGCAGCCCCCTCTCCCCCAATTCCAACCCCAGATAAGGCTCTCTAAAAGCAGGCGCAAAGGCAAGGACATCAGGCAGGGAATTACATGCCATTTTACCTTGGAAATCCTCCAGGAACAAAGGCGACAAACAGCTGCAATTTCTCTGCTCATGTCTGGCTGCACACACAATGAACGGCTAAGTGCAGCGTGGAGGAAGCCACAGAGCAATCTGCTGTCATTCTACTGCCATTCAGCCAAAGAGTCTGCAACCTGGTGTTGTTTTTCCAACCTGCCCCCACAAATACACACACTCAATCACACAAGTGTACAAAGAATGTATGTTTCCTGCACATAGGTTATGCAAACCCACTCCCACAACTGAGAAATCCACTTAGCTACAGACACACACTGACAAACCTACACACAAACAAGATTATTTTCTCTTTATGCTGTAATGCCAGTGAATCTCTTAAGAGGGACAGCAATGGGGGAAATCTCCATTCTCTAGTGATGTCCTCAGAGACCCAGTGAGACAGCACACGATATTTCCCAGCTAACTTCTTTGATGACTGAAAAAGTGGGCCGCTTTGGGGAAGCAATAAGACAAAGTCAGTCGTCACCCAAAAACTTTGTCCGGCCTTGTCCCCAGCTTTTTAAGGACTGCGGAGCGAGGGCCTAGGACAAAAACACCCAACTATAATTGGAACACGGCCCAGGAATCGATACTGCTGCTCGAGTAACGGTCCTCAGCCAGAGCCATTTAATATTATACCCACCATACCTGTTTCTCTGACAAAAAAATAAATAAAATAAAAAACTCTATTTCAGAATGGTATGAACTATTGATTTCACTAACGCAATCCTCTTCCACCCCCAACATCACCTCTCTCTCCCCCATCTCACTCGCTCTCTCTATACCTCCACCTCACCTACTATATAACTCCTTTTCTCGTTCCATCTTATCTAGATTTGTTCATCTTTTTATCTCCATCTTTGCACATAACACTTCTCACTCCACCTGCATTAAACCAGTTGCTCTCACTCCCAATTTACTAGATGATAGTTTAGTATCTCCCTCTGTAAAGTCTCACTTATCTTTCACCCTCCATCCTTCTGTCTGGGCATCTCTTTATCATTTCACCTTGAATTTGCATGGCACTTAAACTCTGTCTCACCCAATCCTCAGAGATATCACCCATCTTGGGGTAGTTCATTCCCCAAATACCAAACAGCCATATGGAAATTACCTTTGAATTCAATTGGCCTCACATCACAACAGCAAGACGGTCTACTGCTGCTTTCCAAGCTCAAATGGCAGTAAATACCAGCACGATTAGATCCGACTTTGGGGCCACGGCCGCTTCTAAATCACTGCATTGTCATTGATATTCAGATAGCTTCCCGGGGTCAGCGGCAAGGCTACTCGGCCAGGGAGAAGTAGGCCTCTAGCCCCCAGACCAGGCAGGCCTCCAGCCCACACTCTCCACACCCAGCCAGCCAGACGCTCACTAAGCTAAACCGCCACCAGCACAGCAAGGCAGCACATTTAAATACATCTAAATGGCAGATGGAGTGAGCTGTGCCCGGTTTCCTGATACCGATGGAATTTACACTTACGAGTGTTTTAACAATGCATCTTTCCTGTAACGTCCAAAGACGTAATACGCATTTCCCAAATCACCACGCAGAGAGAATGGTCGCCAAGTGTGTTGTAGGAGCATGTGTCGATACTGATAGGCTGGAAAGAAAAGGCAGTGCTGCTCTCGGATCAGCTTTCTCCATTAAAGATCTTGCCTTAACATTAGAATGATTTCACAATACTGACGACGGATCAGAACTTAGAAGTTACCACCTAAGGCTGCAAATATTGAGTCGTCTTATTCTAATGCTTACCCAATAAAAATGCACTAAGTCACCGATTTGGCACATCATTGCGCATGTTAGGCTACACATCATAAAATATATTGAGGCAAATTAGAGAAATTAGCAAAATAGAACAATTGATTGAACATGAAATGTATTTCTATATGATTGAAATAGGCCGATAGCTTACTGTTTATATTTGAATGCAGTTCTCAGTTTTCATTTGAATAATATTTTTAAACGTAGCTTGGAATCAATTGCAAAGACATTGAAAACTCTATTTGTAGTTATCGGCAGTCACAGAGAGACATACGCCATTTGATTTTGTTTAGCGGAGATCTTCTGTTCTACGAGCGGTCTGAGGCAAGCATTAAATTCCAAGTGCAACGTTAATAACGATGGTTGAAGGAAAAAGCTTGGATTTAACAATGCTCCTACGAAGGCTCTAACGATGAACTTAACCTTCTGATGCTTCTGGGAAACCGGCCCTGGTTTGTATTTCACTTTAAAATGTATGCCATAACGTAATGGAAGAGCAGCAGGCTTGGTGTTAGTCTGGCTGAAAAATGGCCTGGCGTCTCTTTAAGGTGACTAAAAACATCCACTTCGTCTGTGTCACTCCTGCTCCCATCCTGTTATTGGAATGCAGGAACGAGCAGTGGAAAACCATTAGATACCGCCACTGTCTGCATCAGTCACACGCACACAAAAAACATTTCATCCCACACATCCGAAACAGCCAATAGCACAGGCAGGCGTTTGCGACCCCAATCCATATTTCAATTTCCAACCTCTCAGCAAACTAATTCAATACTTGTTGCATTCCCTCACAAGTAATCAGCATTGTGAGAAATGGGCTTCTTCTAAAGCTGCACCTGTAGTGTCACACTGACTCACACACATTTACTGGAGCTGCACACACACACCCCTATTGCCACCATTATCCACATATATACTTAACACAAGTGGAAAGACAGTTACACAACTAAACTGCCTGGACGCACACTCCAGTGCTCTTTTCCTCACGGCTCTGTGGCCATGTGGAAGCTGAGGCAGGCGGGTATTAGCGACAAATTTAGGAGCTTAAACAGCGACAGCTTTACGATGCCTGAACGGCCTCTATCACTCCATTGCTGTCAGATTACATTAGCTTGCCCTCCGCCATGCACTTCGATTGGCTGTTATTCCTAGCAGTTACAGAAGCACCTCACATAAATAAAACAGTGTTCTGTCCTATGGATGGTGAAGAGAGCCGGGGGATGGTGTGTAGAGTGCATCTCCGCTAAATCGAGTGCTGTCCAATTTAACATATCATAACATAGAATGGATGGAGTTGGCTGGGAAGTGATGGCTGGCTAGGAGTTTGTGTGCAGTGAAACGACTAGTTAGGCACTGCAGTACCGGTAACTTTTGAAGTGTTCCATCGCCAGTCATGGTCATGGAGGTGTTGTGCAACGGAAATGTCTTTTACCATTTTGGCCTAATCACTGATGACAGCCTGACTTTAAATACAGAACAATGGAACTCTGTGCCTGCTCTGAGGATCCTTTCCGGTCAACGCAGTCTGGAAGCAAGTACAACATTTGTCTTCATACAGAGAAGCACATTCCTGTTGACAACCACAGGGTTTTCCTTACTGTTATGAGATGGCTGCCTCTCAGCACAGCCACATTGACTGGTGAGGCCAGCATGTCAAATCAAGGTAAGTACTCCAGTCAGACAAGTACTGCACTCACACCAAAATGACTTTCCCAGTTAAACAGCTGCCAAGATTAAGTCTCTGCACTCAAGCCACAACTAAACACCTGTCTGTCTTCAGACTTTCACAGGCCCTATTTTCCTCATCAATAGAGCCAAAACTCTCACTTACACTGAAATAGTGTAGGCCTATCAGTTTTCAGGTGTCTGTTGGAGCAGGTGTGTGGCAGGTGAATGAGTACTTCTAGCGCAGCTCCTTGAGGGCAGCTTTTAGGACTGGGACTGTAGTTGTTATCTATGCCGTCTCAGAGCATACCTCACTAAACCACTCAGATGCTCAACTAAACTCCAACTTGGCTCCCTCAGTTTCAACCTTCGTGTGTTTACAATCTGGAAAAATGCTGAAGGACCACACAAGAATGATTGAGAATTCCCACAGCACTTCATGTACTAAAACTAATCTTGCGTCAACATTTTATTTGGTGAAATACCAACTGTCCCCCAAAACGGCCACTTAAAAAACATCTGCCACCCTAATTTTCTCTGTCTGTGCGTGGTGAACTATATTGACAATTTCACAGTTTGCTCATCTTTAGGCAGGACCTTATTCTGCAATGCAGCAACCCCTCAGCCTGCTCTTCACATTCTCTATGGAGCTCAGTTTCTGGCAAAGGACACTGTGCCGCACAACTCATGTAAACAAATACGGGAGACAAGTGATGGTCACTATTTGGCAGGATACAGGCAGTTGTGGGATGGTGGCTTCAGAGCAAATTGTGGGTTCATAATGTGTTGGGAAAAAATGCTTTTACTGACGCACAGGGCCCCTGTGAGAATTACTCATGTATTCATTTCTAGGAATAACCCACCTCTTTCCCGCACACCAACTGCATAAAATGAATCTTTCCTTCACAAATGGTCAAGCTAAAACCAGCTGTCAAACCATTGTCAGACAGGCGCGAGGCAGCGTAGATTGGCTAGCTAACTATCTCAGCTTGCTAACCAACTAGCTAGCAAGCTGGCTAAGTAGGAAACTATAACAAGAAGTTTTCTACATTTTAGCACGATTAGCTAATGTTTGGTAGACGATTTGTCAGGGCTTGCTTCCCGACGAGCTAACTACCAGTCTGCTGGCTAGTTAACTAGCTAGCGAGCCAACGTTAGCTAGCTAAGTGTAGCTTGCTATCTTGAACATCAACAGTCGAGATTGTTGAGAAGGTAAAATAGATAGATACAAGTTGGCTAAGTGCCTTCCGTATTCCTGTTAGATACCAAACTCACACGTTCACTGGTGTTTGGTCTCAGAATGAAAGCGAGTACAAGCAAAGTTTAGAATTTGTTCAAAGCAATGTTTCCTTTTGTTTTAAAACTCACCTTTTTTCAGTCTGTTCCACGACAGGATAGGATTTTTTTTGTCAGCACTGGCACTCTACATCCGGGTTATGCCTGTGACGAAAGCATGCACGCCAATACCAAAACATTGCCATGCTTTGTTATTTTAGCTAAATACTTTATTCATGAATGTACATGTCTTATTAATACATTTATTCATGTAAATATAAGAGTCAAAAACCTCAATAAACCTGTTTATTCTTTTTGAGAATTAAATTGAACATTAAATAAACACAATTCATTCTTCTCATAGCAAAAAAACAATCAAGACACATTATTTTTATAATGTATTGTCTGTATTCCCCTCACTTTCGTTTGTAATTCTTGTATACTCTGTTGTAAACTCATTGTTTTTCTATATATTTTGAATTGGTTTACAATAAAGTATAACTTATATATATAATTGCCATGTTGTGATAGGACAGTCAGTATGTGAAAAATCCTGATGATACAGTCTTCTTCTTCCTCTTCTTCTTCTTCTTCTTCAATAAAATGACATAACAATAACGAGGCTATATACAGGGGGTACCGGTCCCGGGTCAATATGCTGGGATACAGGTTAGTCGAGGTCATTTGTACATGTAGGTAGGGGTAAAGTGACTATGCATAGATAATAAACAGAAAAGTAGCAGCAGTGTAAAAACAGTGTAAATAGTCCGGGGAGCCATTTTATTAATTGTTCAGCAGTCTTATGGCTTGGGGTAGAAGCTGTTAAGGAGCCTTTTGGACCTAGACTTGCCGCACCGGTACCGCTTGTTGTGCGGTAGCAGAGAGAACAGCCTATGACTTGGGTGACAGCAGTCTTTGACAATTTTTTGGGCCTTCCTCTGACACCGCCAAGTATATAGGTCCTGGATGGCAGGAATCTTGGACCCAGTGATGTATTGGGCCGTATGCACTGCCCTCTGTAGCACCTTATGGTCAGATTCCGAGCAGTTGCCATATCAAGAGGTGACACAACCGATCCGGATGCTCTCGATGGTGCAGCTGTAGAACTTTTTGAGGATCCGGTGACAAATGCCAAATCTTTTCAGTCTCCGAAGGGAGAAAAGGTGTTGTCGTGCCCTCTTCACAACTGTCTTGGTGTGTTTGGACCATGATAGTTTGTTGGTGATGTGGACACCAAGGAACTTGAAATTCTCGACCCGCTCCACAGCCCCATCAATGTTAATGGGGGCCTGTTCAGCCATCCTTTTCCTGTAGTCAACGATCATCTCCTTTGTCTTGCTTACATTGAGGGAGAGGTTGTTGTCCTGGCACCACACTGCCAGGTATCTGACCTCCTCCTTATAGGCTGTCTCATCGTTGTCAGTGATCAGGCCCACCACTGTTGTGTCTTCAGCAAACTTAATGATGGTGTTGGAGTCTTGCTTAGCCACACAGTCGTGGGTGAACATGGAGTACAGGAGGGGAATAAGCATGCACTCCTGAGGGGCCCCCGTATGGAGGATCAGTGGGGCAGATGTGTTGTTGCCTACCACTTACCACCTAGAAGCGGCCAGTCAGGAAGTCCAGGATCCAGTTGCAAAGGGAGGTATTTAGTCCCAGGGTCCTTAGCTTAGCGATGAGCTTTGTGGGAATTATGGTCTTGAACGATGAGCTGTAGTCAATGAACAGCATTCTCACATAGGTGTTCCTTATGTCCAGGTGGGAAAGGGCAGTGTGGAGTGCGATTGAGATTGCGTCATCTGTGGATCTGTTGGGGCGGTATGCGAATTGGAGTGGGTCTAGGGTTTCCGGGATGATGGTGTTGATATGAGCCATGACCAGCCTTTCAAAGCACTTCATGGCTACCGACGTGAGTGCTATGGAGTGGTAGTCATTTTGTCTGGTTACCTTCGCATTCTTGGGCACAGAGACTATGGTGGTCTGCTTGAAACATGTAGGTATTACAGAGTCGGTCAGGAAGAGATTGAAAATTTCAGTGAAGACACTTGCCAGTTGGTCCACGCAAGCTCTGAGTACAAGCCCTGGTAATCCGTCTGGCCCCGCGGCCTTGTGAATGTTGACCTGTTTAAAAGTCTTGTTCACATCGGCTACGGAGCGCGTGATCAAACAGTCGTCCGGAACAGCTGGTGCTCTCATGCATGCTTCAGTGTTGCTTGCCTTGAAGCAAGCATAAAAGTCATTGAGCTCGTCTGGTAGACTTGCGTCACTGGGCAGCTTGCGACTGGGTTTCCCTTTGTAGTCCGTAATAGTTTGCAAGCCCTGCCACGTCAGAGCCGGTGTAGTACGATTCAATATTAGTCCTGTATTGATGCTTTGCCTGTTTGATGGTTGTCTGAGGGCATAGCGGGATTTATTTTAAGTGTCCGGATTACTTTTCCGCTCCTTGAAAGCAGCAGCTCTAGCCTTTAGCTCGGTGTGGATGTTGTCTGTAATCCGTGGCTTCGTGTTGGGATATGTACATATGGTCACTGTGTGGACGATGTTATCGATGCACTTATTGATGAAGCCGGTGACTGAGGTGGTATACTCCTCAATGTCATTGGATGAATCTTGGAACATACTCCAGTCTGTGCTACCAAAATAGTCCTGTAGCGTAGCATCCGCATCATCTGACCACTTCCGCATTGAGCGAGTCACTGGTACTTCCTGCTTTAGTTTTTGCTTGTAAGCAGGAATCAGGAGGATAGAATTATGGTTTTGCCAAATGGAGGGTGAGGGAGAGCTTTGTATGCATCTCTGTGTGTGGAGTAAAGGTGGTCTTGAGTTTTCCTTTCCTCTGGTTGCACATGTGACATGCTGGTAGAAATGAGGTAAAATAGATATAAGTTTGCCTGCATTGAAGTCCCCAGGCACTAGGAGCTCTGCTTCTGGATGAGCATTTTCTTGTTTGCTTATGGCCTTATACAGCTAGTTGACTGCAGTCTTAGTGCCAGCATCGGTTTGTGGTGGTAAATAGACGGCTACGAAAAATATAGATGAAAACGCTCTAGGTAGATAGTGTGGTCTACAGCTTATCATGAGGTACTCCACCTCAGGCGAGCAAGACCTCAAGACTTCTTTAATATTAGACATTACGCACCAGCTGTTATTGACAAATAGACACACAACCCTGCCACTCATCTTACCAGATGTAGCTGCTCTATCCTGCCGATGCACGGAAAACCCAGCCAGCTCTATATTATCCGTTTTGTCGTTCAACCATGTCTTGGTGAAACATATGATATTACAGTTTTTAATGTACCGCTGGTAGGATAGTCTTGACCGTAGATAATCCAGTTTCTTTTCTAGTGATTGCACATTGCCCAACAGAACCGATGGTGGTGGCGATTTACTCACTAACCTACGAATCCTCACAAGGCACCCCGAACTTCGCCCCCTGTATTTTTTCTTCACGCAAATGATAGGGATTTGGGCCTGGTCTCCGGGAAGCAGTATATCCTTTGCGTCTGACTGATTAAATAAAACCCTTTGTCCAGTTCTAGGTGAGTAATCACTGTGTTGATGTCCAGAAGCTATTTTCGGTCATTAGAGACAGTAGCAGCAACTTTCTTTTTATTTTTTTATTTCACCTTTATTTAACCAGGTAGGCCAGTTGCGAACAAGTTCTCATTTACAACTGCGACCTGGTCAAGATAAAGTAAAGCAGTGCGACAAAAACAACAGAGTTACACAAAAACAAATGTACAGTCAATAACACAAAAGAAAAATAGAAAAATCTATGTACAGTGTGTGCACATGTAGAAGAGTAGGGAGGTAGGCAATAAATAGGCCCTAGAGGCAAAAATAATTACAATTTAGCATTAATACTGGAGTGATAGATGTGCAGATTATGAATGTGCAAGTAGAGATACTGGGGTGCAAAAAAGCAAGAGAGTAAGTAATAATATGGGGATGAGGTAGTAACTTTATGTACAAAATAAGTTACAAACAATGCAAAAAATGAGCAAAATAGCACAGTTGGTTAGGAGCCCGTAAAACGGCAACCATCCCCTCCAGCACTGTCATCGTCGTGTGTGTAGGTGGCAAGGAAGTCAGGCGCAGGAGAAACCAACTTGGTATAACTGGAGTTGTTTAATAAATAAACACGAACTCCAAAACCAACGTACATTAAAATGACATGGGTAAAAATACCCGTAGCTCACCAATACAAAAACACACGAAATCAATAACAAACAAAACAATCTCAGACAAGGACATGAGGGAAAACAGAGGGTTAAATACACAACATGTAATGAATGGGATTGGAAACAGGTGTGTAGGAAAACAAGACAAAACCAATGGAAAATGAAAAATGGATCAGTGATGGCTAGAAGACCAGTGACGTCGATCGCCGAGCACCACCCGAACAAGGAGGGGCATCGACTTCGGCAGAAGTCGTGACAGGCACCATTATAAGAATATTGTAAGAACAAGGCAACAATTTCAAAGATTTTACTGAGTTACAGTTCATATATGGAAATCAATCAATTGAAATTATTTCATTAGGCCCTAATCTATGGGTTTCACATGAATGGGAATACAGATATGCATCTGTTGGTAACACCATTTGCCTCATGCAGCGCAACACATCTCCTTCGCATAGAGTTTATCAGGCTGTTGATTGTGGCCTGTGAAATGTTGTCCCACTTCTCTTCAGTGGCTGTGTGAAGTTGCTGGATATTTGCGGGAACTGTAACAAGCTGTCGTACATGTCGATCCAGAGCATCCTAAACATGCTCGTAAAACTGACTTCGGCGATGTAATTTACAAAATAGCCTCCAATACCCTACTCAATAAAATGGATGCAGTCTATCACAGTGCCATCCGTTTTGTCACCAAAGCCCCATATACTACCCACCACTGCGACCTGTACGCTCTCGTTGGCTGGCCCTCGCTTCATACTCGTCGCCAAACCCACTGGCTCCAGGTCATCTACAAGACACTGCTAGGTAAAGTCCCCCCTTATCTCAGCTCACTGGTCACCATAGCAGCACCCACCTGTAGCACGCGCTCCAGCAGGTATATCTCTCTGGTCACCCCCAAAGCCAATTCCTCCTTTCACCGTCTCTCCTTCCAGTTCTCTGCTGCCAATGACTGGAACGAACTACAAAAATCTCTGAAACTGGAAACACTTATGTCCCTCACTAGCTTTAAGCACCAGCTGTCAGAGCAGCTCACAGATCACTGCATCTGTACATAGCCCATCTATAATTTAGCCCAAACAACTACCTCTTCCCCTACTATATTTATTTATTTTGCTCCTTTGCACTCCATTATTTCTATTTCTACTTTGCACTTTCTTCCACTACAAATCTACCATTCCAGTGTTTTACTTGCTATATTGTATTTACTTTGCCACCATGGCCTTTTTTGCCTTTACCTCCCTTATCTCACCTCATTTGCTCACATTGTATATAGACTTATTTTTCTACTGTATTATTGACTGTATGTTTGTTTTACTCCATGTGTAACTCTGTGTTGTTGTATGTGTCGAACTGCTTTGCTGTATCTTGGCCAGGTCGCAATTGTAAATGAGAACTTGTTCTCAATTTGCCTACCTGGTTAAATAAAGGTGAAATATTTGTATTTTTTAAAAATGCTCAATGGGTGACATGTCTGGTGAATATGCAGGCCATGGAAGAACTGGGACATTTTCAGCTTCCAGGAATTGTTTTCAGATAATTGCGACATGGGACCGTGTATTATGCTGAAACAACATGTTATGGCGGCAGATAAATGGCACGACAATGGGCCTCAGGATCTCCTCACGGTATCTCTGTGCATTGAAATTGCCATTGATAAAATGTGATTGTGTTCATTGTCCGTAGCTATTGCCTGCCCATACCATAACCCCACCGCCACCGTAGGGCACTCTGTTCACAACGTTGACATCAGCAAACTGCTCGCCCACACGTGCCATACACCATGTCTGCCATCTGCCCTGTACAGTTAAAACCGGGATTCATCCGTGAAGAGCGCACTTCTCCAGTGTGTCAGTGGCCATCGAAGGTGAGCATTTGCCCTGTTGAGGATGATGAGCACGCAGATGAGCTTCCCTGAGACGGTTTCTGACAGTTTGTGCAGAAATTCTTCAGTTGTGCAAACCCACAGTTTCATCAGCTGTCTGGGTGGCTCATCTCAGACAATCCCGCAGGTGAAAAAGCCGGATGTGGAGGTCCTGGGCTGGCGTGGTTACACGTGGTCTGCAGTTGTGAGGCCGGTTGGACATACTGTCAAATTGACATTGGAGGCGGCTTATGGTACAGAAATTAACATTAAATTCTCTGGCAGCAGCTCTGGTGGACATTCCCACAATTATCATACCAATTGCACACTCCCTCAAAACTTGAGACATCTGTGGCATTGTGTTTTGTGACAAAACTGCATATTTTAGAGTGGCCTATAATTGTCCCAAGCACAAGGTGCACCTGTGTAATGACCATGCTGTTTAATCAGCTTCTTGATATGCCACACCAATCAATGAATTATCTTGGCAAAGAAGAAATGCTCACTAACAGGGATGTGAACAAACATGTGCACCACATTTGAGAGAAATAAGCTTTTTATGCATATTGTAGATTTCTGGGATCTTTATTTTAGCTCATGAAACATTGGACCTACACTTTACATGTTGCGTTTATATTTTTGTTAGGTATAAAATAAAATAATCAAATAAATCCCTTCTAACTTCAAGCACATCCTCTCCCCAAAATCCCTCCCAGGCCCCCCAATCCAATTAAACTTAATCTATATCATGCTGAAACAATTCACCTTTAGGATTATTCAGCATGTCAGCAACCTTTTACACAGTAACATTTGTTACCTCCAATAACTATTTTGTCATATCTACAATAACCTTGAACCTGGCATTTCTGCTTTCCACAACCGAAGTCGTGTTGATAACCTTACCAATGAAAGCTATGAAGTCAACTTTATTCATTATCAAAGTGTCCTTTGACAAAGCACATTCAAGAGCGCAAGATTTCTGAACAGGTCTTGAAACCAGGACCAGCAGAAGCACCAGTCCCGAGAGGAAGTCCACTTACTACAGGACTCCTCACTGTAGTCCCACCAATCTGCATATGATACATCATGACTGATTCTATATCTCTGAGCCTCTCTAGCCTCTCTCTTAATCGGATAGGGTGTAAATAAGGCCCTGTGTTCTCATCAAACACCATCACAACTTTCCACTCCGACACATTTTTACTCTTACTTCCTACCTTATGGTGTCTTTATGCTTTCCATACTAGACGCTCCACTGCTTTCAGTGTCATGATCTCTCTTCTTCCTATGTCTTTCCACTACAGACCATTCAGATCCTTGACCCTCATCCTTCCACTCCATATCATCAGAACTGTCACCCAGAAAGAACGCATTCCAGCACAGCTGTTGCTTCCCCAACCTTTTCTCCATTTCCTCCACTTTGTCCGCACTACTCGCCACCATTTGATCTCATTCCAGGGCCATGTTCATTATGAAAATGTTGTAGATAGAAATACCACAAATAGAGCTGATGTGATTCCTTATTCTAGATGTCAGAGAGGCGTGTTTGTTCTATCTGAACGTTCCAAAACGTTGTGTCCTCCTGTACGTGGAACTGGTGAAAACTGTTGAAGCAGAAAGTGACAATGTCACAGCGTTGAAATGAAAGAGGTGATTTTCACAGACAGATTGCATATTATTTTGTGGACTTTATTCTTTCATAGATTATTCATCTTGAACTGAAGTTCTTAGATTCTATTTCTGTGATCTTCTTCCAAGCAGTTGTCTACCGGGATATATGGTTTTGAAGGCAGAAGAAGTTTATAGAAATATAGTAAAGAAATGTAAAATATTTGTCAAGAAGAAAAAAGATAACTTTAAATGTTTATTGAACTCTTACTAAAATAAAAAAAAATGCATTTGGATGTTGGCTTGAACATTCGTGATGTTCCCGAAACAGTGGATGTGTTTGCTCTTTCCCATTCATAGCAAGGGGAACAGCCTTGACAGGATATACCATTACATATTTCATTTGTGATTTTTACTACCAAGCATAACACACATGTTCATGAGTTATGCAAAATCTTTGTTATTCCAAGCCAATGGAATGCAGTCACCACATAGTAGTGTATTACTCTGTGACAGTGTCTGCTCAGTCTGCAGGGTTGGCACCATGTTCTCCGGTAGCTCCACTCTGAAGGAGTTTAATGCAATTATAAATAAATAAGCATGTGGTGGGGAAGAAGACGGGGCCCTTTGGGGACAAGCTGAGAGAAAATAGTGGAAGTTTAATTAAAGCTGCAAAACCATACTCCTACTCACACACACACACACACACACACACACACACACACACACACACACACACACACACACACACACACACACACACACACACACACATTTGAAACACACAAACAAACACATACTGGCGAAAAATCGTTGTGTGTGTGCATGTGCATGTGTGTGCTCATGGCTTTCATTATGTGTAGCATCTGGAGAATATCCTCTCATGTGGCCACACTTATCACTTCATTGGTTTTGATAATGTAATCATTATCATTAGAAAGAAAGGAATTAGATTACCTGAATGTGGAAAAAAGTGAAGGCAAGATTTCCAGGAGGCAGGTCAAGTGGTGGTACAGTCAGTGTGCTTCAGTTGTGCACTCCTATCCCCACACAATAAAAAGGCAGCATATTGTCTTTTTTTTGCTCATGTTTTTTGCTCATGTTTTCTTCTGGTGAATGATTGAACTGCCAGTCTCCTTGTAATTACCTGAGGGGTGTCAGGCGAGCAAATGTGCAGCCAGTAAAATGTTAATGAGGGAGTATTGAATTTGCACTTTAATTAGAGTGCTTATAGAGTGTGGATTACACGTAGCACTCCAGGGTCACCGCTCTCACTCAATTACTACACCAACCACACCATGGGAGGAGGGACAGCAGGGAGGGGGAACGGGAGGGTTAGGGTTAGGAGAGAGGAGGGACAGCAGGGAGGGGGAACGGGAGGGTTAGGGTTAGGAGAGAGAAGGTACAGCAGGGAGGGGGAACGGGAGGGTTAGGGTTAGGAGAGAGGAGGGACAGCAGGGAGGGGGAACGGGAGGGTTAGGGTTAGGAGAGAGGAGGGACAGCAGGGAGGGGGAACGGGAGGGTTAGGGTTAGGAGAGAGGAGGGACAGCAGGGAGGGGGAACGGGAGGGTTAGGGTTAGGAGAGAGGAGGGACAGCAGGGAGGGGGAACGGGAGGGTTAGGGTTAGGAGAGAGGAGGGACAGCAGGGAGGGGGAACGGGAGGGTTAGGGTTAGGAGAGAGGAGGGACAGCAGGGAGGGGGAACGGGAGGGTTAGGGTTAGGAGAGAGGAGGGACAGCAGGGAGGGGGAACGGGAGGGTTAGGGTTAGGAGAGAGGAGGGACAGCAGGGAGGGGAACGGGAGGGTTAGGGTTAGGAGAGAGGAGGGACAGCAGGGAGGGGGAACGGGAGGGTTAGGGTTAGGAGAGAGGAGGGACAGGAGGAAATGAGGAAGGTTGGATATGACAGGATGAGGGGCTGAGGTACAGTTTAGGTCATTTAGTGGACTGTACTGAGGACATGTGAGGAGAGTGAGAATAAATAACAGATGGGGTAGGCAAAAGGAAGACCCTAAGAAATTAAGAGAATTATGAAACATTGAGCAGAGAGGAAGGTTGAATACATTCCCAGTGCACTTCTCTACGTTTTATTAAAAGCAAGTGGATACCAACCACTCAGTCCAACAGTGATGACTTTTTGTCTGTTGAAGTGTTTATCTCCCCATTTTCCATTTATGTGCTGTTTATTTACATAATTATCCTTAAAGTTGAAGAGTCTAGACCGAGGAGTCAGTAAAAAAGGAGAGTAAACAACAACATCAACCACAACAATCCGCCGGAGTCCCTGGGTAAATTCACACATGGATTTATTGAGCCAATGAGTGAATATCTCCGGCCATTTAGAGTGGATTTGTCTGTTAGGCAGCGATAAACGACAGCTTGCCTTTCTTCGGATTAGCTCCTCAGTTCTGAAAACGAGATCGTTGAAGGACGTGCTTATAGAGTAAACAAGGCAATGGCAAAAAGGAAAAATAAACTCATTTGCTTGCTTGGCTGCACTTTAAAAGACAAAGCGAGATAATATGAATAATTAATTGTTACAGGTCATTATGGCGGGCTTTTACTGCTTAATTACTGTTTGTGTTGTTAACACAATCAAGACAGACTCAGATTAAAACATTTCAAAGGGATAACTTGAACAGAGGCAATACAGTGGCAAAAATCTGTTTAAAATTCTTCAGTCAAACTTATATCATAATATATCATAATTAATGAAAGAAAAAATGATTGATTTTTTTATATATCCCTACACAAAATGTGTGAAGAGACACAGAGGAATGACTTGAAGCATATTAGCCTCCTGTACTAATTTAGGAAGTAATAGGCCTACAATGATATGTCCATTGTCCACATGCTTTGCATAATAATAATTAGAATGGGATTTGAGACCACAGATCAGAACAGATCAGATCTCTTTCTTTCTTTCTTTCTTTCTTTCTTTCTTTCTTTCTTTCTTTCTTTCTCTCTCTCTCTCTCTCTCTTTCTCTCGTCAACATAGAGGCCGTATAGCCTTGTGTGTAGTCTTCCCACAGGCCCTGAAGGAATCTCTCCCACCGCACTCACATAATCACTTCAGACCCGGCTGCTTAGGCCAACATATCCACCGAGCCTCACCAGCCCCTCGCTGCAGACCAAGTCAGACCGCTGAGTGAAAAAAATCAACTGTAAAGACAGAAACAAAAAACTACAAGTCAGACTGTCATTTAGATGTCACAGGGTATTGTACTTTATTTCACTGTGGTTTGTGTGGAGATGAATGCTGGACTTTAGGCCTACACTCAATGGATAATGCAGACTGTAAGACTAAATATTCAGTGTGTGTGTTTGCTTGATCAGGCTTGTATCCTTGACTTCCCTGCCAAGGAAATGAAATTATGCATAGAAAAAGCTCACAACGCCCAATCCACAGACTAAATGGGCTAAAACTCCCTTCAACGATATTAAAGGAGAGGGCTTTAATGGTGTGTTTAATGATTCCTTACTCTGGCAAATTGACTTTTTAAAATCCCAACGCTGTTAGAAAGGGACTCTTTCTCCTCCAATTAGAGACGGTCCCATATTCCAAACGGAGGTAGTTTTCTTTATTGAACAGAAGTTGGGCTGTTTGTGCTTGCTACCTCTCTTATGACGAGCTTGAAATGCATAGTCAATCAGTCAGCCGGGTGGAAAAGAGTCCTGCAATGAAATGATTAAGTTGAAAAGATAGTTTGAACATTTCCAGAAAGGCCTCTTGAGGGCTGAGAGCATAACAAGATAGTTTGTGTGCTCTGGGACATTAGCATACATTTGTGGGAACCAGATTCTCAGTTTGCCCAAGATGGGAAGGGGATCTTTTCTAAGTCAAACCAATATAATGCTTCCCAGATTGATGTCCTATTTGCTATTTCAGTTTTCTCCCCACATTGCTTGTCAAAGGAGCCAATTACTAATATCTTAATTAGCTACTAGGAGATGAAAAGTGAGGGAGAAATATTTGAAGTGGAAGCTGCTTGGACACAGTTAGGCTGTAGCCAGCACTATGCAATTGGAATGATAATTGCTTCATAAAGCCTGGAATATTTTTTGTTGTTGCTATGATTGACTTCTCAGCAAGGTGAATCTCAGGGCTATGTGCCATATACTGTACCTGCACTGCTGCACTTCCAACTAAGACATTCTGGCACACAAGTCATGTTCTTCACACTGTTTAGCCCATACTGTGTCTGCTCACTGCAGTAGATACCAAGCCACAGGTCTTGGAGTCGTCTCTCAGAGAGAGAGATCAGAAATGCATGACCTGGATTTAGATAGCTTCAGACGTTGACTCCTCAGAGGCACAAATGGCCTTTGAATCCTTTGAATCCCAGTCTGTAGAGAAGTTATCCAGGGTCAAGGTGTTATTGGAAAACCTTCATAGACCTCACACATGGGACAGGTCACACTGACCTCAAATCTTCATGCATAGTCTGAACTAGCAGGACCTGGGTTGACCCATCATCACACGTGATACTGACAAATAGAGGGTTGGTAGGTTGGCAGGTAGCCTAACGGTTTGAGCGTTGGGCCAGTAACCAAGAGGTCGCTGGTTGGAATACCTGAGCCGACAAGTTGAAAAACCTGTTGATGTGCTCTTGAGCAAGGCATTTTACCCAATTTGCTCCAGGTGCACCCTGCTACTATGGCTGACCCTGTAAAACAACCCATTTCACTGCACTTATCTGGTGTATATGAAAATAAAAACGTGTTTTTGTGTGTGTGGAGGGGGGGGGGGGTGACACACTCCTAGGGCCATTCTCACATCACCAGATCAAACTGTGTCCTACCTCCTCAAATCAACTGACAGACTTGGAATGGCTTAAGTCTTCTTTGTACAGCACATAATTCATATAGATGACACATATTCTCAGGCAGTGGTATATTAAAAACATGAAAGTATCACATTATTATATAAACGCTCGGCCCAAGAACCAATAATGAATATAATTGCATCCGTTCAGGCATTCAGAGGGGGGAGCTTCTTTTCATCCTGAAACAATCTCGAGCTCCAATAGTCAAAGACCTGCAGTCCCGTCTAGGACATTAGTTTCAACCAATCGTGGAAAGGCAGGAGAGAGAAGGTAATCGGGTTAGCCACTGAAAAGCAGCGCACCAGAAACTCTATTATTGGAAAAGTAATGGAGACCGACATTTGTCTGTAAGCTTCGGCTGTTTGGTTAATTACAGATCTATGAACAACATTGGCACTCATTTACATACAGTATGCAAATTCAGAGCAAACCAGCAGAGCTGTTTCTGTCACTGGTGGAATTTGTCTGGAGGAGAGAGAGAACGGGAGAAGGAAAGAGGGGAAGAGAGGAGAAGAAACATGACATAGGTGGAAATGTTTTGAGAAAATGGAGAGATAGCAAGAAGAGATAGAGAGAAAGAGTCCTAACAGAGAGCCAGGCAGAGGAGACGAGATATTGAGATTCTCTGCAGTCTAACGGAAGTGTTGAGGAAGCATTGGGAGGGGTAGGGCTTTGTCAACACAAGCCAGTTATACACACAGTCAGTGAATCAAGTGGGAATGACTTCACCTGAACACACATCAATTATCTGAGTCCTAAATATGACAAGACAACCACACTGGTAAACACAGTACAGTGAGGACAGCCATATTGTCTATGCAGTTATGCTGAGACACTCCGTTTTGGCACATCATGTGAGTGTTTGTACTCAAACAATTACACATTCCATATGGTGACAGTTACAAGTTTCCTTTAGGGGTACTTCCCTAGTAAGTTCAAGGGGGCTCCCGCTGTCACTGTGACGCTCAGGTGTGCCCAGATGTTGCTTTGCATGAATCTGTGATCTGCTAGTGTTTGTAGCATTGCATGTTACTAATTCATTTAGACAGCGGGGGGACACGTGGAGCGGGTCCCTGGGGCTTTCTCTGCTTTACACACTGTATGCCACAAGCTGTCTGGGAAAGGGTAGGGGACAGGGTGCTGGTTGTGGTGGGGTGGGGGCCTTGAAACTGAACAGCTAGCAAACAAGTCACGTGTCTGCTGCTCTAATGAGTCACATGTCACTGCTCCATTGACGTCAGTGAACAGCGAGATGCCCACTTGGGGAGGCCTTTGGAGACAAATACTCTCTCTCTCGGCCTCTTTCACTTTCTCTCCATCTCTCTCTCCACCTGACTCTCTGTCTTTCTCTCTCTCTCTCTCTCTGCCTCTTTCCCTCTCTCACACAAACACCGAGTTTACACACTAATATCAATAAAATCCATGTCCCAAGTTGATGTCTTCCTCCTGACTGAAGCCTCCTCCCTCCTCCTGCTGATTTCCCCATCAGACTGCCCTAATTCACACAGTCTCCTGACTGAAGCCTCCTCCCTCCTCCTGCTGATTTCCCGATCAGACTGCCCTAATTCACACAGTCTCCTGACTGAAGCCTCCTCCCTCCTCCTGCTGATTTCCCCATCAGACTGCCCTAATTCACACAGTCTCCTGACTGAAGCCTCCTCCCTCCTGCTGATTTCCCCATCAGACTGCCCTAATTCACACAGTCTCCTGACTGAAGCCTCCTCCCTCCTCCTGCTGATTTCCCCATCAGACTGCCCTAATTCACACAGTCTCCTGACTGAAGCCTCCTCCCTCCTCCTGCTGATTTCCCCATCAGACTGCCCTAATTCACAGTCTCATGAGGAGCCATGAAAGTGCTACCTGTTTTGTCTGTGTTCTCTTCCCAGCTTTCCCCTCTCCTCCTCCCTCCACTGTACTGCTGAGGAGGACTGCCTGTGGATGCTGCTGGCGCTGGAGCTACAGTCCAGTAATTCATCTCTTCAGAGGACGAGTGAGATTCCAGATGGTCCGTCTCTGATGGTGTGTGTGTGTGTGTGTGCGTGCGTGCGTGCGTGCATGCGTGTGTGTGTGTGTGTGTGTGTGTGTGTGTGTGTGTGTGTGTGTGTGTGTGTGTGTGTGTGTGCGTGTGTGTGTGTGTGTATTGTTTCATTGGATTATTAACTTCTGTTTAATGACCTCGCTCCACTTTGCCTAATCCACTTCCACATTGGAGCCATATGTGTGCCTACCTTGCGTAAAAAAACACCCACGAGTCAACCCAACAACGGCCCAGAGAGCAGAGTAAGGTTTGGAAGGAAGGGTTTCCTTAATCATCTGCTCTCAATCTCTTTTTGCAACTTCTCTGAGATTCGATATTGCGTTTGAGAGATTTCAGCACCATGGACAGCTCTGTCCCCTATTACATAAGCCCAATTATATAGCGAATGGAATTTAAACTGCGATGGAATAAATAATAAATAACCTGCTCTTTATGTCCCATTTTGTGTCTGTATGTTGATAGATGTCAGGGTTATTATGAGCAACTTGCAACAGAGGAATGTGGGTCTGTTGAACGCTCACAACCACACACTCCCGACACGCCGAGTCATTCGCAAAATCAATAATCCAATATGTTCAGTCAGAGATAAAGGATGATCAGAAGAAAGGTGCATCGGCCCCGAGAGAAGCGTCCATCACGCGGGGCTTGCACATTACAGGAGAGGAACGGAAGGTGAGCCTGCCAAATAGATTCTCGCGGGAGTGTCAATCACATGCACAGTAATGATAACACGGGAGACAAATGAAGGCAATAACTTGCAATGAGATTAGACTTCCTATGAAAGTGTGAATATGGGCGATTTGGGGCATTCGTCTCCACTATATTGTGCAAATATGGCAGCAATACAGTAGGCTCATATGGTTAACGAGCCTGGAGCTTTAAAAATGAGGAATAGACAATTATTCGCATGGTCCAGAGCAGAATTCCTGCATCAGCTGTTACTCAACTCAGGTAAAACACACAGGGAGATGTTCATTGAAAATAAGTGATGTCACTTATAGACAGATTTCTAACAGAATACACAAGAAAAGCATATGGCTATGCTACTATTTAGCACTCGCTCCCATTTGCTGTTTAGCCTATTACCCTTTTCACACCAAGCTGTACTAGGCTAGCCTGGTTGGTTACACATCCACCATATTCTTTTCAGTTGGCTGAACATAAGACAGACTTCTTTGATATGTGGCGTTCCATCCAACTAAAACCCCATTTTATCATCTCTCCGCGTGAGGATATTGGATCCTCACGCGGAGAGATGATAAAATGGGGTTTTAGTTGGATGGTTGTTCTTCTGTGTGGGTAGGGGGGAAGCATGCGTATAAAAGCACCTGGGTGGCTGAAATAGCTTTATAAAACGACTGTCGGAATTCCAAATGCGATGCATCACAGCAGGCCCGGAGCGGAAAGTCAAAGGTGTAGGCGGTAATCGCCTCAATAGCGCGCTTGGCCATTTCTTCAGTGTGATTGTGAGCTGAGCCGCGGCCCAAACGTCTGCCGTCTCCCGGGACGTTAGAGCAAACCAAGGTAGAAAATGAAAATGTTTCACCTCACTCACATATCAAACCACCCATGTGTCAATAAGACAGGGAGGATAGGCAAATATGTGTCACTGTAAGAGAAATCAATGAGTTTAGAGAAGAGGTATAAGCACCTATCAGCATAGACATATGTTTTAAATGATTTTATGAGGATGACCATCACATCATAGGCATGTTTTAACAAATAATGTCATGTTGGGCCATTGAATAAATGCTCTGCTGCACATCCATCAATCTTCTTGCAATTGATAGCCTGCAGGTTTCACAAAGAGCTGAGTTTAGTGACCCAGCAGGGACACAATCAGTGCCAGGTCTGTCTGGGGGAATAGAGGCCCTAAGAAATCAGAGGCCATATTCGCACCATGTCACAATGTGTCGCTTAATGGACTACGTGACTGTGGATGCTATTGCTGAGGATATTTGCACGGACAAATTATTGTTTAGCTCTCCGGTTTTAGGAGAGCGTGCATTTCGTGTCCCCCGTGTGGCGTCTGACCCTAAACAGCAGTCTACGCACAGTGGTTTGGAGGTAGGCCTAGGTTATATCCCTGTCTCTCATCAAAATACTGCCAGCATGAATACTATATTGTGATCATCTCAACTCTGCCTCATGCACGCACGCATTTGTCAGGAAGGAAAAACTGATATGAAAGGCTAGACAAATAGTTTAGTTCATTTATTTGTTTTACATTTTCATATCATTGCCTCGAGGCTCCAGCTATAATGACCAGCATAGCTCCTGGTGAGTTTTCACTTTAGCTGTGCATAATGTTTTGGTTTTAAGCATGCTAGAAGTCTCCAGGTCTCATAACATTTTTGCTTTGACTATATGATTCAGTTTTCAATAAGTAACATCAACCTTGCTTGACAAATTAAACCTGATATAACAAGGAGTTACATATCCATACAATTGAATGTCCAGTGTGTTATAGGGACTACAGCAAGCTGATTTGTCTGTAGCTGCTGAGGCTGAGTTAATTGACTACATACAGCCTAATCAGGTCTGGCTGATTGTCTGTTTTGAAAATTCCTCTCCAGCCTGTATCAATTTGCAACTAAATGGGAACGGTCCACCAGAGATGTATCAGAATTAGTCGTGTTTTTTTCTTTGTCTCAGTCAAACACATCTGTGGTGACAGGTTCATTCTGCAGTAGGCTGTAAGACAGGGGAAGGACAGGTTCATTCTGCAGTAGGCTGTAAGACAGGGGAAGGACAGGTTCATTCTGCAGTAGGCTGTAAGACAGGGGAAGGACAGAATGTGAATTGTGAATCCCTATGTTAAAACCTTGTGGTACCATTTAGAAGCACTTGAGCTCAGAATACAAAAACCAGTCCCAATGTAGCAGAGCACGACTCTTGTGTCCCAGCAGTGTTTGGGACCTTCACATAATTAAAATACAGTGGCTGGTATCTAGAAGAGGTGACACCGCCCCCTAGGGTCAGCGTCATATATTGCACACACTCATATTCTCACTGTAGCAACATCTGGAAGAGCAAAAACACTTCTCCTCTAACCTGGTGCTTTCTACAAATACTTTTTCTCCAAATGTAGAAATTGTAGGTTATCACAAATAGCCCCAAAAATAACAACATCCTGGGTGAAGACACTTTGGGCTTAAACAGAATGAGGCAAAGCGGGAAGGAGAACTAGAGGATGTGATAGAGAAGATGAGGAGGAAGGAAAGTCAGATGCTGGGAGTGCTGGCAGCTGGTGGGGGTGGGCACGCCTGTCTGTGGCTCTCTCTGTCTCCCTCTGCTCTGCTGTGACTGTGGAGAAGGCGACAGATGGAGTCCGAAGGTTCTGCTCCAGTCCCAGCGTTGCTCCACCATTCTGACTGCTCTGGATGAGGGCCAGCAGCCAGGGGAACATGGTGGCCATGCCCAGCCCCGGGGGTCAACCGCTTACAGAGAGGGGTCGCCCTGCCTAGTGCTCACCTCTGCTGCCACACACACACACACACACACACACACACACACACACACACACACACACACACACACACACACACACACACACACACACACACACACACACACACACACACACTCTGACAACAAATCAATTATTCTGTCAAAGCAATCTGTGAATTCAAATAAAATATTATTTGTCACATGTTTCGTAGACAACAAGTGTACACTGGCAGTGAAATGCTGACTGACAGGCCCTTCCCAACATTGCAGAGAGAGAAATAATTGTGATGAAGATGAATACCATGTTGCATGTACAGTCGTGGCCAAAGGTTTTGAGAATTACATAAATATTAATTTCCACAAAGTTTACTGCTTCAGTGTCTTTAGATATTTTTGTCAGATGTCACTATGGAATACTGAAGTATAATTACAAGCATTTCATAAGTGTCAAAGGCTTTTATTGACAATTACATGAAGTTGATACAGAGTCAATATTTGCAGTGTTGACCCTTCTTTTTCAAGACCTCTGCAATCCACCCTGGCATGCTGTCAATTAACTTCTGGGCCACATCCTGATTGATGGCAGCACGTTCTTGCATAATCAACGCTTGGAGTTTGTCAAAATTTGTGGGTTTTTGTTTGTCCACCCGCCACTTGAGGATTGACCACAAGTTCTCAATGGGATTAAGGTCTGGGGAGTTTCCTGGCCATGGACCCAAAATATCGATGTTTTGTTCCCCGAGCCACTTAGTTATCACTTTTGCCTTATGGCAAGGTGCTCCATCATGCTGGAAAAGGCATTGTTCATCACCAAACTGTTCCTGGATGGTTGGGAGAAGTTGCTCTTGGAGGATGTGTTGGTACCATTCTTTATTCATGGCTGTGTTTTTAAGAAAGATTGTGAGTGAGCCCATTCCCTTGGCTGAGAAGCAACCCCACACATGAATGGTCTCAGGATGCTTTACTGTTGGCATGACACAGGACTGATGGTAGCGTTCACCTTGTCTTCTCCGGACAAGCTTTTTTCCGGATGCCCCAAACAATCGGAAAGGGGATTCATCAGAGAAAATGACTTTACCCCAGCCCTCAGCAGTCCAATCACTGTACCTTTTGCAGAATATCAGTCTGTCCCTGATGTTTTTCCTGGAGAGAAGTGGCTTCTTTGCTGCCCTTCTTGACACCAGGCCATCCTCCAAAAGTCTTTGCCTCACTGTGCATGCAGATGCACTCACACCTGCCTGCTGCCATTCCTGAGCAAGCTCTCTACTGGTGGTGCCCCGATCCCGCAGCTGAATCAACTTTTGGAGACGGTCCTGGTGCTTGATGGACTTTCATTTTACATTTTAGTCATTTAGCAGATGCTCTTATCCAGAGCGACTTACAGTAGTGAATGCATACATTTCATACAATTTCATACATTTTTTTTTTTTTTACTGTGCTGGCCCCCCGTGGGAATCAAACCCACAACCCTGGCGTTGCAAACACCATGCTCTACCAACTGAGCTACAGGGAAGGCCACCACTTTCTTGGGCGCCATGAAGCCTTCTTCACAAAAATTGAACCGCTCTCCTTGAAGTTCTTGATGATCCGATAAATGGTTGATTTAGGTGCAATCTTACTGGCAGCATTATCCTTGCCTGTGAAGCCCTTTTTGTGCAAAGCAATGATGACGGCGCGTGTTTCCTTGCAGGTAACCATGGTTGACAGAGGAAGAACAATGATTCCAAGCACCACCCTCCTTTTCAAGCTTCCAGTCTGTTATTCGAACTCAATCAGCATGACAGAGTGATCTCCAGCCTTGTCCTCGTCAACACTCACACCTGTGTTAATGAGAGAATCACTGACATGATGTCAGCTGGTCCTTTTGTGGCAGGGCTGAAATGCAGTGGAAATGTTTTTTGGGATTCAGTTCATTTGCATGGCAAAGAGGGACTTTGCAATGAATTGCAATTCATCTGATCACTCTTCATAACATTCTGGATTATATGCAAATTGCCATCATACAAACTGAGGCAGCAGACTGTGAAAATAAATATTTGTGTCATTCTCAAAACTTTTGGCCACGACTGTACTCCTATTAGAGAAGAGTGTTGTATATCTTCGGAGGCCTATGCTTTTCACCCAAACTCACAGAATGTGTATGAATGTACATTCATTTTCATCAGCGGTCATGTTGAGAGCTACAGTAACATACCCAGCAATCCTCTGCAATAAGGCAGTGGAACATTTCTGTCTGTGGTCCCCTATGACTTCTTTGTACGTGTGGCTTGCGTGCACTGTGTGATTCACTGTGGGTTCACTGGATTGTGTCAAAGCCCCAAGGCTGTGAAGTTGATGAGAGTAACTGTGTGATCTCTGTGCCACTGCTCATGTGGCAAATCAATGGAGAAGATCTTTACAGCAATACAGAGTGGAGTGTTATAAGACATAAACAAGAAAATGTTGCTTGATCTACTGGTCTTCCTATTAGCCTCATGCTCATTTGTTTGTGTTCATGTCCTGGACACTAATTACTGGTACCAAGATAGCAACGTGGCATAAAAGATAACAATCTAAAAACTGGAAACTGTTTCCCTTGCAGAAGGAGAAACAAGTTACACATATTTGTAAATGTGTTTATTTTTTACTCTAGGGCTTCCTTAGACCTACATCTGTCTCCCTCCCCGTCAGAGGACATTTTGGTTCAGTCCTGTTCCAGTTTCTCCTGAAGTCTGCCTCAGTTGTGTGGGTGTCTGTGTTCATTAGCTACAGATCTGAATTATGAGTAAGGCCCCTTTTCTTATCGTCTTACAGCAGCAAAACTGTTGTTTCTCCTCACAGCAGTCCTCGGGGGTGCTTTTGGAGCATATTATCAGATCTTCTTCTGTCCAGTTAAAAAGGTACAGTTGGCAAAAGCTCCCTCTCAGCATTAAAGAAAGAGTCCCAACTGAAATGTCTGTGATTTATATTAAGAGACAGGACTGAGGGAATCTGACTGGGTCTTAAAATTCTAGACTGTACCTCCTCAAGGCTCTGGCTGTTAGAGTGACAGACTGTGCTACGTAGACTGACCAGGGGGGCCAATGGGAGGGCCACAGATCCCTGACAACACTCTGGGGCTTTGCATGTCATGATGGGAGGTCAGTGACACAGCCTGTTGGGATCTGAAGGGATGGCGAGATCATGTGGACCTCGAAGTAGAAGTTTGAAAGACTCACAGGATTTCTGGTCACTCTTAGATATTGTGGTAATAAAGTAGAACATGTGGAAATGGAGCCTGTCGTCCATAGGTTGAACCACTACACAAAATATAAAAATACATCGATGATTCTACAATTTGGCAATGAAAATACAAAGGCTGCCTACAAAGACATATGATCCGTCTGTCTCACCAGTTTCCTGTTATCAAGACAGACAAGGCCCTTCCATTATCAGTGAACATGAAATGAATCCTACGAGATCATTTCAGCAAATAATTCAGCCATTATCATTCATGACTCAATCACAGAGGAAATTGCCAGGGGAAGACATGCCGTCAGCCTTCAGTGGAGGAGAAGAAAAGAGAAGAGTGATGTTGGAGACAACAAAAGGAAGACAGACTGGTGTTATTGATAAAGATATTATGCTTGGCCAAAGACAGGGTGCTTTCTATTTGGGCTGGTGATGGTAGCAGAGGGGGGTAAGGTGTGTTGGGTGTTGGGTGGTGGTGTGGCGCTAATCAGCTGCTGGCAAGCGTGTGAGCGGTCGGTCTCCTTGCGGCAGAACCCCAGGTCGAAAGTGGGTTTGAAGTTTAATGATGCCACCTGCCAGCCTTGCCAGTCTGCAAGCGCTAACGAGCTGGCAGCGCTGGTGGCTTGGGCCACAGCACCTGAAAATGCACCGTGTGTTTCAGGGGGGCGGGGTTCTACCAGGGCTGTTGAGGGGCCTGCTGGAAACCCGAGACGGCACGGAAGGCCCGCATCTCTTTGAAGAGCGCCCTCATTTCCATATTTCATTACGCACCGGTGACTGACAAGGCCCAGCCAGATGTTCTATTTTCAGCTATTTAAATTTTGACCTGCTTTCTTTCCACGGTTGAAGAAAATGTTAGATTAGATTTCAATCAACACACAGATGCCATGGATGATAAGAACTTGGATATAGATGTTTATGTGTTGTGTTTTTTTGTTTTCTATATTCTCCTATTGTATCTTACCCCTCTGAGTAAAGGTGTTGATAACACACAGACAGTAGCTGCCCTTTAACTTCAGAATCAGGAAATGTTTCCAAAGTGACTAGGCACCTTAGACTCCAGCACAGTCCCTGATTCATTCCAATGGTATTTCCTTTGAATTGGCTGTTAAATTGCAGTGTCCTTACTCAATCTATCACTCAAAACTACATCAACAGCCCTGACCTTTCTGGGTGTCTGCAGCAAATGGCACTTTGTCAGAGGGAGTGAAGGAGCCCTAGGATCAATGTGATTGTCTTGGTATACAACAGCATTGACTTCACTCTGTGCATGTGCATGCCTATGGGTTTGTCTGTGCATGTGCATGCCTATGGGTTTGTCTGTGCATGTGCATGCCTATGGGTTTGTCTGTGCATGTGCATGCCTATGGGTTTGTCTGTGCATGTGCATGCCTATGGGTTTGTCTGTGCATGTGTATGCCTATGGGTTTGTCTGTGCATGTGCATGCCTATGGGTTTGTCTGTGCATGTGCATGCCTATGGGTTTGTCTGTGCATAATTGAGTTGTATTAGATAACAAAATGATGGCAGTGGAAGAACGATAGTGATCAGTGGGAGAAAGGGAGCAGAGAAAGAGCCAAACTTATGTTTCGACAGGAAAAATATAGCTAAGATGACCTCTCCACAACCTCGCCCCTTTTCTCTCGGAATGAACGAAACTAGGCCAAAGGAAGACAGGTATTTAGAAGAATTGTGTTGGGTGACTATGAGAGTGATCATGTACGGAGTGGTAAACTACAGCTGTTTCTGGTCTGGGTGTGTAGGGTGCCTGTGAAACCACAGTTCTGGAGACAGAGAGGGGCTGTCAACACATGAGCATATCCATCACTCTAATTTAATCAGGTTTTAGCACCATCAGCCTGTAAGTCAGTCATGAGCCTGGTTTCCCCTTTAGCAGCCCCTGCCACCTGTCATCACCACACAGTGCGTGTCAGATGAGGGTGTGTCGTTGGTGTTATACACTGGGGTCGGTACGACACAGCTGTAGGTGTGAGGGGTCACCTGCTACCTGTCAAACCTAATTTGTAGTGCAATAAATCTTGATATACTGTACAGTTTATCATTAAAATCCACCTCATGATTCCTATTCTTCATTGTTTTAATCGAATAATAACACACAGCACAGAGCACTGAAGCCATCTAAATCTCTAAATATCTCGGCAAATATATCTAATATAAGATATTCATATCCCAGATTTACCAGAGGATCCTTCTACTAAGAATGCTATGATCCTGGGTAAACATTCATATAGCCAGAGAGAGAGCAGTGACTGTTCTGGTAAAGATAGAAACCCCGGCTCTTTGCCTTAATGGGTTATAAATTGTCAAAGAAAACATGATTAATATCAGAAGACTAAATGTCATGTTTACTTCAGATTTGAAATTGCGGTTGAACTCTGTGAACCACAGTGATGTTGGGGGAATGAGCAAGGGAGGGAGGGGGGCATTGCAGAATTATTGCTGTTGTATATTGAAGCTGAAAACTAATGAAAGTGGGCTGGTGGCATGTCAACTATGTGACCACAGTGTTGCTGTGTTTACCAGTGAAACCACCGATTCGTAATACCTTCAGATTCACTACTCACCAAACATGGAGACAGATCTCTGTATTGTTCATGCTGTTATTGAAACCCTGCTAGCCTGTGTAGGCATGCATGTATTATCATGTGACTCAGATTGCCTGGGTGTCTGGGATTGGCATCAAATGCTGAGTGCCATCCAGTTAGTTATACATTATACCAGGCTAAACTGCAATGTAACCTAAACATGCCTGTGTGACAGAGCTAATGTCTATCGAGTACAGACATGCAGTACCAGTCAAAAGTTTGGACACACCTACTCAATCAAGTGTTTTTCTTTATTGTTAATATTTTCTACATTATAGAATAATAGTGAAGACATCCAAACTATGAAATAACACATATGAAATAATGTCGTTACCAAGGAGCATTCCAGGTGAAGCTGGTTGAGAGAATTCCAAGAGTGTGCAAAGCTGTCATCAAGGCAAAGGGTGGCTACTTTGAAGAATCTCAAATATAAAATATATTTTGATTTGTTTAACACTTTTTTGGTTACTACATGATTCCATGTGTTATTTCATAGTTTTGATTATTTTTCTTCACTATTATTTTACAATGTAGAAATAGTACAAATAAATTAAAACCCTGATATGAGTAGGTGTGTCCAAACTTTTGACTGGTACGATAAATAAAAAATGATCTTTGTCTGCATAGCATAAAGTACACATTAATGTAAATATGTAATTAGTACCTGTGTGCACACATAAACTTGCACACACACAAACTGTGGTGGAAGCATTCCAAGTACCTACTCAGATTGTCAGAAAATATGAAGCAGGGGATAGGTATATGGGGCGGCAGGTAGCCTAGTGGTTAGAGCGTTGGGCCAGTAACCAGCAGGTAGCCTAGTGGTTAGAGCGTTGGGCCAGTAACCAGCAGGTAGCCTAGTGGTTAGAGCGTTGGGCCAGTAACCAGCAGGTAGCCTAGTGGTTAGAGCTTTGGGTCAGGAACCAGCAGGTAGCCTAGTGGTTAGAGCGTTGGGCCAGTAACCAGCAGGTAGCCTAGTGGTTAGAGCGTTGGGTCAGTAACCAGCAGGTAGCCTAGTGGTTAGAGCGTTGGGCCAGTAACCAGCAGGTAGCCTAGTGGTTAGAGCGTTGGGTCAGGAACCAGCAGGTAGCCTAGTGGTTAGAGCGTTGGGCCAGTAACCAGCAGGTAGCCTAGTGGTTAGAGCGTTGGGTCAGTAACCAGCAGGTAGCCTAGTGGTTAGAGCGTTGGGTCAGTAACCAGCAGGTAGCCTAGTGGTTAGAGCGTTGGGTCAGTAACCAGCAGGTAGCCTAGTGGTTAGAGCGTTGGGTCAGTAACCAGCAGGTAGCCTAGTGGTTAGAGCGTTGGGTCAGTAACCAGCAGGTAGCCTAGTGATTAGAGCGTTGGGTCAGTAACCAGCAGGTAGCCTAGTGGTTAGAGCGTTGGGTCAATAACCAGCAGGTAGCCTAGTGGTTAGAGCGTTGGGTCAGTAACCAGCAGGTAGCCTAGTGGTTAGAGCGTTGGGTCAGGAACCAGCAGGTAGCCTAGTGGTTAGAGCGTTGGGTCAGTAACCAGCAGGTAGCCTAGTGGTTAGAGCGTTGGGCCAGTAACCAGCAGGTAGCCTAGTGGTTAGAGCGTTGGGCCAGTAACCAGCAGGTAGCCTAGTGGTTAGAGCGTTGGGTCAGTAACCAGCAGGTAGCCTAGTGGTTAGAGCGTTGGGTCAGTAACCAGCAGGTAGCCTAGTGGTTAGAGCGTTGGGTCAGTAACCAGCAGGTAGCCTAGTGGTTAGAGCGTTGGGCCAGTAACCAAAAGGTTGCTGGATCAACTAACGGAGCTGACAAGGTAAAAATCTGTTGCTCTGCCCCTGAACAAGGCAGTTAACCTACTGTCCCCCGGTAGGCTGTCATTGTAAATAAGAATTTGTTCTTAACTGACTTGCCTCGTTAAATAAAAAAACATGTAAATTCTGGATGGACAGTGTATTGCTAGTCTTTGGTGTTGCTGGCCGATGTGACCAAGAGGTCAGGTGTCATGTGAAAAAGGGTAAAAATGCTGTCCAGTGGTTAAGGTGAGCCAGGACCCTTAAAGAATTCATGCAAACTTTTCTTTACACAGCCGGTTTCTCACTATTGACTGTTCTTCCAGTTCTAGGGAGCCGTCACCACGTAATAAAGAGGACCAATAATATATATCCAATTTTATATTGTGACAATATTTTGTATGACTAAGCAGAGGTCTCACAGTCAGAAAAATACTCATGGCCCCAATTACAGTGGTCTCTGATAAAGCACAGAAAGTAGTCTTCAGATTAGTTTTCTACAACATGAATATTTCAGCATAATCGAAGGGGTTCTTTGTAAAACAAATGAAAGTTGTGAAGGAAACCGTTTCATCTCTCAACTGAAACAATTGTATTGGAGACAAAGCCTGTCCCAACCTTTAAGAGGGTGGGGGAAGTTCTTATATGTGGCATTTTATTCCAATGTGAAGCCATCCTTGACATTTCCAGTGTTGTGTTGGCTGCACATCCTTTTCAGAGTTTTCCCAGCCTGAGAGATGCAGTGTGACCTGATGACATTCGCAAACTCATCAGGCAGAGCCATGACATTCTAGGAGAAACACCTCCGCACCAGTCTCCCTGAGAACCCGCTTTTATCTGCTCCGTTAATTACTCTCGGGAACATTATCATTGCTTTATTGGTTGCTAATACAATGCCAACCTTTACAGTTTGTCTGTTATCCTTTACTCCCACCTGCCTGGTTTTAGTCAGTGAGTGATTGCAGACCTTCAGACAACAGTGCAGTGCAGCCTTGAACAGATGGTCAGACCATGTGAAGATCTATCAAGGGCTCATCTGAAAACTTGTGGGTGAGCATATGCAGTACCGAGCATGTTGTCATACTGTAAATTACACTGGACCGTAGTCAAGCGTATTATGATATACATGTATGAAGACAAAGCCGCCAGGTGGAAAAGGAGGGCAAGGAAGACAAAAGGTGGCATGAGGCAAAAACCAAGAGCAAAATATTGAGTCAAGTCAGTGTGGGGAAACAAATGACTAACTTCATTATTTCAAACCACAACAAAGCTATAACGTGGTACCAGAATATTATGTTTTAGGATTAAAATCAGTCCTGAACCCCTTAACACCGACTACAAAGAAATACAGACATCATTTTCTCTGTACACAGGAGAAAATACTCCTTAACTTTATTGCTGCACAACCATGAGGTATGAGGGAAAAAAGAGATGGTTAAAAGGTCAAAGGGGACGGAACTTGTGCGGTTTAGCCTCTTTGCATCCACTGGTTTCAAGTTACAGGTGTAAGGGACGTCAGTGTTAGAATAAGTCATTTCTTTCCTCAAGCCTTTGGTCCAGCAGAAGAGTTTAGAAGTCAGGACCCTCTTTCTTCAGCTTGCTGTAGTCCATGTTCACTGAGTAAAACTATGAATGAAATGAAGGAACAATAAAGATTAAGGACAAGACCACCAGAGATCAAATATTGATGAATAACAGTAGATATTCTAAACAAAAACCTGCCTTTACTTTCTGAATCATTCCCAGGTTTGTTATTCAGTCAGTGTCAAACTTGCTTTGTTGTTGTGACTGACAATTAGATTGGCTGATCAGATGACTTACTAAACTAACAGGATTATAGTGTATAATTAATTAAACTATGGGATGAGTGGAATCAGACAACAGCTCAATGACATTTTTGGCTCAAGCCACTACATGAACATGTTCCCTCACTGCGCTGTACAACCTCTGCTCACGACCATGTGCAGCAGGGACCAAGTTTAATGCACTGACCATTGTGATACATTTATCCAGACATAACGGCTCATCCTGCAAGTGATTGACCTACCTTGTGCTGATGTGTGGGTTCTGTCTTGTTCCATGGCTCGGGGTTGCCATTACGATTCCAACTACAGACAAAACAGACAACATACATATTGAAAAGAAAAGTTTAACTAATAGCAATATACCGTCTTGCACATTGAAATTGACACCGGTGTCTGACTTATGACTAACTATAGCTAAAGTTACATCAAAACACTCAAGGTCAATCCAGTTCCTATGAGGTTCTCATTTCAGACGGTTTCCATTTGGACTGGAGCCTTATTAGTGACGTGTTTTACAAGGACCCTTACCTGACATGGGGTCCCATTGCCAGGCGCAAGAGATACGCCCCAGACATAACCGTCCCACCACCGATGAAGATGAAGAGGGGGACCAGCTGGAGGGAATAGAAAAGAGTTAGGGGGAACAATAGAGGACAGGGTAAGGTTGCAATCAAGGGAAATATGGCTATCATAGGGCTGACCCCATTCAGTCAACTGAGCGATTGTTTGGTCGATACATTTTTTTTTTTTTCACGGCACAGTAGACTCCTGTCTGATTCGTGCCCGTCTCTGTGGACTAATCCATTGCGGAGGCCGCTGGGGATGGCACAGTCCATCATACCAAGATGAGCATTCTCAACGCAAGGGTGCCGTGAGGGTATTTGAGAACATTTTGAAAAGAAGTGAAATTCCATTGGTTTTACATAAATGACTACTGCTTTGGACCTGAAGCTGATTGTGAGAGTATTCCTTAGGCCTACAGTATGTGTGAAGAAAATGTGCCTTACGTATAATTTAAAAAATGTTGCGTGAAGAAGGTAAGTGTGGCTTAGATGTACAAGGTTTGCATCTCTCCAGAATCTGCTCTCTCCCGCCAATTCGTGTGCATTCATTGTTTCATAACTTCATTGTATGAATTGGTTTGTAACGGTGTCCATCAAGTCACCATTACATACATGACCAGTGGTACATTTCATAACTTCATTGTATGAATTGGTTTGTAATGGTGTCCATCAAGTCACCATTACATACATGACCAGTGGTACATATAAGGTTCATTCCCACCATTTCTAAGATACGTTTGTTTACAGTCATTTATGCTAATTCTATATATTATTATTATTCTCATTGTCGGAGCGGACACATTTGCAAAGCTCACAATTTATGCTACACTTATTTCATTCCATTTACAAGTTTTGTCAATTTATTCATTGTATTTTGTTTGGAGCGCTCCTGTCAATGTTGAGTAAGGAGGCACACCTGATTACACAGAAGTAAATCTAGGCTACCTGGCCTACACGCAAATGTATGAATGTGCCCATTTGGGGATGTCCGATAGTATTTCTGATGGTCTTAACTCACCACCACTAATGAGCTGTGGAGCTCCTCAAAGTATTTTTCTTCTTCCTCAAACAGCAAGTAAACAGTCTTTACTTTACATCCATTGAGAATGACAATAGTTCCTCATTGTATTCAAAGAATCTTTCCAGCTTGCTCACTTTCGATAACCACCGAGCCTCAGCATGAAAATATAAAAGTAATGCTCTGATCCAGTGGCTCATTAAACTCTGAGGACCAAGAAGAGTTGATACAGTTGCCAGTGCAAACTGTGGGCCAGACCCAGTTAATACAATGTTTCAAGTTCGTTGCAGATGGAGTAGAGAGATTAACTATTGAAGAACATGAAATGAACAAACCTCCATGCATAGCCAATGTTATTTATAGGATATTTATTTTTATCAAGATATTATTTACTTGCAATGTTATTTGTTGGCTTTATGTTGATTCTTTTTACCAAGTTGGCAATACAAAAAAATACATTATTGTAATGGAAATTAAACTGTTCCACGAAAATGTGCATGAAGTGGCAAAGTGGGTGGGGTTATATCCTGCCTGTTTGGCCTTGTCCGGGGGTATCAGCGGACGGGGCCACAGTGTCTCCTGACCCCTCCTGTCTCAGCCTCCAGTATTTATGCTGCAGTAGTTTGTGTGTCGGGGGGCTAGGGTCAGTCTGTTATATCTGGAGTATTTCTCCTGTCTTATCCGGTGTCCTGTGTGAATTTAAGTATGCTCTCTCTAATTCTCTCTTTCTTTCTCTCTTGCTCTCCCACGGAGGACCTGAGCCCTAGGACCATGCCTCAGGACTACCTGGCATGATAACTCCTTGTTGTCCCCAGTTCACCTGGCCGTGCTGCTGCTCCAGTTTCAACTGTTCTGCCTGCGGCTATGGAACCCTGACCTGTTCACTGTGATTACTATTATTTGACCATGCTGGTCATTTATAAACATTTTAACATCTTGGCCATGTTCTGTTATAATCTCCACCCGGCACAGCCAGAAGAGGACTGGCCTCCCCTCATAGCCTGGTTCCTCTCTAGGTTTCGGCCTTTCTAGGGAGTTTTTCCTAGCCACCGAGCTTCTACACCTGCATTGCTTGCTGTTTGGGGTTTTAGGCTGGGTTTCTGTACAGCACTTTGAGATATCAGCTGATGTAAGAAGGGCTATATAAATACATTTGATCTTGATTTGATGAAAAACATATAACTGGTTAGATAAATTGTAAATTGGCACTCCACATGAAAAAGACTCCCGGCCGCTGGTGTAGCCTATTTCCGGCAACTTCAGGAGCATAATGGCAGGACCGAGGAGGGTCGTCTATAAAAAATATTTAGTAAACTGGATCGCTTTCCTCCCCCCAAAAATACTTTCGCTCAAGTCCCGAGACCACAGTTACCCGATTTCCACCAAATAAAAAGTACTTTCATAGCTAGTTAACCTTTTTCAATAAAGGGCCACTACACTAGGTCGTTCTGTGACACTGGTATAGTAACGTTATGTCCTCGGTTAACCGCCTCGTCCTTGACTGAGTTGAGGCCTTTTTTGGCAGGTCACAATTCCAGCAACTAACCATCTAGCTAAACACGCTCGCTCCCTCGGACAGTCACTTAAAAAGTGTAAATAATAGTAACTATACATTCAATTATTTTAAAGACCTTGCCCTTTCAAGCACATAACCCACACTGGCGCCAACTAGCTACAGTAGCTAACTAGTTAGCAAACAGGGCCGTTTAGGTCTGTGGTAAATGCCATCCCTTGTCAATCAACGATCAATGCAGTAAACACCATATCGTTATATTCAATCTTGTCTTTTTCCAAACACGAAACAATACATGACAAAAAGGCGACATTTGGGGGAAACGAGTAACGTATTAAAAATTGCAATGTGGTTAGCTTCGAAGTTAACGTTAGCACGACGCAAATCCCCCCAAAAAACCTATACGGTTTAGCAAACTCCCCGATTTCACATGTACTTACTGCTGGGTGGCTTTTAAGTTGCCGGCTAACTGTGCTCAGCATTGTGAGGGTTTACTTCTCCCAATTTGTACAGCAATAACCGGATTAATGTAGGCCTTGCCAGGCAGGAACTGAGCGTATTTTCAGACGCGTTTCAGAGATATCAATGATTCTTATAACTAACCCAAGATAGACCACAGTCTGTCGTTTCCAATGGGAGCAGATGAACGAATCATAGTGGGTCGAACAAGCAAGGAGGTGGGAGCAAAGCACGAGCCAGTGAGATCCATTCGCCCTTGCGCTCCTAAACAATGCATTTTTTTGTACTTTGGCAAAGGGTAAAGTCTACTGATTCTAGTTTTGGAAACAGAAACCTGTATGGAGATAAAATGTTTCAGCGATGAGAAAATTTGCAGAATCTCGGCCAAAGTCCAATCTTCTCCCACTGCCGGCCGCTAAGCTTCCTCTCGTCACCATATTTGGTAGTGAGTGGAAACGCCAACCGGATGCTTCACATTTATACATCCGGTGAAATATCTGTCTCATTGTTCTATCTGTGGAGATTCCTCACGCCCTTGAGTCCTCAACTCGTTCTTCTTCTTCGGCGTGGTTTAACGACGGTTGACATCATTCATATTTATGTTGCAATACTGCCACTAACTACACTCGGGTCTAAATCCCTTATACTTTTCGGAACAAAATTAAATACAATAATATGAAGAAAAAACTGTAATCTAACCATTATAAACCCACCACCCAATTCCAATATTTAAAACCCTATCTGGACACCACCACTCAACACACCCTGTAACTCTTCTGAGGTAAATTCTCGTACACCCAAATATTTCAATGCAGCTGCCACCAGAAACTCTATTTTCTGTGACTTATGTTCCATCGCCGTGGTTGATAACCATTGATATAAACTTTAAGAAGCCAATCTACCTGAAGCATATGTCACTCATAGGCCTATCCTTCTGTGCTGGCGCAGATCTACTACTCACACGGATCCTCTCAGGATCCCTCCCCCTTGAACCATCTTCCTCTACTTTCTTCACTGCCTCAGCATACAACACCCTCTGCTCTACTCTAATCCTGGTAACCTCAACCTGCCTCTCTCGCAACGGACACTTCGGATCCATGGGCACCCTTACAATTAACACATAACACTTCTTTCCCCAATACTACACATTCCTTTGTCTCATGCCCTTCTGCACATTTGTCACACCTAGGAACCTACCTCCTACACATTGCTGCCACGTGCCCATAAGCTTGACACCTGTAACAACCTAATGGATTCAGCACAAAAGCTTGTACGGGATAACTGAAATATCCTAACATCCCTTTGTCAGGCAAAGACTCAACATCAAAACTCAAAAGAACAGAAATGACTCTTCTGTTTCACCACTCACGCCACCCTGTCTGCGTCGCACCAAACGACGAGCATCACAAACACCGGGTATCTTCCCCTTCATCTGGTCCACATTCCCATTTACTGCTACCCCAGTAATAACTCCTTTCAATGGCACCCTGTTCTTGAGAAGCTACCACTCCCTCTGACTGACAGAAATACAAATAACTATCACAAGCCCACTTCAGGTTATCTTCACCAACTCCACAGCACCCAACTTCGTTTTCACCCACCCTGAAACCACATATGGATCAGCCAAAAGGCAGGGGCCTACTTTCTCCAAAAATGTCACTCCTACTGTAACAGACTCATATTTATCCTGACCATCGGTACAAGGCTCAGGCTCCAAGAACCTCACCAAACCTGGTACCAAAAACTGGGCCACCTCTGGTAATTCGCCTTCATTCACTTCCATTTCATCTCCAGAACTGGATCCAGTGTACGGCTCACTCTGTTTGCACTTGCCACCAGCCTTCTTCGACCTACCATCTCCCTTTTTTTCACCATCTTCAACAGATTCAATCTCATCCTCTGCCACCCTCACTCTCTTCATCCGACACCTCTCTTTCCCTCCATTCTTCCACCATATTCCAAAAATACGTCTCCATGTGATAACAGTGTACTTCTCTTAACATACATCTCGTTTTTATCCTCTCAAGGGACTCACTTTCCTTCTCCCTTGATCAAAGTCTCCATTCCTCTCCTCCTTCTCAACAAAGTACAACATTTTACACTGCAGTTTTATTTTCATTTTCAACCAGTAGGAAGAGATGGTTTAGTTCATCCCACCACATAATATGTTTGTCATCTGGCAGTAAATAAAGTACCTCAACCTACTAAAGCTTTTACCAGTCCAATTATATCTGATTATATTCAATCACTATCCTACTTCAAGGAAGGGAATAAGGAAGGATGCTTTTTCAAAGTATTTGAACAGGGCCTCAGTAGGTTTGAAGATGAATCCCACCAGTCATACAACAGAAGCATTCATGGGAGAATATTTGTAGAGGGATGTCAGATTACTTTCACTTGACTCTGTCTCACACACCTACAGTACTTTCAGTAATGATACTCCAGTGTCTTCAGGGGTAGACCAAGCTTGACTCAAACTAACCCTTCATCTGTTCATCGGGATGCAACACTATCCCCTAGGAAGCGGACAACGACATCATCCCACTTCTGATAACAACACAGCAATTTTGTTGGGTAGCCGACCGGGACTCAAACCTGCGTCCAAACCACTGCACCATAAGGTCCTTTGGTGTTGAACGAAGGGGGCTGTAAAACAGTATAGTACTGTTCAACTACTGCTATTTGACAGCATTCTTGTATATTATAAGGGTGATGCTACATCAGAGAATAGCATCCTCACACTCCGTGTTGTAATTCATCTGTCTCTATCAGCAGGACCTCGGGATAGCTTGCCCAAACAGTGGGCTGGACAATTTAGTTTTCTGTGTGCTCTGCCAGCGTCCTGCAGCTCACCCTGTTAATCAGATTGCCTCGCCAACATCTACCAACGTTAGTTTCCTCTGAATTGTATTTTCACTGAAAATTGGTCATTAACATCTCATCAGAGTTTCTGCACAGCCTGTCTATGATGCTGTGTGGGAAAGTTCCAACCAGTGAAGTAGACCTCATTTGATAGACAACAAACAAACCTTCCAAAAGTCTTTCAGTATTATGTAAAACAAATGCACTCCCATGACATGCTTACATGATACATTTAGAATTTTGAGAAAGAACTAGGTCATTGTCAGCCTGGTGTTACAATCCTAGAACCATGGAAAACATGTTTAATTGTCATATCAAAACACAGATTCAAGCCAAATCATGACTCCTTCTGTTTAATTTTATCTGGTTTTAATTCTCTGGAAAATAATTATACGTTGGCAGATTTTCATCCAATTTGGCCAAAACTTTCAATAAGAGCAATTTATTAAACATATAGATAGGCTGATACCATATTATGGTTTCCATTTTACTATGTAGTTTATGGAATATCCTACTTGTATTTTTAAAAAGCAACAACATTTAGCTGTCAGACTGGACATGAGTATCATAAACAAATTGGTTCATTTACAGTATTTTATGTTTATTATTTCCATAATACAGAGAGGCTAGTTGTCTGCCAAGATAATAATGGAAATGAAGACTAACATCCCGAGTCAACTACATGGAAGTGTTCAAACTCCTCATCTACAGCATGTCAACTTTCAGAATCTTGTGCAGGTCTCAACAACTTGAGATCTGATAACAGACCTTTACTTGGAAAACTTCTACTAACTGACAAGTCAATCGACTCGTTTATTAGGGTGTTTTTCTGTAACCAATTTCTTTACTACGGTTACAAATACCAGTGAAAATCAGGCATTCCTTGGTGATGAGTTGATGAGGTAAATCTTGGAGCTGAGATTCATATGCCTGTGTGGTTTAGATGTAGTCCAAAGGGAGGAGCAGCCTCAACAACCACAAGGGATTTGACGTGCATGTTGTCATCTTTCCTCTGCCCACCCATCTCATTCTGCCCCATTTCCTCTTCATGTGGATGTGGTCTAAGTAGATGATGCTTGTCTGTCTTAGTAGGTTCAGGAGAATGGGGACGTTTGAAAACATAGGGGCTTCTATCATGATTATGTAAAAACAAATTCAAAAATATGGTAACTAACAATGACTAAGTGTATGTAGGTGTACTGCCTTGGCAGGATGTGGTAAGAAAATCAGAGAGATATGGATTTCTGTCCACTGGACTTTCAGTTTGTCAGTTTTGCATGACACATATTCCAGGTTCCTTAGTGTGTGGTCTTCTTTGGTGTCTTGCCAAATTTGGCATCAAACCCGAGACCTTAAATGAGAAAGCACATGATACAATTAAGACAGAGGTGTTTAGTCACCTCATCAACCAAAAAGAGACGTCACTAGTTGAGGCCTCTGAGCTCTATTGGAACATTTCCATAAGCAGCTGAAGAGCAGCTCAGTATTTCAACTATGAGGTGAAGCATAAAGTTACTACAGACACAGGAGCACATGGTGTAGAGAGAGAAGAGAGAAGAGAGAAGAGAGAAGAGAGGAGAGAGGAGAGAGGAGAGAGGAGAGAGAGAGAGAGAGATATTAAGAGTTAACAAGTTAATGTTGTTACTCACCAAGGAACACCAGGATAGTGCCGACCCACTGCATGGTGTTGAGGACGTTGCCGAACAGAAGGACAGAGCCCAGGATGGTAAAGAACTTCCGTGTGGTAGTGACGATAGAGCAGGTGAGAGGGCCGAAGTACACCACAGTCATGAAGATGAAGGTCTAAGAGAGGAAGAGGAGTGAATGACTGTTACTATAAAAGACCCTCTGCAATGAGAATGAGAGCAAAATAGCGAAAGACCACTGTAAACCACATACTGGCACTTATCCATAAGAATCGCACGCATGTGAACCAATTCAAATGTATAATGTGATTTGCAGACATGGAAATGTTTTCCTTTTAACACACACAGTCACACCCATGTGAGACCCACCTGGCCTAAAGCACTAGTTATTCCAAACAAAAGGATGTTCCAGAAGATGCTGGGGTGACGGTCTGTGAAGCTCAGGAAGTCCCATACCTCACCTGTCCACAACACCCCTGAAAGAAAAACACATGGGATCATTTACTGAAAGTGACATAATTCAGGATAAATTGATTTATTTTATCCTGCATGTAACAATTGCTTTTTTTTTATTTTTATTTTTTTATTTAACCTTTATTTAACTAGGCTGCTTGATTCTTATTTTTTTTATCTCAAGTTATAGGACTGGTTAGCCTTTTCTTCTGCTACAAATGGGGGGAGAAGTCAATTAATTACTTTAATTGTTTTGGAATCAAACCCATGCTGAGATTTGGTTCCATGACTTTATGGTGAAAATGCCTGTTCCAAACTCAAAATCAACAGTGGATTAAGGGCTCCCCCTACTGGTACAGAGCAGTAACAGCAGTTTGATTGGGTTGAATAGAACTGGGGAAGTGGGGACTGCTTTGGCCAAAACCGAAGCAAGGGTTTCTGATAAAAGTAAGGCTGTAGAAAAGCATGAGATTGGGACACTTAGACTGAGAAGGAAGATCTGATATGAAGATATTTTATTGAATAAATAATGGTGTATTTAGTAGAGACGTGGAGCTGATAGAGATACAAAAGAAACACAAAGCCGAGAGATCAGACAAAGTGTATATTTTCACACTAGTGAGGGGAAACAGGTGTCTCACCTAGTCCCAGCACCAGGGTGGACCACATGTTGATGTTGAGCATCATGTGGTTGGCACTGGTCTGGAAGAGACTCCTCATGTGGTCCTGGGCCACACCAGTCAAACCGTCCATGGTCAGAGATAGCAGCTAGGATACAGGGAGAGAGAAGGTCACATTTACAAACCCACAGAGGCACAGACAGCAAATACACATATAGGCAGAGACACACACAGAGAAACACTGACCAGGTCACAGAGATAATACCACAGGCAGATGGAGACAGTTACACTCACCAACAGGATCTCCCCGAAGCCGAAAGCAGATTCTGTGGAAGCGACACTCTTGTTGGGTTTATAGAGGAACAGGGCCACCCCGCTGACGATCAACAGCACACACAGGTACTTGGCCAGTGGGTATTTCTTCCTCAGTACAAATACACCCAGAATCATCACTGGGAACCAAAGGCAAAGGGATGTGAGGGGTGGTTATCAGCAGCAGCCATCACTGGTCTATTAGGTTGATGTGCACATAGAAAGACAATTCAGTCAGGGGGTAAAAACCATGGCTATGTAGATTAATGGGCTGCACGTGCTCAAGGGATAAGACTGGTCAGTGTATTACTATAGAACACACTAACCTTAGACAGTGTTTACATATTGCAACATACTGGGCGGAACAGAAGACTAGGCTCCTGTACTTATTGTTAGCATAACACTTGCTTTCATAGGGTAGTCTACATGGGGAGTCAGAGACTCACAGCAGGTGCATGCAAATAGAATGTATGTTCATTAAACAGGGACACTGAGTTTGGAAGGGCTGATGGGATGTGTAGTTTAAAAAGGGTGCAATATTCAGAAATCACACAGATATTTCCTGGTTGCTAAAATTCAAATAGTTTGTCAAATTTCAGTGTATGTGACAAAACAAGCCACGTATAGTGTAAATAATCATTGTACCATACAAAACCGAAAGTAAAAGATGCAAAAACAAAACTTAAGAACAGAAAGGATAGAAATAGTGCACATAGAACAGATACACCGCTTCTTAGACTGGCTTGCAATGAGAATGACAAATCTATAACTCATATTTCAATGTGAATTTGGTTCAGTCGCCCAAAAAGTTACATATTGCAGCTTTAAAAATGGCACTGGAAATGCAGATAAGGGAGTCTGGCTGACACTGAAACATGACACACTGCTGCAGTAAGAGGCCCTGCAATAAAATAAGGCAAACTAACCCCTCAAACCTGCCCTGGTCACCAAGCCAAAGGCTGCATATGACTTGTTTATTACATATTCAGGTGTTGAGAGTGGGGTCAGGATGAGCAATAATATAATTATTACACCTACCTGGGATGGGCTTACAAGACTTCCCCAACACCTGTGACAACAATAGAGAGGTTGTTTAGATATTAGAATCATAAAATATCACAAATGATGATGATGACAGCGAGACACTGTATGGGCTGAGGGATAAGACTGACCTGTGTGGGGTAGTTGACATACTGTAGGGCAGAGTTGCTGGATACCATGGCTCCAAGATAAGACAGGGAACACACTCCATAGAGCCAGCTCTTGGTGTGGTCTGGTCTGGAACCCTCAAAAAACTGAATCACTAAATGGGGAGGAGGCAGAGAAGAGACATCTATAATACATGGAGATTCAACACCGACAGACCATTGAAACACCCACGGGGGGAAAGACATGTTGGAGATGACTGTGTTGGGCAGAAAGACATGTTGGAGATGACTGTGTTGGGCAGAAAGACATGTTGGAGATGACTGTGTTGGGCAGAAAGACATGTTGGAGATGACTGTGTTGGGCAGAAAGACATGTTGGAGATGACTGTGTTGGGCAGAAAGACATGTTGGAGATGACTGTGTTGGGCAGAAGGTGAAAGGCCACGACTGATGACTATGTGTGGTTTACTCACAGATCTTGGCAAACACAGCATTGATGATGCATTGGATGAATACCAGCGTTGTGGCATAAACAAACTTCTCCTTCTTCTCCCCCTCACCATACTGTCCTCGGGTACTGGGTAAATCAGACAAACAGCATTATGACAATTCATCAGTGCAACCACTCATGTTAATCCAGAGTTAATCCACTTCTTATTACACATATAAGACAGGTGTTACACACAAAAACACACAGGCCTTGATATTCAGCAAGGGAATTATTTGTTAATTAGACTATGGAGTATCTGTAGGCTATAAAAAGAGATTGGGAGAGCAGTGTGAGGTACTAGTAGTCTGCTCTGGTTGACTACAGATACAAATCATCACTGGAAACAAGATGAGATTCCTTACCCTTGAGTGACATACCATTCAAGACATATCTACAGTATGTAGCAAGCTTATGCCATAGGGATATAGTTTTTTGAACATTTTCAGCTTTGTAGAGTTGGCTCGCCTACATTCAATAATGACATGAACTTGTTGCACTACAGCATCACCAACTAACATATGTGCACAAAAAAACAGCCAATAAAAGCAATGTGCATCAAGAGCCTGTTTTGAAATCAATGATGTCGCTCGGATGTCAGACCAGAAAACTACTTACATTGTCTCTTGTAATATGCCATAGTAAAAATAACAAACGAAGACTCCGAGGAAACAGACAATGAATCGTACACGCTCGTTCTGCAAAAGCGAGGGCTTCCCCGCTCCCTTTCCTGCAGCCATGCTGTCCTCTAGCTGTCCGGGTATGGAAACCGATACAGATCCGATCCCCGTACCCCTCAAAGCAACGTCCCGCTCCACAATCTCAGATATCACAAGCCCGGAAATGGTGACGCTGTAACGTTCAACTAAATGGGCAGACAGTTGCTAATGTGACTACAGATCAGTCTGTGGTTCCTCTTCAAATATTTAGCTAAATGTGCCTGTTAGCTAGCTAGCTAACGTTAGTTAGACAACGTTAGATTGGTGGGTTGGTTGTTAGCTAGCAATTAACAAAATCCACCATTGTTGTCAATCCAGCTGTCGCAGTATAGTGTTGAATCCGGAATATATGTCCTTAATTGCATGTCTCTCGTACTAGCAGACGTTACTCCTGTCCCGATCCAGGTTCTGTCAAAGGCATCCCATTCAGACAATTTTCCCGGTGGAAAGGATACCGGAGTGTAGTTGTTTTCGTTGAGAGACGTCAGAAAACAAGCTGGCTCAAAGACCTCAGTGGTTCATTAAGAGCCCTCAACGAATATGCCTGAGCTTGCAGCTACTATACCATTCATATAAAACAGTGCTGGCAGAACGCAGATGCTACAATGTTATAACTATGCATGAACCATGTGATTTGTTTTCTCCTTTGAATCAACGTATATGCAGCATACAAGGTAGCTCGAAAATGTTCTTATTTTTGTTGATGTATCAAAATATTCAGCTGTAATATATATGTGATCTATACTCTTTGATTTATAGTTCATTTAAATGGCAGTCTACACAGACGACTATTGAAAACATTTGCGGGGCTTTCTCGAACTTGTCGCGTGTCTTTTTTCGTACTGGGATGTGGATGGATTCTATTGGTCCAAATAAGGTAATAAACCTCTAGATTCGGCCATTGAAACAGACGGAATAGTGAAAGGGCGGGGCTTCTACTCCAGAGACACAGCTACACGTGTCAAAGGGAAATTTGACAACAATGAAATGCACCACCACATTTGAGCATTGTTCAATAATCATGACTGAACCCATTCACTATTGGTTTAATGTCCATTTAGTGTTAGTGTCCACTGTCAAACTAAAAACATGTTTAAACAACTTCAATGCTTAAAACGTGAAATTATACAGGAAAGTAATGGAAGAACACCTACATATTGGTGATACCATGTCATTTTACATCACAAAACAGTAAGGTAAAACGTATCCGAAGCTGGGGGAAAAGACAGCTATGTCCAAATGATTCAGACTGTACCTTTACATCAGAAGAGAGCAGAGGTTCATGCTCATGCGTGACACTACATGCATTTCAAACTGATATAGGAACAGCCACTATATTGCCATAAACATTGCTCATCATCAACCTGAGCAAGGGATAGGTCAAGTCACAAAGTGAGTACTCACTAGGTACACTCACAAACCAACTGTAAAGACATTCTACTAGGCCCTAAATATGGGACATGTCTATCATAATTTACAATTACCTCACAAATAGATTCAAAAACAATACATTCACACCCATCAATGGGACAAGAGAATAGAAAGACAATATCCAAATTCATTATAAACATTGGGACTCAGAAATGGACATACCCCGTTCCATCTTTTGTCTTGCCCATTCACACTCTGAATGGACACACGCAATCCATGTCTCAAGGCTTAAAAATCCTTCTTTAACCTGTCTCCTCCACTTCATCTACACATTTGAAGTGGATTTAACAAGTGACATCAATAAGAGATCATGGCTTTCACCTGGATAGTCTGTCATGTTTTGTATACGCCATGTATATGAATACATTATAAGAAAAAAATTAGACATTTTGCAATAAATTGAATACCTGATTTCCCACCAAAATGTCTGAACAATATCTGATTTGATTAAAAAATTGTAAATGTTTGGATTATCTTCATTCATTGTCCAACTGTTATATATATATTTTTAAACCAATTTTGCCGACCCTTGCTAACTTATGGGAATGTTAAATAGACATATGGAAGTCTAATGAGCACTTAGGTATTGTGAACAAAATGTACTTTTTTTTGTACATCACGCATAAAAAAAAATGGTGATAAAAAATATCATTGGATGTGCCTCAGTTGCATACATACACTGGGTGTATTTGCATACATCAATACATTTATATAAAGATATAAAGGGTAGGAACAGGGCCGCAATCAAAAATGCATTTAAAATCAAAACGCATGTCTCTAGATCACACCGATCAATGCATTCTTTACATTGTTCTTGAGATCATACATAATATCACTATAGTCCGAGTGTTCCTTTTCTCTAGTTGCTTTTATTTTAGCGCATCAAATGTGTAAATATTTACACTGCATTAATTCATTCATTTTTTTAAATTGCACAAAATTATCCACACCCACAATGATACAGTTATCTTTCTTGTGATGCAACTGTCGAGATGGTGCTTTAAATGCCTGACAAAGCGTTCGCTTTTTTATAGATGCAACGTAAAGCCAATGTATAACATTGAACCCATTTCAGCATCACCAGAGTGTGTTTCACAGGTCACTACAAACATTTCCGCGGTCGTTACGTTAACAGGGAAAAACGAATGGCACAAGCAAGAGTGGGAAAAAGTCACCAGAGTAAAACGAAAGCAATCAATCCAAGGAAATTTAAGTGACAAATTGGGTTTTACACCCGTCAAACACAGGAAATAGATGTCTGAAAAAGGAGAAATCCTTAATGTTGGTGTGCGGGGTATGCGTATTGCTACAATAAGTACAAGTGGTGTGCAGGTCAGCTGTTCGTTCACCCGTACACTCCCGCAATTGTGAAAAACCCATCCGCAACCGCCCAACTTTTATGTGATTAAAAACCTCTTAAGGATCCGCCCCTTTTTTCCAAATTTCGCCTAAAATGACATACCCAAATCTAACTACTTGTAGCTCAGGGCCTGAAGCAAGGATATTCTTGATACCATTTGAAAGGAAACACTTTGAAGTTTGTGGAAATGTGAAAAGAATTTTGGAGAATAACACATTAGACCTGGTTAAAGATAATACAAAGAAAAAAACATGCGTTTTTTTGTATTTTTTTGTACCATCATCTTGAAATGCAAGAGAAAGGCCATAATGTACAGTCATGGCCAAAAGTTTTGAGAATGAGGCAAATATTAATTTCCAAAGTTTGCTGCTTCAGTGTCTTTAGATATTTTTGTCAGATGTTACTATGGAATACTGAAGTATAATTACAAGCATTTCATAAGTGTCAAAGGCTTTTATTGACAATTACATGAAGTTGATGCAAAGAGTCAATATTTGCAGTGTTGACCCTTCTTTTTCAAGACCTCTGCAATCCGCAGTGGCATGCTGTCAATTAACTTCTAGGCCACATCCTGACTGATGGCAGCCCATTCTTGCATAATCAATGCTTGGAGTTTGTCAGAATTTGTGGGGTTTTGTTTGTCCACCCGCCTCTTGAGGATTGACCACAAGTTCTCAATGGGATTAAGGTCTGGGGAGTTTCCTGGCCATGGACCCAAAATATCAATGTTTTGTTCCCCGAACCACTTAGTTATCACTTTTACCCTATGGCAAGGTGCTCCATCATGCTGGAAAAGGCATTGTTCATCACCAAACTGTTCCAGGATGGTTGGGTGAAGTTGCTCCCGGAGGATGTGTTGGTACCATTCTTTATTCATGGCTGTGTTCTTAGGCAAGATTGTGAGTGAGCCCACTCCCTTGGCTGAGAAGCAACCCCACACATGGATGGTCTCAGGATGCTTTACTTTTGGCATGACACAGGACTGATGGTAGTGCTCCCTTTGTCTTCTCCGGACAAGCTTTTTTCCGGATGCCCTAAACAATCGGAAAGGGGATTCATCAGAGAAAATGACTTTACCCCAGCCCTCAGCAGTCCAATCACTGTACCTTTTGTAGAATATCAGTCTGTCCCTGATGTTTTTCCTGGAGAGAAGTGGCTTCTTTGCTGCCCTTCTTGACACAAGGCCATCCTCCAAAAGTCTTCGCCTCAATGTGTGTGCAGATGCACCCACACCTGCCTGCAGCCATTCCTGAGCAAGCTCTCTACTGGTGGTTCCCCGATCCCGCAGCTGAATCAACTTTAGGAGACGGTCCTGGTGCTTGCTGGACTTTCTTGGGCGCCCTGAAGCCTTCTTCACAACAATTGAACTGCTCTCCTTGAAGTTCTTGATGATCCGATAAATGGTTGATTTAGGTGCAATCTTACTGGCAGCAATATCCTTGCCTGTGAAGCCCTTTTTGTGCAAAGCAGTGATGACGGCACGTGTTTCCTTGCAGGTAAGCATGGTTGACAGAGGAAGAGCAATGATTCCAAGCACCACCCTCCTTTTGAAGCTTCCAGTCTGTTATTCGAACTCAATCAGCACATCGCTCCTCTCTCTCTCGTAACAAACAGGGGGGAACTTCAATACATGGATTCCAGCACCATACCCGCAGGGCTTTTAAACATTTATGGGCGCATGCATGACAACGAGAACATTAACATATCCAGAAAGTTCACCTCTACTCTGTTCCCCGATCCAACAGGGGGGGCGACACAGAGCGAGAGAGAGAGAGATGGTTAACCTCTACTCTGTTCCCCGATCCAACAGGGGGGGCGACACAGAGAGAGAAAGATGGTTAACCTCTACTCTGTTCCCCGATCCAATAGGGGGGGCGACACACACAGAGAGAGAGAGAGAGAGAGAGAGAGAGAGAGAGAGAGAGAGAGAGAGAGAGAGAGAGATGGTTAACCTCTACTCTGTTCCCTGATCCAACAGGGGGGCAACACAGAGAGAGAGAGCCAGCGAGAGATGGAGAGATGGTTGACCTCTGTTACCCCCTCTGTTACAGCCTAGTAATAACATGGGATATAATCTAGCCCAACACTACAGCATCTGACCTGAGCCCTACTGACAAACTGACGCTTCCAGTCTGTTATTCGAACTCAATCAGCATGACAGAGTGATCTCCAGCTTTGTCCTCGTCAACTTTCACACCTGTGTTAACAAGAGAATCACTGACATGATGTCAGCTGGTCCTTTTGTGGCAGGGCTGAAATGCAGTGGAAATGTTTTTTGGGGATTCAGTTCATTTGCATGGCAAAGAGGGACTTTGCAATTAATTGCAATTCGTCTGATCACTCTCATAACATTCTGGAGTATATGCAAATTGCCATCATACAAACTGAGGCAGCAGACTTCGTGAAAATTAATATTTGTGTCATTCTCAAAACTTTTGGCCACGACTGTACGTACAGTTGAAGTCGGAAGTTTACATGCATTTAGGTTGGAGTCATTAAAACTTGTTTTCCAACCACACCACAAATTCCTTGTTAATAAACTATAGTTTTGGCAAGTTGGTTAGGACATCTACTTTGTGCATGACACAAGTAATTTTTCCAACAATTGTTTACAGACAGATTTCACTTATAATTCACTGTATCACAATTCCAGTGGGTCAGAATTTTACATACACTAAGTTGACTGTACCTTCAAACAGCTTGGAAAATTCCAGAAAATGATGTCATGGCTTTAGAAGCTTCTGTTAGGCTAATTGACATCATTTAAGTCAATTGGAGGTCTACCCGTGGATGTATTTCAAGGCCTTCCTTCAAACTCAGTGCCTCTTTGCTTGACATCATGGGAAAATCAAAAGAAATCAGCCAAGATGTAAAACTCCACAAGTCTGTTTCATCCTTGGGAGCAGTTTCCAAATGCCTGAAGGTACCATGTTCATCTGTACAAACAATAGTATGCAAGTATAAACACCATGGGACCACGCAGCTGTCATACCGCTCAGGAAGGAGACGTGTTCTGTCTCCTAGAGATGAACGTACTGTGGTGCGAAAAGTGAAAATCAAGATGCTGGAGGAAACAGGTACAAAAGTATCTATATCTACAGTAAAACGAGTCCTACATCGACATAACCTCAAAGGCCACTCAGCAAGGAAGTAGCCCCTGCTCCAAAACCACCATAAAAAAGCCAGATTACGGTTTGCAACTGCACATGGGGACAAAGATCGTACTTTTTGGAGAAATGTCCTCTGGTCTGATGAAACAAAAATAGAACTGTCTGGCCATAATGAACATCGTTACGTTTGGTGGTAAAACGGGGAGGCTTGCAAGCCGAAGAACCCCATCCATAACGTGAATCACGGGGGTGGCAGCATCATGTTGTGGGGGTGCTTTGCTGCAGGAGGGGACAGAGTGATCTCCAGCCTTGTCCTCGTCAACACTCACACCTGTGTTAATGAGAGAATCACTGACTGATTGCATCATGAGGAGGAAAATTATGTGGATCTATTTAAGCAACATCTCAAGACATCAGTCAGGAAGTTAAAGCTTGGTCGCAAATGGGTCTTCCAAATGAAGAATGACCCCAAGCATACTTCCAAAGTTGTGGCAAAATGGCTTAAGGGCAACAAAGTCAAGGTATTGGAGTGGCCATCACAAAGCCCTGACCTCAATCCTATAGAAAATTTGTGGGCAGAACTGAAAAAGCGTGTGCGAGCAAGGAGGCTTACAAACCTGACTCAGTTCCACCAGCTCGGTCAGGAGGAATGGGCCAAAATTCACCCAACTTATTGTGGGAAGCTTGTGGAAGGCTACCCGAAACGTTTGACCCAAGTTAAACAATTTAAAGGCAATGCTACCAAATACTAATTGAGTGCATGAACACTTCTGACCCACTGGGAATGTGATGAAAGAAATAAAAGCTGAAATAAATCACTCTCTCTCTCTACTATTATTCTGACATTTCACAATCTTAAAATAAAGTGGTGATCCTAACTGACCTAAGACAGGGAATTTTTACCAGGATTAAATGTCAAGAATTGTAAAACTGAGTTTAAATGTATTTGACTAAGGTGTATGTAAACTTCCAAATTCAACTGTATAGGCGTAAGGTGACTAGGCATCAGGATATACACAGAGTATAACCAACATCAGAAACCTCTTCCTAATTATTGAGTAGCGCCCCCGTCCTGCCCATTTGCGCCCTCAGAACAGCCTGAATTCATCGGGGATGGACTTTACAAGGTGTTGATAGAGTTCCACAGGGATTCTGGCCCATGTAGACCTAAATGCTTGTCACAGTTGTGTCAAGTTGGCTGGATGTCCTTTGGGTGGTGGACCATTCTTGATACACACAGGAAACTGTTGAGCGTGAAAAACCCAGCCGCGTTGCAGTTCTTGACACAAACCGGTGCGCTTGGCACCTACTACCATAACTTGTTCAAGGCACTTAAAAATGATGTCTTGCCCATTCACCCTCTGCATGGCCCACACACACACACACACACACACACACGTCTTAATTGTCTCAAGGCTTAAAAATCCTTCTTTAACCTGTCTCCTCCTCTTCATCCACACTGATTGAAGTGGATTTAACAAGTGACATCAATAAGGGATCATAGCTTTCACCTGGATTCACCTCGTCAGTCTGTCATGGAAAGAGCAGGCGTCCTTAATGTTTTGTATACTCAGTGTATGATCGTTTACACTGCTGCTACTCTGTTTATGATTGTATGTGAGTGTGTGTGCATGTATGTAGAGTCAGCATAAATGTGTGTGCATGTTATGTGTGTGTTGGAGTGTCAGTGTGCGTGAGTGTGTAGAGTCCTGTGAGTGTGCCATAGAGAACTAAATACAAGGGCCAACTCAGATATTCCCTAGAATCTATTTAGAAGCGTTATGGCTTGGGGATAGATGCTGTTCAGGACGCTGTTGGTGTCAGACTTGATGCATCGGTACCACTTGCTGTGTGGAAGCAGAGAGAAATGTCTATGGCTTGGGTGGCTGGAGTTTTTAATGATTTTCCGGGTCTTCCTTTCACACCGCCTGATATAGAGGTCCTGGATGGCAGGGAACTCGGCCCCAGTGATGTACTGGCCTGTCCGCACCATCCTCTAGCACCATGCGATCGAGGGTGGTGTTGTTGTCGTACCAAGCAGTGATGCAGCCAGTCAAGATGCTCTCAATAGCGCAGCTGTAGACCTTTTTGAGGATTTGAGGGCCCATTGCCAAACCTTTTCAACTTCCTGAGGGGGAAGAGGCACCGTCGCTCCTTCTTCATGACTGTGCACGTGGACCATTTTAAGTCCTTAGAGATTTGGACACCCCTGTGGGGCCCCCGTGTTGAGGGCAGTTTGGTGGACTTGATGTTGCCTACCCTTCACCAAGTGGGGTCGGCCCGTCAGAAGTCCAGGATCCAGCTACAGAGTGAGATGTTCAGTGCCAGGGTCCTAAGCTTGGAGGGGACGATGGTGTTGAATGCTGACCTGTAGTCAATGAATAACATTTTCACAAAAGGAGAGAGAAAGAGTGGAGAGAGAAAGAGGAGAGAGGAGAAAATGAAAGAAAATAGAGAAGGAAAGAGAAAACGAGAGGAGGAGAGAATGGGGAGACAGGTATCCAATGGTAGTAAAGACTGCATCCCAGGGAGAACAACGACCAGGAATATTGAAGTACTTTACACTCTTACCTGCCCACGGGAAGACATTGTGGTAGCACCCTCATCATTTATTCCAGGGTCACTAACTCACTACAGTAACCCACACTAGAACTGGGTGATATGGCCAAAATACATGGGCATTAATATGGAGTTGGTCCCCCCTTTGCTGCTATAACTGCCTCCACTCTTCTGGGAAGGCTTTCCACTAGATGTTGTAACATTGCTGCAGGGACTTGCTTCCATTCAGCCACAAGACCATTAGTGAGGTCAGTCACTGATGTTGGGCAATTAGGCCTGGCTCGCAGTCGGCGTTCCAATTCATCCCAAAGGTGTTCTATGGAGTTGAGGTCAGGGCTCTGTGCAGGCCAATCAAGTTCCTCCACATAGATCTCGACAAACCATTTCTGTATGTACCTCGCTTTGTGCACAGGGGCATTGTTACGCTGAAACAGGAAAGGGCCTTCCCCAAACTTACCAAAAAGTTGGAAGCACAGAATCGTCTAGAATGTCATTGTATGCTGTAGCGTTATGTTTTTCCTTCACTGGAACTAAGGGGCCTGAACCATGAAAAACAGCCCCAGACCATTATTCCTCCTCCACCAAACTTTACAGTTGGCACTATGCATTGGGGCAGGTAGTGTTCTCCTGGCATCCACCAAAGCCAGATTCGTCCGTCAGACTGACAGATGGTGAAGCGTGATTCATCACTCCAGAGAAGGCGGCGAGCTTTACACCACTCCAGTCAATGTTTGGCATTGCACATGGTAATCATAGACTTATGTGCAGCTGCTTGGCCATGGAAACCCATTTCATGAAGCTCCCAATAAACAGTTATTGTGCTGACGTTGCTTCCAGAGGCAGTTTGGAACTGTGTAGTGAGTGTTGCAACCGAGGACAGATGTTTTTTTACGTGCTTCAGCGGTCCCGTTCTTTGAGCTTGTGTGGCCTACCACTTGGCGGCTGAGCCGTTGTTGCTCTTAGTTTCCACTTCACAATAACAGCACATACAGTTGACCAGGGCAGCTCTAGCAGGTCAGAAATGTGATGAACTGAATTGTTGTAAAGGTGGCATCTTATGACAGTGCCATGTTGAAAGTCACTGAGCTCGTCAATAAGGTCATTCTACTGCCAATGTTTGTCTATGGACATTGCATGGCTGTGTGCTCGATTTTATACACCCGTCAGCAACGGGTGTGGCTGAAATAGCCGAATCCACTAATTTGAAGGGGCGCCCATATACTTTTGTATATATAGTGTGTTTCTGCTTATAATTTCCGACATTTTGGTAGGCTATTTGTTAGTCAACTTGTCTATAATTAGATACATGTAGCTTCTCTTTGGTCATTATAAACTCAGCAAAAAAAGAAACGTCCCTTTTTCAGGACCCTGTCTTTCAAAGATAACATGTAAAAATCCAAATAACTTCATAGATCTTCATTGTAAAGGGTTTAAACACTGTTTCCCATGCTTGTTCAATGAACCATAAACAATGAACGAACATGCACCTGTGGAACGGTCGTTAAGACACTAGGCAATTAAGGTCATAGTTCTGAAAACTTAGGACACTAAAGAGGCCTTTCTACGGACTCTGAAAAACATCAAAAGAAAGATGCCCAGGGTCCCTGCTCATCTGCGTGAATGTGCCTTAGGCATGCTGCAAGGAGGCATGAGGACTGCAGGTGTGGCCAGGGCAATAAATTGCAATGTCCGTACTGTGAGACGCCTAAGACAGCACTACAGGGAGACAGGACGGACAGCTGATGGTCATCGCAGTGGCAGACCACGTGTATCAACACCTGTACAGGATCTGTACATCCGAACATCACACCTGTGGGACAGGTACAGGATGGCAACAACAACTGCCCGAGTTACACCAGGAACGCACAATCCCTCCATCAGTGCTCAGACTGTCCGCAATAGGCTGAGAGAGGCTGGACTGAGGGCTTGTAGGCCTGTTGTAAGGCAGGTCCTCACCGGCAACAACGTCGTCTATGGACACAAACCCACCGTCGCTGGACCAGATAGGACTGGCAAAAAGTGCTCTTCACTGACCAGTCACGGTTTTGTCTCACCAGGGGTGGTCAGATTTGCATTTATCGTTGAAGGAATGAGCGTTACACCGAGGCCTGTACTCTGGAGCAGGATTGATTTGGAGGTGGAGGGTCCGTCTGGGGTCAGTGTGTCACAGCATCATCGGACTGAGCTTGTCGTCATTGCAGGCAATCTTAACGCTGTGCGTTACAGGGAAGACATCCTCCTCCCTCATGTGGTACCCTTCCTGCAGGCTCATCCTGACATGACCCTCCAGCATGACAATGCCACCAGCCATACTGCTCGTTCTGTGCGTGATTTCCAGCAAGACAGGAATGTCAGTATTCTGCCATGGCCAGTGAAGACCCCAGATCTCAATCTATTGAGCACGTCTGGGACCTGTTGGATCGGAGGGTGAGGGCTAGGGCCATTCCCCCCAGAAATGTCTGGGAACTTCTCAGTGCCTTGGTGGAAGAGATGGGTAACATCTCACAGCAAGAACTGGTAAATTCGGTGCAGTCTATGAGAAGATGCACTGCTGTACTTAATGCAGCTGGTGGCCACACCAGATACTGACTGTTACTTTTGATCTTTTGACCTTTTTGACCTTTTTGCTGAGTTTATGTTGCCCTAGAAGACTAAATAAACCCTTGCTCAACAGAATAATGTAATAGATCGATAGAATGAATGCTTCAATCTAGTTGACATTGGTACAGTTCTGTCATCTTTCGCGGAGCAAAGACATTTAGGGACTGGGGAGAAATTACAATAACGCAACAAAAAAATAAGGGAAAGATTTTCTGTCCAAATGACATCCGTTTGACCAGCTGCATGGGGAAAAAAGCTGTGAAAACGACCCGTGTTTTTGATAAGATTTCAGTTCGGCTTTGATGCATTTTTTTATGTAGTTGAAATACTATCAGCTTTTATGATGAAGACAGCACCTCTACAGATGTTGTCTGAGCATTGCATTCTCTCAAGATGCATTAATAAATCATCTTTCTCCACTCCTGTTCCAAATTTAGCCCTACATTTAGTGTATAATTTTACTGCAATAAATGCTTAATTCTGCAGGAGTTATTATTATTAAGGCTATGTGAGAGGTTATAAACCTACAAGTCAGTGCCCAGATTTCACAGTTCCCTTGACATGCCATAGGCCTATTTGAAGTCCCGTCTTGTAATGCGCCTCACAATCACACATAACACCGCTATCATCCTGTTTTACCACTTCACCAAATATTTTCCAAACATTAATTTTCTGGCCCTCCCTTTGTTTTCAACTCTCCTGTCGTAGCTTTTGTCTTATTGAATTAGAACTTCAACAATGTCCTTTTTGCCTCCGTGGATTGACGTTTACTTTTGGGAACGGGCAGAAAAGTTATATTTGGCGATTGGCTGTGTGGGCTATTTGGCGTGCCTACAGTTAAGCACTGAAGATTAGGTTTATGCACTAATACCAGATAGCCTAAAATAATGAAAGATGAACCTCAATGTAGCCTTTATAATTGCACAATAATTACACATTTATGGATTTAAGGTATTGTTTCTCTTTATTCAACCAGCCTGCCACCCACCCGCCACACAATATTTAATGACTCTAAACCCGTCCACCCTGCGGATATAACCGTGGGGACAGCAGGTTGAGTCAATCCGGGCATCACTAATTAGTACATCTCTGACTCCAAGTTCTAGCTATAACAAATCTAAGAGTATCAGAGCAAGGCCAAGTTGTGTAGAATAAAAATAATGTCACACACAAACATTTGTACAACTTATTTCCCCCCCCTAACCAAGGGGGCAAGTGACTATCACTGTACCCAGAGCAGCAAGTCCCTCTGAGAATCGGGATAGAACACCAATGACAGATTTGATCCTGATCCCACAGAGAACCCACGGTAGAGGTCTCTCTTTTTGTTTATCTTAGGTGAATAGATCTGGAGGCTTGTCATAACAGTCCCTGACAAGGTGGTGGCAGCCATCTTGATTTAATCTCCTATTAGGATAAATCCATCCTCATTAGTCTGAGAACAACCCCATCTCCACAGTCACATGGTGGTTGTGTCCTGGAGGGGTCCACTCATGTAGCCCCCAACCGAATGCCCAACTGTCTGGTAGGGGGCAGAGCCTTGACCTGAGCAGCCTGTGACAGGCGAGACTGACAGGCCGCGGAACAGGAGGTCCATGGAGGGCAGCAAGGGCTTGAGCAGACTGACAGGGCAGAAGGCAGAGCCTCCATGGGGAGTGAAATTCACCTTGTTGGGGTCAGGGCAGGATACCTGGAGGAGAGGCTCTCTCTGACAGGGAGACCTGGGGTTGAGGGACAGAAAGAGAGACGATTAGCCCAAATCATTTCTAATTACACAAAGTCTGTGTGTGTTTCAACACTCACATAGTCTCTTCACACACTACGCGTACTCGCTCACAGCCTTCAGGAGGCTCCCTCTGGAAGGAGTAGGTCTTGTTGGGACGAGGGGAGGAGGAGGGCTGCAACAGAGAGGGGTCCAGAACAACTGGAGAGGGGCACACGGTCTCACAGTCCACAGGGTCTGCACAGAGAGGAAAAAACATGATTTAAAAAAGGTCCACTACGGTATTTAAGTCATTCAACAAACCATCCATTTACTCACCTGGCTCTCCCATGGGGCAGGGAGACTGAGATGGGGAGAGTAGAGCTGGGTTCAGGGCACAGGGAGACTCAGATGGAGAGAGCAAAGCAGAGTCGAACGAGGCAGGGGAGGGCTCACTCTGGGTACCACTGCTGCACCTCTGGGCAGGAACTGGGGCTCTGTGGCCATCTGGGACATCCAGGATCTAACAGGGGAACAGGGAGAGGGTACGGTGAGACTATGGGACACTGGCCATTGGAGAGAAATATGGGCTAACTGGCTGTCACTAGGGGAATCCAGTGGATCCATAGAGGGTTGAGATAATGGATCTAAGCCAGCCGGTACCCAAGCAGATAGGCTGTATATAAACATGCTCACCTTGTGCTGGTCCTCAGGTGTCTCTGACACAAAGACCCCCTCCAGCTCCAGGTTCAGACCTTCCACACTGCGCCGCAGCCGAGGGGCCAACCTGCTCAGGGGTGTCAGGGGCACCGTCTGGGGGGGGGGGGGGGGGGGGGGGGTCACCAAAGACACATGAAAATGGAGCACAGGAGTGTGTATGGTCTGATTTGATCTGTTCCACACAAAGGGGCTTGAGTGTAAGCGTATGTACCAAAGGCCATGTATCTACGTGTATGAGTACGAGCGTATTCCTGTCAATGTGCATTCCTGTCATAGCGTGGCGATAGTGCAACCAGGCAGCTTGATGACACCAGCTCCTAAGAAAAGCAGTGCTGTTTTTCTAGCCCTGTTGCTAACCTCTCTCTACTCTGCCTGAGAAACTCAGAAGGCCAACCTTCAGTGTTCTGTGTCAGTGAATACTCTGAACACCTCCTGGGTCCCACTGTCTGCATACATGACCTTACGTTACAGTCATCCAGGGGACATTCAAATTCAAAAATAACATTTTCAATTCAAGTAAACAAGTTGCAGAATCAATAAGGACGGGTTCAGAGTGCAAATCAAATCCACAGTATTATGGGGAGGGCTGTATAGGACGTACCTGTGTAGCACCTGGTACATGGCCTCCAGGTAGGGGGTGGTGGGGACGCTCATATCCCCCAGAGGGAGGGGCGTGTCGGGAGCGCTTCTGTAGCTGGTGCTTGAGCTTAACCACCTGATGCCAAGTCAGAGGGGAAAGGACTTAGAAGAGACGCTTGTCTTTCAGAGGAAAGAATGAGGGGAGGAATAATTCAACTGGGAGAGAGGGGTGTGACTGGCCGAGTCACCACGGACAACAGGATAGTAAAAATAGTCCCATCTGAGTTTTACTGGTGTATTGTGAGAATTATGTTTGATTGACAAGCTCCTGGTTAAAGGACCTTTTTTAGTAAACATTTACATTCAAAGGAAGTACTCACATCCCTCAAGTGTTCCGCGCTGCCCCATGATGCTGAGCGTTTGTGTCCCCCAACACTTCTTCTTCCCCGAGTCTCCTCTGCCCAGGAGCTGGGAGTCTATGGAAGGAGCAGGGTTGTTATAGTAACCAGCCACACGTTGCTTATACAACTCTGCACACAACACACTTTCTGAAAAACTAAACTGACTTGAAAATAGTTTTTTGCTGTGGAAACTTTGCTGATTGGATTGAAGTCAGACAGCATTATGTTCTTGTCGATCATTTAACTACACAACTGGTAACTTTATCTACGAGTTCTAAGATTGACCTTTCAATAGAACATTACAGAGCAGTGAACCCGTTTTACTCTTCTCTCACAGTACAATTTACACCTATGGAAGTGAAACAGCACCCGAGCTACATGATTTGACTAGAGTACAGAAGTGGTGCCCTACAGCTGTCAGGCACACCTGCCAGTCACACAGCTGTGCAGAGGCAGACAGGCAGGCGAGGAGTAAACCACTGTTGCTGACAACACCCCCTACAAATGAGTAAAACAAAAACCACAGCAATGCAAATACACAAGCGACACACATCAGCTACAGCAAAAATGACTACAACAGCAGACACAGTTTAACACAAAACATGTAGTGACAGCCGTATTCACACAGAATAGGAGACCGCCACAGAGTTTGGGTAATCAACATGGTGACATCCTGTGCTTCATTCATCACAACTGAGCTCCAGGTCTTCACATGCCTGAGGAGGAGGAAGAAGAGAGGACAGTGGAGCGTTCCTACCGACATAGGCCCCACTCCTCTAATGCCCACAAGCCCTGGGGTGAGCGTTGCTGACTGACGGGAGGATGTGGGTGTGTGGCGGTCTATCTGCTGAGCAGCCCTCCCTCGTCTCCACACTCCTGCTTCACACACAGCCTGGACAGGATCCTCTTGCTGATGCCCAATTTCTCCTCAACATCAATTTCTTTTTTCTGTTCTGCCCCCCCTAACTTTAATATTTTCTCTGGGTCTCCTCTCCTCTCCTCCAAATGCAGGTTCCTCTCCGGGTCACGTTTCCCCAAAATGCAGTCTTCTCTCTGGGTCTAGTCTCCTAGAGCTCTCAGTCCTCTCACAGAGTTCCACACTGATGTCATGACACACAGTAGTGTAACAGAGTCGGTCCCGGGCTATAAACGACAAAAAACCTTGACGCCATCTTCCGCCCTATCTGGTGGAGCTGTGGTCAGACATCGTGGCTAAAAGTGTCATGGAGGGACAGTCAGTTACCCAACCCTGTCGGTGTAGTGTTACTGCTCCCTAAACCCCCCCTCCCTTCCTCCACCAAACATGACCGGAGAGATCACGGGACACAAAGCTATAAAAAGATCCGGTCAAAAGGTGATGGAATGTTCTGGGTGTGTAACGCTTTGAATGCCAGTTCAGCCTCGTGTTTGATTTGATGTATATTTACTTTTAAATATTACAAAGGGGTTTTGAACCTGTTACTACAAATTGTTTAGATTGGATATCTCTTAAGTCTGTGTGTTTGTGGCAGAGGGGAACTCCCCCAAATCCACAAGAAGCTGGTTGTATGGAAAAAGTGACAGTTTCATTACTGAAGAAAGGAGATAATGGCAGACAATAGGAGACAGTTATATCATCTTAAATAAAGCAATGGGGGGGGGGGGGGTCTGTTCTGTACAATAGAGGACAGGGGGGTTGTTCAGTATAAACTGTGTCAAGATTGAGGGCACAGTGGTGGAGTGTGGCTAGGTTAGCCCAGGCTTTGTGCACTAGATGGGGGGTGGATACAGTAGGAGGGAGGTTGAGGTTGAAGAGACAGCAGAGGATGAAGAGAACAAAACAACTGTTTCCAGTTGGCTGCCTTCCACTGCTCCTCAGCTTCAGAATGGAACTGCTAGACACCTGCAGCGCCAGCCTCAGATAGCTCACTTGGTCTTTATATTACACAATACGACAACAGTGTTTATAACACACATTTTCATAGATTACAAGTCTGGCCATTGTAAGCAACAACGGTGACAAATTGAATGGGGAGCTACAAATGGCTTTTAAGCAATATCAATACAGGCTTGACAAGAGTATATTCCTCTCCGTTTCAGATCTATAGGAGTTAATGGCTGTTAATGTTAAATTCACATTTGGGCTGTGACTGAGTCCGGTGAGTTTACCTGCGTGGCCTTGTCATTGACACAGGTGACTCCTTGGCTCTCTGCCTCCTTGGGCCACCGGCCCTGCAGATATGGTCCAACAATTGTATCCAGGGACAGGGTGCGACGAATGGTCGGCTTTGGGGGGCGAGACTTGCTCCTGTCGCCTTAAGGAAACAGCCAAAAGACATCACATTTACTGATATGAAACGTGTCTGCTTTATACTGTGAGTGTGTGACGAGGTCAATATTTGTAACAGAAGACAGATGCTAATCTTGTATGGAGGGCTGTTTTGTGCGACGGTGCCCCAGTTTGACAGCATATTGGTCTGACAAACTCAACGCTCAGCCTACCGGTGCAACGTAATTGGAACAAATAGTCACAACATAAAGGAGGCTCAAAACTACTTTAGCACCAGCAGGAGTTCATAAAATGCCCCCCCCCCCCGTAGTACAAGTAGGTGTGTATTGGCAGCTCTTTGTAAGTAATCTCTGGCAGGTGTGAGCCAAGCCACTGAGCCTACAGCAAAGCCCTCCAAAGACATGTTGCACAAGACTGGCAACGATTCTACTCCTGAAACCTATTCCCCAACTCATACCACTTCCCTCCACCCCACTTCCCAGGGCAGACAGGATGCATAAATAAACACCACAGAACAAGCACTCGAGTTACTGGTGCATCATTACAGTGTTCTGTTGAAACACACTGTGGAATTACAGGCCACAGGGCCCAAAACAAAGGTCCCTTTAAACCTCTATTGACATTGGCACATGAGAGGGCACAGAGGTAGGTAGTGTAATAAAATATTACACTCTTAAAACACCTTTAGAGAGTTCAGGAACAATTAGAGCTGGGGCAATAAAAAGAAAAATAACACTGACCACTTATCAAGGATATTTTACTGATTAAAATAATCACGATAAGTATTCTATACAAAAGATATGTGATGTTTGATAGTTGTCACCAAAACTGATGCGTTAAATAGAAAATGTGCTTACTCTGGCTCTAGCCAACAGCTCAAAGATACAGTGTGGGTAGGGTGGTCTACACAACGAGATTAAAATGGATAAGAGCGAGAATATTTGTATTTGTCAAACGGCAGCCAAGCATCAATCACGTCACCAGAATAAAACCCTCTATCTACTGGAATGGAGGATCAAGATCACCCTGCACCTCCATCACCTTGTGAAGTTCAGAACTTATTCCATCTGTAGCCTAATAAACTATGGTTTTCCCGAGTAATAATGAGAGGACCACACAACATATCATCTCGACTCCAAGTTCACTTCAATATGATGGTTATTCAGTGGAGGCTGGTGGGAGGAGATAAAGGAGGACGGGCTCATTGTAATGGCTGTAACGGAATGAATGGAACGGAGTCATACATGTGGTTTCCATATATTTGATGTGTTTGATACTGTTCCATTTATACCATTCCAGTCTTTACAATGAGACCATCCTCCTACAGCACCTCCCACCAGCCTCCACTGTGGTTATTATATCAATATTTGCTAATAAAGGCATTTCAACCAGTATTTCTCTCATAATACATTTTACTGACAAAAAGATCCCACCATGTCGAACGAACAAATAACCTGTCGGCATTTATAAAATTGTACCGAAACTACCTGTAGTGACTTATTTTGTTTATGGTACCACTTTAGTCGCATTAATACTGTGGATGGAAAAGTGGTTAATCAAATCGTATTAGTCACATGAGCCGAATACAACAGGTGTAGACCTCACAGTGAAATGCTTACTTACAAGTCCTTAACCAACAATTCAGTTAAAAAAATAAGAATAAGAAATAAAAGTAACAAGTAATTAAAGAGCAGCAGTAAAATAACAATAGTGAGACTATATACAGAGGGGTACCGGTACAGAGTCAATTTGCGGGTGTGCCGGTTATTTAAGGTAATATGCACATGTAGGTAGAGTTATTAAAGTGACTACGCATAGATGATGATAACAGAGAGTAGCAGCAGTGTAAGGGGGGGGGGGGGGTGCAAATAGCCTGGGTAGCCATTTGATTAGCTGTTCAGGAGTCTTATGGCTTGGGGGTAGAAGCTGTTTAGAAGCCTCTTGGACCTAGACTTGGCGCTCCGGTACCGCTTGCCGTGCAGTAGCAGAGAGAACAGTCTATGACTAGAGTGGCTGGAGTCTTCCTCTGACACCGCCTGGTATAGAGGTACTGGATGGCAGGAAGCTTGGCCCCAGTGATGTACTGGGCCGTTCGCTCTACCCTCTGAAGTGCCTTGCGGTCGGAGGCCGAGCAGTTGCAATACCAGGCAGTGATGCAGCCAGTCAGGATGCTCTCGATGGCACAGCTGTAGATCCTTTTGAGGATCTGAGGACCCATGTCTCCTGAGGTGGAATAGGTTTTGTTGTGCCCTCTTCACGACGGTCTTGGTGTGCGTGGACCATGTTAGTTTGTTAGGGATGTGGACACCAAGGAACTTGAAGCACTCAACTTGCTCCACTGCAGCCCCGTCGATGAGAATGGGGGCGTGCTCAGTCCTCTTTTTCCTGTAGTCCACAATCATCTCCTTTGTCTTGATCACGTTGAGAGGTTGTTGTCCTGGCACCACACGGCCAGGTCTCTGACCTCCTCCCTATAGGCTGTCTCGTCGTTGTCAGTGATCAGGCCTACCATTGATGTGTCATCGGAAAATGTAATGGTGGTGTTGGAGTCGTGCCTGGTCATGCAGTCATGTGTGAACAGGGAGTACAGGAGTGGACTGAACATGCACCCCTGAGGGTCCCCTGTGTTGAGGATCAGCGTGGCGGATGTGTTGTTACCTACCCTTACCACCTGGGGGCGGTCCATCAGGAAGTCCAGGATCCAGTTGCAGAGGAAGGTGTTTAGTCCCAGGGTCCTTAGCTTAGTGATGAGCTTTGAGGGCACTACGGTATTGAATGCTGAGCTGTAGTCAATGAATAGCATTCTCACATAGGTGTTCCTTTTACTGAGAACTCTTTATGATGCCATTCCAATCATTTGTGATGTAATAAAACATGGATGTAACTGACTGAGAACTCTTTATATGAGGATGTTCCAGTTGTGGTGGAACTTTAATAATGAATTGGAAAAAACATGACACTATTCTCAAATTAAGTAGCACATTTCTGCTTTTATAACACTTCATTTTATAGGGTCCTACAGAGAACCACATCAAAACACATGCTTGAGCAGGATGGGGGATGGCTGACGCGTGGTGGAAATTAGGCTATATTCACTGAAAGTCGGTGGTCTGTTTAGAAAAATTGAGGCCAGAGGCTCCTGCACGTAAACTAGACCCATGTAGCTAAGCCGTAAGATACTATAACAGTTAATCATAATAGATAGATAGTCGTTAGACTAGTGATAGACAGCAATAACAATACAAACTCTAGCGACATTCCCACCATAGTGTAATATTTGGCAAGTGACATTATTTGGCACCAAAATGAGAATTTTTATTTACCAGTCTTGGAATCTTTGCAGCGCGGTTGTGCTTTGTTGTGAAGCTGGAATGGGACAGTGGCTCGAAGTGGTTGTAGACAAGGGGTGCCCCCCCGAGCCGCTTCACTTCTGCACGACATCCCCCCCAAGTGTAAAATGAAGCAGCCGAAAACACTTCGACTTCAACAGGCAACCGTATCAAAGCTCACAATCAGTAGTTTTAGCGACCTCTTCTTCAGTTTAAATTGGCCAGTATTTCAATATTTATTTATGATAAGTATCCAACATGGTTAGCTTTTCGCTAGCAGCCAGCCTTCTTTTGTGATGACCATGATTTCCTCCAACTTTTCTCTCGAACTAAAATAAATAAATAATCTCTAAAATATTAGCCCTGCATTTAGTTCACAATTAAACTATTAAATGCCCAACCTGATCATCCAGCGTTGGCTATTATAACTTTACTTTATGTAAACTATCAGGCTACACAGTTGACAAAATATTGCCAAATCTTGTATCTGAAACTGACAACAGCTAAATTCTCGTGTCCAATTTACTTACAAGTGGGCGAGGCGAATGACACATTCTTGATCTGGTTGGGTACTGAAAAATACGACTTAATTTCTATTGGTCATAAACTCTATCTATCTATCAAGGGTCTGCCCTCGAAAGTCATAATGTTCCCTCTCAGTTTATTAAATCTCAAACCAGCAGCGTCCACCAGGGCCTCCCACTCCTACCTTCGCCCCCACAATACATTCACACACATTCCTCTTTAATGTTCGAACATTATGGATTTAATCCTTATCAACACTGATTCAAAAAAATATAAAAGCAACATGCAACAATTTCTAAGATTTTAGTTTGTTAGTTCATATAAGGAAATCAGTCAATTGAAATAAATGAATTAGGCCCTAATCTATTGATGCCACATAACTGGGAATACAGATATGCATTTGTTGTTCACAGATACCTTAAAAAAAAGGGTGGGGTGTGGATCAGAAAACCAGTCAATATCTGGTGTGACCATTTCCCTCACACAGAGTGACACATCTACTTTGCATATAATTGATCAGGCCTGTTACCCTACTCCTCTTCAATGGCTGTGCAAAGTTTCTGGATATTGGCGGGAACTGGAACACACTGCCGTATACGTTGATCCAGAGCATACCAAACATGCTCAATGGGTGACATGTCTGGTGAGTATGCAGGCCATGGAAGAACTGAGACAGTTTCAGCATCCAGGAATTGTGTGCAGATCCTTGCAACATAGGGCCATGCCTTATCATGATGAAATATGAGGTGGTGGTGGCAGCAGATGAATGGCACGACAATGGGCCTCAGGATTTCGTCACGGTATAGCTGTGCATTCAAATTGCCATCGATAAAATGCAAATGTGTTTGTTGTCCTTAGCTTATGCCTTCCCATACCATAACCCCACCGCCAATAAGGGATATTCTGTTCACAACATAGACATCAGCAAACCGTTCGCCCACACAACGTCATACATGCCGTCTGCACGGTACAGCTGAAACCAGGATTCATCCACGAAGAGCACACTTCTCCAGCGTGCCAGTGGCCATCGAAGGTGAGCATTTATCCACTGAAGTCGGTTACGAAACCAAACTGCAGTCAGGTCAAGACCCTGGTGTGGACGACGAGCATGCAGATGAACTTCCCGAGATGGTTTCTGACAGTTTGAGCAGAAATTCTTCGGTTGGGCAAATCCAGTTTTATCAGCTGTCCGGTTGGTTGGTCTAAGACGAGCCCGCAGGTGAATAAGCCGAATGTGGAGGTCCTGGGTTGGTGTGGTTACACGTGGTCTGTGGTTGTGAAGCCGGTTGGACATACTGCCAAATTCTCTAAGACGACGTTGAGGTGGATAATAGTAAAGAAATTAACAGCTCTGGTGGACATTCCTGCAGTATGCATGGCAATTGCATGCTCCCTCAAAACTTGAGACATCTGTGGCATTGCGTTGTGTGACAAAACTGCACATTTTAGAATGGCATTTTATTGTCCCCAGCACAAGGTGCACCTGTATAATGATCATGTTGTTTAATAAGCTTCTTGATAATCATCCACCAGACAGGTGTGGCATATCTTGGAAAAGGAGAAATTCTCACTAACAGGGACGTAAACACATTTGTGCACAACATTTGAGAGAGAAGTTTTTTTGTGCATATGAAAAATGTCTGGGATCTTTTATTTCAGCTAATGAAACATGGGACCAACACTTTACATGTTGCATTTATATTTTTGTTTAGTATATAATTTATCAAGACATTGTCAATATTGGATCAACTTGAGTGTTAAAAAGGCCTATATACAAGCCAGAATGTTCATGACCTGATTTGGAGTTCTGTTCAGATCTTGCAACTTGCCCATAGATCTACCAATTTATGTTAGCTGATGCTGCTGAAGTAAGACATTGAAAATCATATAGTCTGTAAAAACATGACGCAAAAGACCTGCGTTGGAGAAGAAAATGAAAATCAAATGCCCAGTAATGCTTCAGTGATCTGCGGGCCTCTTATACAGTTCAAACTACCCAGGTTGAGATTTAAAAAAATTATATATATCTTTTTTTAAATCGCACAAACCAATTTGTAACCTCAGCTAACGTAGCATGTCGCTGGAAGACAGTATTTTAACCATATAATTAGGAGTTAGAATAGTATTTAATAGGATCTCTATAACTTTAATGACAGACTCAATGTATGAATACATACTGTAACTAGGCAAATATCCAGACTAGATCATGATGAATTGGTTTGAACTAGCATGGACCTTATCAAAGACTTTAGTAACAATATTGGTTTTAATGTTTGCAAGACAACTCTTTACAAGAGAATGACATCATTAATTACAGTGCGAGCATGTATATTATTATTTATTATCAGGGATGTCACTGTCAAATCCATAGAAAGGGGTCTCTGCTTATCCCTCTCTGGTCTCACCCAGCTTTGGGCTGTGGCCACCAACTGGACTGAGATGGTACAGGAAGTAATCTAGCATGTACATTCTGACTGGCTCGACGTAATGGAAGGATACAGTTGAATTGGAGCAACAGTCTGGACCCTGACAGAGAGGGAGAAAGAAATTAAAAACAGATGAGCAGGAAGCTCAATGGCACTGAAGGGAGGTTATTTGATATGTGTTGTACTGAGAGTGTAGACCTACTTACCACTTTGGAAGGGTAATAGTTGTACTGGTGGAACCATTTGGGCAGTGTGTCTTCGGTACAGAGAAGTTTACCCAGCCACAGGGGGTGAAAGGTTTCCCTGTGCTGGAGGTCTCTAGAGTCCCCTGCTGGGACTCCCAGCTTCTGGAGGCAGAAGCCCAGCAGTAGGTCCTCTGCAGAGGTGGACTGGCTGCAGGTTCCATGGTGCAGGGCCCTGACGTAGCGGCTCACAGACTCGCGGCTCAGCACCACCACTCATGTAGCCTTGATGGACAAAGCGGCGAAAACGTCTGCCCAGATACACAGGCTTGTCTGGGCTGAACCGAGACAGGAGCAGACACAGGTTTTCCACTATTACATAGCTGTCATCATCAGCTTTGAGGAACCAGTCAGCCTTGTCTAGGTAACTGGAAATGGAGGGAAAGAGGAGCGGTCAAAGACAGAAGGTAGAGTTTGTCTCGTTCACCAGCACATACAAATACACATAGTGGTTTCAGAACACATTCACCTTGACCTTTCCAACATTTTGTTGTGCTACAGCCTGAATTTAAAATGGATTAATTTGAGATTGTGTGTTACTGGTTTACACACAACACCATAATGTTTTAGTGGAATTATATTTTTTGAAATCTATGACAAGACTTAATGGCATAATGGCTGTCTAGCAATGATCAACAATCAACAAAACTTAAAGATCTTTAAAAAGAATCATGTACAAATATTGTACAATCCAGGTGTACAAAGTCCTTAGAGACTTACCCAGAAAAACTCACAGCTGTAATCACTGCCAAATATGATTCTAACATGTATTGACTCTGGTGTGTGACTACTCATGTAAACGAGATGTCTTTAGAAATGTTTGCAAATTTATGTGCCATTGTGTGTAGATGGGTGACCAAAAAAAGAGCATCTTTACTTAGGTAACCTGACTGACAGTCTGTCATCAGCCCATCCATCCACATTGCACTACATACATTCAGTGCATTTAGAAAGTATTCAGACCCCTTCACTTTTTCATACGTTACAGCCTTATTCTAAAATTGATTAAATAGTTTATTTTCTTCATCAATCTACACACAAAAACAGATTTTTATAAATATTTGCAAATGTATAAAATATAAACTGAAATATTACATTTGCATAAGTATTTAGACCCTTTGTTGAAGCACCTTTGGCAGCAATTACAGCCTCGAGTCTTCTTGGGTATGACGCTACAAGCTTGGCACACCTGTATTTGGGGAGTTTCTCACATTCTTCTCTGCAGATCCTCTCAAGCTCTGTCAGGTTGGATGAGGAGCGTCGCTGCACAGCTATATTCATGTTCGATCAGGTTAAAGCCTGGGATCTGGCTAGGCCACTTAAGAACATTGAGACCCTGTCCCGAAGCCACTCCTGCAATGCCTTGGCTGTGTGCTCAGGGTCTTTGTCCTGTTGGAAGGTAAACCTTCGCCCCAGTCTGAGGTCCTGAGCACTCTGGAGCAGGTTTTCATCAAGGATCTCTCTGTACTTTGCGCCGTTCATCTTTCCTTTCCCTCGATACTGACTAGTCTCCCTGTCGCTGAATAAAATCCCCACAGCATGATGCTTCCATCAGACGTGAAGCTTGGCATTCAGGCCAAAGAGTTCAATCTTGGTTTCATCAGACCAGAGAATCTAGTTTCTCATGGTCTGAGAGTCCTTTAGGTGTCTTTTGGCAAACTTCAAGCGAGCTGTCATGTGTCTTTTACTGAGGAGTGGTTTCCATCTGACCACAACCATAAATAACTGATTGGTGGAGTGCTGCAGAGATGGTTGCCCTTCTGGAAGATTCTCCCACCTCCACAGAGAAACTCTGGAGCTCTGTCAGAGTGACCATCGGGTTCATGGTCACCTCCCCCGAATGCTCAGTTTGGCCAGGCGGCTAGCTCTAGTGAGAGTCTTGGTGGTTCAAAACTTCTTCCATTTAAGAAAGATAGAGGCCACTGTGTTCTTGGGGATCTTCAATGCTGCAGAAATGTTGTGACCCTTTCTCAGATCTGTGCCTCAACACAATCCCATCTCAGAGCTCTACGGACAATTCCTACGAGCTCATAGCTTGGTTTTGCTCTGACATGCACTGTCAACTGTGGGACCTTATATAGACAGGTGTGTGGCTTTCCAAATCATGCCCAATCAATTGAATGTACCACAGGTGGACTCCAATCAAGTTGTAGAAACATCTCAAGGATAATCAATGAAAACAGGATGCACCTGAGCTCAATTTCGAGTCTCATAGCAAAGGGTCTGAATACTTTTGTAAATAAGGTGTTTCAGTTTAAGGTATTTGCAAACATTTCTAAAAAAACTGTTTTCATTTTTTGTCATTATAGGATATTGTGTGTATATTTAATTTAATCAATTTTAGAATAGAGCTGTTACAGAACAAAATGTGGAAAAATGTAAAAGGTCTGAATACTTTCCAAATGCACTGTAGATCTCCCATACTACATGGATACCACTAGACCACCAGAATCATGTCCTCCATCAATGTGAGAGAGATTAGGAGAACATACTGGTGTTGTGGGAGCATTGCCCGTCATGCAATTAGTTGTAAGTGGCCATGGTCTTATTGTACAGGTTGGCCCGTCCCTCCTCTGTTGCCAGAGCCAGCATGGTCCCAGGGAACAGGAGGTCCGGCTTAGAGCTCATGAAGAGCAGTGTGTCACAGCGAGGCCCCCAGGTGTTCACTATGTGTTTAGCTCTGGTCCACAGAGTCTGGGGTGAGGTAAACACCCAGCAGAGCAGTCGACCCGAAGAGGAGGAGGGGAGCAATGGCGAGAGGACTGAGGCATTAGTGGCAACAGCAGAGTCGTGTATTGAGAGAGAGAGAGAGAAATACGATCATGTGGCTGAGTGTATTGGAGATATTCAGAGAGGTGTAAAAAATACTGTAGCTCCAATTTACCTGAAGGGAGCTCACCCAAGAGGCTGCTGGTCCGTGAGGGCAAGGGCACTGTCTCCTGAGAGATCTGATAAGCTCTGTAGTAAGCAATGGCCATGAAACAGAGACAGAACCCCAACACAAAGCCAGCACAGAACGTAAAATCCAAGAGCCTGGAAGGCTTTGAAGTGGACTTTGACTTAATCATCTGCACAAGACAAAATCATATTGTAAAAGTAATGTCTAGGTTTACAAAAAAGAGCATTCGCAGACTAAGTCAAACAAAAACCAATCTGGTTTATAAGAAGTTGCAACAAGGAGACACATCCAGCACAGAAAATGTCTAACTGACATCTTGGAGACTGGCCCTTTATATACTAATCAGACAGCACCAAATGTTCGAGTCACAAACGTGGGCATTGAATTGTGTAGGCAATACCACACACACAGAAGAAAAAAAAACTAAACGTCCCTCGTCTGTCACGAATGTTGAATACAATTACTGGAACGTACTCTGATGATTGTCCTGGGTGTTGGTCATTCAGCTAGTCAGAATATGACAAAATATCCACAGGAAAGTATTAAGCAGACTTCAAAACATGGCTCTGTGTGTGGCAATCAAGATGTGTTTGCTCATGACTGAACACACGAGATGGATGTACATGATTCTGCAGTGCTTTGCTTCAGACTGTATACCAAGAATTGGTATCAAAGTCTGATTTATTAAGCTATGGAAACACCAGCCCAAGAAGCTTGTAGTTCGTCAAAACAGAAGGCAGTGACTTGGTCAGCTGCTACAGAATCACACAGTGTTATAAATACAATACTACAGTGAATAATAAGTGTGTCCTTGTACATCGTCTGGCATCACCCACTATCAACAGATATGATAGTAATCCATAACATAAGTCTATTGACCATCGACCCACACCTTGAGTGTCACAAACACTGGAAGTCATGTGTATTACGAAAGGGAAAATATAAATATGCTAAACATAGTGTTAATCCCTCTAAACTAAATATGAACTTTAGTGATCTAAATGTCCCATTACCAACATGCATAGACCTACAAATCAATCCTAAATCTTACATTTGGTTTTACAAAGTTCTATCAAACATACCAGCCCTCTGCCTTCCAGAAACAGAACAATGACCTGATGTGACTGTTATTGGACACCCCCTCTGCAGACACACTGCCCACCAATTGATTGATTAGGGACACATTAGTACATGGACCACTAGATGGTGCCATAGAGCACCTTGTAAACATTCAAACCTGGGCTCAGTTTATCAAAATTGATCCATCTGGATTTCACCTTTTGTACAGGATTAATTGCATACAAATATATTGAATAGAAAGGTATCCACATTCAAGGTAATGATTTGTCCATTCTATTTCTGTGCATTTAATCATAGCCGATAGGCAAAATCTGGGCGATGGTCCTGCAGGTTTGCAGCACATGTACTGAAATCAATTACTTTTTTGTTGGCCCAAGAGCTTACTAACACCCTTGTCTCAACTAATCAAGGTCTGCTTAAATGGAATCCTTTCATTAGTAGAAAATCATAGTATTACAGATGTATACTGTTGAAACCAGTGGAGTAGTTGAGGGTAAACATACTTTAATAACATTTACGCACCTTGCAGAGAAAAAAATACTCACTGAAAAGGGATTGACATAACAAAAATAAGGCTGTTTATTGCAACTAATAGCATAGGTCATTGAACAAAAATAACCAAATATGCACGTGTAAAAATAACAGAACACTTGATTTATAAAATCAGATTCATCAACAAAATATAAAAAGCAAAGTGACAATAAAACTGTTGATAGACAGTCGTAACCAATTGCTGCACACATGAACACATACTGAAACAGTAATGTCTGACTGCTCAAGCAGGGCAATGATTTGGAGATTCAGGCCATCCAAAACCCAGTATAATGGAGGAACAATGCCAATATCATTCAGCCACATGCATCAAATACACATCTAGCCACTATGTTAGCAACACTCAACCTGCATCCACTCACAAACACCTAAGAATAACTGATGCTGTTGTTAGAATTCAGTTCAGCCTTCTCCTCCAAGTGTTCTGACTTAATCGCAAGTGCGTCATTCCAGTTTGTCTGTCATTTTGACAGGCAGGCAGGAGGATAGTATAGGCTGAGGCAGGGCTGGGACAGACTGACACACAGACAGTACAATGACCAGATGTGTCAGGTGCAGAGAAAGAGTTGGATAAGGAGATCTAGAGGAGAGGAGAATTTAAATAGATAAATAAATACATGCTTTTGGATAGTTTTGTAGCTTTGAATTGCGCTAGTTAGATGTGTCCAAAAGGCATTAAATACAGGCCAACATTTTGACATAGGAATTCACACACACACAACAGTGAAAGAGCAGGATGGACAGTGTGAGGATATGAGCGAGGGTGTGGGTGAGGAGGGGCACAAAAGAACTAGGATCCTTTTAGTTTCATTATAACTTTAATTTAATCCACACAAAAATCCAGAAATATTGAAGAGCTTTTCCCCCTCTAATCTTTGCAGACATGAAGCAGTGGGTTGAGTGGAGTTGGTTGGAGAAGGGTTTGGTTGAAAAAGGGTTTTGTTGGTAACTGTGTTAATAGTGACAGTAGGTAGGTAGATGTTCATGATCTATTGAGTGTCTCCAGGTTGAGGCAGGCGGGTGGGGTTGGTTGGTTGTTGGCTTTGCGCTGGGCAGACAGAGCTCTGTTGGCATGGCGCCCCCTAGCTGGGGGAGAGTGCAGGGCTGGGTTCCATGCTGATGTTGACCAGACACTCACTGGACTTGAGGCTGGACATGGACTTGCAGCTGGGGAGAGAGGCCAGAGAGCCACAGAGACCTATCATAGAAGGGGTGTAGTCTTTTCCTACAGAGAGAATAGACAAAACACAATACAACTCTGTCCCTAAAGCACACTTTGGCTATCAGCATAACTTAAACACCCACACAAAATACACCATAGACACTGTTCAAACATGCCTTTGTATGTGTGTGTTGGTGAGGACATGTGGATGCATTCTTCTAAGTGGGTTTCTGTTTCTGTGTGGTTTTGTGTTGGTGCATGTATGACAGTGGGTGACTCGGTTCACATATTTCTGCAGAATCAGTATGCATTGCTGTGCGTCTACAAATGTGTTTGTATAATGTACATTTATCTGTCGAGCACCAACCTGTATCTCCGTTCTGTTGCCCATCTGTCTTCTGGGAATCAGAGTTCAGACTGACGTCAGCTGAGAGCTGCTCCAAACTGTGGAAGCTTCTCCTGAAAGGATGAGTGACATCATGAAATACTGTTACAATAACATCTGTGTAGAAATTGCGTCGACATTTCCTGTTTGCTAAAATTATAATAGTTTGCCTAATTTTAGTTTATGTGACAAAACAAGCAAGTATAGTGTAGAGAATCATTGTACCAACTAAACTGCAGTGGAATATATTTTCCATAACCAAAACCAGCTGTTTGAAGATGCTGTACAAAACCGAAAGTAAAAGATGCAAAAATGAAACTTAAGAACGGGAAGCATAGAAATACCACACATAGAACAGATAAACACTTCTTATACTTCCTTTCAATGAGAATGACATGTCTATATCACACATTTCTATGTGAATTTGGTTGGGTTGCCCAAAAAGTTACATATTGCAGCTTTAAAATGTACAGTATCACAAAATCACACACATGCACATATACACACACTCATACAGTAGATATACCTGCGGAAGAGCTTGACGTCCCCCTGGTTGTTGTAGCCTCGTATGGAGGGCCACTGGTTGACCAGAGGGATGGACAGATCCTTAGTCAGGTGGGAGGAATCACAGGGGATGAGGGCAGTGCTGGAAGGAACAGGCTTGTGATTAACTCTTAACATCATCTGATATGTTATGTACTGCATTTGTGTGTGTCTGTTTATGATGTTTGTATGTGTCCCCGTCAATGTATACTAGTGTGTGTGCATTTGTATACTGCTCTCACAGTTGTGCCTGCAGCTCCAGTACGATGGACTCCAGCTCCTTCTTCTCCTGCAGGCTCTGGACTCTGAGCTCCTCTAGCCTGGCACTCAGCTTCTTGTTCTCCGTCTCCACGTTCTTCAGCTGGGACTCACGCAGACGCACCAGCTCCTCCAGGTAGCCCTGCATCACAGACACAGACACAGGCACAGACCCAGACACACAGTTAGAAGATAGGACTGGAGTGCACACAGATATACTGTGTTCTGCATACCCCAAAAGTACATAAAGTTATTACTCTATATACAGTGCCTTCGGAAAGTATTCAGACCCTTTGACTTTTTCCACATTGTGACGTTACAGCCTTATTCTAAAAATGGTTAAAATCAAATAAATTCCTCATCAATCTACACACAATACACCATAATGACACATTTTAGAAAATGTAGGCAATTTATATAAATATTCAGACCCTTTACTATGAAACTCGAAATTGAGCTCAGATGCATTCTGTTTCCATTGATCATCCTTGAGATGTTTCTACAACTTGATTGGTTTCCACCTGTCGTAAATTAAATTGATTGGACATGATTTGGAAAGGCTCACACCTGTCTACGTAAGGTCCCACAGTTGACAGTGCAGAGCAAAAACCAAGCCATGAGGTCGAAGGAATTGTCCGTAGAGCTCAGAGACAGGACTGTGCCAAGGCAAAGATCTGGGGAAGGGTACCAAAACATTTCTGCAGCTTTAAAGGCCCCCAAAAACACAGTGGTTTCCATCATTCTTAAATTGAAGAAGTTTAGAACCACCAAGACTCTTCCCTGAGCTGCCGCCCGGCCAAACTGAGCAATCGAGGGAGAAGGGCCTTGGTTATGGAGGTGACCAAGAACCCAATGGTCACTCTGACAGAGCTCTAGAGTTCCTCTGTGAAGATAGGAGAACCTTCCAGAAGGACAACCATCTCTGCAGCACTTTACCAATCAGGCCTTTATGGTTGAGTGGCCAGATGGAAGCCACTCCTCAGTAAAAGGCACATGAAAGTCCACTTAGAATTTGCCAAAAGTCACCTAAAGACTCTCAGACCATGAGAAACAAGATTATCTGGTCTGATGAAACCAAGATTGAACTATTTGGCCTGAATGCCAAGCGTTACGTCTGGAGGAAACCTGGCACCATCCCTACGGTGAAGCATGGTGGTGGCAGCATCCTGTTGTGGGTATGTTTTTCAGCAGCAGGGACTGGGAGACTGGTCAGGTTTGAGGGAAAGATGAGCAGAGCAAAGTACAGAGAGATCCTTGATGAAAACCTGCTACAGAGTGCTCAGGACCTCAGACTGGGGTGGAGGTTCACCTTCCAACAGGACAACAACCCTAAGCACACAGCCAAGACAATACAGGAGTGGCTTCGGGGACAAGTCTTGAAATGTCCTTGAGTGTCCCAGCCAGAGCCTGGACTTGAACCCGATGGAAGATCTCTGGAGAGACCTGAAAAGCTGGAAGAGATTCTATGCCTCATGTCTTTAGGAATGTAAGGTTATCAGGAGGTCAAAAGGTCACCTTCTGGGCGTACACGATCTTAAACCTCTGCTCCATCTTGCGACACTTGTTCCTCCAGCTCTCCTCGTCGGTGACCAGGGGGACGTAGGGGTGTTCTGGGACACTTTCGTCACTGGCACTGCTGTCCACACTGCACCGATCATCCTCATCACTCAGGTAGTCATAGCTGTAAGCAGGGGACATATAGCAGGGGAGTTACACACTTTTACACACTGCTTGTAGTCATATCTATGGCTAAGCTACTGACTAGTATGACATATATTCACGAAGTGGGCATGCGGTTGTCTCACCTCTGAGTGAACTTCAGGTAAGGTGTGAAGTCAATCACTGCAGGGGACTTCCCATCCAGCGCCTCCCCCTTCAAGCAAAAACTGGACAGAGAAAGAATTGTGAACTTTAAGATAACAATGTAACAAATAATAATGCTATGATTCTGCAGGCCTGAGTAATGCTGCCTCACCTGAAGTCTATGGCACTGAGGCCAATGAGCATGCCTGTCAGAACAGTGGCCTCCTCTCTCAGTATGATGGCTCCGTCATCATAGAACCTCCTGCAGTGCAAAGCCTTATGATTAGTTATGTTTTGCATGTTGTTTCTAAGGTAGCTTGGTAGTTAATAGGCTAGATGGGATACTATTTTGTGGTATATCTGACCTGGTTGTCCGTGTGTCCCTCAGGGCTGTGGCCACATACTCAGACAGACGCTTCTCCATCAGCGCCACACGGATCCATGCCCGACCCTGCAGGAAACAATGGAAGGAGAGAAAGAGAAAAAGAGAGAAAGGGGGAGTCAGTGGGAACGAGAACGTGAGTGCCAGCTAAGGGATTTTTTACTCTGAAGCTCTGGTGAGACACACACACACAGATGATCCCAGTCCTTGCCTTGGCTCGTGAGGTGCTGATGTTCTCAATGTTTTCGATGCTGGTGATGCAGTTGTTCTGCACTTTGCTGCATGCCAGCCGGATGTAGTCCCAGAAACTTCGCTGGCCATCTGAGATGAACCAGCTTCCTGGACCTGGTCCAAAGATAAAACACTGACAATGACTCCCATCTCCTACAACAGCCCACACAGTGTCCCTGTCGCTCAACACACCACAGCAGATTGGCTTTGCATCCAGCACTTTAACTCAGTCAAAACAGATGGGCATGCCATGAGCTCATGTAAAAATCATTACATTTGCCTAATATATATATATATAGATATATTTATATTTATTAATTATGTAAATAAGTAAATAGTAACATTTGAAACTAGGGTAAGCCTCGAGGCTTCCGTATCCTGAATTAGAAGACCGAGAGACTGATGGACACTTCCATGTCCTGTACCTGCTATGTTACCTTTGAAGCGGTGGCTGAGGATGTGTTCCAAGATTGCAGCGAAGTTGACAAACTCCTCGGATGAGTCATCGATGGGCTCAGCTGTGTACTTTTCCAGGAGTGTCTTCACCGAGAATCTAAAAGAGAGGAGAAGAGAGAGACAGAGGAATGAGAAACAAGATAACTACGTACGTATTTGCCAAACTATTATATATGCAATAAAAATGCAAGTAGCAAAGAGGTACAGTATGTTGAAAGTAAAGAAATCATGTAAAAAACAACAATAGAAGCAGACAGGCAGAGACAAATGTACTACTGTACTTGACTTGTGCTAAACAATAGCTGAGAGGAGTTCTTTGGGAGCAATGCCATCGAATGCATCTGAGGTCACCCCCAATTGTCTTGTGTGCAACACAATGTCCCCCTTCAGATGCTCCGCAAAGTGTCCGTGACAACAACACAATTAACCCCCTTGTCTCAACCAATGGCAGATGACACGGTTGTCGGCATGGCAGCCTTTGTTCAGTATGGGCTCCCAGGTCCTGTCCGTCCCTTGGTCTGATCCCTGTAAGGAACCAGCCGACATCAGAGTATGACCAAATACGACCCCACCCCCCTATACACGGTGGTCTGATCTATTTAGGACAGCTGTAGCCACTGATTTAGTTTGGCTGATGACCTCGAGATTTCACTGCACATCCCACTGAGAGCTAAGCGCTAGAGGCTATGCTGTGCCTGCTGAGTGTAAGCTGAGAGTCCAGGCACAGACTAGGGCTGACTGCCTCTTGTTCCATGGGAAACACTAGCATCACCGAGGGCAAGACTGCCCTGGCAGTGGGCAAAACTTCCATAGCCAGGGGCAAGACCACGGTCGCGATGGGCAACACCTCCGTCTCCAGAGGAGTGACCACCACCTCCATGGGGGACTCCACCATCAGTAGGGAGAAGACCACAGTAGCTCTTGGCCGAGCTAGTTTCACCAGGGGAACCACCACCACCTCCTTCCGGAAGGCTCTGATGCCAAAGCGCAGGACCACCTAGAATAAATGGACAGGAGCTCAGACGCCAGGGCCAAGACTCCCAAAGCAACCAGGACGTCAAAAAAAGACTTGAGTGAAGAGGAGGAGTGGAAAGTCACCTTCCTGTCCAGCAAGACTAGCTTCACTAAGGGCAGGATCTTGATTCTGAAGACTAAGTACGCCATCTCCTGGGGCAAGTCCTCTGTCTCGTGGAGCAGAACCACCGCTAGCCTGGGAAAGATCACTGTGACCATGGGAAAGACCTCCGTGACACGAGACCAGACCACCAGCTCTCTGACCACTCTGACCTTCACCCATGGAGAGAAGTCTGTGTCTGTGGTCAAATCCAGCCTCACTAGGGGCAGACAAACTACACGGAACATCTACTGGGATTTCCATCTGTGATTATTGTATACGGTTTCACTCAAAACAGAGGGACTTTTATCTGGTCAGTTTTAGCAGGTCAGTAGTAGCTTAAATCATGTCCATATGTAATCAGTTATTCCATGTGTCTGATCAATGTGCAGCATTCTGCAGCTCGAGTGTCAATGAAGCATTCATGTTTTCAAAGAAAAACATTTAGCAAGTCTTTCAAAATGAATCCCACATGATGAGACTATTGTTAGGATGTGTTAGGGATCTAACAGGCTTGAAATGAGATATTCAGATGTGTGACAGAGGAGATGAGGTTGGTGGTGTGTTGGCAGGGAGGCAGGAGGACACAGCTGTGTGTGGTGTATGTGGAGACACTGGACAGAGCATGTGTCATCATCAGCGTGCTGTTCAACAGAGAACCTCAACGATAATTCTCTGAAGCAAAAATACAGTTTAAATGTCCCCATTTGTTATAAAACAACAATTGCATGCTGATTAAATTGGTCTGTTTCAAGGTTGAACGCATTACAATAACTATGCTATGTTCAGTTTATAAGGACAGTCTTAAACTAGGAAATGTGTCTGTCATAACTGATTGATTGATGTAACCTGATGCTTATAAAATAACTGCTTCAACACTGCTTGGCTTGATTTTGTTTGTTTGCAAATTTGACTTATTATATAACATACAAGTAGTAGGAAACAAATGATATGTACTGTCCTGAAGTGGAATATTGAATTATTTTCATACTAAAGGACCATAGACAAATGCAAGATACGATTATCTGATCATCTCTAAATGGAATAAACAATTTTACGGACACAGACACTTGGAAAAATCCTAAGAGCCACACCCATATTGGAGACTGAAGCCAAGATGCACATTGCACATTTGAGAAGAGCGGACATAGGCCATTGATGGAAAACATGAACTTATGTCAACATCCGTGCCTATATAATAATGGCTCACATTATATGTTTCATGATGCACATGTTCCATACAGCTTCACACAGAACCAAGGATTTACAATCAGGGGATATAGGCAACAATGCCGCAGGATCAAGTGATGTCACCACATATTGTCCTCTGGGCAACAATGTCTCCTTCAGCCGCGTCGTGGTGGTGATGGGACAATCGTTCCACTGTACCAAGCCCTCAGATAGGCTACAGCCACCTACGGCTGCCTCTGTCCATTCACAGGGACACATGGGTGGTATGTGGCCTTCCAGAGCCCACGTCTATAAGCTCAACGAAGGCATTATGTGACACGGGGGTAGCACTATCCACACTTAGCATTCTGGTCTACTCTGGACTCTCGTTACTGTTACTATCACACCCAAGCTTTACTGAGCGGGGTGTGCTGCATGAGCGTGAGATGTGTCGCGCCGAGTGAACCCCAAAATCCACCACCTCAGCAGGGTCAGAAATTCAACCTTCTTCTAAATGGGCAACACCAGCATCACCGAGGGGAAGACGGCCCTCTCCCTGGGAAACACCACTATCAAGAGGGGCAAGACCAAGCTCACCATGGGCAACTCGTCTATCACCAGGGGCAAGAAGACCACTTCTCTGGGTGCCTCCACCATCGCCAGTGCCAAGACCAAGCTCACTATGGGCAATGCCTCCTTCAGCAGGGGCACCACCACCACCTCGTTTCGAAAAGCCTTTTTCGCCAAACGCAAGACCCTCTAGATGAGAGGGGACATCATTGGGTGGAGGGACTGGTGGCTAACTCAACAAAACTTAAAGACAACATACAACAACACCATCACAGGGGGCATAAGGACATCACCGCAACATCTACACAGGCTATATCTAAACTGACTTCTAAAACACTGGATTATTTTGCTTTGGACCATTTTACTTTTTCGATCAAACAGGATTTTATCAAGGAAACAGGTCAGTGGTTTTAGAATTCTTAGATGTGTTCTACTCTACCCATGATTCCAGGTGAGTCTGAGTTATGGGTTGTGCAGAAGTCAATGTCTGTTGTACATGTTACTGTTGGACACCCTATTCAGTTGCCTAGAACAAAACTTTGAGAACATTTGGCCTGCTACATTGTTGCAATACTCTATGACAATTAGGCACTTTAGGTATTTCTGCAGTCCTGATATGTCAAGGAAATCAGTAGTTAGCAAGATGGTCATCTCTGATTATCAGTAAAATCAGTTTGTGATTACATCAGAATCTAATACTGTAGTTGAATGATTAGAAATTGATCATGTCGCTGGATGTGAAGGGGAGTTAGGGCGGTAATAACTGGTATGCCTTAAATGATAATGATTGAGCGCCACAGCAAGATACACTTGGTACGATTTGACACTGAAAAACAACTGCCCGGCCTTAAAACAAACATCTTTTGTGCCTCCTCTCACTCCTCTTGAATCTCAGCCAAACCCACTCTCAGCTCTCTACAAACGTCCTCTTGTTCTTTTTGCTACCTTTCCTACTGTACTTACGTTCAGTTGTGCTTAATTTACAATACAATTTAGGATCAGGGTTCTCTAATTTGTCCAAAATAATCTCAGAAGATTAGGATTGACAGCTCTCAATCACAATTTTATCTCTTCCCCACTTTCTCTGACTAACTCTCTCCCTCATTGCCCCCCTCTCCTCTCCTCTCCTCTCCTCTCTCCAGTCTTGGCCTAACCAGCAGGATCAGCTGACACTGGAGGATTCCTCCCTGGCCATGGCCATGTGAAGTGAACACTGTCGGTGTGATGCTGTGTTTCACATTCTCTACTGGGTGTGTGTGCACCTGGAAGATCCCTCCCATAGTGGAGATGAGCTCAGCCAGGGGAGGAGATGCAAGCCCTGTGTCTATGCGCCATGCAATATCATGGGAGGAGATAGTATTAGTTGACTTATTTGCTCTGACGGAGAGATTACAAACGTTATGACCAAAATAACGTGTCACATCAAGCAATATCGATAGATGGAAGGGTGTGCCTCACATCTCAGTGAAGTGAATGTGAAGGGAATGAGGAGCCAGGCAGGGTGTCTCATGGCCAGTGTATGTGCATTTGGAGGAGTAGAAAAAGTAGAAAAATAGAGGTGCTGGGCTGGGAAGAACTGAAGGCATAATTCATAATAATGAACATGATGAGGGGATGTGATATGAAGGATATGGTATGTCACAGAGACAGTAGATATGGTAATAGGAGAGGAGGAAGGTGGGGAAAGGTTCAAGTGATATCTGAACTTGTATAATAGTGTATATACACACTGTAATGTGAAGTGGTTGGTCCTGCTGGTAACGTTCACATTGCAATGCCAATGAACCTTGCTTATGTTCAGTAAGGCAGAGGTCATTTGTGCAATAATATGCTAGAAATATGTGAAAACAAGAGGGAAACAAGAGGATAATTAGGCTGAAAAGAACACCAATATTACGATCATAATTTGTTATTCTAGGATGGCAGGCTCCAAGTGCTGCTTTAATGTGCACAATGAACAATGGGACAGACACTTCTGACTGGATGGGAAGGGGTTTTATGAGGACAAAAGTAGAGCAGTGGAACCCTGAGGCTGAGAGAGAGGTAGAGAGAGAGGCTGAGGGGGGGGGAGAGAGAGAGAGGCAGAGAGAGGTAGGTAGAGAGAGGGGCAGAGAGAGGTAGGTAGAGAGAGGGGCAGAGAGAGAGGGGTGAAGAGTGGGACCATTTGTGGTGCTTTGCCATTGTTTAACACAAGAAAGGACACACTCAGAGTGACGAACCATACTGTATAGTCCCTCACAGAACCCACATTCAAATTTCAAAGTACTTTACAATCATTGTGCAGCTGGTTCCACTTTATAAGTCCTCCTCAGGATATTGCAACAGAGACAGTAATGGCACATTCTCCCCAGCCACACCCAAAACAATTGAAGGCTTCAACAGACAAAAGACGACTTGCTCTTCCTTCTCATCTCATCCACTTTTATTTACAGGAAGCAAGAGGGTAGGACCTCCAAATCTTTAACCATCTTATTTATGTTTTCTTAGGTTCAACGTGTTGGCACCAACAGTGTTCATCCAGTCATGGACCTCGTCATGAGAGCTCTTAGGCCAGAATATGCAACAACAAAGTAATTTATCAACTGGCCTGTAACAACATTCCCTAGTGATAGCGGTTTCTCCTGGTTTGGCCTCTTTTCAATAAGGTAAAATAGCAGCTATTGGTACAGTCTGTTTCTCTCAGATGAACCAAGTACAGATGAAGCTCTGGTCCCGCCATGTTTTAAAAACATATGTAGCCCATAGCAACAGCTATACTGTTATGTAAGACTTATTTTATTCTTGACATTTTATTATTATTCTGGCCATGGTAAATACTTATAAATGAAAGCCAGCTTAAGGCATGAGTGGCATCTCCTTCAAAAGTTATTTTTTTCTCAGGACTTGAAAAGTTCATGGTGCCAAGTTCCAACTGAGATTTCTTCAGTCATTTTCAAACACACATCAAATAAGTACATGAATACATGAGACTTTTCCCACTTGGAGACTACCAGCTGGACCATACTGTATATCTATGACCTATGCTGACTTAACGATTGACCTAAGACCTTTGACCCAGGGAAGCAACAATAGTTCCCTGTGATGTTGAGAGTATTTCCAGATTTCTGTCACTGTACTGTCTATTGCTGTGCATGGAAATCTCTGTCATCAAAATAAGTTCAGTCGATGAAACATGATGTAATGGGGAGGTCACTTTGACACATCAGATCACTGCATTTTAGAAGTCACTATATCTTGGCTTTGGTGTCAAAAACAGGGCCAACCCATGAGATGTGCCATCACAGAGTAGGTCTACTAGTATTACTGAGCCCTACTATATCAGTATAGCACTAAAACAACCATGTTAATGACTTGGAGGAAGAGCTTTGAATGGGAGTGTGATGCCAGTTTGGCAAAATCCATTATGATCCCTGATGACAAATTGACATGGGGATGAAGCTCTGGGTCCAGCATTTCACCAAGGGTCAATGACACAGTAAACAGATTCAAATTCAGTAATCAAGAACAACTCTGTATGATAATAGAGCATTCACAAATAGGCCTCAAGACAAGGATTTACTTCCAAAAAATGAAAAATAGGAACTCCAAACATGTTAATCTATGCGTGTCGATGTCTGGTAAATGTGTATGTTGTGATCGTGGAGGAAATGTTTTGTATTCAAATTGAATATATACACGTGCATTAGTGTTAGAAGAAGGATCATGCTTGGGCTGGTGTGCTAACTGAACACTAATTTGGGCTTCGTTGGGAGGGATGGCTAATGATCTGAAGATAACTGTGTCCATATCAGTCAAACCTTTTTCATGACTCCCTCCATTACTCTTGGCATTAGTCTGGAGCACAGATCCACCCTCTATTCTTTGCCCCCAAGGCTGCCCTGCTCTGTGCTGCTGGTAGTCCTGCCTATACAATGAGACACACACACACACAACATCAGCCTGACTCTATGCACAGCCAGAGGTCCTGAGGTCACAAACATTCACAACCTTTGTCAACTTGAACACCACCTGGGACAAGGGCTGTCATTGGCTGACACATGGAAGTGGTACACGTCTATCTGGCAGGAAAAGAGGCCTCTATGACTTACAGCCCATCTTAGACTGCACAATACAAAAGGTAGACTTGACATCGACACAGATGCTTTCAGATATTCAAAGCCTGGGGAATACATGTATTACCCTTGCATTAAACTTAATTCATAGCTCTCATTGAAAAGTAATTCATGTCTTTCCCAGTGGAGAAAACTGTATGATTAGCATTACTGATGAAAAACTGTTGTGAACATTTTTTGGTTTGTTTTGTGTCCTGTGTCTTTAAATGTCTTGGATTAAATGTTCTTGGCACGGTCTGTGTCTGAAAAATGACCGAACTGCAACAAATGTCTCTTTGTTCTCTCACTAATCCTTCTTGGAGTCTGAAGTCTGTGTCTTTGAAAACATTCTTTATTTCTGGTCATGATCTATGTCTGTTCTATGTGTTCCATTACACTGTGCTCCACTGAATGCAGACAGAACCCTTGACAGAGAGGTGCTGTAATAAAAAGTGCTTGATCGTGTTCCTGGAGTTCTCATTTGTCTCTATATTCTTCTATCCAAGCAGCAAACAAACACTAAACTCAACATGTCATATCATGAGGATGTGGCCAATGTCGATGTCATCGGATTGGAAGGATGGCAAGATATCCATGATTAGTAACAATGTCATGAACCATATAAGCCTACCAACACTACACATGAGCGTAACTCCTTTTCTGCTAATTTCTTTTCAAAAAATGATTTAGTGAGAGCACCAGGAGCTTGAGTGATGTCACTCCCGTTGGTCCTCTGTAGAACAATGCCTCCCTCAGGAGATAAAATGTGTCCCTGACGGCAAGACAATGGGTCTCCTGGCCGCTCAGAGTGACAGCACACACTGGACACATGCATGCCTCATCTGATAGGTTCACGTCTCATCATGAGGGTGCCCACAGACAATATATTCACATCGCTAACATACAAGCTACAAGCCACAGACCCACACATTTCTGAGGCAACAATCCAGTTGCTGTTCTACTGGAGCTCCTTATATGAAGACAGGAATATAAACCATGATGAATCACCATGGTACATGTTAAACACACAACAGACATGAAGACAGGGATATAAACCATGATGAATCACCATGGTACATGTTAACACACAACGGACATGAAGACAGGGATATAAACCATGATGAATCACCATGGTACATGTTAACACACAACAGACATGAAGACAGGGATATAAACCATGATGAATCACCATGGTACATGTTAACACACAACAGACATGAAGACAGGGATATAAACCATGATGAATCACCATGGTACATGTTAACACACAACGGACATGAAGACAGGGATATAAACCATGATGAATCACCATGGTACATGTTAACACACAACAGACATGAAGACAGGGATATAAACCATGATGAATCACCATGGTACATGTTAACACACAACAGACATGAAGACAGGGATATAAACCATGATGAATCACCATGGTACATGTTAACACACAACAGACATGAAGACAGGGATATAAACCATGATGAATCACCATGGTACATGTTAACACACAACGGACATGAAGACAGGGATATAAACCATGATGAATCACCATGGTACATGTTAACACACAACAGACATGAAGACAGGGATATAAACCATGATGAATCACCATGGTACGTTAACACACAACAGACATGAAGACAGGGATATAAACCATGATGAATCACCATGGTACATGTTAACACACAACGGACATGAAGACAGGGATATAAACCATGATGAATCACCATGGTACATGTTAACACACAACGGACATGAAGACAGGGATATAAACCATGATGAATCACCATGGTACATGTTAACACACAACGGACATGAAGACAGGGATATAAACCATGATGACTCACCATGGTACATGTTAACACACAACAGACATGAAGACAGGGATATAAACCATGATGAATCACCATGGTACATGTTAACACACAACGGACATGAAGACAGGGATATAAACCATGATGAATCACCATGGTACATGTTAACACACAACGGACATGAAGACATACAGTGAAGAGGAAGCTTACAGTATAGATGCATAAGGACTCAGAGATAAGACACATTGGGTATTTAGCAAAAATACATATGCACTCTTGAAATAATTATATATATATACACACACACAATTGAATATAGTATTATATTAATTTACATGACAAATGTTTATCATCATGAAGTATTCACATTAATTATGCCTTTACAAATAGGAATATTCTAGGATGGAGCACTGATGATACATTAGCCTACATTGGGTAAAACATAACTTGGTGAAGGAGAAGTTATCAAATAGCATTCACATGACAACCAGACACAGGTGTATGACTGCTATGCAATTATATTATCAGCAGTAGGTATCAGTTACTCTGGTATAGATGAGCTGGCAAAAATGTTGTAGGCCTATACTTTTTTCTGAGAGCTCTCTCAGGCCACCGGGTGAAATTCCTCTGGGTGTGTTTAGTGCATAATGAGTACAGCACAGCAGCATTCAATGACCATAATAAACATCCGATTTCACTGTGTCATTATCTTGGAGCAGCATTTCTATAAGCGGTAAATAATGTCCTCGTTCCAAGAAGGTTGTCGTCGTTGCTACATCACCGACCTGGGGAATTCCGGTGGACCAATGCCCTCTCCAACATAGGCCTCACACACCCCATTTAATCCACTTTCCTTTCAAATAGGCCGACATAGCGGCGGAGACAGCGGGGTGTCCACCAAGGTGAAACCGCATATGTGGCTGTTAATGTATAAGGCGATCTGGTTCTCTCTCACCGTTATTTACCAAGATAAAAAAAAAGTTAAACATTTATCCATTTAAATTTCCCCAAGTAGCCTAATGTATAGGCTACCACAGTGCCCATGTCTGTGAAATATGTTGCCTTTTGTTTTTCTTTTCGTTTTCTTATGATAATGTATGATTGGGAACAAACAACACAGGACACAGAGCTGGCACTAACACTTAACTATTGCAGCAGCAAATTATTCCAACGCTTCATACATTGCAGCCTAAGCCATTACACATGTATTTCCATGCATGCATGCATGCATTCACTAATATGTGTGGTTAACATGACGTGCCAACCACACGAAACCTCTGCTCCCCTGTGTTTACCTGCATACGGTGATGAGATTTCTTCGCTCCACGCCGACGCTCCGAGAAGATGCCTTTTTCGATGTCAAACCCATAGCCATTGCTTTTCGGACACAGCCGGATTCCATTCAGCGGCGGTACGGAGCCTTCCGGTCGTCCAGCACCACCAAGACCCCTCCCTCCGCAGGCCTATGCCATATATTCCGCTGTCCTCAGTTCTCCGCGAGAAGCAGATGCTTAATTAGTGGGCTCTCTCAACTACCAACGATGGAGTTGTGCAGGGTGAATAGACAGAGAATATAATTAAAATACCCTCTGCATCAAGATACCCAATGCACATAATGTTGAATTAGCCTACATAAAATATCCCATCATTTAATAATCCTACATTTTATCATAATGTGCTTTGCGGTTTTATAACACTATTGAATATGATAACTGACTATATAGGATATTATTTAGTTGCGCCACAACATATCTACAAATAATATGTAATAAAACAATTAGAAATTGGCATGAAATAAATGCTGATGTAGTCTAGTTACTTGTATATGTTGTGCTGTAGATAAGTGGCCACAGGGTGGAATACTGTGGCTCCTCCACGCTAGAGGTCGCTCTAAAGTCACCATGTTTTTGTAAACAGAATGAAAGATGGCGGAGTCAGGGGAACCCAAGGCAACATGTACTTTTCTATTTAAAAAATCTACCAAAAAATGCAACGCTCGAAAGAGAAAAGCCAGTGACAGCGACAAAGGTGAGCTACAGTGTTTGAGTCCAGCTCAGTGTTGTTTCAAAAGCTAACCAAAAGACTGCATTGTGCATGAAAACAATGGCTATTAGTAATAGTCCTTGAGCTAGCTATAGTACCTAACTAACCTAGTTAGCTAACATTTGAAGTTTATTTAGTTAGGCGTTAAGATTGGGCTAAGTAAAAGCAAAACTACTGCCAACTATAAAACACCTACGCCATGGAAATGATTGTGCAGGTGGCCGAGTACTGTAAACACGGAAATGTCCCACTCACATGCTGATGTTTGCCTCATTGCCTCCTCCATTGTCAGATGGCAACAGTGACGAAGACAAGAATGCCGTCGTCAGAAAAGAAAAAAAGACGGGTTCAGCAAACCCTATGATTCAAAGGGTAACGACGCATGACTGACTACAAACGAATCAGTCTTTATACGAAACATTTTTTATTGTGTGAAATCATTCTTCTCTTCTCCCCAGACCAAAAAAGTAGAGAGAGAGGTGTCATCTGCTGAAAGTGACGAGGAGAAAGAAAGAAAGAAAGTCACTGTCGCTTACAAGTCTACACGGTCAGCAGTGAGTTATTTTGAAAAAGACCTCTCCTCTACCCATTAATCTATTAATTAATTAATCTATTAACAATGTTTTGTATTTATACCCTACCTACCCCTTTATTGCTCAGCCCCGTATAAAGCTAATCTCGTCCTCCTCCCTTCGCTGTGTATAGAAACCAGAGGGGCCAGATGACATGGGAGCAACTGCAATCTATGAGCTGGACACAGCAAAGGACAATGATGCTCAGGCCATCTTTGAGAGGAGTCAGAAGATCCAGGAGGCAAGACATCTGTCCCTTGTTGGAGGAACTTTGTTTCCTTCGTGTATCTACATCTTAGTATTGTATCATTTGCATTCTTCCCCCAGTTTTGTTGTAAATTGGGACAGCGTTGGTCCGCAAATGCTTAATAAGGGTCTCTATCCTTTCCCTCACCAGGAGCTGACCGGTAAAGAGGATGATAAGATCTACAGAGGAATGAACAACTACAAAAAGCACATCAAGCCCAAAGACTCCACCATGGGAAATGCATCCTCTGGCATGGTCAGGTGTGGATGCATGTTATGTGACAGAGTAAAGTTGAAATGTCTTGGGGAAAGTTTTAATTGTTTTTGCTATGTATTTGCATCATCAGTGTTTTCTCTTTTCTTTTGTCAGGAAGGGCCCAATCCGGGCCCCAGAGCACCTGAGGGCCACAGTGAGGTGGGACTACCAGCCAGACATCTGCAAGGACTACAAAGAGACTGGCTTCTGTGGCTTTGGAGGTAAGTGGGACTTTGGGGGAGGCAACCTTCCAGCAATGTCGAGCTTTGCATAGGTCCTCCTTTCCCAACATGAATTAATCATCTGTGGAAGTCTCTGAAAGTCTCCTTTGTGTGTTTCTTTTCCCCTCTTAGACAGCTGCAAGTTCCTCCATGACCGCTCAGACTACAAACATGGCTGGCAGATTGAGAGGGAGCTGGACGAGGGGCGCTATGGGGCCAACGGTGCGTTCACAACAGGGGAGAAACACAGGGCTGTGTAGATTTAAGATTGATCAGATTAGAGAGTTGATGTGATACAGCTGTTCAGTAATGTGTGGTCTGTATGTAGATGATGAGAACTACGAGGTGAGCAGTGACGAGGAGGACATGCCCTTCAAATGCTTCATCTGCCGGGAGTCCTTTAAGAACCCCGTCATCACCAAGTAAGACAATACTCCTTAAGAACTCCTTTGTGTGTAGAGAAACTTCCAGCTTAATTGTGTGTAGAGAAACTTCCAGCTAATCAAACCACTCATGTCTTGTTTCCCGCAGGTGTCGGCACTACTTCTGTGAGACCTGCGCGCTTCAGCACTACCGCAAGTCCCAGCGCTGCTATGTGTGTAACGTCCAGACCAATGGCGTCTTCAACCCAGCTAAAGGTGAGGATAATGCATCTCAATTACCATGGTCAGCATGGTGGTATGGCATGTACATTAGGGAATGGCCATGGATGGTCCACCAAAGCATCACTTTGAGCGAAGAAAACAAAACTAAAGCTACAGTAGTTTGTTGTTGACCATGGAGCTTATGTTGCCTGACTCCTCAAGCTGAATTCCTCTATCGTTCGCTACATACTTCAGTCTGAGACCGCAATCATTGAAGTCGTTTGTGGTGACGTTAAAATGAGTGATGTTGTACAAAACAAGGTCATCAGCAATTGGATAATCTCTAACCAATCAGAGTATCAATGACACATTTTCTAAATGTTGCTTTACCCACGTGTGTTCTGGCCCAATCATATGTTTCTGGGACCAATCAGACAGTCTAGAAATCTTAGGGGAGGTACTCGGTTCCAGAAACTCATGTCCATTGGCGTGGAGTTTGGCCGGAGCAAGGAGTTTTGGTAGACAGGCAAGAGCTTATGCACATCGGGTAAAGGACTAGTCTCTAGTCAGTCAAATAGAAAAAGCTCACTGCTCCTTGAATATTCATGCCCGAGGCTGTGTAAGGCAGAGTGGAGTTATTGAGCTCCAGGCAGTAGCCCTAAGTGTTCTCTCTCTACAGAGCTGGCAGCCAAGATCGCCAAACACCAAGCCATGCTAGACCAGCCACCCTCTGATGAAGAAGATTAGCAATCTACTGTAAATACAGTACCTGTCCAATTCCATCAGTGTCTGTCTCCTCACCACTGTGTTGTTTCATTGTCAATGTCAAGCCTTCCGGAATAAAACTAAATTTTTAAATAGCTTTTGAGTGATTATTTACAATACAGTGAGAGCCACGAGGTGAAAGGTATTTATTATCAAGTAAAATAGTTGACACTCCCAACACTTTCCCTTCGTGAAACCCAGACAAACTCTGAAACAAGCACCATTGTAACATTCACTTTTTTGCAGGACAAATGGCCAATAACAGGAAGGTTAATCAAATACATGGACCTCAGTTGGCACAGTCTAGTGTTAACTTGCTTTGCCATCTTCAGTTCAGGGTTGCAGGTAGAAACAGATTTTTTCTTCCCTCCTGTAAAACTGATGGTTCAGTATGAGAGCCTCTTCTCAGCTGTGAGGAAATACAAACACTGTCTGGTTCGTGATAGCCTTGGACAAACTTCTGGAATCTTCCATCTGTTGTGCTGGCTAGATGGCTGATTGGATCAACCCTTGGTAATGCGGTCAGTAAGTCAGTTCCTGGTCTTGGTAATGTCAACAGATGGCTCTAGATAGGGTCAAGTACAGCTCAGATCAAATAAGAGGTAGAGTCTCTCTGCTCTACCTGTAATGGAACATCTCCATTGGCAAGTGAAAGAGCTGACTGGACATACTCCCCCATACGGTTCTTCGATGGGTCCAGAGCTTTAGTAGAATCTGGAGAGATGTGTGCGTGAGAGGAATTGGGTGTCAGTCAGTGCAAGGGTCTATCTGCTCATGCATCTTTCAGACTAGAGCGATAGCAAGGAGGTGAGATGGTAGCTGGCTTTTAAACCCAGTCAAAGGGAGGAGAAACGGCTTAGTTTGAATTATTTACATGGGCCATTTAATAAGAACAAAGCGTAAATCCAGTCCGAAGTCTTCTCAGAGCGTCTCTTGTTAACCTCTTGGTTACTTCACACACCTCTTTCCTGTTCCTCTGTGGTCAGAAGTCCCAGTCATCCACATCCATGTGGCTGAGGCCAGACTCCAGGCTGGCCAGTCCAGAGGCAGCGTCCTGAGGCTGGGTACTCTCAAAGCCCGTGATGGGCGTTACGGGCCGGAACAGCTCAGGCAGAGCCTCCGATGGCCGACGCTTGATCTAGGGAAGAAAGGAAAGAAATCATTGGGATTCTAATAATCAAATGTGTGACTGAATGAAGCCATTTTGACTTAAATGTTGTACATTGATGTTGAGGGGGGAGGAACTCGATCCTACTGACCTGTTTGAAGAAGGAATGACCAATGAGAGCACTGGCTGAGGGTCTGGGGGGGAATAAACAATTAAATGAGCTAAAATTCATAAAACAATCAATGTGAGGACCAGCAGCCTAGCTTGGAGTGGCTCACCTCTTCTCTGGGTCCCTCTGTAGACACAGCTCCACAAAAGCATGGAAGTGGGGAGAGAAGGTACGACTGTAGGGGTGGCTCCCCGAGGAGGAGGGCTCTCCATTAGAGTGGTGGGCCCCTCCGGTGCTGGGGCCCTCACAGATCCCAGAGTCAGCTCCAGAACGGGAGGGCTTCATGGTCAGCTCCTCTGGGGGGATGGTGGTGGTGTCCAACAGACAGGGGACTGTCCCATTCAGCTTCTCCAGCAACATCTAAAAGACAGGACCATGAATAGGACAGAGGGGAGGAAGAGGAATGGAGAGAGATGCCAATCAAGTGAGGAGCATAATATAGATCTTTCAGAATCAAAATAGGGTAAGGGGTTGATCAGGCCACTAGTCACCTGTGTGGCTGGCATGTCTTTGAAGGGCACATGTCCATTGGCTAGCTCACAGGCTGTGATGCCAAGACTGTAGATGTCTGACCGGAAGTCGTATCCCTGCAGATTCTGACATGCACACACACCAGGGTTGACCGATAGAAACAAATTAAGGTATTATAGTTTAAAAGCAAGGTATTGTATGTTAGCCAGGTGTGGTATGGAGTTACCTGCTGCAGCACTTCTGGGCTGAGCCAGGGCAGCACCTTGATGCTGTACTGGGGGAAGTCATGGACCACTCTCGCCCGCTGGCCGTGACGGATCAGACTGATGATGCTCCGCAGACCAGACATACACACCTGACCGTCTACTGAGATCAACACGTGGCTGGCCTTCACACTCCTAAACACACAATTAGACGCCATGTCACAAACCTGCATGAAAAGCCCTGGGCCTGTGTGTACTTTCTACTTACCGGTGTACATAGCCCATGTGGTGGATGTAGTCCAGGGCTTTGAGCATGCCCAATAGGATGTAGGCGATGGCCAGCTCATTCATCCCATCAGTGAAGTGGCTGCTGATCAGGTCTCTGGCTGACCCTAGGACATGTTAGACACTACATTAGTCATTGAGAAAGCAGAGGACTGAATAGTAGGGTTAAGTGGAGACAAATTACCTTAGTGTGGGAATGGTAACTAGAGTCCTCTGGTGTACATTTAGCTTTTGACTACATTTGACTAGGACCAGAGTGGTGTAGTGTTACAGTCAGTGCTCTCCTGTCTGAATCCTCACCATAGGCCATGAAGGGAGAGATAACCCACAGCTCATTCTCTGCTATGAAGATGCTCCTGTAGGGCAGGATGCTGGAGTGGTGGAACAGCTTAGATACATGGAGCTCAGCCTGAGAGAGAGACAGAAATTAGACTGGGTTAGGTTTAATGGACAGAGAGGGAGATAACTCAATGTAATCTAATAGATACAAATTAGACAGACAGAGATGGGAGGTTGGATTTCATAACAGGTGATGTCAAAGCAAGCGATGAATGCATTCAGAGGGGAGGAGTGAAAGAGGGATATAAAGACAAGGATGATTTGACTGATGTCTGTCTGCCTGGCAAAGGGAAATGTGACAGATGGATGGTAGAATGATAGATGGATGGTGACAGGTCCAGACCTGCAGGTAGTTGACCATTTCATTGGTGCAGGACTCCAGGTCAATCCGACGGATTGCTACGTGTTCCCCTGTGGGTCTGTATCTGGCAAGGTTGACGGTCATCAAGTCCTCCAGGCCTCGACCTAGCACAGCAAAACACACACCAAATTAGACTAGAGACAGGCGCACCAACAATGTATTCAACAATAAACACACAAGCGCCTTGGCAGCCAAGTCACTGGGGTTGGAAGCCTGAGACTGACTGACCTATGATGGTCAGGAGCTCATAGGCGCTGCTGTCAGGGAGGAAGCTTCCCATGGTGTCCCGCCGTGGGAGTGAGGTCAGGCTCTCGTGGCTGTCTTCATGGGCCTGGGGGGAGAGGCGGCAGCAGGGAAGGAGTTAGCATTGGAAATGATAGCATATTGGCCCTTAGTGTTGGGCGTTACTAGTGGCATTGTGAGAGTGGCCTGCAAAGGCTTGGTCAGACGTGATGGTTAATGCTAAATCATATACAGTCAGACTACAGAACGGAGTGTGTACGAGCAGTACTTGTGGAACCTGAGTGGAGAAGATCTAACTTCAGGTTTGAATTCTGTTGGTGGCAAATTATAAGCAAGAAGCTACATCATTTATGAATCATGCCTTCTCTAAACCTCATCACACCATAGTGCTTGAAATATTAACACTCATGGTAAGATACATGCAGAGTGGGTACCCCAAAATAATAATATGTGTTCAGAGAGGAAGAGGCGAGGCAAGAGGTTGCACTATTGCCAAAATGTGTCCAAAATAAGCCCAATGCGTTTCTATGGGCTTAGGCTTGTTTCCTGCCTTCCCACCTTTGGAACAATGACTCCCATTGCTGGGCGGAGACGTGAGCATCTCGTGTATCATCTCAAAAGACAAAATTGGGATCCAATAACAGTCTTAAAAGACGCTCAGAAATAAAACTATTTTCACTGTCAAAATGTTTGACTGGAAAAAAATGTATGCAGGGCTCTGCTATTTTTTTTTTTTTACAAGGAGCACATAGAAATGTAGGGGCATAATGGCAGGAATTGCCAACAATTACAAAATAGTTGTTTTTTTCCCCCAAGGGGCACTTTTACCCCCCAAAAAAAATTCCAGGTAACAGTAAAATATTTCGATGCATATGTGACCAAAATGGTACCACTGTAGAGCCCTGGTATGGGGTGTTGTCCAAAACATACAGTTGAAGTCCGAAGTTTACATACACTTAGGTTGCAGTCATTAAAACTCGTTTTTCAACCACACCACAAATTTCTTGTTAACAAACTATAGTTTTGGCAAGTCGGTTAGGACATCTACTTTGTGCATGACAAGTCATTTTTCTAACAATTGTTTAGAGATTATTTCACTGTATCATAATTCCAGTGGGTCAGAAGTTTACATACACTAAGTTGACTGTGCCTTTAACCAGCTTGGAAAATTACAGAAAATGATGTCATGGCTTTAGAAGCTTCTGATAAGCTAATTGACATAGTTTGAGTCAATTGGAGGTGTACCTGTGGATGTATTTCAAGGCCTACCTTCAAACTCAGTGCCTCTGCTTGAAATCATGGGAAAATCAAAAGAAAATCAGCCAAGACCTCAGAAAAACAATTGTAGACCTCCACAAGTCTGGTTCATCCTTGGGAGCAATTTCCAAACACCTGAAGGTACCACGTTCATCTGTACAAACAATAGTACGCAAGTATAAACACCATGGGACCACGCAGCCGTCATACCGTTCAGGAAGGAGACGCGTTCTGTCTCCTGGAGATGAACGTACTTTGGTGTGAAAAGTGCAAATCAATCCCAGAACAACAGCAAAGGACCTTGTTAAGATGCTGGAGGAAACGGGTACAAAAGTATCTATATCCACAGTAAAACGAGTCCTATATTGACATAACCTGAAATGCCGCTCAGCAAGGAAGAAGCCAGTGCTCCAAAACCGCCATAAAAAAGCCAGACTACGGTTTGCAACTGCACATGGGGACAAAGATCGTACTTTTTGGAGAAATGTCCTCTGGTCTAATGAAACAAAAATAGAACTGTTTGGCCATAATGACCATCGTTATGTTTGGAGGAAAAAGGGGGAGGCTTGCAAGCCTAAGAACACCATCCCAACTGTGAAGCACAGGGGGGCAGCATCATGTTGTGGGGGTGCTTTGCTGCAGGAGGGACTGGTGCACTTCACAAAATAGATGGCATCATGAGGTAGGAAAATTGTGTCAATATTGAAGCAACATCTCAAGACATCAGTCAGGAAGTTAAAGCTTGGTCGCAAATGGGTCTTCCAAATAGACAATGACCCCAAGCATACTTACAAAGTTGTGGCAAAATGGCTTAAGGACAACAAAGTCAAGGTATTTGTGGGCAGAACTGAAAAAGCGTGTGCGAGCAAGGAGGCCTAGGAGGAGGCCTACACCAGCTCTGTCAGGAGGAAAGGGCCAAAATTCACCCAACATGTTTTGGGAAGCTTGTGGAAGGCTACCCAAAATGTTTGACCCAAGTTAAATAATTTAAAGGCAATGCTACCAAATACTAATTGAGTGAATGTAAACTTCTGACCCACTGAGGATGTGATGAAAGAAATAAAAGCTGAAATACTATTATTTTTACTATTATTCTGACATCACATTCTTAAAATAAAGTGGTGATGCTAACTGGCCTAAGACAGGGAATTTTTACTTGGATTAAATGTCAAGAATTGTGAAAAACTGAGTTTAAATGTATTTGGCTAAGGTGTATGTAAACTTCTGACTTCAACTGTATTACATTATTATTTAAAAAAAATGCATTAACAGCTTAATAACCATTTCTCTACCAATTTCCAGCCAGCATTGCGAGGTAGATGTCCTTCACGTTAATTCACTCAGACGGGGTTGCCATGCATTGCCAAAAATGGAACACATGGAACTCGATCCATTCCATTCAACTCCAGTTCACAACCATTGGTGGATCCAGAGATTTCCACAACAGTGACACATTTGACATGAACAAATAACCAGTTGCTCATACCCTCCCACCACCCACCTACATGCCCTCTGCTTTCTAGTAAGGGAGAACTACAGTGAACACAGGCAACAGACAGTGTCCACACTTCAGACTTAAACTACTTCACAAACATGAAACAGGCTTGGTCAAAATTAGTGAGGACTTTCAGTGAAGAACAACAGAAACCATAAATCAAATAGTAACACCATGTTAAGACCACACTGAGGTTCCTAAGGGGCCATTAAGGCCGGCTTTATAGGGAGATGATCTGTCAGCTGAGACCAAACAGCCGTTTCCGTGACAGCCGTAAAAGACAAGTGCAGGTCAATTAAGCCTGGTAATTACAGATGACCCGTCATTGCCCACTCTAAAAGACACAAACTGTGGTCAACTTTATGAATCAGGAAGGACTGTTTTGATCTCTGGAGGAACCGATGGAGCCATCAGGTAACAAGTAGTATTATGCACTTATACTGATCACATCTTTTTTTCAATCAGACTTGACAACCTCAGTTGCTCTCTCCAACCCAACCATGTCTCATCAAGAGGACATCACTACTGTAAGCTCCACCAATCTCCGAACTCCCCCAATAGGAAACCCTGGTGGGTGAAGTAGGATGGGCCTCAAAATACAAAGCACATACAGCACAGCATTGTGAATCAGATGCCCATGCACAAAAGCACACAGGGCTTGTGAATTCATTCACTTTGGCTCCACCCTCACACAGGCAGATGGAACGATCGAGAGCCATGACTGGAGTACCACACTTACTTTCCTGTGAGAGCTTCCCTGAGCTTGCTCTGTGGTAGAGAAACCACATCAATGACAAACACAAACACACACACACAAGAGAAGGATCTGTGTTTAGAGCAGCTCAGGAACCATTAGGTACACTGTAAGTGTAAAGTATAGCATGTGGTGTTTGTTGCAGGAGTCAGATCAATGCTGCTAGCTGGCTCCCATAACAAGGAGGATTCAGTTTAGGCTAGTTAGATACCGCTGATGCATCTGTTAAATCAGTGAGGAATCTGAGGATTCAGTCTAGCGGGATTGAGTGATTATGCATTGCCATGGGAACAGGAAGCAGCCAAAACCAAACTTGAAATCAAGCGTATGAACAAACACAGAACAATTATGCAATGTGAGCTGATCGCACAGAAATATGAAGATAATGCAAAGCTTGATAGTGAAGACCCCCCCCCCAGCTATTCATTTTCTCCATGTAAACTGATTCTTCAACCACTGATAAATTGACAGTGCTTTCCTGTCCTCATGTTAGTGTCTAATAAGACCCACATACTGTAGAAACATCTCTTTGAACCTGCCTCATCCCCACCGTACTTGTTACCCTTAAAATATGATTTCCTTAATAAATATTTGACCTAGGTATCATTTCAACTTCATATATACTACAAAGACCGACAGCGCAACAGAACATTAATCTGACATGCAGTATTCTGAGGCTGCACATTTACTGCATTGATCAAGTCTGCCAGACAAGGAGACATCACACTGGAACAAACTCTCTTCATGGCACACATGTAAGGTACAGTGAGACATTTGACACCTGCAGAGCATTGAAGCAAGCAGTCGCTCTTATGTGTCCTGAATCTATATGGGAGACAGAGGTTTCCAGCCACATATTGCCAAAAAACCAATGCTGATTGGATTCCTGTAGGTTTAAATTGTATTATGCCAATTGTTTGTTAGAGTGTGTTGCTTTTTAAAAACTGCGCAATGCAATATCTTGTTTTGAAAGCAAAGCTGCACTTAGGATATAGCTAGCAGGTTCTGTATGAGGGTTGGGCAACTTCATAGCTGATGATAGGTCTTGTGTGTAAGCAGCAGTTGATTGGGGAAGCCTTTTCAGCATAACCTTTGACCTTACCTCCAAAAAACTCAAAATCCCTCAGGCTCTCCACACTCAATTTCTCTGAGACCCAACGCTGGGATTGAGAGAGGGAGAAAGAGACAGATTGGTATCTGCCCTCAGGTCAATCACTTCTCCAATAACTGATCATTGCTGTGACACTGACTGGTAAGGATTCAGCACAAGTATTTGATACATGTTCTAGACTAAGCTCTAACGCCAACAGGCAGGGGAGCGCTAACAGAGTTCACTCACAAGAAAAGACATGGATCTGTCGATTGTGGCAGCTAGAACCGCTGAAACCCCATCCGGAAAAAATCCCTCCGAAATAAATACTAACACAGTAACAGAGGAAAGGTAACACGTTAACGTTACTTCGCTATGAACAAGACATGTAGCTAACTATAACCTACCTATTGCCTATAGAATAATTTAAGTTGTAATGCTAATGTGAAAACCATTTCACAAATAGTATAATAGATAGGCCCAAAAACATGTTATTAGCAGGACTACTAGCTAACGTTAGCAAGCTACAGTAACATATAGCTATGTAATAAACGAACGTTAACGTGGCTAGCTTACGCTATCTTTTTCATTACATTAAACAACACAGATTAGCTAGGTAGCTATATAAACCACGATAGCTAGTAACCTACCTGTATGTTAACTTGAAAAAATAGCTAGCTAGTATCTGGTGGAGCGAGTTTGTTAGCTACGGTTTTCAACAAACAACTATTATCGAAAAGGGGCGGTAACTAATGTCACATGTTTGCGTTGATTGGTTGGTTGTTGTGAGAAGCAATCCGTCGCGCGTAATCTACGTCTACACACGGTAATGACGCAAAACACTTTCGAGTCGCGCTGTGAGATTTGGCAGTGGTAAACAGATCTTTCTTGGTGGTGAAAACAGGTAAATAAACAGATCATGAAACCAGGAGGTTAGTTTATAGTGTATAACGTATACTAGATTTAACTGCTTTTGCAAATATCCTTTGACAAGCCATATTTGCTCAGTCAATCATTTGTCACACACCCACTTCTTCGCCGTGCTGCTGCGGCCCTAGAGAAGCGTAGCATGCTAACGTTAGCTAGTTTAATTTAGCCAATTAATGAGATCCAAACATTAGCTAGACACAGATTAATGCAATATTTGATATCTTCATTTGCCAGAAGCCACAGATAATCTTTGACATCCCACAGACATTGATTTACGAGATGATTAGCATTTAGCAGACGTTTGTGGGTGACACACAAGGCCTGCGATGAATGGACTGGAATGCAACAGCAATGTACACAGTCAAATACCAAATGTGATTATCTTTATTTTCCCCTTACTTCTGTAGGACAGCTATGAACTGGAGCAAGGGTGGCCCAAGTGGTAAGCGAGGGTTCGGGTTTGGAGGATTTTCCCTTGGTGGTGGTGGTGGTGGTGGTGGTGGAGGAGGAAAGAAAGAAGAACTGCGCGTGCCTCAGAAATCCCACACGTCCTTCGGAGGCGCAGGGACAGCTGGAGGTTATGGCAATAACCAGCAACTCCCTGCATTCTACAAGATAGGAACAAAAAGAGCAAATTTTGATGAAGAGAATGCGTGAGTATAGACTTATCTTTCCTTTAGGTTTGGTGTGCTTCGTATGCTGTATGATCAACCAGTTATGCAGGATGTATTACATTGATTTCAATGACATTTGACTGGTGATAACTTTCCTAACTCATTTCCAGGTATTTTGAAGATGATGAAGAGGAGTCAAGCATCACAGATTTGCCATATATCCCAGCTGAGAACTCCCCCACACGGCAACAATTCCAGTCTGGAGGGGGCTCAGACAGTGAGGATGATCCTCTGGATGCCTTCATGGCCCAAGTGGAGGTGAGTCAAGGATTCCCCTCTTAGACCTGGATCATGTAGGAAGATACACATTTTCTCCGTAGTTCGTCTGTTTAAAATCAGGGTTTATTGTCACAGAGCTTTTGGGAAATATTGCAGAGGGGTATATTGTTCACCCTCTTGTCTGCTTTAGGACCAAGCAGCTAAAGACATGAAGAAACTGGAGGAAAAAGAGAAGGAAAAGAAGGTTGAAAAGTAAGATCCCTTCAATTTCTACCCCTTAAGCTTAGGGCCTTCAAAATGACCTTGTCAATAATATAAGCAAAAATATTATTAGCAAAGGCTCTATTCAAGGCCACCAGGCAGGCAGGTGTAGTACATTCTTCCCATGCACCTGTGTATTGATTTGCACGTATTTCCATGGTAATTAGTCAAGTGTCCAAATGATTAATCTATTCTCATCCCAAAACTCTAGCGTGTTATTAAGATACTGTAGATATAAAGTTCCCACTTCAACTGCAATCATTCACCACTGTGGAGCAAAGATATGTCTCATTTGAAATAATCTGTCTTGCCATTCAATTACCTTACATTTCCCCAGTTGGTCCATACTGTAGGTAACTAATCAAGCCTGCCTTGCATGGCGACTTTGTAGGGAGGGGATAAGCGTGACATTAGACAGGTTGTGGGGAATCATGGGTGAACAAACGAGTCGCAGGGAAGTTTTTTTTTCTCCGCTTGTTTTTACAGGGGTATACGTGATGACATTGAAGAGGAAGATGAACAAGTAAGTGATCCATCCAACGTTCCTAATTTACTACTGATCAGAGAGCCTCCAGACCCCAACCTCCCCTCCCGACCCATCTATGGCCAAGTCTCACCACCTTCCACATCTCACTCTTTTTTTCTCTCTTTTTCTCTCTCGCTCTCTCACACTATGCTAACAAACCCAATTGCAGGTTGAATCCTTCACCCTATCCTACTTGGATATCTACATGCATACTTGTGGTGTCAATTCTATATATTCTTTAAATATACTCATGCCTAAACTAAGCATGTTGATTAATAGTTTATCATCTCTTTTCAAATATGCCATACTGTAATGAATGTTTACTATTAACTGTTGCCGTTCTTACTACTTTGTGTAGGGGGGGGGTTATAAAATCTGACACTGATCAATTTCAGCCCGAATAACGCAAAGACTGGTTTAAACTGAGTGAACATAACATGGCTTAGACTCCGACATCGATATGGGCGATCATCAGAGCATTTTGCCGTTGACTGTATTTGAATGTATATCCCCCGGTTATGAGAGTGGTAAGAGTGCCTGCATGAATGTGTGCTACATTAGGCGTTTAAGCTGACTCTGGTTGACTCATGCGGCTGTGCTCTGTGCAGGAAGCTTACTTCCGCTACATGGCAGAGAATCCCACAGCTGGGCTGACTGCAGAGGATGAGGATGAGAACATAGACTACGACAGTGATGGGAATCCCATTGCCCCCACCACTAAGAAGATCATCATGCCCCTGCCCCCGATGGACCACTCTGAGGTAACAGCTGCATACTGCACCTATCTGAGCCAAGATGCAATAAGTCATATGTTATCTTGTCAAGTGGAGTTTTTCATTTTATTTTAGTGACTGAGGTCCTACATTTATGTCATCCCCTTTATAGATTGACTACCCACCTTTTGAGAGGAACTTCTACAACGAGCATGAGGAGCTTCTCAGCCTGACAGGCACAGAGGTGTTTGAGCTGAGACACAAACTCAACCTGCGGGTAAGTGTCCGGAGAAGGACACGCACACATACAACCACATCTAAACCCAACCACACAATCCTAGCCAACATACCACTTACAGACAACTGTTGTATGATCCCATTGTGTCTTTAACCGAAAGCCTCTTGTCTATTTATTTTGCTTCATTGACTTTGGCAGGTGTCTGGTGCCGCCCCTCCTAAACTCTCCACCAGCTTCGCCCACTTTGGGTTTGACGAGCAGCTGATGCACATAATCCGCAAGTCGGAGTACACTCAGCCAACACCTATTCAGTGCCAGGTACCTAAGCAGCTTGTTTCCTAGGTCTTTCTTTTTGGTACTTATATATTCCTTTAGTAGCAAATAGGCCTCACCTGTATTTTCTTCCACATCTGTCCTGTAGGGAGTTCCCATTGCCCTGAGTGGACGTGACATGATTGGCATTGCGAAAACTGGTAGTGGCAAGACTGCAGCCTTCATCTGGCCTATGCTAGTTCACATCATGGACCAGAAGGAACTGGAGACTGGAGAGGGGCCCATCGCAGTCATCGTGTGCCCCACCAGGGAGCTCTGTCAGCAGGTAAGACAGCCAGGGAGAGATGGATCAGGAACAAAACATTTCCATGACAAAATGTTGATTGGGCCCCTGAAAATGATGGTTGTGCTCCCTAGATCCACGCGGAGTGTAAGCGTTTTGGGAAAGCCTACTCCCTGCGCTCGGTGGCGGTGTATGGAGGAGGCAGCATGTGGGAGCAGGCCAAGGCTCTTCAGGAGGGGGCAGAGATAGTTGTGTGCACCCCGGTAAGAGCTCTAGTTGACAATCACTGTGGTAGACTGTGTTTAGTCTTAATGTATTAGAGGAAAATAAACCCGAGGTCATTTCACTTATTGGGTTGTGTATGTTGTTGTTCACACAGGGTCGTCTGATTGACCATGTGAAAAAGAAGGCCACCTCTCTACAGAGAGTGACATACCTGGTGTTTGATGAGGCAGATAGAATGTTTGATATGGGCTTTGGTAAGTTGGCTTTCCCATCTTTATTTTTTTCCCAATGACCACTAGGCCCAGAAGATTGTTCACTGAAGTTGGTTTGACACCTATTTATATCATATACTTTTGGAAACTTTTTTTCAGAGTATCAAGTGAGATCCATTGCCAGCCATGTCCGACCTGATCGACAGAGTAAGTGTGTGTATGTGTGCATGTACACTTGTTAGAGGCTTTAGATAAGACAACCTCATCCTATGAACCTTAACTTTACTCCTGTCCTCACAGCTCTTCTATTCAGCGCCACCTTCCGTAAGAAGATTGAGAGGCTGGCTAGAGATATCCTGGTGGACCCCATCCGTGTGGTGCAGGGAGACATCGGGGAGGTAAGACCCGTGGCTCTTCTCACACCATCTGATTGCAACTTCTACCATTTATTTAAAGTTCTACATTGCCAGAACAGTCAACCAGCTGGCGGCAGAACATTTTCTGGAGTTTAGTCATCTGATGCTCTTCAATCCTCCATCCTTCCTCCCCAGGCCAATGAGGATGTGACCCAGGTAGTGGAGATCATGCCCAGTGGGGTGGAGAAGTGGGGCTGGCTGACCCGCCGCCTGGTGGAGTTCACCTCCTCTGGCTCTGTACTTATCTTTGTCACCAAGAAGGCCAACTGTGAAGAGCTGGCCACCAACCTGACCCAGGAGGGCCACAGCCTGGGCCTGCTGCACGGAGACATGGACCAGAGTGAGAGGAACAAGGTCATCGCTGACTTCAAGAAGAAGAGTCTGCCCGTGCTGGTGGCCACCGACGTGGCAGGTGAGGTGGGGGTGGGCTGCAGACGAGGGGGTGGGGAATGAATGTGGCACAACATTCCAATCATCAGAGATCTGTGTATGATTACACAGACACTGACAATGATTTGATTGTTTTTGCCTGAATTCCAGTGCTCGTATGTACTTGTCATTCTATCATTCACTCCTTCTTTGTGATTTCCTCCCTAGCCCGTGGTCTGGATATCCCTTCAATACGCACAGTAGTGAACTATGATGTGGCTCGGGACATCGACACACACACACACCGCATTGGCCGAACAGGTCGTGCTGGAGAAAAGGGTGTTGCCTACACCCTTCTCACCAGTAAAGACACATCATTTGCAGGAGACCTTGTGCGTAACCTGGAGGGAGCCAATCAAAGCGTCTCTAAGGAACTGATGGACTTGGCAATGCAGGTAAGACATTCTACATGTCCCTGACTGACCCATGAGGACGGCTATGGAAAGATCCATTTTATATGATGTCTTTACTGACCTCCTTTGATGTATTCCTCTCAGAATCCCTGGTTCAGGAAATCACGCTTCAAGGGCGGCAAAGGGAAGAAGCTAAACATTGGAGGAGGTGGTCTGGGCTACAGAGAGAGGCCAGGATTGGGAGCTGAAAGTTCTGTGAGTTGGCCATGTCTATTTGTAACATTAATTGTGTTATTTGTAGTGTTTTATGTTTTTGGTAGATCAGTGGCATAATAGTGTAACTCTTGGTGATTGTTGACAGTTAGTTTTTTCTCCAGGAGCGTAGTGGTGGTGCTGCCATGGGTAACTATGAGGGCTACAGCAAGCCTACCGGAGCCATGGGTGACCGCATGTCAGCAATGAAATCAGCCTTCCAGGTAACTAAACTGTCACTCACTATCTATTCTGTTAGCTTTAAATTATCTATTTTTCTCATTAATTATTTCTGTACGTCTTGAAGTCCCTCTTTAATTGTTGTCTATTTTTCCCCAGTCTCAGTATAAAAACCACTTTGTGGCGGCGTCCGGCATGGTTCCTAAACTCACCACAAAGTCCAGTAGCTCTTCAGGCTGGACCAGCGCTGGAAGTCTTAGCTCTGTCCCCACTGGGGCCCCTGAGGGCCCAGACCGGCCTCGTGTGCCCCCCTCCTTAGCCATGGCCCCTCCAGCAGCCCTCGGCATGGGCACCAAGATGGCAGGCTTCACCAGCGCCGGCTCCCTGAGCTCTGTGTCAGACAGCCAGGCCACTGCTCCTCAGGTGTATGCCACCCCACCCTCACCCAGGGAAGGGCCCCGTGACAGACATGGTGATGACAGGAGTCGCCATGGAGATGGCCACTATCGTGACAGGAGAGACAGGAGCGAGCGGCACAGTGGCGGGGGAGAGCGGGACCGCCATGGGGAGCGGGACCGCCACGCAGACCGCGACAGATACGGGGACAAGGATCGCCATGGCAGCAGCGGGCGCCATGGCGATAGTCGTAATGGAGACGGAAGTAGAAGGGACAGAGAGCGAGACGATTGCAGAGGTGACAGGGAGAGTGGAGACAGGGCAGGGAGTGAAGGAAGGGGGGACAGAGCTGAGGGGAGAGGAGACCGAGAGGAAGACGGCTTTGCAGTCCCAGATCCACCAAAACGCAAAAAGAGTAGGTGGGACAACTAAAGCACAAAACACATCACCTGAAAAGCAACCAACCAACTGTTCTTAGATGAGCATGCTTAGTCTGTAGATGCACAGCTGGTCATTTCAGCTGAAACATGCACAGAATTTCAAGGGTTAATGTGTGAACCGACCCTACTGCGCGGTCTAAATGCAAGGGGAAAGATTTGCTATCCTGCATTGGTTGGGGATTCAGTAACATGGCTCCTGATTGTCAGTTTGTCTGAAGAAGTGTTGAGATTTTGGATAGAGTTCCAATCTACTGTGCATGGAGAAAGAAATCTACTGTAAATATACCATCCAGATAGTTTTAACCTCACCATAAGTGAGATGATCAATCTTTCTGGTCAATAGAAGGGAGCAGTGGAGCTGTTATGCAGTCCTGACGCCACAGAAAACACCTGTGATTGAGATGTCTGTTGTATTCTTACGTCCTTTCTCACTGGACACCCCCCTGTCGTTCTAGTTAAACTCTTAGCCCTGAGTAACCCAACACAGCCCTAATGGACTAAATGTGAGTGTGTATTATCAACCCACGTTAATGACAGATCTCCTTTTTTTATGTGTACTACTTCCTGTGAATCCATCTGTGTTTGTGAACTTTGCATCTTGTATTCACTTCTTAGTAAACTATATGCTTTTGAAAGTGGAGTGTATGTAAAATGTATTTGTTAATTTTTGTGTGAGGCTACGCTTGAGTTCATTCACAGGAGGATGTCAAGTATTTTTGATTAAAAAAATAGCAAAAATATTTTGTTTGTCTATAGTTTCCTTTTCTGTTTGTAATTTGTCAATGGCAGTTCTATAAGTGTGCATTCTAAACTTAGCTACATCTGACACAGCCGTTCTGAACTGTAATAAACAGAAATTCACTTGGTCCCACATTTGTCACCACTCACTACGTTTTGACACCTGCTATTGTAGAAGTGGTTATATGCTAGTGAAAAACTGAACTCTCAAACTCCATAACATTCTGTTTCAAAAGCTTCCATTTTGGAATTGGCTTCTGTCTTGAAAATGACTAGTCTTAGGCATGAAAATACCCATGAGGTTCTCTGTTTTGAATATCTGTAATCTGCACACAAGATGTGACACGAACAGCTGTCATTGTGAGGATATAATTGGCAATTCCTTTTTGTATTTAACCCTTGATGCATTTTTGCTCCTCGGTGTACATGTAACTTCCATAGACAATAGGGTTAAGACTAAGTAGATACATGTGAAAAAACAATGGTCTAATTTTTGTTAATAAAATCATGTGGTTTTGGGTGGTTTGTAGGGTACCTTTTTAGAAGGTATCCAGAGCCAGCCACAACTCTGGGTGCATCTCTTTCCTCACACATATGGAGAATCTTGCCACCTCCTCAAAACCCATTGGATGAGAAATCCAGAGGTCCCTCCCCTCTGATCTTCTCTTCCAATGGGTTTTGAGGAAGAGGGAGGGCGTGAGGAGTATGCAATTGAGAAAAGGCCATGTTCTCCTGATTGACCATGTGAGAAAGAATGCCACCACCCGGAAGAGAGTGGTATTCCTGCTGTTTTAGCTAGCAGATCCGACCCACTTGCTTACAGCTGATCTGGAGTAGGACAGGCCTGTTTAGATTAACACACTCTGCTGGTTACTGGTGTTTGTGAGGCAGATCCCATGTTTGATATGGGCTTTGGTAAGTTGACTGCCTTTACTTTACCAAAGACTGGTCTGTATTTTGTCACCTATTTATATACTCTTTTGGTATCCTTTTTCAGAGTATCAAGTGAGGTCTAACGCCAGCCATGTCCAGCCTTATCGACAGAGTAAGTGTGTGCCTGTGTAAGGAAGAATCTTAATTGCATACTCCTCGCATCCCCTCCTCTTCGGTGGGGTTTAACGGCAGTTGGCATCCAATATGTTGCCTTACCGCCCCCAACTGGACTATAGTATAAATCCATTATACTTTGTGATAGAAAATACTAAATAAAATAAAAACACCCTTCAACTAACCCTACACTCATTAAAAACCCACTAGCCCATTCCACTACTTTGACCCTATCTGCTCCTACACCATGCCAACGGCCTGAGAGGACAGGACACCGCCACTCAACACACACTGTAACTCTTCTGAAGTCAAATCTCATACAACCAAATATTTCTCTGCAGCTGCCACCAGAACATCTATTTTTTGTTACTGAAGTATATATCACTTGTTGGCATATCCCTCTTTGCTGGCACAGATCTACTACTCACAGGGATCCTGCCAGGATCCCTCAACCTTGACCCATCCTCCTCTACTTTCTTCACAGCCTCAGCGTATGACACCTTCTACACTACTCTGACTCTGGCCACCTCAACCTGCCTCTCTCGCACCGGACACTTCCGATCCCTAGCAACATGGGCACCCCTACAGTTGCACACACAACTTTTTCCACAGAATCTACACAATCCTCTGTCCCATGCCCTCCTGCACACTTCCCACATCTTGGAATCTCCCTCCTACACACTGGTGTGACATGACCATAAATGTGGCACCTGAAACACTGCAGTGGATTCGGCACAAAAGCTCTAACAGGATAACTGATATATCGTAACATGACTTTGGCAGGTAAAGACTGATTCAAAAGGACAGACTGTGACACCTCTTTCGCCTCCTGATGTGAAAATATTTGATTGTTTAAAAGACCAATTAATGCAAAAAATATCATAATTGGGCTGCCTGTCTCAACGCAGCCTTTGTGTACAAAATCCCTCCTACCTGGAGGGGAGTCTGCTACTTATTGGTCGCCACACACCTCAGTCAATGTAATCAACCAAATCACGTCCACCTGAAAGAGGCGGGACTACCTCTTTAAATATCCCCACCTGCGATAACTAGCCCCTTTCAAACCAAACCAGCATGGAACACTTACCCATAAATGAAGCCATAAAAACCAAGCCTGTTTTAAAATATCCAAAGGCTACCATCTCCCTGTTTTCTTGAAGACCTACCCGTTGTGTTTACTCCCACCTGGCCGAATCAGACTTTAAGCTATTTTTCATGGTGCCAAAACCTGGGATGGTAACACAATGGGGGGAGTGTAGCAGCATACCAAGCAGCCACCCCGGCCTACCAAGTGGCCAATAAAGCATCCTACCAGGAGGCCTACCAAGCGCCGTACCATATGGTCTACTAAATGACCTGCCAATCGGCTACCCGCAGGCTACCTGCTCCCCCCGCCGCAGGCTACCAGCTACACCCCGCCAAGGCGCTCTCCTTCCAAACCGCCCAGAGTGCTGCTCCTCCAGCTAGTCGCAGCCTACAGTACATTCAGAAAGTATTCATACCCCCTTGACCTATTCCACATTTTGTTGTCATTCAAAATAGGTGAGGATTTTTTTTTCTACCATCTAAACATAATACCTCATGATGACAAGGAAAAAATATTTTACATTTATTTTGGCAAATGTATTGAAAATTAAATATAGAAATCTAATTTGCGTAAGTTGTTGGCACCCCTGAGTCAATACTTTTTAGAAGCACCTTTGGCACTGACTACAGCTGAGTCTTTCTGAGTGAGTCCCTAAGAGCTTTCTACACCTGGATTGTGCAACATTTACCTATATTCTCTTCAAAATTCTTCAAGCTCTGTCAAATTGGTTTTCAGGTCTTGCCATAGATTTTCAAGTAGATTTAAGTCAAAACTTTAACTCGGCCACTCCGGAACAGTCACTGTCTTATTGGTAAGCAACTCCAGTGTAGATTTGGCCTTGTTTTTAGGTTATTGTCCTGCTGAAAGGTGAATTCATCTCCCAAGGTCTTGTGGAACGCAGACTGAACCAGATTTTCCTCTAGGATTTTGCCTGTGCTTAGCTCAGTTATAAAGGATTGATGTCCTGCCTGCGGGACAGTTGAGCTAATGTAGGCTAATGTGATTAGGGCGTAGACATATCTGATATTGGCAGAATTATTGTTAATCTAACTACACTGTCCAATTTACTGTAGCTATTACAGTGAAATAATACCATACTATTGTTTGAGGAGAGTGCACAGTTATGAACTTGAAAATGTATTTAAAAAAACAATTAGGCACATTTGGGCAGTCTTAATACAACATTTTGAACAGAAATACAATAGTTCATTGGATCAGTCTAAAACTTGGCACATATACTGCTGCCATCTAGTGTCCAAAATCTAAATTGTGCCTGGGCTGGAATAATACATTATGGTTTTTCTCTTGCATTTCAAAGATGTATTATCTTTTACCAGATCTAATGTGTTATATTCGCCTACATTAATTTAACATTTCCACAAACTTCAAAGTGTTTCCTTTGAAATGGTATCAAGAATATGCATATCCTTGCTTCAGGTCCTGACCTACAGGCAGTTAGATTTGGGTATGTCATTTTAGGTGAAAATGTAAAAAAAGGGTCCAATCCTCACAATGACAAGCATACCCATAAGATGATGCAGCCACCACTATGCTTGAACATGTGGAGTGGTACTTGGTATAGTATTGGATTTTCCTCAAACATAACGCTTTCTATTCATGACAAAGTTAATTAGTTTGCCACTTTTTTTTCTGTATTACTTTAGTGCCTTGTTGCAAACAGGATGCATGTTTTGGAATATTGTTTTATTCTCTACAGGCTTCCTTCTCTTCATTGTCAATTAAGGTTAGTATTGTGGAGAAACTACAATGTTGTTGATCCATCTATAGTTTCTTCTATCACACCCATTATACTCTGTAACTGTTTTATAGTCACCGTTGGCCTCATGGTGAAATCTCTGAGCTGTTTCCTTCCTCTCAGGCAACTGATTGGGAAGGACACCTGTATCTTTGCAGTGACTGCTGTGTATTGATACCGTCCAAAGTACACAGGTTGATCCAGAGCATCCCAAACATGCTCAATGGGCAACATGTCTGGTGAGTATGCAGGCTGTGGAAGAACTTGGACATTTTAAGCTTCCAGGAATTGTGTACAGATCCTTGCGACATGGGGCCGTGTATTATCATGCTGAAACATGACGTGATGGCGGCGGATGAATGGCACAACAATGGGCCTCGAGTTTGTCATTCAAATTGCCATCAATAAAATGCAATTGTGTTCGTTATGCCTGCCCAAACCACAACCGCACCGCCGCCATGGGGTACTCTGTTCACAACGTTGACATCAGCAATCTGCTCACCCACATAATGTCATACACGTGGTCTGCGGTTGTAAGGCCGGTTGGACGTATTGCCAAATTCTCTCAAACGAGAAGAGGGAGAGGGAGAGGGAGGGAGAGGGAGGGAGGGAGAGGGAGAGGGAGAGGGAGAGAGAGAGAGAGAGAGAGAGAGAGAGAGAGAGAGAGAGAGAGAGAAAAAATTAGAGGGAGCATACTTAAATTCACACAGGACACCGGATGAGACAGGAGAAATACTCCAGATATAACAGACTGACCTTAGCCCCCCGACACAAACTATTGCAGCATAAATACTGGAGGCTGAGACAGTTGGGGTTGGGAGACACCTTGGCCCTGTCCGACGATACCCCCGGACAGGGCCAAACAGGCAGGATATAACCCCACCCACTTTGCCAAAGCACAGCCCCCACACCACTAGAGGGATATCTTCAACCACCAACTTACCATCCTGAGACAACGCCAAGTATAGCCCACAAAGATCTGCACGAACACGAGGGGGGCGCCAACCCGGACAGGAAGATCACGTCAATGACTCAACCCACTCAAGTGATGCATGGAAGAGCACCAGTAAGCCAGTGATGCAGCCGCTGTAATAGGGTTAGAGGCAGAGAATCCCATTTTTTGGTTCTAGTCAAGATTCTAGCAGCCGTGTTTAGCACTAACTGAAGTTTATTTAGTGCTTTATCCGGGTAGCCAGAAAGTAGAGCATTGCAGTAGTCTAATCTAGATGTGACAAAAGCATGGATTAATTTTTCTGCATCATTTTTGGACAAAGTTTCGCATTTTTGCTATGTATCGAAGATGGAAAAAAGCTGTCCTTGAAATATTCTTGATATGTTCGTCAAAAGAGAGATTAGGGTCCAGAGTAACGCCGAGGTCCTTCACATTTTTATTTGAGATGACTGTACAACCATCAAGATTAATTGTCAGATCCAACAGAAGATCTCTTTGTTTCTTGGGACCGAGAACTAGCATCTCTGTTTTGTCCGAGTTTAAAAGTAAAACTTTTTTGTCGCCGTCCACATCCTTATGTCTGAAACACAGGCTTCCAGGGTGGGTAAGTTTTGGGCTTCACCATGTTTCATCGATATGTACAGCTGAGTCGTCTGCAAAGCAGTGAAAGTTAACATTGTTTCCTTAAACGGAACCTTGAGGAACACCGAAATGTACAGTTGATTTGTCAGAAGACCCACCATCGACAGATAAGATCTAACCCAGGCCAGAACTTGTCCGTGTAGACCAATTTGGGTTTCCAATGTCTCCAAAAGAATGTGGTGATCGATGGTATCAAAAGCAGCACTAAGGTCTAGGAGCACGAGGACAGATGTAGAGCCTTGGTCTGACGCCATTAAAAGGTAATTTACCACCTTCACGAGTGCAGTCTCAGTGCTATGATGGGGTCTAAAACCAGACTGATGTGTTTCATATACATTGTTTGTCTTCAGGAAGGCAGTGAGTTGCTGCGCAACAGCTTTTTCTAACATTTTTGAGAGGAATGGGAGATTCTATAAGGCCAATAGTTTTTAATATTTTCTGGGTCAAGGTTTGGCTTTTTCAAGAGAGGCTTTATTATGGCCACTTTTAGTGAGTTTGGTACACATCTGGTGGATAGGGAGCCGTTTATTATATTCAACATAGGAGGGCCAAGCACAGGAAGCAGCTCGTTCAGTAGTTTAGTTGGAATAGGGTCCAGTATGCAGCTTGAAGGTTTAGAGGCCAAGACTATTTTCATCAATGTGTCAAGAGATATAGTATTAAAAAACTTGAGTGTCTCTCTTGATCATAGGTCCTGGCAGTGTTGTGCAGACTCAGGACAACTGAGCTTTGGAGAAATAGGCAGATTTAAAGGAGTCTAATGATCTTTTCGTCAAAGAAGAAGTGTGCTCTTCAAGGAAGAATCACGGTTTCAACTGTACCGGGCAGATGCTAGACAGTGTGTTTGGCGTTGTATGGGCGAGCGGTTTGCTGATGTCAGCGTTGTGAACAGAGTGCCCCATAGTGGTGGTGTGGTTATGGTATGGGCAGGCATAAACTACGGACAATCTATGGATTTCCATTATGTGAAATCCATAGATTAGGGCCTAATTAATGTATTTCTATTAACTGATATCCTTATATGAACTGTAACTCAGTAAAATCTTTGAAATTGTTGCATGTTGAGTTTATTTTTGTTCAGTGTATATCAAAAATGTACTTTATTTTTTTATGACTATTACTAACCGATTAAACTAATTTTGGCCAAGGGATCCACGGAATAAATTAAGGGTGTAATACAATGTAATATTATTAATTTACAATGTATGTTCTTAACCCTGGGCAACATGGGCCTGGGAGGCTCACAGGAATAAACTCAACATGCAACAATTTCAAAGATTTTACTGAGTTACAGTTCTCCACCAAAGGTACATTTTTCAACTCAATACTTGTATTCCCCCTTCCCCCATTTTTTTTTACATGAATGCACTGTAATTGTAGCTTTAAAATTGCTAAGTTCTCTCTCTTGCAGGATATTAGTTTTAAAACTGCAACAACAACAAAATCTCTTTGCCACATGACAATCTGTAGAACTTCAGGAAATTAGCTTAAACTGCTAAATGTTCTCTCCGATGCCAAGAGATGGGCCTTTCAAATCTTCCTTCCATGGGCCTGAGACTTGTGTTGTCTGGCCATTCACTGCCCGAAGTCATAGTAAACCTCCTTGTATGCTATTATTATCTCACTAGAGTTGTGTTCAGATTGTGGGGGATCCCTGATGAATTTGCTAATATAAGGGGTCCACGGCCCCAAAAAGTTTGAGAACCCCTGATTTAACCTATTGCTGTGCATACTTTTGCACTTTACTCATTTGCTAATCGAATAGCATTGTAACATCTAAACCCTTTTTGTTCAAGTGGATTTAATTTAGTCTCCATGTCGATAAGCTTTGCAGAGCTACCCATGGCGTTACCTCCCACCCATCCTTTTATTTTGTATTTAGAAAAGACAACCCCATCCTATGAACCTAAACGTCACTCTTGTCCTTTCAGTTCTTTTGTTCAGCTCCGTGAGATTGAGAGGTTGGCCAAAGATATTCTGGTGGACTCATCAGTGTGGTGCAGGGAGACAGAGGTAAGAGCCGTGGCTCTTCTGACTGCAAATTCTACCAGATTACAGTGAGGGAAAAAGTATTTGATCCCCTGCTGATTTTGTATGTTTGCCCACTGACAAAGAAATGATCAGTCTATAATTTTAATGGTAGGTTTATTTGAACAGTAAGAGACAGAATAACAACAAAAAAATCCAGAAAAACGCATGTCAAAAATGTTATAAATTGATTTGCATTTTAATGAGGGAAATAAGTATTTGACCCCCTCTCAATCAGAAAGATTTCTGGCTCCCAGGTGTCTTTTATACAGGTAACGAGCTGAGATTAGGAGCACACTCTTAAAGGAAGTGCTCAGATTCCAAACTCTCCACCATGGCCAAGACCAAAGAGCTCTCCAAGGATGTCAGGGACAAGATTGTAGACCTACACAAGGCTGGAATGGGATACAAGACCATCGCCAAGCAGCTTGGTGAGAAGGTGACAACAGTTGGTGCGATTATTCGCAAATGGAAGAAACACAAAAGAACTGTCAATCTCCCTCGGCCTGGGGCTTCATGCAAGATCTCACCTCGTGGAGTTGCAATGATCATGAGAACGGTGAGGAATCAGCCCAGAACTACATGGGAGGATCTGCTGGGACCATAGTCACCAAGAAAACAATTGGTAACACACTACTCGTGAAGGACTGAAATCCTGCAGCGCCCGCAAGGTCCCCCTGCTCAGGAAAGCACATATACATGCCCGTCTGAAGTTTGCCAATGAACATCTGAATGATTCAGAGGACAACTGGGTGAAAGTGTTGTGGTCAGATGAGACCAAAATGGAGCTCTTTGGCATCAACTCAACTCGCCGTGTTTGGAGGAGGAGGAATGCTGCCTATGACCCCAAGAACACCATCCCCACCGTCAAACATGGAGGTGGAAACATTATGCTTTGGGGATGGTTTTCTGCTAAGGGGACAGGACAACTTCACCGCATCAAAGGGACGATGGACGGGGCCTTGTACCTTCAAATCGTGGGTGAGAACCCCCTTCCCTCAGCCAAGGCATTGAAAATGGGTCATGGATTGGTATTCCAGCATGACAATGACCCAAAACACACGGCCAAGGCAACAAAGGAGTAGCTCAAGAAGAAGCACATTAAGGTCCTGGAGTGGCCTTGCCAGTCTCCAGACCTTAATCCCATAGAAAATCTGTGGAGGGAGCTGAAGGTTCGAGTTGCCAAACGTCAGCCTCGAAACCTTAATGACTTGGAGAAGATCTGCACAGAGGAGTGGGACAAAATCCCTCCTGAGATGTGTGCAAACCTGGTGGCCAACTACAAGAAACGTCTGACCTCTGTGATTGCCAACAAGGGTTTTGCCACCAAGTACTCAGTCATGTTTTGCAGAGGGGTCAAATACTTATTTCCCTCATTAAAATGCAAATCATTTTATAACATTTTTGACATGCGTTTTTCTGGATTTTTTGTTGTTGTTATTCTGTCTCTCACTGTTCAAATAAACCTACCATTAAAATTATAGACTGATCATTTCTTTGTCAGTGGGCAATCGTACAAAATCAGCAGGGGATCAAATACTTTTTTCCCTCACTGTATGTAGTGAGTCATTCACGGCACTGAATGGCTCCAGCAAAACCCATGGTGACAGACTCCTCACGGAAGTAACTAAACACCCCACTGCCGTGCTTTCTGAAGGTTAGCAGGATTCATAGTCAATGGTGCACTAATGTCAATACTCAGTATTCAAATACAGGGTGAAAAACTAGCTGGATGGATGACAGGAAAAGGTGGTGGACACGGGCTGCTTCTGCTTTTACTAAGTGACATTCATGTGTTTGTTTACGAAGACCTTATGTGTTACGTGCAATACTATTGCAGGCATTGCCATAGACCTGCAGGGTCTTCAGACTTGAGTCTCCTAAAAAACAGTTAGTTAGAGCGTACAGTATATCTGATACTGAAAGTAATGTGGTAAATGATCCCACACCACCACCAACAACCATAATGCAATCACAATAACCCCCCACTAGATGGTAGGTGTTTTCCAGTCTCAAGAGTAACTACCCCAACCCTTTTCTCTCAGTACAGAATAGCCTATACACCATCCCCCACTTAGACCCACACACCCTTCTACTTCTAGTGTGATGAAGGCCTCTCAACATCTGTTTTCAATAACTGGACTCTGGGTCACCCTTGACTCCACACAAAATGCACTTACATGGACCTAACAGTTAATGAAGACATCAGCAGCAAACGACACAGCCATTTCACACTTAACTCTTTGGTCTTTTTTTTAATTATCATACACAACCAATTGCTTTCATGGTATTTTAAGCGCTACTATTATCATGCTCAACTTTTGCATGTATGTCATATTTAAACACAGGTTCCCATCACAAAGCCAACTGTTGGCAAGACTGGGCATAACAGACGTGTGCTGTGAATGTTAGTTAAACTGAGCAGGAATTAATGGTTGAGGGTGCTATTCTTCGAGCTGTTACAAATTATTTGAATTCGGCAGGATTTCTCAGCCTCGTAAATGTGGAACTTGTTCTTTGCTGGGCCACAGGCCAAAGAGTGGTTCATACCTACCTACCCAGACATAAACCTCAACAGTCACTGGACTTTGGACAGAAATGTGCTGAGACTTGTTACATGTACAGTGCACTTTGGGTTCTTTGTCATCTGCAGCACACAAAACATTAGTGTCAGTGCAGTCAGACTGTGTAGATGAGAGTCGAAAGGTGTTTCCTCCATGTACATCTTGTATTGATTTGTTAATCATTTTTTTAAAGAGCAGAAAGGTGCTTATTTTTCTTCCCTGTCAGCAAAAGGGATGACAATTAGTTGTGATGTAGGCATATTCATCTGTGTTAGTTTCTTTTTTTATTTTAAACCTAGGACTGATTTACACTGTTAATCTTTTTTTGAATCCCTTTTTCTTAGGAATGACCGTTTCAGTAGAGGGAGGTGGGGTAAGAGAGCGGGGTGGGGTAAGAGAGCGGGGTGGGGTAAGAGAGCGGGGTGGGGTAAGAGAGCGGGGTGGGGTGAAGGGGAGAGAGCCTGGTGAAGAGGAGAGAGGGGGGGGGGTGACTGGAACCAATAGCGTGCAACATCCTGCTAATATAAAGAACAAAAAAAAACGACTCTTGAAAAGCAAGAGCTGGGGAGCCAAGCTGAGGTAACTCGCCGGGTCTGTAGGAAGAATCCTGACAACAGAAATCGGGGAAACGAATGAGAAAGCAGTCGATCACAGCCTATTGATCACCAAATTGTCTTTCTATTTAAACGTTGACAAAAGTACACAGATGGTAAGTGCTTCTCGACCATTGCTCGCGTTTCTTGTACAGAGATGGCTAGCTAGCGACAGCATACCCTCTCTTCCCCCTCCCTCTCCTTTTGTGATGAGGTGATGTCCACTCGATGCTAACTCGCTAGCTACCAAGGTTGCTAGCCATCCATTCCGTTTTTTTGGCGGAATGGCTCATGTTTACCCTGCTGTTCTGTTTTTAAATAGGGCAAAAACGTGCAATGTAACGCTATTTTATTGCACTGTGCCAACTTGCCATCTCTGGTCATTTTTTTGTTGCACGCTAATTAATAATCAATCCGGCATTATGTACGGCATTGTGCAGCTTCCCAGCATTTCACTCAAAATGAGCTTATCTCAAACGATACATATTTACTGGTTACGTTAGCTTGCGAGCTAGCGCAATAGCGGAGCACTATTCTCACTGGTTGAGGCTTTGTTTTATGTTTTGCCTCAAGTGAAGCTTTAAACAGTCATTGTCTGTTATGTTTTAGGATAAAGTGCACTTGTTTAACTTTAGTTTGATCATTCTGATGTAGAATCAGAAGGAATGTGCACTGTCGATCGCCTTTGTTGGTTTTCTCAACAGATTGTGGCTGTGCATAGTATACATGTTTTTATTTTTACCATTTTATGAAGTTAACGCCTGCCATTCATATACATCACCCAGTTTGGCTTCAGAAGCGCTCTCTGGCTGGCTGATGACAATCTTAATGTCTACGTACTGTTATTACCTAATCATGCCAGCCATTATTTGGTGCACAGAACCTGGCGTCTCTCCCCTGTTACATAAAGGGCTGTGGAAGGGATTCTGGTGTGGTAGGCGCACGGCGGTTGTTGGAACTGGAAGGCAATGAGGAGACCGCATCATTGCAAGCCAACACTGTGTCATGGTGAACGGTATTAGCCTAGAAATGCATCAATTATATCATATATTGATTTATTGTAACACCCCTGTGAATTATCTGGCTCCCTGCGAGCTCATGACAGTAGCAGCATGGCCCAGCACTAGCAGTGGGTAAAGTACCTGTTTCAAATGGTGTTTTCTTCCATTCCCGCATAATGTTCTCCAAGTTGAGACCTTGGAGAACACATTTACTGCCCTATCTGCGGTCTTGCCAGACCAGCTCTCTATCAAATCAAGACGCCGATCTCTATAATTACTGCCTTGGCATATGATCACTTTCGTTTACCGCCACTTTGTGGGTACAGACTGGGGATATGTAGATGTGCTGTCTGTAATTTTGGCCGAGAATTGACACATGGTTTGAAGACAGATTTACGTCAATGCTGGCGGATTTGTGGGGCAAGCTTCTGTGGCGAGACGTTTGTTCTGAGTGATTGACTTCAGCGCGGAGAGAAGCTGGTTTCACTGTCTACGTTGAACGTGCCAAGACTGTCTGCTTGTATTGACACCTAGGCTGCATTGAGAATTGCCCCCACAGTTTCCTTGAAACATTTCCATTGTACAGCCATATGCACCATTGCCCAATGACTTGTCAAAGGCACATACTGCCTCTGTCTGTCAGAGCGGCGGCGAGGCTTTGGTCACAATGTAAAATGTGTTCATTACATTACTTGCAGGTCCAATTGAAGTAACCATATAGTGCACATGTTTCCTTTATACAACTATGGGAAATGTTTACACTTGTTTTGGAGTGAACAGCTCCATGTGCACTTCATTGAGCTTTCCTCCATAGCTGGCCGGTCCTCATGGTGTCAGATTTATTTTTACAGACGGTCACAGAGATGGTCTGTTGGGATGGTGTAGATGACAGTACCTTACTACAGTCATTGGACAGGGAGTGCAAAAAGAGAACGGTCAGGTGCTGTATGTTTTAGGTGCAGATCAATGGAGGGTGTGAGTGGGAGATAGAGGACTATGAATGAGGAAAGGTAGGTAGCCAAAGCTGCCCAGTTGGTTATGGCCATTTTAGCTAGCCTAATGGTGCAGTTAAATTATTCATCGTTTTTGATACCTCAGTCTTGAAGTCAGGGTATCATTGAACAATAGCCTGACCAAAGATAAACTAAGACATGGCATAATGACAAATGCCATTCCCTTGTAGATTGCTTTTTAAAAATGAATGTTTTTTTGAAACATTTAATTTGATTCAGTCATTATGTAGCACACTTGGGTAGAAGTCCCAAATATTGATAACTAGCAATGAACCATGGTCAGGGAAAGAAACATGTCAGAAGTAATCCAATAATCATTGTTTTTAATGCCCTGGAGGGATGTAAGACTTCATTCACACAGCATTATGGGATTTATCCCAGCCGTTTCTGCCCCAAACTTTTCCGCTCCTGTCTTTATTATTTTGACATGGAAGCCTCTTGAAAACAAACTTCCTAAATGGCACTAACGGTTCATTGTTTACACCTGCTCTATTGTATCGTTGCTTGTTGTGAATATTATTATAATTTTTTTTAGATGCAAACTCAACAAGACGTTTAAACGTTTCCATCGGTTAGATAACCTTCCTGTTGGCTGATCTTACATCCTAGTACCAAGCAATTGCAATCACATTGGGAGGGCCCAAGGACAAACTGTGCACACTGCCCAGTAAAAAATTCAACATTTTCCACAGCAACCTCGCCTCACGTGAGAATGACAGCAGCAAAGTGTCTACATGTGCAGTATATACTGTGGGCATCCTGGTTTACTGAAGAATGCCTACTGCATCACACCACCCACTTCTCATATGTTGGGATGCGTAGGTGTAAAAGTTCATGCTTTTGTCTCCTGCCTCTGCTGTCACACAGCCTGACACAACAGGCAAAGGGGGCAGAAGGTATCTTGCGCTGTAGTTGTAAAATCTCCCATGTTTTGTGAAATTCCAATGGAATGGTAGACTTCAGATTTGCATGTGTTTTGGTCAACGCGATGGGACCTGTCTTCCATGAATTCCTGTCCCTCCACAGGCTTTGGTTGCGCAACCTTCTCTTCTCTGTGCGATACGTCGTATCAGTTCTTAGGTTTGACGCTGAGAGCTGTTTTTTGAGTGACTTCATTAAATGCATGATCAGCGGCTTCTCGCTGTGTCCCTACATGCTAAAGTCAATAGAGAGCAATATTGTTAATGGCTGACCTCAAGCCAAAGGTTGTGGGTTCAAATCTCAGATGAAACATTTCTCATCACCTTTTTGAGATGGGATCTCCGTAAAATGTTCGGTTATGCCAGTGGGAATGTGTGAAAGCTGAGAGTAGATGTTATTCAGAAATGTTCCTTAGACAATCGTGACCCCTGTTTTTCAGTCTCAGCTGTTACCTCCCTAGACAGGTTTCGCATCCGTGATTATGGCATTGAGGCTCTCTGTCACTAGTCATATAAGGACAACATCTCTCACCGCAGCCTTACAGGAAATGGCCTCCCCTGACGTGTGAAAGTGAAGAAAGACTTGTCAACTGACAGAGGTTGGAAAGAAACTTGCTAATTTAGTGGTTTTACAGCCTCGATACTGCCTCACTTATTTGTTAGCTGAGGCTTGTACATTGGACATGGTGGCCTTGTTTCAGATCCACCTGTGACCAGAAACGTCCACTGACTTTCCCTTCTCACCCCAGTGCCATCCATCTCTAGCTAGTTAGCTGTGAAATCGCCTTAACATACTCCACTATCAATTTAGGAGTCTACAATCTCACCATGTTCCACCTGCAGATCGATGTGCCTCAGAGTGGAGACTGACATTCACAACGGCAGATGTACAGTGCAAAATTTGTCCATGCTACGTCAGTGGGCCACGAGTCCGATTCTGGGACAAGGAGCGCTCTCCTTCAAGGAGTGACTGGGAGTCTTTTGGGCTCCAGTAAAAAAATAAAATGAATTGGCACGACTGGCTCATTTGAGAGAAGACGTCCTCCTGAATTTTGAAATCTGACATGTATGATAGATGTTTTCGAAATCTAAAAGTCGTATTCCTATTAACTTCCAGTGTAGTGAGAGAGACTTTATCACTGCTACGTCATACCAGACGGATTTCTGCCTCCTTGAACGCCATCAACTCTGATGCGTATGAAAACATGAAATGATCCAGGGAATCACTCGGGTCACAAATATGAAATTGCATTTGTCACATGCGCCGAGTACAACAGGTGTAGACCTTAGAGTGAAATGCTTACTTACCAAAATGCTTACTAACCAACAGTGCTGTTTTAAAAAATAAAATAAAATAAAAATATAGTTAAGAAATAAAAGTAACAAGTAATTAAAGAGCAGCAATAAAATAACAATAGCGAGACTATATACAGGGGGGGGGGGTACCGGTTAGTTGAGATAATATGTACATGTAGGTAGAGCTATTAAAGTGACTATGCATAGAAGATAACAACAGAGAGTAGCAGCAGCGTAAAAGAGGGGGGGCAATGCAAGTAGTCTGGGTAGCCATTTTATTAGGCGTTCGAGTCTAATGGCTTATGGGTAGAAGCTGTTTAGAAGCCTCTTGGACCTAGACCTGGTGCTCCGGTACTCCTTGCTGTGCGGTAGCAGAGAGAACAGTCTATGACTATTGTGGCTGGACTCTTTGACCATTTTTAGGGCCTTCCTCTGACACCGCCTGGTATAGAGGTCCTGGATGGCAGGAAGCTTGGCCCCGGTGATATACTGAGCCGTACACACTACCCTCTGTACTCTGTAGTGCCTTGCGGTCATAGGCCGAGCAGTTGCCATACCAGGCAGTGATGCAACCAGTCAGGATGCTCTCGATGGTGAAGCTGTAGAACCTTTTGAGGACCCGTGCCAAATATTTTCAGTCTTCTGAGGGGGAGTAGGTTTTGTCGTGCCCTCTTCATGACTGTCTTGGTGTGCTTGGACCATGTTAGTTGGTTGGTGATATGGACACGAAGGAACTTGAAGCTCTCGACCTGCTCCACTACAGTCCCGTCGATGAGAATGGGGGGTGTGCTTTAGAGGTCGACCGATTATGATTTTTCAACACTGATACCGACTATTGGAGGACCAAAAAAAGCCGATACCGATTAATCGGCCGATAATTATTATTATATATTTTTTTGTAATAATGACAATTACAACAATACTGAATGAACACTTATTTTAACTTAATATAATACATCAATAAAATCAATTTAGCCTCAAATAAATAATGAAAAATGTTCAATTTGGTTTAAATAATGCAAAACAAAGTGTTGGAGAAGAAAGTAAAAGTGTAAAATATGTGCCATGTAAGAAAGCTAATGTTTACGTGCCTTGCTCAGAACATGGGAACATATGAAAGCTGGTGGTTCCTTTTAACATGAGTCTTCAATATTCCCAGGTAAGAAGTTTTAGGTTGTAGTTATTATAGGAATTATAGGACTATTTCTCTCTATACGATTTGTGTTTCATATACCTTTGACTATTGGATGTTCTTATAAGCACTTTAGTATTGCCAGTGTAACAGTATAGCTTCCGTCCCTCTCCTCGCTCCTACCTGGGCTCAAACCAGGAACACATCGACAACAGCCACCCTCGAAGCAGCGTTACCCATGCAGAGGAAGGGAAACAACTACTCCAAGTCTCAGAGCGAGTGACGTTTGAAACGCTATTAGCGTGCACCCGGCTAACTAGCTAGCCATTTCACATCGGTTACACCAGCCTAATCTTGGGAGTTGACAGGCTTGAAGGGGTGGGTATAATTTGTGGAATGTTCCAACAGGAATCTGTTCCAAAAAACGTAAAGTAAAAGGTTGCCAACCAACAACGCATACAAAGTAGCAACGTATACAAACCTAGCTAACTAGCTGCTGAATAGGCATCAACTCACCACGTAGCTTATCCGTAATGTTTGTCCATAGGCAACCAGAGTGAGGACAGACATTTTTCGGAATAAACGTGATGAGTGAAAAACGCAATGAAATAGACCACTCCCTACCCGGTATCTTATTCTGCAGCTATACAACTTTGTATGCGTTGTTTTTTGGAAACCTTGTTATTTACGAAGTTTTTGGAATAGATTCCTGTTGGAACGTTCCACAAATTATACCCACCCAGGTTGAAGTCATAAACAGCGCAATGCTTGAAGCACAGCGAAGGGCTGTTTGAATGAATGCTTACGAGCCTGCTGCTGCCTACCACCGCTCAGTCAGACTGATCTATCAAATCATAGACTTAATTATAATATAATAAACACACAGAAATACGAGTTTTAGGTCATTATGGTCGAATCCGGAAACATCATCTCAAACAAACGTTTTTTTCTTTCAGTGACATACGAAACCGTTCCGTATTTTATCTAACGAGTGGCTAAGTCTAAATATTCCTGTTAGGCATTGATGTTTATGGTTAGGTACATTGGTGCAACGACAGTACTTTTTTTGCAAATGCGCTTGTTAAATCAACACCCGTTTGTCGAAGTAGGCTGTGATTCAATGAAAATTAACAGGCACCGCATCGATTATATGCAACACAGGACACGTTAGATAAACTAGTAATATCATCAACCATGTGTAGTTAACTAGTGATTATGTTAAGATTGATAGTTTTTTATAAGTCTAATGCTAGCTAGCAACTTACCTTTGCTTCTTGCTGCCCTCACGTAACAGGTAGTCAGCCTGTTAATCCTTGTGGAGTGCAATGTAAGGCAGGTGGTTAGAGCGTTGGACTGGTAACCGAAGGTTGCAAAAACGAATCCCCCCTGAACAAGGCAGTTAACCCCCGTTTCTAGGCCGTCATTGTAAATAAGAATGTGTTCTTAATCTGACTTGCCTAGTTAAATAAAGGTGTAAAAAAAAAAATATATATCGGCAAATCGGTGGCCAAAAATACCGATTGTTATGAAAACCTGAAATCGGCCCTAATTAATCGGTCGACCTCTAGTGTGCTCGGTTATTCTTTTCCTCTAGTCCACAATTATCTCCTTTTGTCTTGATCACGTTGAGGGAGAGGTTGTTGTCCTGGTACCACACGGCCAGATCTCTGACCTTCTCCCTATAGCCAGTCTCGTTGTTGTCAGTGATCAGGCCTATCACTGTTGTCATCGGCAAATTTAATGGTGGTGTTGGAGTCGTGCCTGCTTATGCAGTCATGAGTGAATAAAGAGTACGGGAGTGGACTGAGCACGCACCCCTGAGGGTCCCCTGTGCTGTGGATCAGCGTGGCGGATGTGTTGTTACCTACCCTTACCACCTGGGGTCGGCCCATCAGGAAGTCCAGGATCCAGTTGCAAAGGGAGGTGTTTAGTCCCAGGATCCTTAGCTTATTGATGAGCTTTGAGGGCATTATGGTATTGAACGCTGAGCTGTAGTCAATGCATTCTCACATAGGTGTTCCTCTTGTCCAGGTGGGAAAGGGCAGTGTGGAGTGCAATAGAGATTGTGCCATCTGTTGGGGCGGTATGCAAATTGGAGTGGGCCTAGGGTTTCTGGGAAAATGGTGTTGTTGTGAGCCATGCCCAGCCTTTCAAAGCACTTCATGGCTACAGACGTGAGTGCTACTGGTCGGTAGTCATTTAGGCAGGTTACCTTAGTGTTCTTTGGCACAGGGACTATGGTGGTCTGCTTAAAACATGTTGGTATTACAGACTCGGACAGGGAGAGGTTGAAAATGTCAGTGAAGACACTTGCCAGTTGGTCAGCGCATGCTCGCAGTACACATCTTGGTAATCTGTCTGGCCCTGCGGCCTTGTGAATGTTGACCTGTCTAAAGGTCTTACTCACATCAGCTGCGGAGAGCATGAGCACAGTCTCCCGGAACAGCTGGTGCTCTCATGCATGTTTCAGTGCCATTTGCCTCGCAGCGAGCATAAAGTAGTTTAGCTCGTGTCACTGGGCAGCTCTCGGCTGTGCTTCCCTTTTTAGTCTGTAATGGTTTGGAAGCCCTGCCACATCTGACGAGCGTCAGAGCCGGTGTACTACGATTCAATCGTAGTCCTGTATTGACGCTTTGCCTGTTTGATGGTTCGTCGGCGGGCATAGTAGGATTTCATATAAGCTTCCTGGGTTAGAGTCCCACTCCTTAAAAGTGGCAGGTTTAGCTCAGTGCGGATGTTGCCTGTAATCCATGGCTTCAGGTTGGGGTATGTACCTACGGTCACTGTGGGGACGATGTCATTGATGCACTTTTTGATGAAGCCAATGACTGATGTGGTGTACTCTTCAATGCCATTGGAGGAATCCTGGAACATATTCCAGTCTGTGCTAGCAAAACAGTCCTGTAGCTTTGCATCTGCTTCATCTGACCACTTTTCAATTTTTTATTGATCTAGTCACTGGTGCTTCCTGCTTTAATTTTTGCTTGTAAACCGGAATCAGGAGGAAATAATTATGGTCAGATTTGCCAAATGGAGGGCGAGGGAGCGCTTTGAATGCATCTGTGTGTGGCGTAAAGGTGGTCCAGAGTTTTTTCCCTCTGGTTGCACATTTATCATGCTGATAGAAATGAGGTAAAACGGATTTAAGTTACCCTGCATTAATGTCCCCGGCTACTAGGAGCGCCGCCTCTGGGTGAGCGTTTTCTTGTTTTCTTATGACGGAATACAGCTCATTCAATGCTGTCTTAGTGCCAGCCTCTGACTGTGGTGGAATGTAAACAGCTACTAGGTAGATGGTGTGGTCTACAGCTTATCATGAGATACTCAACCTCAGGCAAGCAATAGCTCGAGACTTTCTTAGATATCGTGCACCAGCTGTTATTTACAAAAATACATAGTCCGCTGACCCTTGTCTTACCAGACGCCACTGTTCTATCCTGCTGGTACAGTGTATAACCAGCCAGCTGTATGTTGGTGTCGTCGTTCAGCCACTACTCCGTGAAGTTTAAGATGTTTGTTTTTAATGTCCCGTTGGTAGTTTAATTTTTAGCGTAACTCTTTTGTTTTATTCTCCAAAGATTGCATGTTTGCTAGCAGAATGGAAGGAAGTGGGGGTTTATTCGATCGCCTACAAATTCTCAGAAGGCAGTCCGCCCTTTGGCCACTTTCTCTGCCTCCTCTTCATGCAAATCATGGGGATCTGGGCCTGTTCCCGAGAAAGCGGTATATTGTTTGCATCGGGCTTGTCAGACTCGTTAAAGGGAAAAATGGTTTCTGCCTATCCATGCTGAGTAATCGTGGTCCTGATGTCCAGTTATTTTCGGTCATAAGAGACTGTAGTGGGAACATTATGTACAAAATAAGTTTTTAAAAAAAGCTAACAAACGAACAAAAAAACACAATTGGTTGGGGGAATGTATAATGTCTGCCATTTTTTTTCATGGCGCCGTTCCCCTATTCTGAAAATAACATTCAGAATGGGTGGCCCTTTAACAGGCTGGTGTAGTCAGTGCATTTTTACTGTTTATTTTCCATCCATCTGTCTCATCAAGGGGTGCAGGTCAGCGTTCTAAAAATAAGATGCGCTGAGAGACTAAATGAAATGAATGGCCGCTGACTTCTTTCAACATCTAGGGCCAGTTTCACTATGTGTATGTTACCATAAGAACACTGTGTGTCACACAGCCTGGGGTGAAATGTTTTAAGTAAACTTACCAGCACCAAGTCCCTTAGCCTTTCTACTCTAGATGGAAACATTGATTTCCCATGACTGTTAATATTCCTGTCTGTAGCTGTAACCTTTCTAAAAGGGGCCGATTTTAGGCTCGTTATCTCTGTATAAACATACCCAAATATTGGACAGAGGTCTGGTTTATGCTTTCTAATGCTGATCGTTTCAAAGTCGTAAATGGAATTCATAGACGATGCATACCCGTGCAAGCAGGCACTTGACGCTCCGAACCCTTCCCTAAATACTTTTATTAGGGAAGAGCTAGCCCCAGTGTGGATTCCCTGGGCCTGAACAGACATCCCCTGGTGAAGGCCTCCTCTTACTTCGAGGCAGGGTGCAGTCACCCCCAGACCCCCTGCCATTGTTGGGGTGGTCTGAGCTTCAGGGGAATAGGCAATGGGATTTGTCATTGTAATGAGATTAGGAGCTCCTCTTCAGAGAGGGAGAGTCTCAACCTGATTTGACTGTGGGTGCAGCACAGCAGGGCCTAACTCTTCAAATGGCTGCATGGAAGAATCTCACATACATGAAGTGTAGCCTACTTGAAACTCAAACAGAGATGCGGTGTCTCTTCCGCTTAGTGTGAATAAATGACAGGTAAGAGGCTGAATATTAATGTTAAAGGTGGGAGTCTGATCTAGCAAAATCAGTGAAGTGCTCTTTTCTCTCTGGCTGGAGACTTTAGTAAGTGGTTCCAACTTCAAACTAATCTAAATGGGTACACCAAATTGTAATTGAATTACTATGTGTTAATCTAATGGGCAGCCTGCATCTAGCCTACTGTTTTTGAGCACCTTTAGTTGTGTGCACGGTTGGCACATACTGTCCTTCTCACCATTTAAGGAGAGGTTTGGTCTGTGTACAGATCATTCCTTGTGGTAGTTATCTGCTGTAATCAGCCTGTGCTCTAAGCCCAGTGGGGTGACAGTTAGCTGTAGCAGGCTCCCCACAGGGACTCTTAAAGTCTGTGTCGTGACTACTTCCTGCCACAGCGTAATTCTTTGGTCGGCAGTCAGTGGCGTGTCTTCATGTACAAATAAGGCAAAAGAAGACAGATGGCACCAGCCATGTAGAAGCCTTCCAGGACTGACTGTGTGCTTGCCTGCCATGGTATCTCTTCCTGTTTTCATTATCTTTTAGTGACTATGGCAATTCTTTAGCCTGAATTGGTGATTCACTTTGCTGTAAGGTACTGTACGTTGCATGCTGTGCTAAAACAGGAAACCATTGCCTTTTGAAGCAGTTTATTGATCTTATGAAATATGAAGCTCCTGTTGAGTGTTACTCATGGTTGCTCTCCTGTTGCAACAGGAAGTGAGTTTACCATGCAGCCAACCAAGCAGTGCACCCTGTACCCTACCCAAATATGAGAATGAAGGAGACTTGGTGAGGAGGAAGATGGTCAGGATGGCGATTGCATCTACAGGAAGTTGCAGTCCCTCCATCAGACATTCCGTTCTCACAAACTAAGGCAACACCCCAGCTTCCTCAATCATTCAGTTTAAAGATATCTGACATGATTTTCACATCAGGGTTCAGTAGTGAGTGGGCGACAGTTACGCCAATTTAATAGAAAACAAATTGGATTCCCAAAGTCTCTGTGGTACCTGTATTATCTGTGCACATGCTAGATGATGTGTAAGGGCTTTTGGGGAGCTCTTCTTTGACCCTAATGGCTGCCAGTTGTGAAGTGCAACATGATTGAATCAGTGGCTGATGGGTTTCACTCTCAACCGCTTGTAACAGCTCATTATTTCAGTTTAATGGAGTTTTTCTGTCCGTTCCATCGCGTTCTAACTGAGCAGACCCAATGAGGAGCTGGATTTGTAGTGAACAACCAATATCCCTGTGGATCAGCGCTCTGTCCACTCCCCTTCAATGTGTGTGAATGTAGCCTAAATGTCCCCCTTTCTGCTGCACAGGCTTCATGGAAGGGCTGTAGCGAGAATATGGCGGTGCACAGTTGTCTGTCAAATGAGGAGCCCCCCCTCTGACTACCACCAATCTCCTGACATAGCAGTCAGGGTTTAGATGTCTGCAGTGGACTTTCCCAGAGAGCAGTCTGGCCTGCACACAAGCGTACACAGCCTTTTCAGTGCGTCTGCCTAAACTCATGTGTCTGTGTGTCGGTCTGTCTGCTAATTGACCTGCTAGTCCAGCTTCACGGCGTGGACGTCAATGTGGAGAAATTACTGAAGCCTGTCGGTCACATAGTTTTGAAGTATAATTCTTCACCAGGTGTGTTTGGAGCCAGGTGTGACAGCTGAGACCTAGGCGCCTTTCACCAATTGCTTGACCCATTTCTGCCCTGTGGACGTTCAGACTTTTGTGGCCTAGTTTCAAACCGACTGTAAGCAACTCCACAATGATCTGCTAGGTCAACATCTGTTAGCAATATGGCAGACAATATGATACCTGTCCTGCCCTCGTGGGTTTTGACAGGGAGTCCGTGCCAACAGTAGGGTCTAGGAGTTTGTGTATGTTGAAAGTAACTTGTTTGTGTACGGTATAATGCAGTTGTCATGGATAGGAATGAGTGTTCAGGGTCTCTCTGAGACAAGTTGAAGCAGGAAGTCCATGGATGTTTGTCAGAGTAGGGCTTTGGAGCCACGAGTAGAGAAATGAGACAGGCCTCCATTACATAAGGCCTTTAGTTCTATAGACCTGAATGGTGCTCTCTGTTAAGGCCAAGCTCTCACACTGAACTGTTGTAAGGTTCGTGAACAAATGGTTTTTTATTGACTCAAGTTGTACATCAGAATTCCAGATTAGTGATGTAGTGTAACACTGGCGTTGGTTGCTTTCTTAAACCTCTGTGCTGTGTGCAAGTCGAGAGCATCCTAAGGATGTCCGTAATATCATGCTTGGGGTTAATATTTGAAATGGTTGCGCTACCCTATGATTGTGTTCAGTGTACCTACTTACATGTCCAGACAGAAGGTAGCTGACCTGCCCTCTGGGGAGTACAGTACACTGACAGATGGAGCTGTCGGAGGGAGAGAGCGGGAGTGTGGAAACTACTGGGATGAGAGGGATATTATGGACATGGTATTGTCAATATAACAGGGGAAATCCTGAATGCTTAGACTTCTGTTGTAATAACACTAAATAGGAAAGTACTGAGGTTTACTCATTTTATTCCAGGACAACAGAAATGCCCCTGAAGATAAACCTGTCCAGCGCTCCAAAGTAAATATACCTCCATTATCACTCCCCCCTCCTCCTTTGTCCCGGTTTCAACCCAGTAGGACATTATCTTTTAATCACTATCCTTCTCCATTACCTGTCTGTCTGGCCCAGTGTGTCTCACCCTACTGAACTTTACTCAGATGTCATCCATAATGGAACTACAGTTTATAGACCAGTACATGTTTTCACATACTCTCAACAGCAACTCATTTCGATAGATTGGTTATCGACAACTCAGCAAGTTGATATGATGCCTCATTTCTCCATTGAAACACATGTTTGAAGTCATAGTAACGGTGTGGTTTTTGTTCATGTGCGTAGTCCTTCAGCTTCAAGACACCGAGGGAGGTGTGCTCGTCATGTGAGAAGACCGTCTACCCCATGGAGAGATTGGTGGCGAACAACCTGATATTCCACTCGGCCTGTTTCTGCTGCAAACACTGCAACACCAAACTCAGGTGAGACTCTCTCTCTCTCACTCCATATCAAACTGTGTTGTTCTTTTGTTTATATTCTGCCCCTCCCTCCCTGCAGCCTGGGCACATTTGCTGCCCTTTCGGGTGATTTCTACTGCAAGCCGCACTTCCAGCAGCTCTTCAAGAGCAAAGGCAACTATGATGAGGGCTTTGGCCGCAAGCAGCACAAGGAGCTTTGGACCTCCAAGGAGGGCGAGAACATAACAAAGACTGCGTAGCCACGCCTGTCTGTGTCCCAACCGTTCTCCCACGGGAAAGGCTATACGGACACTCCTGACCTGCAAACCGACTTTTATTTTCAGAATTGGTAAAGGTCAGGGTTGGTTTTAGATTTTGGGTAGTTTTGCAGGTCAGCAGTATCCTCCTGGTATTTCCCATCTCATCCCCAAAGCTGCCTCTTCTCCACCTCCAACATGTCATGAGGGGTGCAGTCAACGCTCCTGTGCGCTCGCTCCACATCATGGAAGACAGACACATGACCGGCCAGTCACGCCCCTGTCGCTTGACATTTTATTTAGTGGGGTGTTTATTCCTTTCATTTGGTTTTTTTTAGTATCATTTTTATTTTACATTTGCTCTTTTGAAATGGTTGATTGTGACCAAACTGCTTATTCACAAACCAGTGGTATGTTTTTGCTGTCCTTTTTGAGGACTACATTATCATTGTTTTCTTGTTTATTTTTCGGATAAATTTGCACCCTTTTGACACAACAGGCGCAGGGACTGTATGCTCAGGTGAACATATGGTTAGAGAAGCTGGAGTTCACTCTACGCTGTAGAGCATACTCAGGTCAGCCATACTGAGCTAGGTTCATTAGCTAGTTTGTACTATTTTATGACCTCTTTTTAGTTCCATATAGTCAATTAAATCTAACACCAATTTTTAAAGACCAGTCCTCTGCATTGCGGTAGCACCGGCGGAAGACAATTTGTGAGTTTGTCAGGGTTCACTTATCTGAGAAACAAACACGGTACAGTAAAACTGTCACACGTTCTCTCTCTCTCTGGGTACATTTAGTTGAACTCTGTCTTATTGTTCAAATGTGTTTTTGCTCCTATGATCTGAATGGCTGCTAGGTTTCAGTTCTGCATGTTTGTCCTGTACGAGTCTTAGCTGTATTACCTTTGGTCTGTACTGCCCTCCTGTGTTCTGGATGACTTTTTAAAACTAATCTGCTTCATTGACTCTTAATTTCACTTTACTGGTTTTAAAATGCACTCTTTGCTCTTATTTGCTGGGTTTGACTGTCATGCGATAAGTTGCTCTCCCTCGTAGAGGCTTTTTTTGTCTTTATTCTGAAAATGAGAAGTATCTCATAGGTGTTTGTACATAGCTTGTGCTTAGTGAACATATCGCACTATACTGTGCACATATGACCATGCATGTCAACCAGACAAGTCAATGTTAGATTGACAGGGAGCATAGCCTAACAGGAAACCACAAGTGTCACGCTAATATCCCTTGCTGCTTCCTGTCCATGCAGAGCTGTCTGTTAATGTACTAAATTGGGCTAAGTTGGTGTGTAAAACTAAGCGGGACTTTCGGATCTTTCAAGACAACTGTGAACTCTGGTGGGGGAACAATGTCAAATCCTGATGTCTGTGATCTGCCAGTTGGGAAAGTCGGCATTAGAAAGAGGCCAGAGTTCCTGACGCAGAATTATGAGTTGGATGACCGTTTGGGGGGAAAAATCCCATCAGCTTTTTCCCTGTTGTCTTGAATGCTCGAAAGTCTGAGAATTCTGTGTTCTGAATGCGGCAGAAATTCACATATGACTGGGAGGTCCTGACGGGGCCACAAGTGAAATCACATAATGTAAAAAAATATATATTATTGTGCTTCTCCAGTGACATCACATCTGCGAAAATATATATATAAAAATTGGGGGGGTTGGGGGATAAATACCTCATGGCTTTCTTGTCTCGACTGCATCATGTGATTCTGGGGGGGGGGGGGATTGTCAGTTTCGGTCTGCTGAACATGGTGGATCTCCCATCGACACCAATGTGATAGATAGCAGATGGGTCTGGTCTACTTTATTGGCTAATGTAACCAGAAAGATGGAGTGGGATGTCTCGCTGCTTCTTCATCTCTGATTTTGAGCACCAGGACCTAGTACTGTATGAGGAGTGGGTGCTAACAGGGAATGTTGTTTGACCTGGGGCATGTTCAGGGGAATTCCTACGCAGTGAGTAAAGCCCAGGCCTAGTGCCCTGAACCTGAGTAGCGCCTCCTGGTGGGAGAAGAGAGGTAGGAAATGCTTGAGTCAGTTCAGCCAGACCCAGTAAAGGCTTGAGATATTACATATCACACAATTGTCAATGAACACGTTTGCCCCCAGTAATTTCTTCTGTATAGCTTTTACTCACTTTTTAAGATGTGGGAGTGGCCTCGGGATGAAACGGTTGTGCTACAGGTATTTTTAGGTTGGCCTGTTCTACAGAGACACCTGCTTTGGCCAACAAACTCAATAGACAAGATTTTTATTTTCTTCATTCTTGCTTTAGAATGAGACTAAAGCCATTGAATTACATCATTTGGAAAGTATTCAATGCCACAACACTTGAATGACACAATGTATATTGTGATGGAAAGTTTACTGTGAATTATAAACTAGGTAGTTCGAGCCCTGAATGCTGATTGGCTGAAAGCCGTGGTATATCATACCACGGGTATGACAAATCATTTATTTTTACTGATCTAATTACATTGGGAACCAGTTTATAATAGCAATAAGGCGCCTTGGGGGTTTGTGCTATGTTGGGCATATACTACACCTCGGGCTTCATTGCTTAATCAGAGCATGCTGTGCAGAATAGAAAATAAAGCCTTAGGCCATGGTTTTAGCCATTTATTTGTAACATTATTGCTTTTTCAAAACAATTTTGTTATTTTTTTGGAGTGCACATACCTTTCTCCCTGTTCCAGCCTATCCCCTGTGAATGAAAATAATCTTTCTGCTTGTTTTCCACTTAGTCCGTGTGGTGGATATGAGTGGCTTTACTCAGCAAGAAGTTTATGTACCCACTCATCCTCCACTCTCTCCTGAATGCTTTTCATTTTTTCATTACATTTCCTCAAGTTGTAAAGTGATCTATTTGTTTTTAAGATTTTGTAACAGTCCTCGAGACCACCCAGAATGCTTTGTAACCAAGAACATCATATCAAATAACACTGTGTCCATATCGTCTGTTATGTGAGGAGTGTGCCAAGGTACAATGGCGTTATCCTGTGAATAAACTTTCTTTGTATAGAGAAACAAAGAAAGAAGGTGCACTTCCATACTGGTGCCAGGAGGCTCAGGTCTCTGAGCTGTGTGACTGTGTGTGTTCTGCGAGTCATGTAGTTGTGTGCAAAATTGGATGTAGACTTAACATTTATTTTTCAATGCAGGTGTCACTGTTGTCAAAATGTAAATGTATGCATTTAAAAACAAGAACATTCTGTATAACTTGACCTGTGGATGGTGGCCTTACAAGCAAAAGGACGTTTTGGCTCTTACTCGTCTTTCACCTCTACTCTCCTCTCTTCTTCTTTTGGATTATTACTCCAGTTAAATTGTGTTGTAGAAGAACATGATTATAAATAATGTGATTTGTGTCCCCTCCCTCCCCACCCACACATGCACACAAATGTATTTTGTCTGATCATTTTCTTTCAGTAGTTTATTAATTTTTTTACATGCTTTTGGAAAAATAAATGAAGATGCTGGTGTTGATAAGTGAGGTGGTTGTGTTTATTACATGATGAGTAAAGGCAGTACATATTTCATATTTGATACTAGTCATTTGTTGGGTAAATAGTAGGCCTTTTTTATGAAATGTATAGGAGCTAGTGTGTTTATTATATACTGTTATAGACTCTTTCAGATGCTTGACAACAGGAGTTGCCTGAAGAAAACAGAATAGAGCATCAATATTGTCTCCTACTGGTACAGATGTGTTATCTTAATTCGTCAAGTTCCATCACAGCAGGAAAATTATCCTGCAGCAACAGGACATTTTTATTATTAAGTGGATGATAATGAGTGAACATTTTTTTAGGGGTTGATACATATATAGGATCTTAAGTTTGATCACCCTGTTGGAGGAGAAATTTTAAACCTATAGTGTATTTGAGATTTTAAAATGATTCTGAAGTTTGTAATTTCCACTTTGAAATTTCAGCCTTGATTTTACATTACATTTTTCATAAGGGAAAATCAAGGCTGAAATTTCATAGTGGAAATGACAAACTTAAGAATCCTTTTAAAATCTCAAATACACTACACATTTTAAATGTATCCTCCAACAGGGTGATCAAATTAAGATCCTACATCTGTATCAACCCCTACAAAAATTTTCATTAATTATAATTCACATTTCCTGTTTGCTGCAGGATTCTGTTCCTGCTGTAGCAAACAGGCTCAAATTAAGATTCTACATCTGTAAATGTTTTGTTAGTGCAAATCAAGTCTGACATTTCAAAGTGGAAATTACAAACCTTAGAAGCCTTTTTAAACCTTGAATACATACAAGTTTGCATTTCCTACCATGCAGGAAAATTCTCTGAGAGAACAGACTGATCAAAATAAAATAGAACACCTGTAGTTTCTGTCACTTTTTATAGGCCATGTTGTTTTTTGCTATTGAACCATGGATTAAACACTATAAAGTATGGCTTTTTTGGCATCATTCATCAAGTCTTGCTGACCCTATACTTCTATGGAATAATCTACACTCACACAAACTATATTACAGCCCTGGGTGCAGATTTGTTAGACTCTATATTGAATTTAATGTGTCAAATGTCACTGAAGTTCATGAGTTCAGTCAAGTTGAAGTCAAATGCCATATCATTTTAATTAAGGGTACTATTTGGTCTTCATAATGGTATCTGCTCATGGTATTTATTGTCAGCGCTCTGTCTAAAAAGTCCTTATGTCATGGAGAACGCATAAGTGAAATTTGTAGGCCTTTACTTTTCATGCAGCCTACGTCATCAATGTACGTGTGGATGGTCGCAAGTCTGGTTTTGAGCGCGCCATTAATATTGTGCGCGCTACCAGGAGCAAGAAATCGACAGAGGACAGCGCGCCCCCGAGAAAAGCACGGAGTCGTTTTAGTTACTGTATGTTTTACCCAAATGGAACACAAATCTGAGTTATTATGATGCACCTTTGCCCATGACCAACCACTGCATTCAGAATATTGAATCATACGCCTACAAAGCATTGGGAATATACACCTTTTTCTCGTTTTGTAAGAAGCGTTCTATAGGGGTTCCGGTGACGGATTGTTTTTTCTGTCAGGAAATTGGTTGCATTAAAAATACATTTTACTTTATGTCGGTGAGCATCAGGACCTGAATTTATGGAATATCTTTCGTTCAAGTCTTCTGAACAGTTGGTGCATGTTTATCACTTCTATTGCACAAAGAAAGCACAGTTTTTTCCACTTTTGTTGAGTTCTTCCACTGCATATCGGGCACCGCGGAGATGGTAAAAGTTCAGTTATGCGCACAATATATTTTTTCGATAAAACCATCCGATCATAACTTGTTATCGATGCAAATATATTAATTGTGTGTGGTCAACTATGTGTTGCATCTGTGTCCTATAATTTTACATCATTATTCCGAAAATAATAGCCTGCTTTCGTAGTTGAATCTTCATCTCCCATCTCCACCATGTTGTGTGTTGAATTACATTTTTTTCACCTGATTTCTTTGTTATAAAAAGTCTGGTGCCTGTTTGCAGTTTATGGATTAATAATTATTATTCTGTATAGAGATGGAACAATACAGTTAGGAGAGAAAAAGGGCATAGAACAAAAAGGAAAAATCTGCAAATTTAGCAGGAAAAGAGGCCATCAAAATCACGGAAATCGCTTCGTCCTTTTCCTTTGGTGTACTATTACACTGTTGCAAATGGATTTCATAAAGGCAACACGGTTATTGTTACATCTTTTGTGTTAGTTCACCCTTTCCATGCTGACAAAATGTCACTGGGAAATATTGATTATTGAATAGAGAGAATTATGATGGCCTATGTTCGTTTTTTGTATTCTAGCCTGTAAATTGGGCTTCTTGTTCCACAATGAAATGCCATCGGACGTTTTTCTTTTTTGATAAAGTTTGGAAATATGGGCAAGTTGTCGAACGTTTTTGTGGTGACGGAAGGTTGACACTTTTCTTTTTGGTCACTTTCTGAGCGCAGTCTAATGTATCGGATTTTGGACTATATTTCTGTTAAATTAATTTGGCATTAGAGAAATCCAAATGTATACGCATGTACAGTGACGATCTCGATGTGACGACATTGTGTTTTCTAGGCCTACTGCTCATTAGAATTTATATTTACTGGCTAGTTTGTAACAAACTCTCCTGGACCAGCGCGCGCACTAGTGCCCCCGCACCTGGGGGCAACCCCACCATGGCACTCTCATCCCTCTGTATCTCGGTGTGGTTGTGTGAGTGAATCAACAACAAAGACTGGGGATCAAAGCTGAGGATGATGCTCTGGAGATAACGGTTCAAACTGACGCTGCAGCATTTCTCCTGAGCGACCCAGTTAGCAGTTGAAACAGGGCCCCCGCTAGAAGGAACGGCTCTCGTCTTCCAGACAGAGGTTAATCATCAGGGCAACAGCACAGGTGAGAGCTCATGCATATTCAACACATCACATCACAGAACAATTTAAAAAGGAATCCAACCTATAGAAACACTCACACCCTTATACGCTGAATATGGCTAAAGGACTCCACTCAATAAGCGCCACTCAAAGTGATATCATTTATTTTTTATCAAATTAATGAATAGTTAAGTGTCCTTAAGCCTCTTAAGGCCTAATTGTACATCACCTGTAATTCTCATAGTCTATGGTTTCTCTCTTTCCTCCATGACATTACTTGATCAATTGGACAGTCCCCAGTTCTGGTCCCCCTAGTCAAAATGAATTACTCCCTAAAAAGCAATGATGAAAACCAGCAGACACTGTGGCCCACAAGAACTGGAGTTTAGAATGAAACAGATGTAGGATCTTAATTTGAGCCAGTTTGCTACAGCAGGAAAATTACCCTGCAGCAACAGACAAAGTGAATTATTATGTGGATTATAAATAAAGCTGCAATATGTAACTTTTTTGGGTGGCCCAACCAAATTCACATAGAAATCTGAGTTATATATATGTCATTCTCATTGAAAGCAAGTCTAAGAAGCGGTAGATATGTTCTATGTGCACTATTTCTATGCTTCCCATTCTCTTGTTTTGTTTTTGCTTCCTTTACTTTTGGTTTTGTACACCAGCTTCAAACAGCTGAAAATACAATATTTCTGGTTATTGAAAATATATTTCACACTGGTTTAGATGGTACAATGATTCTCTAAAACATTGCTTGTTTTGCCACATAAACTGAAATTAGGCGAACTATCAGAATTTAAAAAAACAAAAAATGGCTTAGCAATTTCTGCATCTTGCTCCTTTAATGGACATTTCTGTAGTGGTTGATACATTTTTTGTTAGGGCAAAACAAGTCTGACCTTTCAAAGTGGAAATTACAAACTTTAGAATACTTTTTAAAACTGAAATACACTGCAAGTTTGCATTCCCTGCTGTGCAGGAAAATTCTCAGCAACAGAAGAGTGATGAAATTAAGATCCTACATCTGAACCAGTACAGGGCAGTTCTATGCATGCAACTTTGTCCAACTAACGTTTTGCAAGGGAATTTTCCTCCCTACAGAACTGAGTGGATGCATAAAGTTATGGAGAAATGACAAAGCATTGTGCAATATTATGATTCTGAACTTTCCCTTGATCCTCTGCCTCCTCTCTTTTCCCTCTGCCAGTACTCCTGGAGGTGGTAGTCAATCCATAAGTGGGGTTCCAGCTAACTCTGCTGGGAGGCTGTTTTGGATCTTTATTTTTGTTTTGTTATACAAAAAAACTTGGCAGACGGTACTCTGAGTTGCACCACTAGGCCGCACTACAAACTTTTATGGCAAGTTTTTACTCAAGCCTTGCAGTGCAGCTGTGAACATAGCAGGTCACCCCAACCCAGAGCACTTGAGCATGTTAAGCAAGGAGAGACGTGAAGCCAGGGACTGCTCAGTGTTTTTTGGATGTAAGGCACTGAGACAGAGCAAGGGCCGTGGTTGGGAAAAACAGCATTAGACTAAACACCTAAAAGCAGGCAGAGAGAAGTAGAGGGAGGAAAATCCATGTAAATCCGGTGAGTCCTGGAAATGCGATGCAAGTAAAATAAAGGGGGCACAGCTGACTGGGCTGGCAGCGTGCGGCCTCTCTCCTCGCTGAATTCTCCACATTCCTTGGGGACGGTAATTAAAATCAGGAGAGCGGGGGAGCAGAACGACAGACCTGAGAGGCCAGTCAATGTATAACAGAGATAGATAAGATGTTTGGTTGGTGGGTCCTGAAGCTATCTGCGACCCTGGGATTTCAATCCATGTTTTTATAGGAGGAGGGAGGGCCAATGGTAGCAGGCCTTTGGTTTGGGGGTACAAAGGGTAGACACGTTTAGTGTGTCTCTTGGGTGAGGAGAATGCGAGTGTGGCGAGGGGGCCAGACGGACATACCTGGCATTCCAGTGGGTGATTATTACCCAGAATTCCAAAGGGCCACTGAAGCGCTTCAGGTGCTGCTGCTGTTGCCCGTTTATACTTACACCCCTCTTCATCATACCACTCTACCTCCTCAGCCACTCACCTCCCATCTTCATCCTCCTCTCTTTCCTGTTGTTTATGAGGCAGGGGCAGGGTTGACATTTGGCACATGTGCAGTAGTGTATTTTTTACAAGAATGCTCAATCATCAGCACACCTGTTTCATTCCATTTCAACGTCCTCTCAGATTCTAATAACAACACATTTCATTCGGTTAATATATTTCACTCACCTTAGGGTCCAATGTGTTTCTGGGAATTTATATATGAACTTAGAGTTGAGATACAGTGCGCTAAGCCCCCTGGGCAGAGTGGCCAGGCATGCTCAGGTCATTGGGAGGTGACTGGTTATAACTGCTGTGTTGACACTAGTGCCTTCTGGATTGGGTTCCTCTCCTGACCGGCTCTAATTGGATCAATAATAGAACGATATTGATCAGAGAGACTAGAGAAGATTGAGGGGCTGACCTTATAAAAAAAAGGAACAGCAGTGTTTTGGGCAACACTTTACCTTACATAGGCAGTATTCTCTGATGATGAATCCAGTACGTGTAATAAAAGGAAGTAACGATACTATATAGTAATAACTAGCATAGCTAAATGATATTGTGCACCCCTACTGAGCACTATATTGGTGAGTTCTCAATATCTTTTTGTACTTACTACGTTGTTACAGTGTAATAAGACCAATGCTATTGTGCTGATTGTTACTGTAGTATAAGGCCCATATATGCGTCTGGTCCACTTTAGGTAAAGAGAATACTAAAATACCCTTTCACTTACCAAAGAAAGCACACATTTTCCAAGCACACTAACCTCTGCTGAATTATAGGCTTATAGTTGTGTCAGTGTTTTTTGAATTCCAAGGTTTCTTTGTCATAGATATGGCAACCTACTCCACTAAAGGACATACGAGAGTCTCTAATGCTGTTGTCTTCTTGGATACACTATACACGTTAATACTTTACCTTGTCAAGGGTTATGGTAAATCAGGGAAAAATGTATACCTGGCACAACTCTGTCATCCTTTTTAGGAGAATATTGCCCTCTTAACATTAACAGTGGAGTTATGACGTGGTTGAATGAGTGTTTTATGGCTCATGCAGTCGGAGAAGTTTAAAGCTGTCAGAATATTCACAGTAAAACTTTTTCACGTGCTTCGTGCCAGATCTGTCAGTGCCAATGGAGCTCAAGTTTCAGACCTTTACAACTCTCACTTTTTCTCATGTGCAAAGTTTCTCTCTGTCACACACACACACACACACACTCACACACACACACACAAACACACAGCTCCAGTGCTTTTTAAATTGCCGCTTCCTGATCGGCCTGGCCTCGTCCCAGAAAAGTAATTTTAGTTTATGTTCCACGCTTTCCTTGAGAAATGGATGGTACTTCAGAAATTACATTTTCTTATATACATTCTCCATGCACCCTATCTTTAAATGCATTACAAACCATTTAGTATGTTTATATCAAAGATAAACAGAATGTTTTTTTAAGGACTGATGATGTCGTACACTTCACACTAAAATATCATGTTTTGCCAGTGCTACAAAATATGTTGAGCATTAAGATGATGAGTACGATGATGACAACAGCAGCTTAGGTTCTGAAATATATCCCCCATGGTAACATATTGGTGCTTTCCCTGCAGGATGTTGATGGGTGGCACTGCAGAGTGAGGAGTCTGAAGAGCTGAAGATCTCTGAAGGTGGTTGGCTTAGACAGCGCTCACACACACATCGCCAAAATGAGTGAGTTCCTTGTGTTGATTATGATGATGTTGGAACACACATATATACGTCATAAATGTACACTCAGATGAACACACACACACACACACACACACACACACACACACACACACACACACACACACACACACACACACACACACACACTATTCCCCAGCCTCGGGCCTCTGTGAGTTGAGCTGAGCTGATTTTCCAGACGCTGGCCGGGCCGGCAGGTGAAGGATTGATTTTCAGTGTTATGGAGACGGGGCTCTGGTTCTCTCTCCTGCCCTACTGCTGTGTGATGTCTGTCCAAACTACACTCGGGGAATATTTCCCTTCGTGAGCTAACACAGCCAATTCAGAGATCACTCAGAGATCAAACATGGGAATAGAAATATCAAAAACACTGCAGTCTGTCCTCTCACTGGCTCCATTACCCTGTCGCTAGCTGAACACTCTCAATGTGGGTTTATATAAAAACACACATTTTCTGTGTACACAACTAGAAGTGGGATTTATATGGCTACATGTGCATGCGCGCGTACACACACACACACACACACACACACACACACACACACACACACACACACACACACACACACAATTACACTTCAATTTGATCTCATGGTAAATGTGTGTTTCCACCAACTGTTCTCCCCTACAGATGAGCGTCAGGCTCTCCACTCCATAATGAAGGACCTAGTGGCCCTCCAGATGACAAGGCGCCAGCCTGGGCCCTCTTATGACACGGGGAAACCCAAGACTCTGCCCAACCCTGTCCCTGCCCCTGCTAAGAGACAGGTAAACAATCTACCACCCCACACAGTCAACAACACACACTCTCCTCAGACAGGCATGTCATCATCATCTCTACATGACGTCTTGTTTCCCTTCACGACCCCATCATGACCCTGTGACCTCCCATGACCCCTCTTGACTGGGCTTCTTCTTTACTTTCTCAGGATGATGTCAGAATAAAGTTTGAGTTCAGTGGAGAGAGGAGGTGAGTGGGTTTTCTTGTTTTTGGATGTGTGTCTTTGTGTGTGTGTGTGTGTGTGTGTGTGTGTGTGTGTGTGTGTGTGTGTGTGTGTGTGTGTGTGTGTGCTTGTTTTATCACGTTTTTGTCTGTGAGAAGAGCATGGTCAGCTCGGCTCAAACGCACTCCAGATCTCCAGTCAGAATGGTATGTGAAGCGGAGAATGGAAAGGGAAAGGACTGCGGTTTAGCTCTGGCAGCCAGCAGAAACCACAGCTATGTTAGGTGTGCTTAGAGGAATCTGCACACACTGGAAACGGAATATGTTTGTAAAAGTGTGTGTGCACGCTTGTGTTGCAGATCTAAAGAGGATAAAGTTTCCAGACCGACACACTTTTTTTTCCTTCTGTCTGTTTGTCTGTCCATCTTACCCACTGTTTGTCTACATCTTTTTTATTTGTGCAGGATACTGATGTTTGGGAGGCCTGTGCAGTTTGAAGAAATCCAGCAGAAGGTTAAAACTGTCTTTGGCCAACAGCTAGACTTGCACTATATGAACAATGAGGTACAGCTAACCCCACATCTCTTTCTCTGCATTTCTCACCTACAAACACTCTCTCAGACAAACACCAACACAATGCATACACACACAAACACTGGCCCTCACAGCAACCCACTTGATGTAGGTAACGTTTACGGCCAGTTTCCTGGACATTTAGTCCTAAGTACTAAGATGCATGTTTAATGGAGATTCTCCCTTAGTGTCTCTGTGTTTTGGTTGAGTCCTCTCTGTGTGCTGTGTGTCCAGCTGTCCATCCCTCTGCGTGGTCAGGACGACCTGGACAAGGCCATTGACCTGCTGGACCGCAGCTCCAAGATTAAGAGCATCAAGATCTTGCTGCTGACGCAGGAGCAGTGCAATGTACTACTACTACACACACACACACGCACACACAGACACACACACACAAATACACAGACATACAGAAATAAACACACACATTAAGCAATAAGTTGTTATTAAAATCATATGTAATGGGGTAGTGTGTACAGTCTATATGTGGACACTGACCACACCCCTCTCATCCTACCCCTAGGCCTCCCCATCCCCCTCCCCCTCTCCCTCTCCCTCCTCCCACCACACGGTGAGTAAGCAGGTGAGGATCAAAGCCTCCCAGTCCACGGGGGATGTCAGCACGGTGTACCAGCCCTCCACGCCCAGGGGGCGCCACCTCTCCACCAGTGAGTATGAACAAGCAGATTCAACTCATAGCTGCTTCCTCTATTCTACTGCCTTTGCTTTCAACATCCTCTTTCTCCATTTCTCTCGCTATATTTTGTTTTTACAATAGAAAGGGAAGGGTAGTGGTATCTCTCAATATGGAGAGACAGTAATGTTGTATATTGTCTGGTTTGGTGTTTGTCATGTCTTGCTCTTTTAACTAATTTAGTTTGCTAGCTTTCTCTTTGTCTCTCTCTCTATCCCCCCACTCTCTCTCATTTCCACCCCCCTATCTCTCTAGCTGCTGTTGTTTCTCTGGCTTCCCCTCTTAGCAGTAGGTCCTCTTCCTCTTCCTGTCAACCATCACTGGCTGCTCTACAATGGCCTGCTGGCCACAAGCCAATCAGATTTAGAGACACTATTAGCATGGCGGGCCAATGGCCTGGTTTTAGAAACATTGACTGTTTTGGGAGAAGGTTGAAATTAGTGCTGCGTGAGGGAAACTGTACAAATCCTAAATTCTCTGCAGATCCGTCGCCTGAGGCAGAGTTACATTTCTAACAGTCACATTATTAATCATTTAGATATTTTTCCCCTCATTTCATTCTGTGTTTGGAGAGAGAGAGAGATCATATCTGTTATCAGTGTTAGAGATGTATCTTCTTTTCTCCCACATAATCCATTGTTGAACTTTTTTTTGTATATATATATTTTTAATTTAGCAGATTCTCTTATTCAAAGAGACTTACATGAGCAATTAGGGTTAAGTGCCTTGCTCAAGGGCACATTGACATATTTTTTCACCTAGTCTGCTCAGGGATTCGAACCCGCGTCCTTTCGGTTACTGGCCCAAAAGCTTTTAACCACTAGGCTACCTGTCATTGATTTTGGTACACTCAAATCCCATTATCTCATGTATTGATTTCCATTGGTTTAGAACAGTGTAATATGGCCAAGTCACAAGTCCTATTTCTTATCCTCCTCCTCCTCCTCTCTCCCGTCCCAGGCTCTCAGAACACAGGCCGTAGCTCCCCCCCTCCTGGCTATGTCCCTGAGCGGCAGCAGAGGATCGCCCGCCAGGGCTCCTACACCAGCATCAACAGTGAGGGAGAGTTCATCCCAGAGAGCGACCAGTGTGTGAGTCATTGCACTGTACACAAACAAGTGCACGAACACATACAAACACACACACACACACCGTTGGGTTAATACTGTGTCTCCTCTCCCTAGGTGCTGGACCCCTGGAGCAGTGCAGAGAACTCTGTCTCAGGAAGCTGCCAGTCGCTGGACAGTAGCTCAGACAGGTGAGTGCAGGGCTCTACCCCACATTCTACCCAGGGGTGAAAGTTAGCCAGTACGGCGTCCCAGCAAAATAAAAAGTGGGTGTACTCCGTACTGGTAAAACATGAGCCTATCACTATTAACACAAAATCGCAAGAAAACTATAGGCTATTATGGCATTATTTAACATGACCTAATGTCAGGTACATGAAAAATGAGTGAATAGACTTGAAACCGGGTGGTTTGAGGAGAACACTTACATGCCTTGGAGATGAGAGGCCGAGACCAAAACAACCGCGGACAAGGTGGAGATGAGTGGCCGAGACCGAAACAACCGCGGACAAGGTGGAGATGAGTGGCCGAGACCGAAACAACCGCGGACAAGGTGGAGATGAGTGGCCGAGACCGAAACAAGCGCGGACAAGGTGGAGATGAGTGGCCGAGACCGAAACAACCGCGGACAAGGTGGAGATGAGAGGCCGAGACCGAAACAAGCGCGGACAAGGTGGAGATGAGAGGCCGAGACCGAAACAAGCGCGGACAAGGTGGAGATGAGTGGCCGAGACCGAAACAAGCGCGGACAAGGTGGAGATGAGTGGCCGAGACCGAAACAAGCGCGGACAAGGTGGAGATGAGAGGCCGAGCCCGAAACAAGCGCGGACAAGGTGGAGATGAGAGGCCGAGACCGAAACAAGCGCGGACAAGGTGGAGATGAGTGGCCGAGACCGAAACAACCGCGGACAAGGTGGAGATGAGAGGCCGAGACCGAAACAAGCGCGGACAAGGTGGAGATGAGTGGCCGAGACCGAAACAACCGCGGACAAGGTGGAGATGAGAGGCCGAGACCGAAACAACCGCGGACAAGGTGGAGATGAGTGGCCGAGACCGAAACAACCGCGGACAAGGTGGAGATGAGTGGCCGAGACCGAAACAACCGCGGACAAGGTGGAGATGAGTGGCCGAGACCGAAACAAGCACGGACAAGGTGGAGATGAGTGGCCGAGACCGAAACAAGCGCGGACAAGGTGGAGATGAGTGGCCGAGACCGAAAACAACCGCGGACAAGGTGGAGATGAGTGGCCGAGACCGAAAACAACCGCGGACAAGGTGGAGATGAGTGGCCGAGACCGAAACAAGCGCGGACAAGGTGGAGATGAGTGGCCAAGACCGAAACAAGCGCGGACAAGGTGGAGATGAGTGGCCAAGACCGAAACAAGCGCGGACAAGGTGGAGATGAGTGGCCAAGACCGAAACAAGCGCGGAAAAGGTGGAGATGAGTGGCCAAGACCGAAACAAGCGCGGACAAGGTGGAGATGAGTGGTCAAGACCGAAACAAGCGCGGACAAGGTGGAGATGAGTGGCCGAGACCGAAACAAGCGCGGACAAGGTGGAGATGAGTGGCCAAGACCGAAACAAGCGCGGACAAGGTGGAGATGAGTGGTCGAGACCGAAACAAGCGCGGACAAGGTGGAGATGAGTGGTCGAGACCGAAACAAGCGCGGACAAGGTGGAGATGAGTGGCCGAGACCGAAACAAGCGCGGACAAGGTGGAGATGAGAGGCCGAGACCGGAACAAGCGCGGACAAGGTGGAGATGAGTGGCCAAGACCGAAACAAGCGCGGACAAGGTGGAGATGAGTGGCCGAGACCGAAACAAGCGCGGACAAGGTGGAGATGAGTGGTCAAGACCGAAACAAGCGCGGACAAGGTGGAGATGAGTGGCCGAGACCGAAACAAGCGCGGACAAGGTGGAGATGAGTGGCCAAGACCGAAACAAGCGCGGACAAGGTGGAGATGAGTGGTCAAGACCGAGGCGCACAACCAACAGTGGATGCATCAATTCAGGCTACAAGTTTAGGCCTAATGACAATGTAATTAGAATACATGTAGGTGTTTTGTAACAGATGTCTCTTTCCATTCATCAGTGCACTGTTGGGATTTGGATTCTGGAATTATTTTGTGAGTGGACGAACGTGTACTGTTAGCCTACAGGACCGCTTTTTTGAAGTGATTGTTTGTTTGACAATCAGATGAAAACGTCATGACTGGTTGTGTTTATACCACATTAAAAGGCATAGGCGGTGTGTCCATAAGGCTAAGGGAAGCTTTCACTGAAGTAAATTGAATTAAATTGCCAAAATTATATAGCCTAATTAGCCTACTCCTGTCTATACAGAAATAAATAAAATCATAAAAATAGGCTACTACACCAGAAAGCATGATTTGGCCACAGAGGATCATTAGTTTATTTGTGTTTTGTATAGCCTACAGTTGGAAGGGCCTGCAATTTGGGCAGCATGTGGCAAATACCAAATTTGAGTTGCAACTGTCAGTGAAAAGCAGAGAGACCCAGGCAGACGATATAAAAAAAATTGAATTGCGGAAAAACTGTTTGGAAAGCAAATGGCTATATCTGTGAAGAGATTGAGCAAACAGTAGCCTATCTTTTTTTAACTAGGCAGGTCAGTTAAGAACCCGTTGTTATTTACAATGATGGCCTGGGTTAACTGCCTTGTTCAGGGGCAGAACAACAGATTATTACCTTGTCAGCTCGGGGATTCGATCCACCAATCTTTCGCTTACTGGCCCAACGCTCTAACCACTAGGCTACCTGCCTCTCTTATTGGTAACAGTGGAGAACATCGTCCGTATCCCCGGTCAGTGTGCATATTCACTCTATCATTGTTGGGTCAGTGCCACTTTTGTTTGTTTTTGGACAATAATTTCCTCCTCCAGGTTAGATGTACTATATTGTATTTTATGTTTCCCCTTTTCGTAGGCCCATTATATGGATGATCAGACAACGTTGTTTTAATTGATCAGATTGTCAGTTTCAGCAGAGTAGGCTACCCTGCAATTTTTGTTATATAAAAAAAATATTCTGCTAATGTCACCAGTCATAAAGAGTGTAGCAGAATAGCATGAAAGGACAACATTTTCCTGTGCATGGAAAGGAGGAGAAGTGTATCTGATATTGTGAAGGTTGTGCGCTACTGGTACGAAGTCAGGTGCAGGAGAGCAGAGAGTTGTGATCAGGCCCACTTTATTTGGCAGAAGCACAAAAGACAGACGCAACTGCGTCCAAAATCCTCCAAAATCCGCCGCCTGAAATTATGACTATCCTATCCAATCTAATCATCACATTAGGAATAGTAGGCTATCTTTAATAAGTCTGCAAATGTGAGGATGGATGGAATGCTTTATTATAAAAGTACGTTTTTATGGTGAAAATTAGCTTCCCCAAACTTGAAACACATGTGTTGCCTATGTTAACAGGTCTAACACGGTCCTCTCGAGTGGCACGGTGGTCTAAGGCACTGCATCGCAGATCCCAGGCTGTGTTACAGCCGGTAGTGACTGGGAGACCCATGAGGTGGCTCACAAATGGCCCAGCGTCGTCTGGGTTAGCGGAGGGTTTGGCCAGCCGGTATTTCCTTGTCCCATCGCATTCTAGTGACTCCTTGTGGCGGGCCCAGCGCCTGCAAGCTGACTTCGGTTGCCAGCTGGACAGTGTTTCCTCTGACGCATTGGTGCGGCTGGCTTCCGGGTTAAGTGAGCACTGTGTCAAGAAGCAGTGTCGTTTGGCAGGGTCTTGTTTCGACCTTCGCCTGTTCGTAGGGAGTTGCAGTGATGGGACAAGACTGTAACTACCAATTGGGGATAATTATTAAAAAAATAAAAAACTGGTATGACATTAAAAGTGATATGACAAATCTTTACTAGACCCACTGAGATCATATTTGAAATTAATAAGGATTCTATATGTAATGATATAATTACACCTATAAAAAAAAGGGTGTGCGCGCTTGGGTGTCTGGTACTGGTAATAAATTAAATCTACTTTTACCCCTGATTCTACCTCACACGTACACAATACTTGTACACAATACTTGACTTTGGTTATAAAGACAGTGTATGTATTTTGAGGAAGCGATCAGTACCTCTCACTCTCTCTTTATTTGTCCTTCCTCCCAGCCCCTCCCTGAGGAAGTCACGCATGCACCGAGCCAAGAGCTACCCTGATAACCGGCAGCAGGACAACGTCTCAGGTGGGTGCCCAGGAGGAATCCTGATATCACTAAATAAGATATAGATCCTCACTGTAATGGAAAACTGTCATTTATACAGTAATTTGAGGTATTAACAACAGTTAAAAACATTGAAAGTTTTACTGTAGCATCCTGTAAATTATGGGGAAATTGCTGTATTTCGAATGGTACTGTAATTCCACCCCACAAGTACAGTACCGTACTGTATCTTTAAAGCGTCAAAAACCTTATGACCACTAGTGGGTGCATGGTATTGTTGTCTCTGGCTTATTACTATATTTTGAGGCGTGCCTTGTAAGAGGCTATATTTGTTGCACCCGTGAGTGAGAATGCTGTACCAATTTTACTCTTACGTGGTTAAAGTGGCCCATCAATAAAACATTTCTAGGGGCGGATTGGAGTGGCAGCAAATGGTTGAGCATTTTTCCATGTCCTTTTGGTCTGTTTTGACCTGTAGTCGCTGCCAGTTTGGAAGCCTTTGTTAAGGCCTCTAGAAGTGCAAGTGATATAAAGCACCAACTATGAATTAATATGATGTAATGTGTAAACACTTAGCAGCCAACTGGCTTGCACCAATCCCATGTAATTACAGTAAAATACTGTCATCCACGCATTCATTCATTAATTCCGATTACGGTAGCATTTCGTTTTTTACAGTATAATACAGTCAATTTTATGATATTTTACTTTGTGTCATTACACAGTACTTGCTTTGATACCATATTACATTAGGTGTACGGTAATATCAAATACAGAATTTTACTTGCATCCGAGCTGCCTGTAAGCTACTGTCAAATTCACGGTAACCCCTTTACAGTGCTGGCAAGAGAACCGCTCTCAAGCCCCTTAGCAACAGGCCTAAACCACAATGCAGCTCCTAGCAACAAAGCAACACTGTAGTCCCAAGCAACAGCACAGAGCATCAAGGCAGCTCTTAGCAGCGGAGCCTCACGTGAATGCTGTATGACTGAGCTGAATCCTGTTGTAGTCTAACCTTCACCCTCTCTCTCGCTCTCTTTACTCCTTCCTCCCTCTCAGACCGGGAGAACCATGTGTATGATAAGGTGGTGGGGAAGGGAGGGACATACCCCCGCAGGTACCATGTCTCCCTGCATCACAAGGACCATAGTGAAGGTAGGGGCACTGTTCACTGTTCCTCTCACCAAACCACTTTGTGCCATATTACTTTGTATTTGACCTTTTCCCTGACCCCTCTCTTGAACCATCTCCTTCTCTTGGTCTCTTGGTTCTTCTCTCATCACTCCTTCACCCTCAACTCTCCTCTCATCCCCCCAGGTCGGAGGACGTTCCCACGGATCCGTCGCCCCCAGGGTAACCTGTTCACCCTGGTACCCTCACGGCGCTCCCTCAACGGCAGCGAGGAGAGTCTGGGCAGCTGGCAGCTAGTGGACAAGCAGGGCAGGCTCCGCCCACAGGAGCGCCCCGTCGCCCACAAGTGTGAGTCCCAACCCTGCCTCTTCATCTTATATTTACATATATTACACATATTTTACATATATTTTATAGTTATTAGAGATTTCCTACTAATAAATCTATTTTTGTATCCTACACATTTAAAATAAGGGAGTTAGTTTGTATGATGAATGCAGTGTGTTCTGAGAGTATGGTGTCATGTTTTCTATATGAAGACGATGATATGTATGGTGTATGCCCCTCCCTCCACAGCCCCCAGTGCTCCAATGACGTGGAGGCGGGGCAAGCTGCTGGGTCAGGGGGCGTTTGGGAGGGTTTACCTGTGTTACGATGTGGACACGGGACGGGAGCTGGCCGCCAAGCAGGTGGTGTTTGACCCGGACAGTCCTGACACCAGCAAGGTGAGACAGCAGGGGATGCCGGAACAGTATGCTACTACACAGATTGTTTTCTGCTTTTATATCAAAGTCTACTGTTGACAGCCAGGCTACTGTAATGTATTTATGCCAAGATGACTCAGACTCCCCAGCCTGAAGGAGAACTCTGTATGACTTGAGTTCCCGTGTATTGTTAAAGATTGGTGCAGAGAGGCTTAGCCTGGAGCACCTTTAGCCTGGAGCAATGCCAAGAATGAGGTAATGTGTTCAGCAAGCTACTTTACTCTTAAGAGGCGATTGTGGAGGAATGCAGTATGGTGCTGTGTTTAACCTGACTGAGTTTTACGAGCAAATTGTTGGTCAACTGTCTTAAACACAAAAGGCGATATTCAACGATCTGTGGTCAGGAATCAGATAAACTCATGCTCTGAATCACTAACACAGTCAAATCCTGACTGAGTGCTCATCTCTGTCTCTGAGAGCAATGAACTTTGAGCAGATTCAAGGGACTTTCTTTCCTTTCTCTCTCCCCCCTCTTTAATGTCTTTTCCTGTCTGCCACAGAGAAAACATGCACTGTCACTTCCTGTATCTGAGTGGAGTATTTGCAGGGGGTGAGAAGGGGGAGAGTAACAGAGCCAGCTTTTCCTTGGCCTCCAATCACCCCTTAAACTCCCCTCGTCTCTCTCGCGCTCTCCCTCTTGCTCCTATTCTTTCTCTCCCATTCTCTCTCTCTTTCTCTCTCTCTCTCTCTCTGTCTCTCTCTGTCTCTCTGTCTCTTCTCTCTCTGTCTCTCTCTGTCTCTCTGTCTCCTCTCTCTCTGTCTCTCTCTGTCTCCTCTCTCTCTGTCTCTCTGTCTCTCTCTGTCTCTTCTCTCTCTCTCTCTCTGTCTCTCTCTCTCTCTTCTCTCCCTCTCTCTCTGTCTTTCTGTCTCTTCTCTCTCTGTCTCTCTCTGTCTCTCTCTCTGTCTCTCTCTCTCTCCCTCTTCTTCTCCGTCCTCTCTCTCTCCTGCTCTCTCCATCTCTCCTCTCCCTCTGCTGTCTCTCTCCTCTCTGTGTCTCTCTCTCTCCTCTCTCTGTCTCTCTCTGTCTCTCTCTCTCTCTCTGTCTCTCTCTCTCTCTCTCTGTCTCTCTGTCTCTCTCTTCTCTCTCTCTGTCTCTCTCTCTCTCTGTCTCTGGCCCCCCAGCCTGCAGCGGATGTGTCACGGTTGTCTCGGACCAGTGGAGATGTGGAATCAGGAGCAGGAGACAGAGGGCCGGAGCAACTGTGTTTTAATAATAATAGGAAAAATGCAATAGCCGTAGGGCACAGGGCGCGTGGCGAAGTCCGCCAGGGGAAAACACTTTTCCCAAAAGAAGCGCACTGAAAAAAAAAACAGCGCACGGGGCGCAGCCCGGCAATATAATGTATACTAACAGGATACAATCACAACTGTCCTGAGTGAACAATAAACAATCCCGCACGAGAACCCCAACTGAAAATACACACTAAATAACCCCCCACTAATGACAAACACAAAACAGGTGCGGGATAGACAGACAAAACCAAAAGACACAGAAACAACGATCGGTGGCAGCTAATAGGCCGGCGACGACGACCGGCGAGCGCCGCCCGACCGAGGAGGGGCGCCACCTTCGTTAGATACTGTGACAGGATGTTAATCCGTTGTTGTTGTTTTTATCTATTTAGTGGGTCTTTGTGTTGTGCATACTTTGTATATACAGTGAGGGAAAAAAGTATTTGATCCCCTGCTGATTTTGTACGTTTGCCCACGGACAAAGAAATGATCAGTCTATAATTTTAATGGTAGGTTTATTTGAACAGTAAGAGACAGAATAACATTAAAAAAAATCCAGAAAAACGCATGTCAAAAATGTTATAAATTGATTTGCATTTTAATGAGGGAAATAATTATTTGACCCCCTCTCAATCAGAAAGATTTCTGTCTCCCAGGTTTCTTTAATACAGGTAACGAGCTGAGATTAGGAGCACAGTCTTAAAGGGAGTGCTCCTAATCTCAGCTTGTTACCTGTATAAAAGACACCTGTCCACAGAAGCAAGCAATCAATCAGATTCCAAACTCTCCACCATGGCCAAGACCAAAGAGCTCTCCAAGGATGTCAGGGACAAGATTGTAGACCTATACAAGGCTGGAATGGGCTACAAGACCATCGCCAAGCAGCTTGGTGAGAAGGTGACAACAGTTGGTGCGATTATTCGCAAGTGGAAGAAAGACAAAATAACTGTCAATCTCGGCCTGGGGCTTCATGCAAGATCTCACCTCGTGGAGTTGCAATGATCATGAGAACGGTGAGGAATCAGCCCAGAACTACACAGGAGGATCTTGTCAATGATCTCAAGGCAGCTGGGACCATAGTCACCAAGAAAACAATTGGTAACACACTACGCCGTGAAGGACTGAAATCCTGCAGTGCCCGCAAGGTCCCCCTGCTCAAGAAAGCACATATACATGCCCATCTGAAGTTTGCCAATGAACATCTGAATAATTCAGAGGACAACTGGGTGAAAGTGTTGTGGTCAGATGAGAACAAAATGGAGCTCTTTGGCATCAACTCAACTCGCTGTGTTTGGAGGAGGAGGAATGCTGCCTATGACCCCAAGAACACCATCCCCACCGTCAAACATGGAGGTGGAAACATTATGCTTTGTGGGTGTTTTTTTGCTAAGGGGACAGAACAACTTCACCGCATCAAAGGGACGACGGACGGGGCCATGTACCGTCAAATCTTGGGTGAGAACCTCCTTCCCTCAGCCAGGGCATTGAAAATGGGTCATGGATGTGTATTCCAGCATGACAATGACCCAAAACACACGGCCAAGGCAACAAAGGAGTGGCTCAAGAAGAAGCACATTAAGGTCCTGGAGTGGCCTAGCCAGTCTCCAGACCTTAATCCCATAGAAAATCTGTGGAGGGAGCTGAAGGTTCGAGTTGCCAAACGTCAGCCTCGAAACCTTAATGACTTGGAGAAGATTTGCAAAGAGGAGTGGGACAAAATCCCTCCTGAGATGTGTGCAAACCTGGTGGCCAACTACAAGAAACGTCTGACCTCTGTGATTGCCAACAAGGGTTTTGCCACCAAGTACTAAGTCATGTTTTGCAGAGGGGTCAAATACTTATTTCCCTCATTAAAATGCAAATCATTTTATAACATTTTTGACATGCATTTTTCTGGATTATTTTGTTATTCTGTCTCTCACTGTTCAAATAAACCTACCATTAAAATTATAGACTGATCATTTCTTTGTCAGTGGGCAAACGTACAAAATAAGCAGGGGATCAAATACTTTTTTCCCTCACTGTATCTCCATTTCCCTCCTCCGCTCTCTCTCTCTGTGATGGGATCTCTGTGGCCATATTCTCTGAGGTAAACAGAGGAACTGCTTTTGAGGAACTGGACTGTTACCACTAATGTCCTATCTGCAGAGAGAGCTGGTCTGTGTGTCTGAAATGCTTTTTCCATTTGTCAGATTTTTTAGTTGTCTTTGTATAGCTTTTGGTGGACAGATGACTCATTCATATCATGTAATGTTGAGGATTTGTTGTTGTTGTTTTCGAGTACAACAACCCTCAACCTGTTGTTCCCTGTCTGTCTGTCTGTCTGTCTGTCTGTCTGTCTGTCTGTCTGTCTGTCTGTCTGTCTGTCTGTCTGTCTGTCTGTCTGTCTGTCTGTCTGTAGGAGGTGAGTGCTCTGGAGTGTGAGATCCAGTTGTTAAAGAACCTCCACCACGAACGCATCGTCCAGTACTACGGCTGTCTGAGGGACCACAACGAAAAGACCCTCACCATCTTCATGGAGTACATGCCGGGGGTCAGTCTATTCTTCACACATTGGCTCAGGGCTGGAGTGTTTGGGGTTAAAGGGTATCTGTGGTGTTCAGTCCTGGACTGTGTCCCAGTCTCTCCTGGGAATAGGAGTATAAACCATGCACTTCCTTCTTGTCTTTCAGGGTTCAGTCAAAGACCAGTTGAAGGCCTACGGGGCGCTGACGGAAAACGTGACGCGGAAGTACACACGGCAGATCCTGGAGGGCATGTCCTATCTGCACAGCAACATGATCGTTCACCGTGACATCAAAGGTAGTTATGTCAACACACTGCTCAGATGGCCATTTGTAGTAAAGATAGTGAACTAAATGGCTATAGACTTCCAGACTCCAGACTCAAGCACAAGGACCTAAAAGCTACATTTAAAATACAAGGAAGGTGGTTGGGTGAGTCTGTGTCACATGGTGTTACTTTGTCATCTCCTTATCCAGGTGCCAACATCCTGCGGGATTCGGCGGGAAACGTGAAGCTGGGAGATTTCGGCGCCAGCAAGAGGCTGCAGACCATCTGCATGTCTGGCACGGGCATCCGCTCTGTCACTGGCACCCCCTACTGGATGAGCCCCGAGGTGATCAGCGGAGAGGGCTACGGCAGGAAGGCTGATGTCTGGTAAGGACCGGGACTCATGGGGTTGGGGTTTGGGTAAGAGGTCTTATACACATGCAGGTGATTCTGATTAGTTGTGTTGATAGGAGGGAGGACAGATGTCTCATCTGGGAGTGTGTGAATATCTTCAAGTGTCAGATGCTTTCCTTGTGTGCTCTTATAAGTAGGCTCCTTCCCTGATAGAGTGGCTAGACTGCTGGAATGTGAAGGGAGGGAAAATAGCTGTTCTAAAAGTGGGAAACCATTATTCTTCAAGGGAAAATGTGCTATATATAAAATATTAAAAGTGCTATATTTAAAAGAGAATGTCGAGAAGGGCTGCCTCACTCCCACGTACAGGGCCCTGAAATGGGTCGGGTCCACCTGCTGCCCAGGAATTCCCCTGTGCAATCTGATTGTGTAGTATTCCATCAGGCGAGGGATGTGATTGGCCAAGAGCCAGTCAACCAGCCAGCTTGTGACAGGGTTCAGAATGTTCCGACTTCATTGCTCCCCTGGGGGGCCAGACCAGGCCGGGAGCGTCGGTAGGGGGTAACAGGTCCAAAGGGGAGTCTGTCCCTAAACCCAGCTCCCCTCACCAGCCCCCTGCTCTGTCTGACTTCAGGACTGAAACGGCCTCCTGTAGCCAGCAAAAGCACACTTTAATTGTCAACAGGGAAAAAGTTTCCACCAAAACATTCCAGTGGGGCCTGGGAAAGCAGAAGAGCAGAGGGATGGCCTTTTCCCTTCGTGCCTGCAGTGAGGAAAAGCTGCCCTTTGTTTTTTCAGTGTGTTAACACTGCTTTTGTCAATTCACACAATGAGTTATACGATTGTGTATTGCATTGAATGTCCTATTCTGATGTTTGTGTGTGAGCGTGTTTCAAGTTTCTAGTTGTATTAGTCGTATGTACAGGATACACATGGTGTACACCGTCTAACAAAATGCTTACCTGCAGGTTCCTTCTCAACAATGCAACAACAATAACAAATAATAATAGATAAGAATACAAACATGAAGTTAATGGCTCAGTAGAATAGAATACATTTTTTACCATAAGTATAATACAGGAAGGCACCATTTATATTCCAATATTTACACATGTTTTGTGGAAGGGGAGATTGGGCGGCAGGTGTTTAAATTGTGTATTTGTGCTCGTATGGGTGTTCTCTTAACCCTGTGTGTGTCTCCTTCCCCAGGAGCCTGGGCTGCACAGTGGTGGAGATGCTGACAGAGAAGCCTCCCTGGGCCGAATACGAGGCCATGGCAGCCATCTTTAAGATCGCCACCCAGCCCACCAAACCCCTGCTGCCCTCACACACCTCGGACCACACCCGTGACTTCATCCACCGCATCTTTGTGGAGGCCAAGCACCGGCCCAGTGCTGAGGAGCTGCTCAAACACCCCTTCTCCCAGATCCTCTGCTGAGGGGAAGTACTAGTACACTTTCTCTGTCTCAACCGCTCCTCAGGACTCATGGCCTACAGCTGACATCTAGACTCTAGACTTGGAATTTGGAACTTGGCTCTTTCCATCCTACAGCTCTCTCCCCAAACCAGACTCACCACCACTCACACTCATTCCTTAACCCACAAACACACATGATCCATTATTATGGATAATAGCACAGTGCCATTATTCCAAGCTGCTAACGACAATTATCAAATTCACGTCCAACTTCCCCCACTAGGGGGAGCTATATGACTGCTCAGTGTTCAGCTGTCTGCTGTGGAGAACTGGACCCACCAACTCCATACGAACTGTATCTATTCAGCTATCACCTTGGTGGTCTGTGAGAGGATCAAACACACACACACACACACACACACACACACACACACACACACACACACAGACACTCCAATCACATCAAATCTATTATATGTGGCTCAAGATGGGATTTGACCAAGCACCGCCACCGAATGTGCCTTTCAAATATTCCAAAGTGTCCCCTCCTAAGTTTACATTCTCTAGATGGGCTGTTAGGTGAGACCCCTGAGGTAATGAACTGTTTCATATGGGACTTACAGTAAGCTTGAGCAGAGCAGTGTCTGGTCTGCTTAGGCCAAGACAGCAGACCCACAGCCACAGCTCAGTGCTTCAACATGCTAACTGATGAAACCAACAGATGCACCACTCAGTGTTATAGAGACGGGATGGATTTCATTTTTCACTTTCTCCTCTGATCCGTCTCTGATATTCTTTGTATTTTTGAGAAAGTGCCTCTTTATGTTCTTTTGAAGACTCACAGTCCCTGATGGTGCTGAACTGTCCTGTCCTCACCATACAACATGGAACCAGAGCCATCAGTGTTTTTATGTTGTCATTATGACCTTCACAGTAGACCAACTCTCCACTGCAGCCCCTCATTATCACAGCCCAGGGTTTTCTGAGTGTACCAAAAATGACCGATTTCATTCATGAAGGGGTTAGTTTCCAGTTTAGTTGGCAGATATGCTAACTACACAATATTACAAATGATATTGTACTTTGTGATTGAAAGAGAGATTTTATTTTAGTCCTAGACAAATACAATCCTAATGCCTTGATTTGAAAGTGAGTTGCCATAAGGTTAACCAGTTTTCTCTGTGTTGACAAGTGTATCTAGGAAAACGCTACGCCAAACAGTGGAACTCTGCCATTTAGGATTCATTTGAGTCAGATGCACTTTTATGTAAAATTAATGTTGTTGGTTATTGTTCGCCTTACGAAATTTTCTTTTTTTCCAACTTTAAATATGAAATTTCTTTCACTTTTATTTAAATCCCTATGTTCATCCATTCCTGAATTTTTATATTCAAATATATATGTATAAATATATTTTTTATATATTGACTCTAGACAATTTGAAATCTAATGAGGATGCATTTAGACCTATGAGATAAATGTTGCCGTTCGAAATGATAAATTGTGAAAGCAGCTGGTTTTGCAGAAATTACAACATTGGGGTTTATTAGTGAAACACTTTGGGTGGAAAATGAACTCTGGCTATCTTACCTGGTCTCTGCTCCACAACAAGAAACATATCCACATTCCCAGCTCCAGTATAATATATTATGTCTAAAGGTCCATGCTTTATTAAATGGCAACACTTTTCCATTGGACCCTTTCTGTTGGACTGCCCTGTCAAACCTCTCACAGTTTCAGTACTTTTTTTTAACAAGGCCACCGCCTAGGAGTTAAAGGCTACTGAAGTTCCTCCATATTTCTCCTTGCTGGCGTGATGTGTGGGAAATAGAGGGGAAGTATGTGAAGTCTAATTTAAAGAGAATGCACTAGAATGCTGTGTCTCACCAGAATAACCTTCTCTTAGTGTCATTCTTGCAGAGCAGAGGGACCGAATGTGTGCGTTAGTTAGACTGAGCTGAGCAGGGCAGGGATGGAGGAGTTCTGAGCAGGTAGATGCCAGAGACCGGGGTTCCACCCAACATGACGACTTTGTTTAGCTCAGGGTTCGAGAGACCGACCGGTGCCTAATGTCTGGGGCCCTCCACACTGAGCAAAGGGCTTTCTACAATTACCTTATTTTCGTTTTATTTTCCATTTATTTCCATTTATTTCAGTGTTACTGGCTCTAAAATACTTTCATAAGTGAATCAAATGGATAGAAGGCAGCTAAGAATCAGTTCAGTATTAGAAATGGTCCTGTTATATACAAAGAGCCAGAACAAATGTTTCTGTTAACAGAAGAACCCTGGGGTAAGCAAATGAAACAGGAGTTAAACGTTTAGATATATACATGTATGTAAATGTATAAATGAGTATGTTTAATGACAGGGGACTTGCAGTGCAAAGTCACTCCAGTGTATCAAGTGTATTTACGTAGAAAAAACAACAGTATGATAAATGACATTGTTTTTCTATATCTTTGAGTGCCTAATTTCAAAAACAAATAAATGTTCTTTGTCTCTGGTCCAATATTCTGACCTGCTTACTTGTTTGTTTGCGTAATGTTTGGTGTACGTTCCAGTCATGTACACCGCTCTGATGGAGGTGTGTTTGGTATTGTATAAGATGTTTTTGGGCCAGCGGCTCTGGAACACACCGGCTAGTCTTTCCATGCATGTCTTCATTATCTCTGAGCAGCCAGCAGGTTGGAAAGTCAGACTGGCCCAGTCCAGTAAATAAAAGAACATCTCACTGAATAGAGCTCATTGTTGGGAGAAAGAAGCAACTCAACTGATGCTTGCTCCAATTCTTTCTCCCTCCCTTTAAGACAGAAGAGGAGGCGGAGAGAGCTCTGTTAATCTGTGTGGCCATGGAACAGAGAAATGCTTGGACCCAACAAAGGTTCCTTTTCTTAGCTACTGTGACAAGGGGATGGATGGCAGATAATAAATACTTTATTGCTTTGTTTTTCTGGTAATGCACTTTCTCTGTGTGTGTTTTAGCATGCTGCTTGTTCCATTTTCTTCCTGTGGATCTGACACATGGCCCCTGATTACCAGGATCTGATACCAGTTACATAACCTTCCCCTACACCTGCAATGCACCACTCCATGTGGCCTGCAGGTCTGTTGATGTGGTTAATGGAAGTGTTATTGTGATCAGTGGTAATGTTGTTGTGATCAGTGGTAGTGTTATTGTACTTAGTGGTAGTGTTACTGTGATCAGTGGTAGTGTTATTGTGATCAGTGGTAGTGTTATTGTGGTCAGTGGTAGTGTTATTGTAGTCAGTATGTTATTGTGTGTCAGTGGTAGTGTTATTGTAGTCAGTGGTATTGTTATTGTGGTCAGTGGTACTGTTATTGTAGTCAGTGGTATTGTTATTGGGGTCAGTGGTAATGTTATTGTGATCAGTGGTAATGTTGTTGTGATCAGTGGTAGTGTTATTGTACTTAGTGGTAGTGTTACTGTGATCAGTGGTAGTGTTATTGTGATCAGTGGTAGTGTTATTGTGGTCAGTGGTAGTGTTATTGTAGTCAGTATGTTATTGTGTGTCAGTGGTAGTGTTATTGTGGTCAGTGGTAGTATTATTGCGGTCAGTGGTAGTGTTATTGTGGTCAGTGAGTTATTGTAGTCAGTATGTTATTGTGGTCAGTGGTAGTGTTATTGTGGTCAGTGGTAGTATTATTGTGATCAGTGGTAGTGTTATTGTAGTCAGTGGTAGTGTTATTGTAGTCAGTGGTAGTGTTATTGTGATCAGTGGTAGTGTTATTGTAGTCAGTGGTAGTGTTATTGTGGTCAGTGGTAGTGTTATTGTGGTCAGTGGTAGTGTTATTGTGATCAGTGGTAGTGTTATTGTAGTCAGTGGTAGTGCTACTGTGGTCAGTGGTAGTGTTATTGTGGTCAGTGAGTTATTGTAGTCAGTGGTAGTGTTATTGTGGTCAATGGTAGTGTTATTGTGGTCAGTGGTAGTGTTATTGTGATCCATGGTAGTGTTATTGTGATCAGTGGTTGTGTTATTGTGATCAGTGGTAGTGTTATTGTGGTCAGTGGTAGTGTTATTGTGGTCAGTGAGTTATTGTAGTCAGTATGTTATTGTGATCAGTTGTAGTGTTATTGTGGTCAGTGGTAGTGTTATTGTAGTCATGGTAGTGTTATCGTGGTCAGTATGTTATTGTAGTCAGTATGTTATTGTGGTCAGTGGTAGTGTTATTGTGGTCAGTGGTAGTGTTATTGTGGTCAGTGGTAGTGTTGGAAGGTATGTGGTGCTCTTCGTGTGTCTGGGTCTGTTTGTTATGCAGTTCTGTTTGTTAGGTATGTCTCTGGGCCGCTGGGGCCCAGCATTAGTGCTGACAGGCAGACTGCTGGACAGAGGCTACACTGGCTCCCCAGGCTCCTCTTTGTGACCACACTCAGTTTGGACCCAGTGGTGCTGAGTCATAGTCAGTGATTCAGCCTGCCTGTCTGCTCCAGTTAAGCTTCCAACACACACGCACACACACACACACACACACACACACACACACACACACACACACACACACACACACAGGGGGCACCAGCGGGGACTGGACCTATGCAGCCACATCTGGCATATTACGATTTCACAACTGCACCTTCCACCACTAACAACTACATACAACGTCCCATCATACCTGAGAGGGCCTGTGCTAATGCTAGCATGCACATCAGTGATAATCCACATCAGTGATAATGCACATCAGTGATACTGTACATCAGTGATAATGCACATCAGTGATACTGCACATCAATGATACTGTACATCAGTGATACTGTACATCAGTGATACTGCACATCAGTGATACTGTACATCAGTGATAATGCACATCAGTGATAATGCACATCAGTGATACTGTGCATCAGTGATACTGTACATCAGTGATACTGCACATCAGTGATACTGTACATCAGTGATACTGCACATCAGTGATACTGTACATCAGTGATAATGCACATCAGTGATACTGCACATCAGTGATAATGCACATCAGTGATACTGCACATCAGTGATACTGTACATCAGTGATACTGCACATCAGTGATAATGCACATCAGTGATAATGCACATCAGTGATACTGCACATCAGTGATACTGTACATCAGTGATCATGCACATCAGCTATACTGTACATCAATGATACTGCACATCAGTGATAATGCACATCAGTGATACTGTACATCAGTGATTAGTACACTGCATGCTGTGTGTGGGCATAGTATGTGTGTGTGAGTTGAGGTGAGACCCATGGGCCACTGGGACCCCCATTCCCCGGGCTCTGCTGTTATGAATGGGCTCTTTGTTGGCAGAGAGGATGGGGTCCCGGGTCCCTGAGCTCCATGTGAGGACTAAGATTAAGTAATGTGACGGGGGGATTTATACGTGATTGAGCTGACTGGGGGCCCATATCATTGAGTTGATGGGGCGCGCTTAATCTAGTGGAGAAGGAGGGGCTGCTGTGTGAGTTTTGTTGTGGGTGGGGGATGAGGTGTATCCAGCTGAATGGCCAGAATTTGGGGTGTGCTCATTTGCATAGAGAGGAGGCTGGGGATGCAAGGGGGTCTGAGGTTGGGTAGCTCCCATAGGAGAGAGGGGAAAGGGGTTTAAACCGGCAGTAACAGAAAGGGTCTAAAAGGCCTGAATGGTGAGGTGGGGGAGCCGTGTGCAGGCAAACAGAGCTGGCGTCCCTGTGGTTCTGGAGGGAGATCAGTCTGGAGGAACAGCATTAAGATTCTGCTCTACACCCAGGCAAGACGCCTTTTCTTCTGCTCCTTGCAAATGAGATGGGCTCCTCCTCATGTTGCCCCACAGGAATCAGATGTTTTGTTGGCCTTCCACTGGCTCTGAGAGGAGAGAGGGGGACACCCTCTTTCACTCCGACCAATCTCTCTCTATCTTTCTTTCTCTCTCTCTCTCTCTCTCTCTCTCTCTCTCTCTCTCTCTCTCTCTCTCTCTCTTGTCTCTTTCCATCTTTCTCTCTTTCTGAATGTTTCTCCTCTGACAGATATTGCCTAAGTGACCAGATCTGAGGCAACCACAGTGACTGTCTCAGAAATCCAGGGGGCGATACAATTAGTGTCACCTTAATGATGAGACCACGTTATTAATCCTGCTAGATGGAAGCTTTTAAAACAACACATCCAGCCAGACTTACAGTGGACCCGCTCAGTTAACCTCTATCAACATGGACCAATTGGAATTCAAGTCACTCTGTTGTTTTCTGTATTTACAGTCTTCCAGTCATACTGGTTCCCACTGGCTACACATTTATTTTAACAGAGTGTGTTGGTAACAAAGAGGGTTTCTATGGTCTGCGATGTGGGTTTTACTACCTGTTGCAGGGCCAGAGTTGGTTGGAGGGGAGAGGGAGAACAGAGGCGAGCAGGATGGAAAATGCCCTAGGATCTTGCTGGTATAGTAGCTTGAGAGATCATAGACCTGGTTGTTTGAGCATGTTAGGATCATATCTGGGCAGCATGACTGTATAATAGCTGTGGATGTTTATATGAGGCTTCATCCCATCCCAGAGTCACATCTCTATTAGATCAGAGTCAACAAGAGTTTAACATGTTTTGAAGTAACTGGCCCTGTGGTTGCCATGACAATGGATGGAAATTGATTCGTAACGGACTGGCTGCTGGTTTGTCGGGTTCAGACTAAGTTTCACGTCCCATCCCCCCATTCTCCAACCATCCATCTGCTGGAGTCCTGTGACAGTTTCAGCTATCTAATAACTCACAGACTGTCTCACCCTCAGGTAGCCTAGCGGTTAAGATCATTGGGCTAGTAACTGAAAGGTTGCTGGTTTGAATCCCTGAGCCAGCAAGGTTAAAAAACCTGTTGTTCTGCCCTTGAGAAAGGTAATTCATTCCCAACAACTACTCTTGGGTGCTGATGACATCAATTAAGGCACTGCTTGGAATCAGAGGGTTTAGGTTAAATGTGGAAGATGCATTCAGTTGTACAGCTCACCAGGTGTTCCCCTTTATAGTAACCTAATACTTACTTTGCCATACATATTGTTGTTTGGATAGTACCCAGAACTCGTTGGGCTTTTTGACCATGCCCAACACAGACTTCTTTCTCCAGGTCCAATTGCCCTCTTTTCAGGCTAAGCAGTCATTTAGTCTGATTGAATGAGCTGCCATCACTTACAACAGGGCTTTATGAGATGTGACTTGTGGAAGAGGGAGTGGTCGTATTGTTGCTAAGAGGCTGCAATCCAACTGGCTGCCTCTGGTCTTACTGGCCCATCCTCTGACACATAGCTTCCTTTGTAGTTGATCACAGTTAATAATGGTAGGGATAGTGATGGATTAATAATGTGTGTGTGTGTTATGTTGCCGTGCTCCTGTGTGTGGCTGCGTGTCTGTCCAAAGAGAAGCACTCCAACCCACTGATAGATGTGGCCTATAGGTCTTATGTATCCATCTGTAGCCTGTCAGTGACATCATGGTCAGAAACTCCTGGGGGGACAAACAGGTGGAGATGTATAGCTGCTACTGTTCAGCCCTGTGGCCCCAAAGCTTCTCCAATTGGCTAGCACACTGTAATGGTGTAACTTGTTGACTGTTTAGTACACTGGCATTTATTATGTATCCATGACCACAAGGACAATTATTATATATTTTTTTCTGTATGATTTTCGCATACTGATATGCGGGTCAGCTGTTGAATAAGAGTTAATCTAATAATGCCATTTAGCTATTATATCGTTATTTTGTTTCTACTCCCCTCTGTTTACTCTCCTACTTTTGTCTTCAGTATCTCACAATAGTTTGGAGATACTGTGGTCAATGTAGATATTCAATAATTGATGAACTGTTCTTGACTTCTATTTGATGTACCTAGATAAGACAAGAAAGAGAGGCAACCTTAACTAACTTTCTCTTTTCTTGCTGTGTTATGTAATTGTACTCATTCCCATTTTGACTCAGACAAGGAGAAGACTGAAGAGGAGCAGAGGAGCAGGGATGGGGTGCGAGATCCTCCTAGACGGTGCTGCTGTCACACACAGAGTGGTGCGGGCCAATCAGAGTAATACCAATAAATCTGAAGGGCTTAGTGGGATATTTTGGACGCCAAGCGAGACAGAGTGCCACACAAGAACACAGCTACTATCTGACCCTCTCTCTGTCCCCTTTTTCTCTGTCCCTCTCTTTTTCTGACCCTATTAGTCACTAACTAACAGGGATGGAGGAAAAGAGATCTCATTCCTTCACCTCCCTGCTTCTTTTCTTCCCTTTCAATCACACTCTCTCCCCATCTGTGTCTGTGTGACTGAGCATGTGTGGGAGGCAGCTTTGATTTGGTGTCCAAGCTCTGTCGCACCAAATCCTATTCAAACAAGGATGAGAGAGAGAGGGAGAGAAAGGCCAGGAGACATTTGTAGCTGAGTGGACGAGCACAAACAATCCCTGGCACACAGCTTTTGAGTGTCACATAAACCACCCTCCTCTCTCTCTCGCTCTCTCTCTCTCTCTCTCTCTCTCTCTCTCTCTCTCTCTCTCACTCTCTCTCTCTTTCTCTGTCTCTCACTCTCTCTTTCTGTCTGTCCCTCTCTCTGTCCTATTCAGTGACCGGCCCGGCCCGTCCCTTTCGCCCCTCCCTGTGTACTCTCTCTCAGGATGGGGGATGTCTATCCCTATAAAAGGCATGTGTGTGCCCTGACAGGGTTTCATTCCAGCCATGGAGAGTCAGAGAGTCCTGTCGTCTTACAGGAAGCGTTTCGGGCCCCAGGGGGCCGGCAGCATGGGTGGGGGCGTGCGGCTCAGCAGCCTCTCCTCCAGCCGCTTCTCCCACCATGGGAGCCCACGCCACCTGACCCACTCCAGCACCATTTCCCGTCTCTCCCTGGGGTCAGCTGGAGGGGCCCTGCTCCTGGGGACCCCTGGGAACCGGCTGGACTTCTCGGCTGACTCACTCCTCAAGGCCCAGTACCGGGAGACGCGCACCAACGAGAAGGTGGAGATGATGGGTCTTAACGACCGCTTCGCCAGCTTTATAGAGAAGGTGCGCTTCCTGGAGCAGCAGAACACGGTGCTGGTGACGGAGCTGAATCAACTGAGAGGGAAGGAGCCCAGCCGTCTGGGGGACATCTTCCAGGAGGAGCTGAGGGAGCTGCGCAGGCAGGTGGACGGACTCAGCGCTGGAAAGGCCCGGCTGGAGATAGAGAGAGACAACATGGCTGCTGACGTGGCCACGCTCAAACAGAGGTGAGAATGAGGCAGTCTCATTTCCATCACTACAATTTGTCACTGATCAGTCAAATTTGTTTTAGTATTTTGGAGATCCAATTGATATTGTGGAGTTCTAATTGCTTCAGCATTCTGTCCACTTAAAAGTATATTCGTAATTTGATTTAGTGGATTCCTTGTGTTTGGCATGTGTATTGGTCAATATGTTCATTTTGAATTGGAATCTTTGCTACAGTCTTAAACCAGCAAGTAGATAGTTGCCATAACACAATTCAGTATAACTGGATATTGTGTTACATGATAAAATTGCTCAGTAGATGCTTTGGCTTGTTAGTTATTGAAAACACTGTGCTCTGAGAAGGCTTTACTCAATGGGTGTCCCTCTTTCTTAACTTGATCCTGACCAGACCCCTACAGCCATTCAATGAGTGTGGAGGAATGGAGGAAACACATTAGAGCTGATTTCCACAAAGAGACCAGGGAGCCAGGCAGATGTTCTGTTGTTGCCTGCTCCCCCTTAATACTCAAAGAGACCAGGGAGCAGATGTTCTGTTGTTGCCTGCTCCCCCTTCATACTCATTCGTAAAATGCACGCTTCTTAGTTATGTTTATTGGTTTATTGCTTAAGTGGCATAGTTTATAGTTATGAGGTTATAGCTTATGTTTTCACAGGGTGTTTTTTGTTGTTGCAAAGGACAAAGGGAACATCTAAGTGTGTAATGGTTTCTGAGCCTGTGTATACTATGGATCAGAGATGTGTGTGTGAGTGTCACTGCTCTCTGAATACAGATCTTTTCAATTGCCTTGGTGCAGTGTGTGGTAGATTTTCACAACACTTAGTACAGAACTCAAACCACATCATCAGAAAGGCAGTCATTTCTCAACTCAATTGAGTGAGTACAGCATCAAATCATACAGTCACTTTTTTACCAAACTTAGTGTTTCATCTGGAAATACATGTTTCACATTCACAGTGCAATACATGTTCGTTTAAAGTAATTGCTTTTCACAATGCAATGCTCACTTTACTTTTGCTATGATTGTCTTCTCATTTTTTTAAATACATTTTTACTATTAACCGACTGCTCTTAATTGATAATCACTTAACCTTTTTGGTAAACCTATAGATTTTAGATTTTATTTCTACTACAGTTTTAGAGAATTAAATAATGAAAAAGTATGTTTGTAAAGTATAAATATATATATATATATTATAATGTACTATTATGATGATGAAGCATTTATAAGCATTTTATAAGCATTTCGCTGCACAAATAAAATAAAAATGTTATGTCACTTCTTAAACAACAGGTGTAGATTAACAGTGAAATGCTTACTTACGGTCCCTTCCCTTCAATGCAGATGACACTATACTTTGCGTAGACCTGTTCTGCCTTAAGGTGGAACTGACATCTGTTCATATACACCCCCAGGAAGAATATGACAAATGTTGGACAAGCAAGCATTTAGATATGGTAATTGTCACGTTTTCATAAATTCATAGAATGTTTGGGAATGGCGTATAGTAAGGCATTTGTAAAAATTCTGGATCAATATAGAGTAGGAAAGCGGCAGTGCGTTTGGACAATTAATAGACACTGCAGTAAATAAAACCCCCAAAAAACATCTGTCTCGTCCAGGCCCGGAGTCTACGCAGACCGGTGCGCCATAGCCAATCAGAGTTACAGTAGGCCTATATACAAATAGGCCATTTGCCACATGGGCCTGCCATCATTCACTTCGAACTGGACTGTGTTTACAGGCAGTTGCAACAGCACAACTTGAGATCATTAAAACATCTCGTGCTAGTTTGATTGTATTGACATTCCCAGCCTTAACTAAAGTCGTCCGTTTTTTTCTAAATATTGAGTATTTAAAACTGAAACAGTGCTCAAGACAGGCTTGATGCAAGCTAATGCCTGCCAAACACTATGTTTCTTTCATTTCTTTCATTTGGTTACAGTACAACTATGTTGTAATTATATCTGAACAATACATTTATTTTTACATCAATGATTATGAAAGATATCTTTAATGATCATACGTTTGATCACACATGGGATAGAAATGATGGAAATGTCCTTTTCAGTCAATTTTGATGGGTAGTGCAAGTGTATAGCCTAATGTGAAAACAGTGTAATGTACTGTAATTTACAGTACTGTAGAAAATTACATTCAAAGGGCAATTTGTAATTAACTGGTCGTTAAAACAACTTAATTGAGAAGATATCATTATGTTGTATTTTAGTGATTAAATCAATTTCAAAGTAAGCTTATATTTAGGATCTATGGTTGTTTGGTGAAAGATGTCTCCAAATGAAATGAGTGCACAATAAAAGGTTGGAATATAACTAACAAATGTTAGTTTTGTACTAAGAGTTTAGAAAATTCACCACATACGTGTGAAAATAGCACCAAAGCTATATAACAAAACGTTATCACACAGCTGCTTTTCACCTCTAAGAGCTCAGCATGAGTATCGATGGTGAAGGTTGACAAGGTTAGAGGTCAGTTAGCGTTTCCTGCCAGTTCCCAACTCTACTCTCTAATACCAATTCATCAGTCTCTGAAGAAGTACAGATCTGAGTTTGAGCGTGTGTGAGCATGTGTGTTTCAGTGTGGGGCAGATAGTGGCATAGGGAGTTTGTAAGTGTGTGTGTGTGTGTGTGTGTGTGTGTGTGTGTGTGTGTGTGTGTGCGTGCGTGCGTGCGTATTTGTGCGTGTGTGTTTTTTTGGATCCATTCTGAATGCGTAAACTCCGCCTCCGTGGGAAAGGCTGATGGCAGGCTGATGTATAGAAGTGAATGGCTAATGATGTGTAAGCTCTCCATTCAGCTGAGCTCAGCCCACCTACTGCCAACTCTGCTACTGCAGCATGGAACACAAGTGGTACTCACAGTCCTTATCATCAGTTTATTCATGTCATTATGTATACAAGGATATTCATACATAGACACATTTAATCATATCCTAATCATGATCCCTTCCCTTTTCTGGATGGAAAACATGATCATATATATTGGGTCATTGGTGGGATCATGACTGGGATTCATTGACTTTGTCTCAATAGAGAATAGGTTGAAACGATGTTTTATCTGAGTTGCATGGATCCTCTTTGCGTGACCAATGAGAGGACTTAGTGTGGACCCTAACGCTGCCTCTCCTTTTATCTGTCTGTTTTCTATTTTTCCTCACTCTCCCTTTCTCTTTCAATCAGACTGCAAGATGAGATGGTTCTTAGACAGGATGCAGAGAGCAACTTGAACGCCTTTAGACAGGTGAGGTCATTTCTCTCATAATTTGTATCAATTCCACTATTATTGCCCATGTCCCTCTTTGCATGTGATCTTCACAGCCCGTGTTTTTATATGAGGAATATACATGTGACATTGACCTAAGGATTCTCTGTGTGTAGGACGTGGACGAGGCGTCTCTGAACCGTGTCCAGTTGGAGAGGAAGATAGACGCGCTGCAGGATGAGATTGCCTTCCTCAAGAAGATCCACGAGGAGGTGAGCTTCAGCTTCCCCTCGTCTCTATGGTCCTTACTGACCAACCTCTGTTTCCATCTCTGAAGTAAATAGTGAACATTCAGAGAGTGATAGAGGTGACCTTTAACCTGTAAGCCTGTGGTTGGTTCTCTATAGGAGCTGCGTGAGCTGCAGGAGCAGCTGATGGCCCAGCAGGTCCATGTGGATGTGGACGTGTCCAAGCCAGACCTGACCTCTGCTCTGAGAGACATCCGGGTCCAGTATGAGTCTGTGGCCTCCTCGAACATTCAGGAGACGGAGGAGTGGTACCGCTCCAAGGTCATATCAGAAAGCTTGGGCTATTGCACATACATGTACACACATTACTGTACAGGCACAGGCAGATACACTACCATACAGATAAACATGCATACAGCCAGGTGTTGCACAATGCACACATTGACAACACACTATAAGATGCAGACTTTTAAACTGTCCTGTCTCTCCTTTTGTTGTTATGCACAGTTTGCCGACTTGACCGACGCAGCTACTCGGAATGCAGACGCCTTGCGATTGGCCAAACAGGAGGGCAACGAGTACCGCCGGCAACTCCAGGCCATGACCTGTGACGTGGAGGCCCTCCGTGGAACAGTGAGTTGTCCAATCAGAGCAGAGTGTGCTGTGTCAACAATGAGACATGAGAAGACCATGAGTTCCATGACTCCCCTCTCTAACTGAACCACCTCTCCTCTTTCATCTCTTTCCAAACCTCTTCCCCCTTCCTTTCGTTCTCCCTATCTTCCTCCTCTCCTGCAGAATGAGTCCCTGGAGCAGCAGCTGCGTGAGATGGAGGACCGTTTCTCCGTGGAGACGGCTGGTTACCAGGATACGGTGGGTCATCTGGAGGAAGATATCCAGACTCTGAAGGAGGGGATGGCCAGACACCTGCAGGAGTATCAGGACCTGCTCAACGTCAAACTGGCCCTGGACATAGAGATCGCTACCTACAGGAAGCTGCTGGAGGGAGAGGAGAGCAGGTGAGGAGATAACGGTGGAGAGGGAGGAGGATGGTGGAGGGAGAGGAGGGTGGAGAGGAAGGAGGGTAGAAGGTAGGAAGAGAGGAGGGAGGAGGTTGGAGGGAAGGAGAGAGAGGGTGTTGGAGGGAATAAAGTGGAACAAAAAGAATGTGGATCTAATGAGCTGGGTCGGGAGGAAACAGTGTGATGAAGAATGAAAAGACAATAGGTGGTGGCTGGTAGTTACTGATACTCTCTCTTCCTCTTCCTCAGGATCACTGTTCCAATGCAGAGCTTCTCCAACCTGCAGTTCAGAGGTGAGTAAGGGTATCCCGACCCAGACTATCATGGCATTTAATCATTTACCCCAGCCATTTGAATGATGTGCTGATGCATAAATCTCAAGTTAGGATTTGGCTCTGACTGGATTCATGGGCATCTGAAAGCTAAAGGTCTCTCTTACCCTCTCCCTGAGTATAGAGACCAGTATGGACACTAAGTTCTCTCCAGAGACCCATGTCAAGAGGAGCATCATAGTGCGGACTGTGGAGACTAGAGACGGGGAGGTATGTAGAACACCATAGATCACTGAATGAATCCATGGGGGATTTATTCCCATATCAGATGTGTGAATGTGCTCGCTTCCTGCTTAGCTCCTCCAGAGGGCAGCATGCTACATTGTATTATTCAATACATGCATTTTCACCAGCTTTCAGATCACTTATAGACAGTCCCTCCCTACTGCTGCATCTACAACCCAACATGCCCTGTTCCCTGCTCTCTGTGTTTCAGATCATTAAGGAGTCTACGGCTGAGAGGAAGGAGATTCCTGACAGTCCTTAAAGGACACAGATGGTGCTAGCTATATGTCTGTCATACTGTCCCCACTCCCCAGAAACGCTTAGAGGCCTTGCATGATAATAACACCCTTTCCTGACCAGGCACCTCCCTCTTCCCCAAACCTCAAAGTCCCCCCATTTGCAACCACCTCACCATCCCCTTCCTCTCCTCTTCATCATCACCCCCAGACCATGCTACATCATTAAATACTTAGGAGCTGCATTTTGTTGAAACAAAAAAGAAAATCCCTCATTGCATCCTTGTTAGCAATTTTGCCAAAAAGTATTATTTTTGTATAGCTGTAACTGGAGATAGGTTTTAGTGTTGGGAAGTGTGGCCATGCACCTTAGAAGGAAGGGTCTTGGACTACTACCCTTCGTGATTAACAGACTTAATGCTTGGAAATGTATTTTTTGTTCAGCTCATAATAGTGACAGATCAGAGTGGGACATGTTCTCATTGTGTTTGGATAGTAGCCAGAGAGGAGGCCTTGAAATGTAGTGATTGTTATTCAGCTAGTGGCAGGGGTCATGCTGAAGTTGTGTGGTTTGAGTGGATGTGAGAAGTCAAGAGGAAAGTACAGTTGCTGGGGTTAGCAGTGGACAGGACGGGTCTCAGACAAGGAAGATGACGTGTGTATGACAGTGCTTTTGGCAGAACTGTTGGTGAAAAGAAAGAAGCTGATGTAACTCTCCTCTAGGGCCAAACACCATATCTATTTCATCCCTCTGTCATACACTCCTCCCCCTCTCTCTCTCTCTGGATGCAGTGTCTCTAGTTCCACTGTTTCATTGCAACATCATATTTTAACACTAGAACAGTGCCTGGGAACATCCACTTATGCGCCAGGGGTGAGAGGGACAGGATGGAGGTGAGACAGGGAGTATTGACGAGACCCTTACCTCTGAAATCCCCTGTTCCTCCCCCAGCCCCATCTCTGGAGTGTCAGTGATTGTAGAGAGACACAAAAGATGGTGTTGCTGAGATAGCTTGGTGGTGGTGGAGCGGGTGGGGTTACATGGTGTCTCCCTGATGACAGCCCTCTGCAAGAAGCCCTGGGGGGGGCTTGGAGGGTGGAGGGTGGAGGAGAGGAGGGGGGTTGGGGGAGAGGAGGAGGGTTGGAGGAGAGGAGGAGAGGAAGAGGGTTGGTGGAGAGGAGGAGAGGAAGAGGGTTGGAGGAGAGGAGGAGAGGAAGAGGGTTGGTGGGTGGCTGTCACAACACTAACTGTTAATCCCAGCTCTGTCCATCTGCTTAGAACCCCTGCTGACATAAACAAACTGACACCCCTGTCACCTACCATTCAGTACAGATGGTGCCTACAGACTGCTTTTCATTCTTCACTAAACACCAACCGTAACCATCTTCTAACGTGCCTGCCTTTCTTTCACATCTCCCTTCCCTCTGCTTTGCCTTCGTGTCTCCACCCGTCAGCTCTAGATACTATTTGTTCTCTTCTTGTCTGCATCTTACAGTAGCCACAGCTGAACCACACTGCAGTAGGTCTAAGAAAAACCTACAAGATGTGAATATAACCTTAGATTTGACCAACATTATGACAACCCGCTAACAACAATAAAGCCATTTTGTTTGATTAGTATTTGTGTCTGAATGAGTCTTTTGTGAATGACCGTTTTTATTTGCTTTGTTTAGTCCAACACAAGCTGTTGCTTGGATTGAATGTGTACCGTTGTATGATCGTGTGAGCTCATGAAATAAAGATAGATACAGTACCAGCTCACTGATGACTTTATTTTATATACCCAGCACCTCCAAGTTCTTGGACCTGTTTTCATGACTTTATTTTATATACCCAGCACCTCCAAGTTGTTGATGTGCGTACACCACGTTAGAAACTCGTTGTTTGGGCGCCAGATTTCAGGAGGACAGTTGGACACTTGTTGATTGATCATAATCAATAGAACCCACATAGTCATAATCAACAGGCGTCATTTATCATAATGATAATCATCCATCCATATGTAGGCTCCTGTTTGCGCTATCTGTCTGCGGTGAATGAGTATAACTGAGTCTGACAGCCGATCTCTGTATCAGGTTCCACATTAGAGGTATGTGGGAGAGATGATGACTGGCATGGCTGACCGCTGAGATTGACAGGAGGGGTCAATGTTCATCATCATCACTACGATGGTTGTTGTCCAGTGGCGAGGGGAATTGAGGTGAATTGAGGGTTCGGCACCGAAGCCTAGATTTACAGTACTGTCATCGTCACTTGTCAGTGTCATTGTCAGTGCTCTGCCCAGGCCCCTACAGAAGCACATAGACAGTATATTCTCTCACAGACGGGGTCAGACTGTAACACTGTGTTGAATGATCTAACAACCTATCCACACGTTCAGCCCTCAAGGACCCTTCACTTCACTCCCTGCCCAGAATCTACAAGTCTTCCTGTAAGGACAATGACTCAAAGAGAGATTATATAAGTGCTCTCACCATATACACTGTTCTCTGGGCCCCTTCTGACAGCCAGAAAGGAGTTGAAGGAGGAAACATGCGTGTATGTATGTGGGGTGCAGGTCTATAGGAGTCCCAGTCACGCAGAGGCCATCCTTTACTCATCGTACAGCTAATGTAATTCTGTGTGTTGGTGTGTGTATCAGTGGAGGCTGGAGGGAGGAGCTATAGGAGGGCAGGTTCATTGTAATGGCTGGAATGGAATAATGGAACGGCGTCAAACATGTGCTTTCCATATGTTTTATGTGTTTGATACTGTCCCATTTATAACGTTCCAGCCATTTCAATGAGGCCGTCCTCACGTAGCTCCTCTCAGAAGCCGCCACTGGTGTGTATGTGCACATGTGTATGTGTGTTTGTGTGTGTGTGCAGTACAGTACTATGGGTGGAGCAGGTTGAGAGCTTCAAGTTCCTTGGTGTCCACTTCACCAACAAACTATCATGGTCCAAACACACCAAGACAGTCGTGAAAAGGGCACGACAAAGCCTATTCCCTCTCAGCAGACTGAAAAGATTTGGCATGGGTCCTCAGATCCTGAAAAAGTTCTACAGCTGCACTATTGACAGCATCCTGACTGGTTGCATCACTGCCTGGTATGGCAACTGCTCGGTCTCTGACTGCAAGGCACTACAGAGGGTAGTGCGTGTGGCCCAGTACATCACTGGGGCCAAGCTTCCTGCCATCCAGGACCTCTATACCAGGCAGTGTCAAATTGCCAAAGACTACAGTCACCCAAGTCATAGACTGTTCTCTCTGCTACCACATGGCAAGCGGTACCGGAGCGCCAAGTCTAGGTCCAAAAGGGTTCTTAACAGCTTCTACCCCCAAGCCATAAGACTCCTGAACAGCTAATCAAATGGCTACCCAGACTATTTGCATTGCCCCCCCCCCCTTTTACACTGCTGCTACTCTCTGTTTATTATCTATACATAGACACTTTAACTTTACCTACATGTACATATTACCTCAATTACCTCGACTAACCTGTTCCCCCGCACATTGACTCTGTACCGGTACCCCTGTTTTTAGCCTCGCTACTATTATTTTACTTCTGCTCTTTAATTATTTGTTACTTTTATTTTTTATTAATCCATTTTTTACTGAACACTTATTTTTCTTAAAACTGCGTTGTTGGTTAAGGGCTTGTAAGTCAGCATTTCACTGTAAGGTCTACCTGTTGTATTTGGCGCATGTGACAAATAAAATGTGATTTGATTTGATGTCTATTTAGCCTGGCTCTTGTCAGTGGACTGGCGAGTCTCAAGTCTGGGATGGAGGTGGCCTCGAGCTGAAGGAATTCTGGCTAGATAAAACACTCACTCCACCAGGGTGTGGGCCCTGACGTCTGGCCCACTGCAACTTTTCCAGCCAATCTTTCAGAGGTGGGGGTGAGGACTGGTCACTATTGAAGAGCTTTTTCTCCTCAGCAGCTATACGTACTGCAGAACTACGAAGAGAAAGGGGTGACAATGAAGTTATCTAAAGAGTGTGCTTCTCAAAATCCTCCACACTACATCAGTTCCCTTGTTGACCCCAAACATCACACAACCCTGTACACACAACCCTGTATACCCCACCCATGGCTTATTGACCCCAAACATCACACAACCCTGTACACCCACCCATGGCTTATTGACCCCAAACATCACACAACCCTGTATACCCCACCCATGGCTTGGTGACCCCAAACATCACACAACCCTGTACACCCACCCATGGCTTATTGACCCCAAACATCACACAACCCTGTACACACAACCCTGTACACCCACCCATGGCTTATTGACCCCAAACATCACACAACCCTGTACACCCACCCACGGCTTATTGACCCCAAACATCACACAACCCTGTACACACAACCCTGTACACCCACCCATGGCTTATTGACCCCAAACATCACACAACCCTGTACACCCACCCACGGCTTATTGACCCCAAACATCACACAACCCTGTACACACAACCCTGTACACCCACCCATGGCTTATTGACCCCAAACATCACACAACCCTGTACACCCACCCACGGCTTATTGACCCCAAACATCACACAACCCTGTACATCCCACCCACGGCTTATTGACCCCAAACATCACACAACCCTGTACACCCACCCACGGCTTATTGACACCAAACATCACACAACCCTGTTCACCCACCCACGGCTTATTGACCCCAAACATCACACAACCCTGTACACCCACCCACGGCTTATTGACCCCAAACATCACACAACCCTGTACACCCACCCACGGCTTATTGACCCCAAACATCACACAACCCTGTACACCCCACCCACGGCTTATTGACCCCAAACATCACACAACCCTGTACACCCACCCACGGCTTATTGACCCCAAACATCACACAACCCTGTACACCCCACCCACGGCTTATTGACCCCAAACATCACACAACCCTGTACACCCACCCACGGCTTATTGACCCCAAACATCACACAACTCTGTACACCCACCCACGGCTTATTGACCCCAAACATCACACAACCCTGTACACCCACCCACGGCTTATTGACCCCAAACATCACACAACCCTGTACACCCACCCACGGCTTATTGACCCCAAACATCACACAACCCTGTACACCCCACCCACGGCTTATGCACTCACAGGGCTCCTGGCAATACAGACCTCTTCACTCCATGAGAGAGGATGTCTAAAATGACCCATCATTTGTACTCAAATAATCATTCTAATGAGGATGATGAGTATGCTGCCATCTTCTTTCCCTGACATTTTTAGACACTAGTGTGTGTTTGTTAGCTCTCTACACTAACAGAATCCATAATGAGCTCCCTAATGCATTTGTTTGTATCAACGCAGAACATCAAGCACTCTTTCTCATCAATCACTACTCCAGTACTCAGCTCGTATTATGTAAAGGTACACAGAGAACTAATGCTGGTAATGAGATGCTCGATGTGTGAGCATCATACACATGTCCTATTGCAGCCAGCACCCTTCTCCTCTCAGCCCCCTTGTCCTCTCCCCTCTTCACTACACATTCCTGCACTACTCGGCCCTGTCACCAAAGGGTCATGGGAAGGCATGTGTGCTTGTTGGTTAATTTTAGCCCTCATTTCATCAAGCCCATTGAGACAAAACACAGAACAAGCACGTCAACCCCTCCACCAAACACCACCACCCTAAAGCAACTCTATCTGTCTCTTTGATTCTCTAGCACACTCCATAAACAACTGCAGTGACTTTTGACACACTAAGGCTACATTTGCCCAATTCTGATATTTTTTCCACTAATTGCTCTTTTGACCAATCACATCAGATCTTTTCACATCAGAGGTTTTTCAGAGCTGATCTGATTGGTCAAAAGACCAAATAGTGAAAAAAATGTCAGAATTGGGCTGCCTGTGTAAACTCAGCCACACACACACACACACACACACACACACACACACACACACACACACACACACACACACACACACACACACACACACACACACACACACACACACACACACACACACACGTTACCAAAGATACTGGCATACATCAGAGCTACAGGAGACGACAGAGAGACATGTCAGAGACATCCACCTAAAATGATAGGTGGTACTACACTTAAAGTAATGCAGCAATGCATATGAACACTCTGGACACACAGGCACGCTACAGACACGGACACGGACACAAACACAAACACACACACACCAAGTCAATTAACACATCCAACTCCAGACCATCTGACTGTTTAATAGTCACCACTAGCCGGCCTCCGCCCAGTACCCTGCCCTGCCCTGAACCTTAATCACTGTTACTACCCTGCACCTTTGAGACTGCTGCCCTATGTACATTGTCACTGAACCCATTTCATATGTATATACTGTATTATAGTAAAGGCTCATCCTATATAACTACTGCTGTACACACCTTTTCTATTCATATACTGTCCATACTGTCTATAAACACACCATTATATCCATAATGGACTCTGACATTGCTCATTCTGATATTTGTTAATTTATTTTATTTTATTTTGGGGATTTGTGTGTATTGCTTTGTATTGTTAGGTATTACTGCACTGTTTAAGCCAGAAACATAAGCATTTCGCTGCACCTGTGATAACATTTGCAAAATATGTGTAATCAACCAATCAAACACTAAATATATCTTTGTTGATGGTTATTGACAACTCGACCGATCGTTATCAAGAGGACGTAATCAACAGGTCATACAGTAAGGAACTTTAGGCCAATCAATGTTGGGATGATTCATATTACAGTTTTTTACAATCACCTTGGCACTAATTTCAGAACCTTAATGTCATTTTTCAAAACTTTAGACACAAAACTCACAACCGATGATCAAAATGAACATTTTTCAAAACTTTAACACTTTTTCCAATTGCTTGGATACAATACACATACAGCTAAGATCATTTGTTCATAGGACTAAAATCACCTGTTCAAAATGACACAATTTAACATCAAAGTATTACCATTTCAAAATGCAATTCACACATTACATCTGAGATGACTGTCTATTCATTTCATTACAATGATCTAACTATCAATTGATACAACTGCCCAAAATGAGAAGTAACTGTTGCATTACTCTTAATTCATAGTTTTATGGAAACTGACAAACAATACTCCATGTTTAGGTCATGAAAGTTTCAGGATAACGAGATCCATTGACACCAATTACCGTGGAACATGAACCAATTGGACTACATTATCTATGGATGTAATATTTCATCATCATTCTTTATTAGACAGTGTTTCTATGGTCCCATGTACAACCTTTCCAGACCATGTTTTCAGATTTGACATCACTGTATACTCACTTTATTAGGTACACCTATCTAGTACTGGGTAGGATCCCCTTTTGCCTCCACAACAGCCTGAATTATTCACGGTGTTGTACGTTAAGAGATGCCCTTCTGCACACCCCTGTTTTAAACGGCTGTTATTTGAGTATTTGTGGCCTTTCTTTTAGCTTGAATGAATCTGGACATTCTCCTTTGACCTCTCTCATTAACAAGGGGTTTTTGCCCACAGAACTGCCGCTCACTGAATGTGTTTTGTTTATCGCATCATTCTCTGTAAACTCTAGAGAATGTGGTGAGTAAAAATCCCAGGAGGGCAGCTGTTCCTGAGATGCTGGAACCACCATGTGTGGCACCTTGTCCGTTCTAATGTTTTGTCGAACAACAACTAAAGCTCTCTATACTCTATATATTGAGTTGCAGGCAGCCACATGATTCGCTGTTCGAAGGAGCAGGCTATTTGCATTAACACCCAGGTGTACCTAATAAAGTGGCCTGTGAGTGTATGTATGCGGGCCCTTGTAGTTGCTTTTCCAATACTGCCAACTCATTACTGATGATTGATTTCACATTGTGGTACGAGTATATAGTGAAATGAGTGGTATCCACCTACAACAACATAGCGATAACAGGGAGCCGGCAGGTGATCCAGGTCACAATAGAGGTCAAGCAGTGGGAGGAGGAAGACGTGGTGGTCAAAGGAATGGCAGGGGACAAGCACCCCTTCTGAGAGGTGGTCGTGGGGCTCGTTTGAGAGGTGTGGGGGAACGGACCAAGACAGCGGCAGCAACAGCAGAGCGTGTCCAATGAAATCCGAACAATAGTTGTAGACCATGTTGTAAATCATGGCATGACAATGACTGAGGCAGCTAGAATGATTCAACCACCCTCAGAAGATCAACCATGGCCTCAATCATCAGAATTTTCCTGCAATGAGAACCGGTAAGTCTTCACCATGCACTAAACATTAGGCTACTCTCAATTGTCAAATGACTGTATACTGCATGCCAATGTGTACCACAGAGTAGGTGATGTGACTAAATGTGTTCTTACTGTCATTTTCCCTGCAGAATTGAGACTAGGCCAAATAGGGGAGGCAGAGGCAAGATTCTGACTGACCAACAAGAACGGGCTGTGGTCAATTTGGTTCGGGACAGAAATTATATTCTCCTTACAGAAATTCGGCAGCAGATCTTGGACAATGACGACATGTTCAACAATGTGGAAGCCATAAGTTTGCTGACTATTGCACGCATGCTGAAAAGGCACCAGGTGTCTCTAAAACAGCTATACCGTGTGCCTTTAGAAAGAAATGCAGACAGAGTGAAGCAACTGAGGACTGAGTATGTTCAGGCATGTTCAGTTTCAAGATGCCTGTTGTGAAATATTCCCCAAAAATTCCACATCATTGTAATCAGCAATTCTCTTTCCAAAATGTATTTTTAGAGGGTGATGGAGCTGGATGCTGACGAAAACCATCACAAATTCCTCTTTTTGAATGAGGCAGGCTTCAACCTGGCCAAGACAAGGAGGAGAGGTCATAATTTTATTGGCCAGCGGGCAACCATCCAAGTACCTGGACAACGTGGGGCCAACATCACCATGTGTGCGGCTATATTGGAAGATGGTGTGGTGGGACGCAGACCTCGTATTGGATCATATAATGCAGCTCTCCTTGTAACCTTCCTTGATGAGCTAAATCAGGTCTGTAGAGCTGATGGCATGACCTATGTCATTGTGTGGGATAATGTCAGGTTCCACCATGCTCAAATGGTGCAAGCATGGTTTCAGTTCCAACCACAATTTACCACCCTGTACTGACCCCTTACTCTCCTTTCCTTAACCCGATTGAGGAATCTTTCTCCACATGGGGGTGGAAGGTATATGATAGGCTCCCTTACGAACAAGCCACCCTTCTCCAGGCCATGGATGACGCATGCAATGACATCACGGCAGACCAGTGTCAGGCCTGGATTCGCCATGCCCGAAGATTCTTCCAAAGATGTTTGGCTAATGAAAACCTCCATTGTGATGTGGATGAAAACCTGTGGCCAAATCCACAAGACAGGTTGATGGAAATATAGAAGTACAGTAATTCATATTTTGTTTTGCTTTTTACAGTAAGTCAGGTGAGGAACACTGCAGTTGACGTTTTACTGTAGTTTTTTTATAGCTAATTATTTTTTCTTTGATTCAAAGAAACCTATGTTGTGATTTTATTGTATTTCATCAATAAATGTTACGTTTTGTTCAATGATTCCACTGTGTCTGTAGTATTCTCTCTACTAGTCCTTTTACAGTGATGTATTTACGTGTAGTACCATAATGAAACATGTATCACATATTTTGTACTACAATATTTAATGATTGTACAAAGAACTACACAGTGAAACTATTGGTATCTTGTGTGTGGGTGATCTAAATTAATGTTCCTATGGTATTTCATGACAAATTAGTTATTTGAACCAATGATTCTGCAAGTGCAAGGTTTCTTTAATGATATGAATCCACAATGCAATGTTTTGAACATTGGACAGCCTGTGTTGCAAGTGATGACTGTTTTGAGTTTTGTGTCTAGTGTTTTGAAAAATGACCACAAGGTTCTGAAATTATTATTTATCTAGGCAAGTCAGTTAAGAACAAATTCTTATTTACAATGACGGCCTAGGAACAGTGGGTTAACTACCTTGTTCCGGGGAAGAACAACAGATTTGTATCTTGTCAGCTCAGGGATTTGATCTAGCAACCTTTTGGTTACTGGCCCAATGTTCTAACCACTAGGCTACCTGCCACCCCTGAAATTAGTGCTAAAGGGATTGTAAAAAACTGTATTCATAAGAAAAAAGGATTTATAGACCGGTGGACAGGTACATACTGTACGTATATGGAAAAGCATCTATTCTCCTTAGAAACTGAGACAAGTGTTGTTCGGAACACACACCCCATTAGTGCCTGTCTCTTCTCTGGCACAGATCCCATGTGGGCACTTGGGCCCTCTCGTGTGTCCCCTCAATAATCTACACCTGCACCTGCTGCCACACTGTCATCATAAAAAAAACTAGTGTCTGTGTGGGTGTGTGCATGTGTAGGTGTCTGTGTGGTTGTGTGTCTGTGTGGGTGTGTGCATGTGTGGGTGTCTGTGTGGTTGTGTGTCTGTGTGTGTGTGTGTGTGTGTGTGTGTGTGTGTGTGTGTGTGTGTGTGTGTGTGTGTGTGTGTGTGTGTGTGTGTGTGGGTGGATGTGTGTCTGTGTGGGTGTGTGCAAGTGTATGTCCAGGCCAAATGAGGCTGGTGGGAGTAGCTATAGGAGGACAAGTTCATTGTAATGTCTGGAATGATATAAATGGAGTCAAATGTGGTTTCCATATGTGTGTTGTGTTTGATACCGCTCCATTTAATCCATTCCAGACATTACAATGAGCCCGTCCTCCTATAACTCCTCCCACCATCCTCCACAGGTCCAGGCCCTTGCCATATTGGTAATTAGCATGTAGTATAATGGTTAGGTTGGGGCCCTGCTATATACTGTCATCAAAACATACCCAGACTGTGTCTCTTGTTAAGTTGAAGTGCCCCCTGCCCTCTTTCACATCATTTTCTGTGAATCTTCTCCAATCTTCTCAGCCGTCGCCAGTGTTATCAGTGACTGGCTCAGGGAGCTTTGAGACGTGAGACTGGAGAATTTGTACCAGTGGTTTGACAGGAGGACTTGAGGCATGCATAAGGCATTCTACTTGACATGTGTTGATGACACCTTCCTGCCCATGTTATGTTTTCTCACCTTTATCTGTATCTTTTCTTATCTGCCTCTTGTCACATGACATATCAATGGGCTGTTATTCACCAAGCTGGTTCAGTGGCTGTTTATGAGGAGGGGGATGCGATTCCCAGAATTGTGATCTTGTTTGTCTTTTTTTTAAATTAAAGGCCCAGTGTAGTCAAAAACGTGATTTCTCTGTTTTATATATATTTCCACCCTATGATGTTGGAATAAACCTGTGAAATTGTGAAAATGATGATAATGCCCTTTTTGTGTAAGAGATGTTTGAAAAGACAGTCAAAGCAAAATTCTGTCTTGAGAAATTGGTCTTTGCTAAGAAGCTACTTTTGTTTCTTTTTGATCATTTTTCATTTAAAACAATCACAGTAAGGTACTTAACTGTTATCCAGAAATGATTTGATATTGAGATAAAAAAGGCTGCATTGGACCATTAACTGTGTGGTCACTTATAGCATGAATTCCCCAAATGAAACATTTATGGATCATACACAAACACACTGGACTGATACCCTTTACCCTGTCAATTATTGAGATTAAAGAAATGAAGAGGAGCATTACAGAGGCCAAAGAGAGAGAGAGAGTGCGCGTAGAGACGTGTGATGTGCAGCGAAGCAGTTGATGAGGGTGTCTCTGCTCACTGTCAAAAAGTGTCAGGCGCGTCTGGTGGGATGATGACTCCCCCTGCCCCGCGCAGTGCTTGGTCAACCCTGTCAAATGGGGAGGGCATCCGAGATTCGCCAAATAGTAGCTTCTTCTACTGTCCGGATGAAACGTAGCGGTTAAGACTTCGATTTACTCCTTTTCTTTCACTTCTCTTTGATCTTGTTGACGGGGAGGGCGGTGTTGGTTTTTCACCTCTTCATTAGATGATAACGACTGGCAAGACTAGACTAATTGTAGAGCCTGTTTATTATTTTGTAGGCAAAGTGAAACGTTTTATGACTTATGAAATACCGTTTTTACACTTTCCTGTGTACCGCACGCAAAACCCGGCTTCCAGTTCTCTCTCCTATGGAGCGAGCGCCTTTTTTTTATCGCCCTAGCAACTGGTCCTCTCCGCTGCTGCCTTGTGACATTTTCTTGTCGCTTTGCTCACCAGCCATCGCATATTGAATTCGCCTGTATGCGGGGCCATTTTTGCATAGGGTATTTCCCTACTTCGTCTTTAATTTGATTTATTTCAAACTCTGGAGGTTCATGCGTCGGAGAAGTCTCATCTTTCTGCGTGAAAATGCCTGTGAGACGCGGTCATGTAGCCCTCCAGAACACTTATCTGGACACCATTATCCGGAAATTCGATGGACAAAGTAAGTGGACACACTTTACATTATGACTGAAAAAGTAATAACATAATGTGACCATGAGCAAGCTGTTATAACTGTATAATCCCAACAACAAACAATTAGACTGGGTAGAAATGAAGGTGAATGCCTTTTCCATGTAACCTTTCAACCACGCAAAGTGTAATAAAATATAAAGACAAATGCATTTGTCTAGTGGTCCCCCCCAGTTTCTATTGATCCGAATATGAGTGCTACATGGCTGTTTCTGTAATCAAGCAGATGCTTCAGTTTAAGTCTGTCTGTCTGCCTGCCTGCCTGTCTGCCTGCCTGCCTGCCTGCCTATCTGCCTGCCTGCCTGCCTGTTGGTGTAACCCCTGTACTATGGCCTGGGCATTAATGGCATGGCACAGGTGTTACTGCATTGCCCTCTAAATGTCCAAGACCCTCTGGCAATACTCCTTCTATCTCGACATTTGATTTACAGTTCAAACTTAGCTTATGTCCATATGCATGTGCTGAATATGCCAAATTGTCATGTTAATACTATAGGTTTGTGTGTATAGTATGTCTTTGCACCTGCCTATGTTTTCCACATGTTGCATGAATTCACATGCTGCACTAGATTATATTGCATGAGTTAACATGTTCTCCGTTCTTAAACTGGTCAGACCACTGGATCCTGATAGAAAGAGTACATAATTTCTTTGCTTTACAGAGTTTGCATGTGACCACTAACTACAACTACACACTCTGTTAGTGCATATAACTGAGTGATATCCTTCTTGAACAGGGCCTTATGCAGCACATCACAGCACGCTTTACACCCACAATGCCTCTTCGTTTCCGTGCTTTTGTCTTGAATTAAATGGTATCGTAGTTGACTATTGCTCACTCAGAAACTGCCCCAGAATGTCTTTGCAACCCACTCAAACAAAACATTATTGATCCATTCAGCAAAGAAGAAATCCAGTTGTTTAAAAAAGAGGAATGGCTCAGTAGTGGCCAATAACCTAGCTCAGTAGTGGCCTATAACCTAGCTCAGTAGTGGCCTATAACCTAGCTCAGTAGTGGCATATAACCTAGCTCAGTAGTGGCCTATAACCTAGCTCAGTAGTGGCCTATAACCTAGCTCAGTAGTGGCCTATAACCTAGCTCAGTAGTGGCCTATAACCTAGCTCAGTAGAGGCCTATAACCTAGCTCAGTAGTGGCCCATAACCTAGCTCAGTAGTGGCCTATAACCTAGCTCAGTAGAGGCCTATAACCTAGCTCAGTAGTGGCCTATAACCTAGCTCAGTAGTGGCCTATAACCTAGCTCAGTAGTGGCCTATAACCTAGCTCAGTAGTGGCCTATAACCTAGCTCAGTAGTGGCCTATAACCTAGCTCAGTAGAGGCCTATAACCTAGCTCAGTAGTGGCCTATAACCTAGCTCAGTAGTGGCCTATAACCTAGCTCAGTAGAGGCCTATAACCTAGCTCAGTAGTGGCCTATAACCTAGCTCAGTAGTGCCCTATCACCTAGCTCAGTAGTGGCCTATAACCTAGCTCAGTAGTGGCCTATAACCTAGCTCAGTAGTGGCATATAACCTAGCTCAGTAGTGGCCTATAACCTAGCTCAGTAGTGGCCTATAACCTAGCTCAGTAGTGGCCTATAACCTAGCTCAGTAGAGGCCTATAACCTAGCTCAGTAGTGGCCTATAACCTAGCTCAGTAGTGGCCTATAACCTAGCTCAGTAGAGGCCTATAACCTAGCTCAGTAGAGGCCTATAACCTAGCTCAGTAGTGGCCTATAACCTAGCTCAGTAGTGGCCTATAACCTAGCTCAGTAGTGGCCTATAACCTAGCTCAGTAGAGGCCTATAACCTAGCTCAGTAGTGGCCTATAACCTAGCTCAGTAGAGGCCTATAACCTAGCTCAGTAGTGGCCTATAACCTAGCTCAGTAGAGGCCTATAACCTAGCTCAGTAGAGGCCTATCACCTAGCTCAGTAGAGGCCTATAACCTAGCTCAGTAGTGGCCTACAACCTAGCTCAGTAGTGGCCTATAACCTAGCTCAGTAGTGGCCTATAACCTAGCTCAGTAGAGGCCTATAACCTAGCTCAGTAGAGGCCTATAACCTAGCTCAGTAGAGCCCTATAACCTAGCTCAGTAGTGGCCTATAACCTAGCTCCGTAGTGGCCTATAACCTAGCTCAGTAGTGGCCTATAACCTAGCTCAGTAGTGGCCTATAACCTAGCTCAGTAGAGGCCTATAACCTAGCTCAGTAGTGGCCTATAACCTAGCTCAGTAGTGGCCTATAACCTAGCTCAGTAGAGGCCTATAACCTAGCTCAGTAGTGGCCTATAACCTAGCTCAGTAGTGGCCTATAACCTAGCTCAGTAGAGGCCTATAACCTAGCTCAGTAGTGGCCTATAACCTAGCTCAGTAGTGGCCTATAACCTAGCTCAGTAGTGGCCTATAACCTAGCTCAGTAGTGGCCTATAACCTAGCTCAGTAGTGGCCTATAACCTAGCTCAGTAGTGGCATATAACCTAGCTCAGTAGTGGCCTATAACCTAGCTCAGTAGTGGCCTATTTCTATGCTACTGTAAGTCTGACTGTGACTACTGTGCCTGTCACTGTCAGTGTTCTTCAGTCACAGTGTGAAGGCAGTCTGTTGACCACAGGGGTACGGCTCAGAATAACCCTCTCCACCGCTGCTCCACATTAGAGAGAAGATGCAATGTTCCACTTTTCACCTCAATTTCATGTTAAAGGATTTCAGCTTGTTTAATTTGCTGTGCTGGCAGGTGACATTTCGGAATTAATTGTGTTATGTTACTCTGGGATTTTCAAAGCTCTCTGCAGAGGGGTCCTCAGAGACAGACCGATAAGTCCCATCAAACTGATGTCTTCCTTATCTCTGTGTGTGTGTGTGTGTGCGTAAGCACCCTGCTGGGTGATGCGTGTGCCAAACCACTGCTGCTTAGCAACAATCTGAGTCTGGGTGTCTGTGTTCTGAGGCATTGATAATGACTTAGGATAGGATGTACTTTCCACCAAACGACCTCACCTATTTACTCTACACAGAGGAGCAAGGAGGGGGAAGGGGTTCTGCTTTTTCTGGGTGAAGCTCCAAATCTCTCTCCTCATATTTATTTAAATGGGGAAGAATGAGAGTTGTGTAACTCAGTTTCACGAGTGGATAAAAAGAGGAGTAGAGACAGAGTCAGAGGCACAGATGTTTGAGCAGCTTTTCAACATAAACTGTACTGATTGAATATCACGCTGTACGACAATATCAGTGTAGCTGATGTGACTTCCAAGGCAATTGTCATTAGCGCTGGAGACAATAGCCACACTCATGAACCTAGGTAAGGACGGCTGAAACCTATTGCAGTATATTATAATCTTGATTGCGGACTGTCATTGCTGAGTCCAGCTGCTCCGTATTTGTCCCTCTGGGGCCTTCTTGAATCATTGCACTGATATGATTTGTGCCGCAGAGGGACAGACTTGATTACTCCAATTTCAACTTGATGTTGAGGTGAATGTGGTTAGTTGAATGTGAAACTGAAATGAACACAGTCCAGACTTGAATTGGATCTGATTGAGAGACTTCTCCTTGAAATGATCATTACCTGAATGTTTCTGAAGTTAGATAAACTTTGATTGTCCGATTTTGCATATTGCATTTGATGTAATAAGCCTTCAATTATAATTGTACTGTAATTTCCCACATTCCCACCATATTCGTACATTTACATATCTGCTTTGACTCTTCCCTTGGTTTCCTCCCAGATCGGAAGTTCCTGATAGCCAATGCTCAGATGAAGAACTGTGGCATTATCTACTGTAACGAGGGCTTCTGCCAGATGTTTGGCTTCTCGCGGGCAGAAATCATGCAGCAGCCCTGCACCTGCCAGTTCTTGGTGGGGCCTGGCACCATGAAGTCTGCCCTGACACAGCTGGCACAGGCCCTGCTAGGGTCAGAGGAGCGCAAGGTGGAGATCCTCTACTACAACAAAGAAGGTAAGGAGAAGGTGGAGGTTTAGACTGAGATTCAGAGAGAAAGAGATGGAAAGAGCAAGAGAGTCAAAGTTACAACATTACTCCCCTTCTTTATAGTGGGGAGTGCTGTAAAGGTCACATACAGAATATTTTGGTCCCTCCAAGTGTCATGGCTGTCTCCCTCTCACTTTTATATAATGCTACTGTATGATGCAGTGTTACAGTATGTGGAGCCAACTGCTGCAGACTCAGTGAACTCTCATCTACTAATTTATCTGTCTGGGGAGTGGACATGGTGGAGCTGTCTTGGCCTGCTTACCTCACCTGCAACATGTTTATTCATCCCCTATAACGACACAGGGTGAGACCCAGATGCAGACACAGGAGGCAGATGGTTCGAGTCTCTGATATTTATTAAACAACAAAGGGCAGGCAAGAGGCAGGTCGAGGACAGGTAAAAGATCAGAACCAGGTCAGAGTTACAAATGGTACAGGGACGCAGGCAGGCTCAAGGTCAGGGCAGGCTGAATGGTCAGGCAGGCGGGCTCAGTGTCAGGGCAGGCAAAAGGTCAAAACCAGGAGGACTAGAAAAACAGAGACAAGAAAAAGCAGGAGCACAGAAAAACACGCTGGTTGACTTGACAAGACAAACTGGCACAGACAAACAGAGAACACAGGAATAAATACCCTGGGAATAATTGGGAAGACCGGTGACACCTGGAGGTTGGTGGAGACAATCACAAAGACAGGTGAAACAGATCAGGGCGTGACATCCCCACTCCCCTTTCCCACCCTGTGCATAGCTGCACTAAGTAGTTTGGGGGTGGGGGTGCTGCAGGGGGATAGGGGAGTGCAGATTATTTATTTTTTGCCCGCGCTATGGAAGGCTATATATGTCCGCTAATACAGGACAAGTAAAGGCCCAGTGCACTACCCTTGGGATTTTTTTAAATAAAAAAAATAAACAATACTTGTATGGTCCTGTGTTTTATCTCTTGTACATGTACACAGGACCCGGGGTTGGAACCAAAATTATTTTCCAATCGTTTTGTTCTGAACAGAACCATATATCATTTTTTTCGTAACACTGTTCCGACCAGCAAGACACAGTTCTGAACCGGTTCAACCCCCCCAAAGTACCCGTTTATATCGTTACTTTCTGTTCCTTTTTAAACCTTTATTTATTTTCCATTTAGCTCGACATTAAATAACTTTTCCAATCATGCAGTATGGATAGTGCAGCTTACTATAGAGCTGGCAAGCTATAGCTCAGTGAGTTGTTCACATGCGTTATGGAAAGACAAGTGTAGGGCGTGAGATGCAACTGAAACTTTGCGAGTGGGGAGACAGAGAGAGAGGGTGGAGGAGGAGGCTTGGCTTGAAACGCTGGGGATCTTGTGATGACATGCATTATCTGAATTAGGCCAATAGAATTATACCTACGGAGGAGAGGCTTCTCTGGAAGATTTTTGAATGTCTTTGAACTTCAGAGTTGGCTTAACGTTGGACCAGAGTAGCTGGCTAGCTAACAAGCTTGCGTGTGCAGAGCGGCACCTGAATTAAAAACACATCTTACCTTTTTATAGTTAATAAATCCAATTTTAACTATAGGATCCCTAACTAGCATTGAAAAAGTTAATCCATCCTTCTGTAATAAAAAATCTATCTCCCTATCTTCTGAATTATGTTTGTAATGTCCGCAGGCTACAGCTATGCTTCTGAGGGGCAGATAGACGACACGCACACACACTGGCAAAGATGTTCAGCTGGCAGACTTTGGAAGAAGTTAATGATTGACAGAGGAAGAGCTTTGCATAGGCGCTTTGTTGCATTTTTTTATGGGACTTTTAAATAATGGTTCTGTTCCAGAACAATATAGATCACTTTCGTTCCCTGGTCTGGTTCTGATTCTGTTCCTTAAAAATGTCATTATTTTCTCGTTTGTTTGCGACCCCTGCCAAGGACAGAGGGACAAGCAAACAGACCTGGCTAGTGAGGCTGTAGACACAATGCCGTTACGTTGGTCATTTGGGCATGAGAAGTGCCGTGTCGGAGAGCTTGTTGTCATGGAAATATTGTCAGTGTGCCAGCTCAAATCCACTGAACATCTATTTATTTTGTATCCCAGTAATGCATACAGTCATGAACGCAGGTGCGCACACAAGCACGAATGAATTGTCAATGGGTACAATTCATCATACACAATAAAAATGCATTATGTTGCTGTACTTGATTGATCTTAATTGATCCTAAAACTGAATGAATGTGTTTGTTTGTTAATGTGTGTGTGTGTGTGTGTGTGTGTGTGTGTGTGTGTGTGTGTGTGTGTGTGTGTGTGTGTGTGTGTGTGTGTGTGTGTGTGTGTGTGTGTGTGTGTGTGTGTGTGTGTGTGTGTGTGTGAGTGTAAAACAAGGACATTTCCTGGGGACATTACTCCGGGGACATTTTGCGGGTCCCCACAATGAAAATGTCTGTTTAAGGCTTAGGGGTTAGGTTTAGGGGTTAGGGTTACAATTAGGATTAGGGGTTAAGAGTTGGAGTTAGGGTTAGGTGTCACGATTTCCGCCGAAGTCGGTCCCTCTCCTTGTTCGGGTGGTGTTCGGCGGTTGACATCACCGGCCTTCTAGCCATCGCCGATCCATTTTTCATTTTCCATTTGTTTTGTCTTTGTCTTACACACCTGCTTTCAATTCCCCAATTACTTGTTCATTATTTAACCCTCTGTTCCCCCATGTTTGTTTGTGAGTAATTGTTTATTGTATTGCGGTCTGTCTTTTTGTGAGCCTTGTATTTATACAATGTTTATTGTGATATTATTGAGTAAAATTGCTTTCATTTCTCATATCTGCTGTCCTGCGCCTGACTCATCTCACCAGCTACACACAGATGCTTTACATTAGGGTTTGGTTAAGGGTTAGGTTTAGGGGTTAGGGAAAATAGGATTTTGAATGGGAATCAATTAGGCTTGGGCAGTATACCCCGTATACCAGGGTATTTGGAAATAGCCACAGGATGGTTTTTCAATACCGTCAATACCTTTGAAACTGTTTCTTTGAAGTCTTTCTGTAAATTGTCATATTTGTGTCTGTTTTTTAGGTGAGTACCTACAGTCAACTTGTGCAATATGTTAGGAGAGCGCTAGGAGATAAAGCAGACCGTGTTCTTCTTTTCACCTGTCACATTATTTTACATTATGAGACTTACCGTAGTTCCCCAGAACAGTTGAGCCAGTCACATGTTTGTTTGTCTTATAGCACAATGGGAGTAAGCAGGAACAGGGGAGTCCATCTGTGTATTGACGGGGTTGTGTTTTAAATTGAAAGTCAACAATGCCAAAGGTGCTTCAACAAAGTACTGAGTAAAGGGTCTGAATACTTATGTACAGTAAATGTGATATTTCAGTTTTTTATTTTTAATAAATTTGCTACAAGTTTTTGTTCTGTCATTCTGGGGTATTGTGTGTAGATGGATGAGGACAAATAAGGCTCTAACGAAACAAAATGTGGAAAAAGTGAAGGGGTCTGAATACTTTCCGAATGCACAGTATCTAAGTAAGTGCTGAATTAATAAGGTGATGGGGCATCATATTGTGTTAGCTTTCTGCCATGTTTGTCAGAGTCTAGGTGATGTAGGTAAGGCGGAGTCAGGTGCAGGACACAGAGATGAGTACTAATAGTAACTTTACTCAAAATCAATCCTCCAACAAAGAGAACGAAAATCCAGAATCACATAAACGAGACAACTGACAACAATAAACACGCACAAAACCATGATGGCTCCAGAGGGTTAAATAGGGAAATAATTAAAACGTAATGGGAACCAGGTGTGAACAATACAGACAAAACAAATGGAAAAAGAAATGTAGATCGGTGGAGGCTAGAAAGCCGGTGACGGCGACCGCCGAACGCCGCCCGAACAAGGAGAGGCACCAACTTCGGCGGAAGTTGTGACAATGTTTGAGAAGTCAAAGCCCTTTGGATGAGTTATCTGTACAACTGTCACTGCTATCTTTTGATTTCCTTGCATTTTTTCTCCTCTCTGTTCTCGGCCCGTCTCCTCCCCCATTTTCTCCGAGCAGAGCAGGCAGGTCCGTTGCCCTAGCGACTCCGGACTCCACACAGACACAGCGTGTACACATGCTGCTCCAGAGCCAGTACTGTTTTTCCTTCAAACAAGCATGCGTCAAACTTTGTTCATTTGCACCATGTCTCTCATTCACATTCACTTGTAAATGTCCAAACTCACCCAAAATGTTATTCGTAAGCTTCTACCTACAGTACCAGTCAAAGGTTTGGACACACCTACTTATTCAAGGGTTTTTCTTTATTTTTACTATTTTCTACATTGTAGAATAATAGTGAAGACGTCAAAACTATGAAATAACACATATGGAATCAGGTAGTAACCAAAAACGTGTTAAACAAAACAAACAATATTTTATATTTGAGATTCTTCAAAGGAGCCACCCTTTGCCTTGATGACAACTTTGCACACTCTTGGCATTCTCTCAACCAGCTTCATGAGGTAGTCACCCGGAATGCCTTTCAATTAACAGGTTTGCCTTGTTAAAAGTACATTTGTGGAATTTCTTTACTTCTTAATGCGTTTGAGCCAATCAGTTGTGTTGTGACAAGGTAGGGGTGGTATACAGAAGACAGCCCTATTTGGTAAAAGACCAAGTCCATATTATGGAAAGAACAGCTCAAATAAGCAAAGAGAAACGACAGTCCATCATTACTGTAAGACATGAAGGTCAGTCAATGAGGAAAATTTCAACGTTTCTTCAAGTGCAGTCGCAAAAACCATGAAGTGCTATGATGAAACTGGCTCTCATGAGGACCGCTGCAGGAAAGGACGAGCTAGAGTTACCTCTGCTGTAGAGGTCAATGCCGAAAATTTCAAGAACTTGTAGTAGGGAGTTGTAGTTTCGAACAAGCCAATAGTCTACATAGTTTAGTGCATAAAACATGGTAATTAACTACAATGACTATAATCCATTGCACATCTACTTGTTCGGTCTGTGTTTCATTTACGCCTACTACAGAAGAGACACAAGAATGCACCTCAAAAAGCACTAATCGCTCAGTACTACGATTGATATACCACTCTATTCCCCTCTCTTCTTTAGTTATCTTGCTTTCTTTCTTCCTCTCTCTCTTTCTCTAGCTCTCCCTCTCGCCCGCTCTCTCCCTCCCCTCTTCCTACAGTCTGTCTACATTTTGATTGGTCTTATTCTCTATCTCACTCTATATCTCATTTGCTGCTTCACCCCTCTATCGGTTTCTCCTATGCTAGGACATGTTGACAGCCCCCACCCTGGCTTCACTTAAACAGAAAGGAGGGTCTCATAAATGCCCTGGGAAAACATCCAGTCATGGAAAGAAACTACAAGACTGTACAGCTGTTTGGAAGGCCTCTCCACATAAAACTGAAATGAGATGGCAGTAACAGCCCACCAACCATGAAACCTGAGACTCTGAGTCTAAATGTGTTCAGTGTTAAAGAGAGCACAGTCAGATAAGATTAAACAATATTTATAGTTACTTGAGCTGTCCTGAAGTCTACTTAGTTACCTTTGAGCCCAGGTTAGGATGGCCATTAGCAGCTTTATAATGTTATGTCTCTCCCCCCTGCAGGGACCTGCAGGCCCTGTCTAATTGATGTGGTTCCTGTGAAGAAAGCAGAGGGACAGGTCATCATGTTCATCCTCAACTTCCAGGAAATCATTGACCCCTCCCTCAAGAAACCAGGTCTGAGACAGAGGGTGGCCCAGGGCTGGGTATGGGCAGGTCAGTGTGGAAAGTGTGTGTGTGATGACAGTGTGTGTGTGATACTGTCTGTCTGTCTGTCTGTCTGTCTGTCTGTCTGTCTGTCTGTCTGTCTGTCTGTCTGTCTGTCTGTCTGTCTGTCTGTCTGTCTGTCTGTCTGTCTGTCTGTCTGTCTGTCTGTCTGTCTGCATCAACCTGTTTATTCCATGTTGAATGTAGCTGTGTTATAACATACAGAATGTGACTACATCCTGGTACTGTAGGTGTATTTATGTAAAGTGTATGTATAAGCCCTCTGTGGTTTCTCAGGGCAGAGTCGCAGGCTGAAGTTGAGACTGCCATTGGTACGTGCAATGCGTCGGTCTTCCCTCGCCAAAGACCAGTTTGAGGGGGTGGTGGTGGACTACCTACAGGTAAGGTGGCCAGAGACTCCCATACACACATAGGCCTATACACACAGTACTCGTCTAAATATGACCTTACATATAATATATCTTGATTATCTCAGTTCCTGTATCTCTTATGTTTTGTAATGAATATAGCTTCAGTCACATACATTTAGCAGTAAGTAGAAATCTAGTACAATATTTAACCTATGTTTGTCCTCTTCCTCCTTCCCCAATTCAGCCCAACAGTGAAGAGATCCCTCTGAAAGAGTTCCGTATCCCGTCCAAGGAGAGCTGCATGCAGTCTGAGACAGAGGCGCTGATAGAGCAGGACCATGAGTCCTCCCAGCCTGCAAGCCACTACTCCCCCAAACTGCTGTCCCTATTGTCGGAGCGGCTGGAACCCAGCGTGGCCTTCCTCCCCAGCAGCCCCTTCTCCAGTGCAGCCTTCCCCAGGACGGTCCTGCCCCGGAGCTGCTCCAGAGAGACTGTCGGCAGCCTCCGCAGAGCTTCCTCCCTGGATGACCTCGACAGCATGAGGGCTGAGTCGGGCCGACCAGGAGACCCACGCTCCAACAGTAGTGAGTTCGTGTGTGTGTGTACCCAGTCAAAAGTGTAGTCTGTTGCCATTTTTGTACCCCCTCTGACAGGAAGAAATGTGGGTGTCTCCTCTTACAGTTCCATCTGAATCAAAACAAACCAAGCCAAAGCTACCTGGGCCTGTTGGAGGTATTCTGTTCTCTAGAAAATGCGAATCCTCACTCTCATTCCTCAAACACTGAGCATGTGCAGCAGCAGGGTCACTAATCAATGCCTCTAACCTATAGCCTGTGTGTGTGTGTGTGTGTGTGTGTGTGTGTGTGTGTGTGTGTGTGTGTGTGTGTGTGTGTGTGTGTGTGTGTGTGCGTGTGCGTGTGTGTGTGTGCCAGGTCTATAGGAGTCCCAGTCACTCAGAGGCCATCCTTTACTCATCACACAACTAATAACTAATACTATGGGCTATGGAGTGTGGGGCTGTGGACTTCCCATCTACCCCAGGGAAATATTGTAGAGGAATACATGCATCCCCGCAATGCATTAACACACTCCCTCTCATTTCATTACTCTATCAATTCAATTGAATTGGCTTTATTGGCATGAGAAACACATGTTTACATTGCCAAAACAAGTGAAATAGATAATACACTTTCTCTGTATCTTTCTCACTCAGATGCTTTGCTCAGTATAAACCAAGATGTTTCTCACCTAGAGGAATGGAAATTGCATTATAACACATTATATTTTTAGTTCTGAATGTGTTACTTGCAGTTTAAATAAAGGATTTGAATGATCATATAATATGTAAACTAGTCGTTGAAAATAGATAGAGACACAGTAATGAGAGATGAGTGTTGTTGTGTGCAGACCTGAAGGCCGGTACTCTGAGCTCCACCTCAGACTCGGACCTGATGCGACGCAGGACCAGCACTCGCAGGACCAGCACTCGTAACCCCCTCACACTCAGTTTCGCCTCCGACCTCTTGCGACCGCCCTCGCCCACTGAGATCGAGATCATCGCTCCCAGCAAAGTAAAGGACCGCCACCGAGATGTCACAGAGAAGGTCACACATGTCACACAGGTGAGACACATGGTCCCCACTAGCACTCATATCACACAACCACAACCGTGTGATTACCTGACTCAACCTTTTTCAGAACGGCATGTGTACGGCTTGTGTACACAGGATGCTGTGTAAAAGGAACATTGGGCTATTGAGAAGTGGTGGATTACATCTCTTCGGTCTGACTTCCTGTGTTGCAAGCTTTCTGCTGAAGAAGCAGCTGCATGTCACTCAAGAGTTTCCACATGCATCCACACACACACAAACACACAAACAGGAACGATATATATAAAATTAACGTTTTTTTTCAGTCACTTTGGTGCTGTTTTCAAAAGTATGTGGTGAATTTTCTTAATACAAAACTCCAAACTGGTAACACATGTAACACGGCAAGTGTCACGAGCGGAATGAACAGTTTAAGGAGTGAGTCAAGCGCAGGAGACGGAGGTCCGTGAGAACAAACTTAATTTAATAAGTCCACAGGCAAGATTCATATACAGCTGGGAGCATAACAGTCAGAAAGAATGACTAAAAGAAGCTCCGCGCAAAAGGCAGACGGGGCACAGCCCGACAACCCTAATGCCTAGACGGGGCACAGCCCGACAACCCTAATGCCTAGAGAATAGACGTAACACCACACGTAACAACGAACAATCCCGCACAAATCCTAGCTAAACACAGACAGACTAAATAACCCTCCCCACTAATGACAAACACAAAACAGGTGCAAACAAAAACAGACATAACTAATAGACACTGAAACACAGATCGGTGGCAGCTAGTAGGCCGGCGACGACGACCGCCGAGCGCCGCTCGACCGAGGAGAGGCACCCCCTTCTGTGGATGTTGTGACAGCAAGTCTCATAAAACGTTTTATTGTGCATTTATTTAGTTTGAATGCATCTTTCACCACCCATCCATTCATCCAAAATATAAATGTACTGTGAAATACCATGTGAACATTTATTTCATCATCAAAACACAACATACTAATATCTTCTCAATGTAGTTATTTTAACAGCTAGTTAATCCAATAGATACATGTTTCAAAATGCCCTTTGAATATAATATGCTACAGTACTGTTTTCACATTAGACAATACACTTGCACTATCTATTGAAATTGACTGAACATCAAATTTCGATAATTTATATCCCATGTGTGATCTTTCACAATTGATGAAAGAAATATCTGTATTGTTCAGATATAATTCCAACATAGGTGTACTGTAATCAAATGAAAGAAACATAATATTTAGCAAGCATTAGTTTGCATCAAGCCTGTCTTGAGCATTTGGCCATTGGTTCTCATCGACATCGCAGTAAATGTCCTCATTGTTCATGCACCTGGGGAAAAACCTTTTGCCATGGAGAATCCAAGCCTGACACAGCCTGGATTGATGTCATTACATGACTCATTCATGGCCTGAAGGAGGGTGGTACGCTCATGGGGATGACAATCATATATCTTCCACCTGTACTGTAATATGTATTGTATTTTACAGTATTGTATTGTACTTATGTATTGTAGTGGTCCTGTTTGTGGCTCAGTTCATAAGAGCATAGCAAGACCAGAGTTGTGGGTTTGATTTCAACTGGGGTCACTTACGAAAATATAAAGATTCACTGTTGCCACTTAGGATAAAAGCATCTGCTACGTAAATGGCATATATTACAGTATTACAGTACTGTACTGGCCAGATCAGCATGCACAGTGCCAAGCGTTGGCTGGAGTGGTGTAAAGCTCGCCGCCATTGGACTCTGGAGCAGTCAGATGGACAAATCTGGATTTGGTGGATGCCAGGAGAACGCTACCTGCCCCAGTGCAGCCCCATCAAACACCTTTGGGATGAATTGAAACGGTGACTGCGAGCCAGGCCTAATAGCCCAACATCAGTGCCCGACCTCCCTATTGCTCTTGTGGCTGAATGGAAGCAAGTCCCCGCAGCAATGTTCCAACATCTAGTGGAAAGCCTTCCCAGAATAGTGGAGGCTGTTATAGCAGCAAAGGGGGACCAACTCCATAATAATGCCCATGATTTTGGAATGAGATGTTCGACGAGCAGGTGGCCACATACTTTTCGTTATGTAGTGTGTAAGAGGATATTATCTCCTGTATGAACATTTTGTTGGCTACATGTATGGAGATGTTATTTAGCATCACTACTGTACTATATGCTCTTGTCTCTCTGCATGTATATGAAAGAGGGAGAATGGGGGAAAGACAGTTTGTATGTGTGAAAGAAAGATCCCACCTTCCATAGTGTGACATCTGTGCCAGCAGAAGAACTTCTCACACCCACATGTCATCACACTAAGTTTGAGTACATTGTCATAACCTGTAATGCCATGGAAACACTAACGCAGTGAGATGGCCCCACAACTCCACTGCGTAGCACACTGACCCACATGTCTGTGGTGGGACAGCCAGAGTGGCCACCAGCCAGATGAACCCACACGCTAACCCTGGCTGCCCTGACTTCACTTGTCCACTACAAGTGGAGCAATGTGACTCAATATTAGGGATTTTTGTGGTATTACTAGATGTGTGTGTGTCAAGTGAACGTACATGTCTTATGACAGTACATTTGAGTGTTATAACGGGGTTTATATCATCAGAATTTAGTTGATTGAATGGGCAGTTTGACTTGCTGCTAATGTTAGCATTGCTCTGAGTGAGAGGTGAGCTCTTTAGGTTGTCGTGTCAATGCCCCCTGCCTTGCTCGCTGGGTGCACATGGGAGGCAATTTGGCGTGCCTCTAGTTCCCACCAATGGAAAAATCGATCAGGCCAATAGATGCCCCCCTCTCCACTTCCTCCAAACCTGCTCCTGGTAGTCCTCAGCTGCTGACTATAAATACCACACACATGTACTCTCAAATTATGTGAGCTGTGGTGTTTGTTTTTTAATCACCCTCACCAACAAGTTCACACATCTAGAAGATAATTTGCCTGGAGAAATCATCATGTTTGGCATGACATGGAGTGGCAAGGAGTGAAATGTTAGCACAAACAGACTGGATTTCTCCAGGCTAATTATGTTGCCTTCCCAGGGTTGGGGTCAAATCCATTTCAATTCCAGTCAATTCAGAAAGTAAACCACGTTTCAATTCCAAATTGTCCTCATTGAAAAGCATTGAAGAGAATTGGAATTTCAGTGAATTCCTGAATTGACTGGAATTGGAAATGGAATTTACCCCAACCTTGTACCTTTCCAACTGATATTTGACGATTTCAACAATTTCTTTCTAAAAAGTAAGTGTTTTAGAGATAATGTACACGAAACAAAAATATAAACGCAACATGTAAAGTGTTGGTCCCATATTTCATGAGCTGAAATAAAAGATCCCAGAAATGTTCCATACCCACAAAAAGCTTATTTCTCTAAAATGTTGTGCACAAATTTGTTTACATCCCTGATAGTGAGCATTTCTCCCGTTCAAATATGACCCATCTACCTGACAGGTGTGGCATATCAAGAAGCTTGTGCTGGGGACAATAAAAGGCCACTCTAAAATGTGCAGTTTTGTCACACAGCACAATGTCACAGATTTTGAGGGAGAGTGCAATTGGCATGCTGACTGCAGGAATGTCCACCAGAGCTGTTGCCAGAGAATTTAATGTTCATTTCCCTACCATAAACTGCCTCCAACGTTGTTTTAGAGAATTTGGCAGTACATCCAACCGGCCTCACAAGCGCAGACCAGACCATGTGTACGGCGTCGTGTGGGTGAGCGGTTTGCTGATGTCAATGTTGTGAACAGAGTGCCCCATGGTGGCAGTCGGGTTATGGTATGGGCAGTCATAAGCTATGGATAACAAACACAATTGCATTTTATCGATGGCAATTTGAATTACCAAAAATACCGTGACGAGATCCTGAGGCCCATTGTGAGCCCATTTTTTTTAAAGGTATCTGTAACCAACAGTTGCATATCTGTATTCCCAGTTATGTGAAATCCATAGATTAGGGCCAAATGAATTTATTTAAATTCACTGATTTCCTCATATGAACTGTAACTCAGTAAAATCTTTGAAATTGTTGCATGTTGGTTTATATTTTTGTTCAGTATAGAAACAATATATATATTTTTATATATATGCTAACATTAGCAGCAAGTCAAACTGCCCATTCACAATCAATCAATCATATATATAATCATGCTCTGACATGATGAAAAAATATCTATACAGCACCAGTAAAATGTTTGGACACCACTACTCATTCCAGGGTTTTTCTTTATTTTTTTACTATTTTCTACATTGTAGAATAATAGTGAAGACATCAAAACCATGAAATAACACATATGGAATCATGTAGTAACCAAAAAAGAGTTAACCTCTCTGGCGCATGTGGGACGAATTCGTCCCACCTACGTAACAGCCACTTCAATCCAGTGGCGCGATTTTTGAATCGTTTGAAATACTATTACTTCAATTTCTGAAACATATGACTATTTTACAGCTATTTAAAGACAAGAATCTCGTTAATCTAACCACACTGTCCGATTTCAAAAAGGCTTTACAACGAAAGCAAAACATTAGATTATATCAGGAGAGTGCCCAGCCAGAAATAATCAGACACCCATTTTTCAAGCTAGCATATCATGCCACATAAACCCAAACCACAGCTAAATGCAGCACTAACCTTTTATGATCTTCATCAGATGACACACCTAGGACATTATGTTATACAATACATGCATGTCTGTTCAATCAAGTTCATATTTATATCAAAAAACAGCTTTTTACATTAGCATGTGACGTTCAGAAAAAGCATACCCCCCGCAAACTTCCGGGGAATTTACTAACAGTTTGCTAAATTACTCACGATAAACGTTCACAAAAAGCATAACAATTATTTTAAGAATTATAGATACAGAACTCCTCTATGCACTCGATATGTCCGATTTTAAAATAGCTTTTCGGATGAAGCACATTTTGCAATATTCTAAGTACATAGCCCGGCATCACGGGCTAGCTATTTAGACACCCACCCAGTTCAGCCTTCACCAAAATCACATTTCCTATAAGAAAAATGTTCTTACCTTTCTTGTTCTTCGTCAGAATACACTGCCAGGACTTCTACTTCAATAACAAATGTAGGTTTGGTCCCAAATAATCCATCGTTATATCCAAACAGCGACGTTTTGTTCGTGAGTTCTAGACACTATCAGAATGCTACATCACGGTCACGAGCATGGCGCATGGCGTGACAAAAAATGTCTAAATATTCCATTACCGTACTTCGAAGCATGTCAACCGCTGTTTAAAACCAATTTTTATGCCATTTATCTCGTAGAAAAGCGATAATATTCCGACCGGGAATCTGCAATGAGCCTAAACAGCCGAATGAAATTTCTCCACGGGGGCGAATCGTGCACGCGCCTCATTCAATGGTCCTCTGATCGGCCACTTACCAAAGGCGATAATCTGTTTCAGCCTGAGGCTGCCTCGTCATCCTTCAGGTTTTTCCCGGGTTCTGAGAGCCTATTGGAGCCCTAGGAATTGTCACGTTACAGCTAAGATCCTTACTTTTCAATAAACAGATGCAAGACGCACGACTCCTTGTCAGACAGGCCACTTCCTGCATGAAACCTTGTCAGGTTTTTGCCTGCCATAGGAGTTCTGTTATACTCACAGACACCATTCAAACAGTTTTAGAAACTTTAGGGTGTTTTCTATCCAAACCTGAACAATAATATGCATATTCTAGCTTCTGAGTTGGTGTAGGAGGCAGTTAAAAATGGGCACATATTTTTTCCAAAATTCTCAATACTGCCCCCTAGCCCAAACAGGTTAAACAAATCAAAATATATATATTTTTTGAGATTCTTCAAATAGTCACCCTTTGCCTTGATGACAGCTTTGCACACTCTTATCATTCTCTCAACCAGCTTTACCTGGAATGCTTTTACAACAGTCTTGAAGGAGTTCCCACGTGTGCTGAGCACTTGTTGGCTGCTTTTCCTTCACTCTGCGGTCCAACTCATCCCAAACCATCTCAATTGGTTAGTGGTCAGGTGATTGTGGAGGCCATCTCATCTGATGCAGCACTCCATCACTCTCTTTCTTGATCAAATAGCCCTTACACAGCCTGGAGGTGTGTTGGGTCATTGTCCTGTTGAAACACAAATAATAATCCCACTAAGCGCAAACCTGATGGGATGGTGTATCGCTGCAGAATGCTGTGGTAGCCATGCTGGTTAAGTGTGCCTTGAATTCTAAATAAATCTAAAACAATGTCACCAGCAAAGCACCCCCACACCATCACACCTCCTCCTCCATGCTTCATGGTGGGAACCACACATACAGCGATCATCCGTTCACCTACTGTGCTTCTCACAAAGACACGGCGGTTGGAACCAAAAATCTCAAATTTGAACTCATCAGACCAAAGGACAGATTTCCACCGGACTAATGTCCATTGCTTGTGTTTCTTGGCCCAAGGAAGTCTCTTCTTCTTATTGGTGTCCTTTATTAGTGGTTTCTTTGCAGCAATTCGACCATGAAGGCCTGATTCACATAGTCTCCTCTGAACAGTTGATGTTGAGATGTGTCTGTTACATGAACACTGTGAAGCATTTATTTGGGCTGCAATTTCTGAGGCTGATAACTCTAATGAACTTATCCTCTGCAGCAGAGGTAACTCTGGGTCGTCCTGTCCTGCGGCGGTTCTCATGAGAGCCAGTTTCATCATAGCGCTTTATGGTTTTTGCGACTGCACTTGAAGAAACGTTGAAATTTTCCTCATTGACTGACATTCATGTCTTAAAGTAAGGATGGACTGTCATTTCTCTTTGCTTATTTGAGCTGTTCTTACCATAATATGGACTTGGTCTTTTACCAAATAGGGCTATATTCTGTATACCACCCCTACCTTGTGACAACAAAACTGATTAAGTTTATTAACTGATTAAGTTTATTAACTGATTAAGAAGGAAAGACATTCCACAAATGTACTTCTAACAAGGCACACCTGTTAATTGAAATGCATTCCTCATGAATGAAGCTAGTTGAGAGAATCCCAAGAGTGTGCAAATCTGTCATCCAGGCAAAGGGTGGCTCCTTTGAAGAATCTCAAATATAAAATATTGTTTGATTTGTTTAACACTTTTTTGGTTACTACATGATTCCATATGTGTTATTTAATAGTTTTGACGTCTTCACTATTATTCTACAATGTAGAAAATTGTAAAAATAAAGAAAAACCCTTGAATGAGTAGGTGTGTCCAAACTGACTGGTACTGTACAGTCGTGGCCAAAAGTTTTGAGAATGACACAAATATTAATTTTCACAAAGTCTGCTGCCTCAGTTTGTATGATGGCAATTTGCATATACTCCAGAATGTTATGAAGAGTGATCAGATGAATTGCAATTAATTGTCCCTTTTTGCCATGCAAATGAACTGAATCCCATAAAAACATTTCCACTGCATTTCAGCCCTGCCACAGAAGGACCAGCTGACATCATGTCAGTGATTCTCTCGTTAACACAGGTGTGAGTGTTGACGAGGACAAGGCTGGAGATCATTCTGTCATGCTGATTGAGTTTGAATAACAGACTGGAAGCTTCAAAAGGAGGGTGGTGCTTGGAATCATTGTTCTTCCTCTGTCAACCATGCTTACCTGCAAGGAAACACGTGCCGTCATCATTGCTTTGCACAAAAAGGGCTTCACAGGCAAGGATAATGTTGCCAGTAAGTTTGCACCTAAATCAACCATTTATCGGATCATCAAGAACTTCAAGGAGAGCGGTTCAATTGTTGTGAAGAAGGCTTCAGGGCGCCCAAGAAAGTCCAGCAAGCGCCAGGACGTCTTCTAAAATTGATTCAGCTGCGGGATTGGGACACCATCAGTACAGAGCTTGCTCAGGAATGGCAGCAGGCAGGTGTGAGTGCATCTGCACGCACAGTGAGGCAAAGATTTTTGGAGGATGGCCTGGTGTCAAGAAGGGCAGCACAGAAGCCACTTCTCTCCAGGAAAAACATCAGGAACAGACTGATATTCTGCAAAAGGTACAGGGATTGGACTGCTGAGGACTGGGGTAAAGTCATTTTCTCTAATGAATCCCCTTTCCGATTGTTTGGGGGATCCGGAAAAAAGCTTCTCCGGAGAAGACAAGGTGAGCGCTACCATCAGTCCTGTGTCATGCCAACAGTAAAGCATTCTGAGACCATTCATGTGTGGGGTTGCTTCTCAGCCAAGGGAGTGGGCTCACTCACAATCTTGCCTAAGAACACAGCCATGAATAAAGAATGGTACCAACACATCCTCCGAGAGCAACTTCTCCCAACCATCCAGGAACAGTTTGGTGATGAACAATGCCTTTTCCAGCATGATGGAGCACCTTGGCATAAGGCAAAAGTGATAACTAAGTGGCTCGGGGAACAAAACATCGATATGTTGGGTCCATGGCCAGGAAACTCCCCAGACCTTAATCCCATTGAGAACTTGTGGTCAATCCTCAAGAGGCGGGTGGCCAAACAAAAACCCACAAATTCTGACAAACTACAAGCATTGATTATGCAAGAATGGGCTGCCATCAGTCAGGATGTGGCCCAGAAGTTAATTGACAGCATGCCAGGGAGGAATGGAGAGGTCTTGAAAAAGAAGGGTCAACACCGCAAATATTGACTCTTTGCATCAACTTCATGAAATTGTCAAGACAATAAGTGTCAAAGACACTTATGAAATACTTGTAATTATATTTCAGTATTCCATAGTAACATCTGACAAAAATATCTAAATACACTGAAGCAGCAAACTATATATATATATATATATATATATATATATATATATAAATATACGACTGTGTATATATATATATATATACTATTTTTTTCATCATATCAGAGCATGATATACAGTATGGGGCTTGAGCCCTATTGTTAAGACGTGCAGTTCATACTCAATCCCTCTACTTCCCGTTCACCCGATTATTTCCCACTTTCATCAATGACTGTGTATGTGAGTATTCCAGCTGTTCTGCTATCATGTGTCTGTGTGTGTTGCTGGCAGGGGTGGAAGGGGTCAAGGTGGGTGGTTATGAAACATGTTGCTCTGGTAGGGCGGTGGCAGTCATGCAAATAACTGCCGGTCTCACAGTAATTGACCGTTAATTAACATAAAGACGTTTAGCATCTCCTGGCTTCCATGCATACTGTAGCCTACAAGCCACTGATGCAGACCTTTGGGACATCTACATTTTAAAAAGTCTAATAAATCCATGTAATATAGCCTACACCTTCACAATAAATACATTATTTATTTTAAACAGGTCTAAAGAAACATGATATGAAGAAAATGTAGTCTATTTCAGAAGAACAGAATAGCATACTCTTGAGTTGTCCTGATGTTAGGCCCTGATATGGCAATGCCATATGGCTGTGGGCTACACTAGTTAGCAGACAAGATTTGCTTAAAATTCTGTGGCATTATATTTTATTATTTTATAGTATGAAGAGTACAATTGAACATAGCTGAATAAAATGGAAAGGATATTTTCTCTAAACTATTTGAGGGAGTTCTTACAGTGGGGGAAAAAAGCATTTGATCCCCTGCTGATTTTGTACGTTTGCCCACTGATAAAGAAAGAATCAGTCTATAATTTTAATGGTAGGTTTATTTGAACAGTGAGAGACAGAATAACAACAAAAATATCCAGAAAAACGCATGTCAAAAATGTTATAAATTGATTTGCATTTTAATGAGGGAAATAAGTATTTGACCCCCTCTCAATCAGAAAGATTTCTGGCTCCCAGGTGTCTTTAATACAGGTAACGAGCTGAGATTAGGAGCACACTCTTAAAGGGACTGACCTCCGTGATTGCCAACAAGGGTTTTGCAAACAAGTACTAAGTCATGTTTTGCAGAGGGGTCAAATACTTATTTCCCTCATTAAAATGCAAATCATTTTATAAAATTTTTGACATGGGTTTTTCTGGATTTTTTGTTGTTATTCTGTCTCTCACTGTTCAAATAAACCTACTATTAAAATTATAGACTGATCATTTCTTTGTAAGTGGGCAAATGTACAAAATCAGCAGGGGATCAAATACTTTTTCCCCCACTGTACATGTGGCTATTCAGTGTTGAGTGGCTAACAAAGAATTTGGTCCTCCTGTATGCTTCATTTAGAGTTATTTATGCAACTTTAGTGGTGATACAAATGTTGGGCAAACGTTTTGATTTTTAATACATTCTCAGGCTGCATGATGGGACTCAAATTATGATTTTTTAAAAGTCACATGAAAGGCATGAGCTCTGATTTGTTTCTTGTGCAGGCTACACATTTAACCAGTCTCATTCACAATTTGACAAGCACTTGATAATATTCTAACCAGGCCTCGGATTTCCCGGCGGCATCTCCCTTGTGTGGCAGTAAAATCCATGCCTTTTGAAGGCCAAAGTGGCCGTTGTGCCCTTAGGCTGAATATAATAATTATAATTCCTGGCTGCCGTGCTCCGAAACACCTCTCACTCACATGGCTCTCTCGGATATTTCAATGATTATTTGCCAATGCTTGTCATATGATTGGGTCCTTCTCACAGGCATTTCATCTAAGAAGGAGGCTACAAGTGAAGACACATCGGGGACGCAACTGTGCGAATTCCCGAAGCGCATATTGAAGATGTTGGAACAGTCCATATTTTCGTCAGCAAAGAAGATGAGAAGGCCTAACAGCAAAATCACTAGCCTATGTTAATCTACTATCCCCCATAGTACAAAAGTTGACCTATTCTATTGGTCAACTTGTCCTTCTGTGCAATAAATAAATATTACAAACATACTCTGGGAAAGTTGTGGGATGTGATAGATCCCAAACTAATACAACAACTCGCATCAAAAAACTTTGAAAAGCAACAGATCATAACATTTACCTTAAAATGTTGATAAACTATTACGCTATTTCTTCACATTATAAGCGCAGAAATGCGCACACGGCAGTAGGCTATAAGTGTAAATGTTCCAAAATGCAATCAATTAGTGGGAAAACACTGTTATGGAAAATGACGGAAATGCGATAATGCATGTAAAGATTATCTTCCCCAAACTTGAAACTCATGCTCCGCCTATGTATGTCAGTTAGGCTCTAATCAAATCAAATCACATTTTATTTGTCACATGCACCGAATACAACAGTTGTAGTAGACCTTACAGGGAAATGCTTACTTAAAACAATGCAGTTTTAAAGAAGAAAAAAAAATAGAAATATAACAAATAATTAAGGAGCAACAATAAAATAACTGTAGCGATGCTATATAGAGGGGGTTCTGGTACAAGGTCAATGTGCGGGGGCAGCGGTTAGTCAAGGTAATTGAGGTAATATGTACATGTAGGTAAAGATAAAGCAACTAAGAATGGATAATAAACAGAGTAGCAGCAGTGTAAAAATTGGGGGTGGGGTGGGGACAATGCAAATAGTCTGGGTAGCCATTTGATAAACTGTTCAGGAGTCTTATGGCTTGGGGGTAGAAGCTGTTAAGAAGCCTTTTTGACCTAGACTTGGAGCTCCGGTACCGCTTATTGTGCGGTAGCAGAGAGAACAGTCTATGACTAGGGTGGCTGGAGTCCTTTGCAATTTTTTAGGCTTTCCTCTGAGAACGGCTGGTATAGAGGTCCTGGATGGCAGGAAGCTTGGCCCCAGTGATGTACTGGGCTGCACGCACTACCCTCTGGAGTGCCTTGTGGTTGGAGGCCGAGCAGTTACCATACCAGTGCTCGGTCCTCTGTTTTTTTGTAGTCCACAATCATCTCCTTTGTCTTGATCACATTGAGGGAGAGGTTGTTATGCTGGCACCACACTGCCAGGACTCAGACCTCCTCCCTATAGGCTGTCTCATCGTTGCCAGTGATCAGGCCTACCATTGTGTCGTCAGCAAACTTAATGATGTGGTAGGAGTCGTGCTTTGCCATGCAGTCATGGGTGAACAGGGAGTACAGGAGGGGACTGAGCATGCACCCCTGAGGGTGATGTGTTGTTACCTACCCTTACCACCAGGGGGCGACCCATCAGGGAGTCCAGGATCCAGTTGCAGAGGGAGGTGTTTAGTTCCAGGGACCTTAGCTTAGTGATGAGCTTTGTGGGTACTATGGTGTTGAATGCTGAGCTGTAGTCAATGAATAGCATTCTCACGTAGGTGTTCCTTTTGTCCAGGTGGAAAAGGGCAGTGTGGAGTACAATAGAGATTGCATCATCTGTGCATCTGTTGGGGTGGTATACAAATTGGAGTGGGTCTAGGGTTTCTGGGATGATGGTGTTGATGTGAGTCATGACCAGCATTTCAAAGCACTTCATGGCTACAGACGTGAGTGCTACGGGTCAGTAGTCATTTAGGCAGGTTACCTTGATGTTCTTGGGTACAGGATCTATGGTGGTCTGCTTGAAACATGTTGGTATTACAGACTCAGTCAGGGACAGGTTGAAAATGTCAGTGAAGACACTTGCCAGTTGGTCAGCGCATGCTCGGAGTACACGTCCTGGTAATCCCTCTGGCCCTGTGGCCTTGTGAATGTTGACATGTTTAAAGGTCTTACTCACATCGGCTACGGAGAACGTGATCACACAGTCATCCAGAACAGCTGATGCTTCATGCATGCTTCAGTGTTGCTTGCCTCGATGCGAGCATAGAAGTTATTTAGCTTGTCTGGTAGGCTTGTGTCGCTGGGCTCGCGGCTGTGCTTCCCTTTGTAGTCCGTAATAGTTTGCAAGCCCTGCCACATCCGACGAGCGTCGGAGCCGGTATAGTATGATTCAATCTTAGTCCTATATTGACGCTTTGCCTGTTTGATGGTTCGTCAGAGGGCATAGAGGGATTTCTTATTAGCATCTGCGTCTTCTGACCACTTCCGTATTGAGCGAGTCACTGGTACTTCCTGCTTTATTTTTTGATTGTAAGCAGGAATCAGGAGGATAGAGTTATGGTCAGATTGCCAAATGGAGGGCGAGGGAGAGCTTTGTATGCATCTCTGTGTGTGGAGTAAAGGTGGTCTAGAGTTTTTTTCTTTAAGTTAAGAAGTTATTTGGCCACTTTAGTTGTGATACAAACCTTATCAAAACACATAGGCCTTTGGGCTAGGCTACATGAGGTGTGCGAAAAAAAAGCATGAACTGTTTCTTGCCTTACAAGCTGGGCATCATTCACAAGTGATAATATATTATTCAGAAGTGATAGGCTAATATTGTCACCCATCAGACTATTGATAATCTTGTCTTTACATATACTAAATAATATATGTGTGAAATTTGTTTTGATTTAGAATGGATCATTATCATGCACCTGTCTCGGAACAGGGGCAGGGGGAAAAATACATGTAATCTATGCACTTAAATAGCGAATGGAAAACGCTTTTCCCGTGGTTCTTTTTCATGCCAGTCAGGTCGACTATACTCCTGTTGTTGTTTTCTCACGCAATTGCATAGCCTATAGAAATGTTGCTCAACATGAGCTCATGGGCTCTCATGAAGTGTTTTATTTTATTTTTGATAACATTTGCATTGATGTCAGAGTGATTAGAGGGACAATAGAGTGCTGAGTACCAGGCAGTTAGCAAGTTTGGTAGGCTGCTAATGACCATCAGCAGCATCAGAGCTTTGAGAAGCCTAGTTACCGTGACTACAGTCACATGGAATTTGACTGCGGTCATATGACTCGTGACTGCTGGTGTGACGGTAATACAGTCACCGTAACAGCCCTATGCTCTGGTGATGCTGGAAGGGGAGGCGTTGGGAGGCATCGAGCGGCCCTCTGGTGATGCTGGAAGGGGAGGCGTTGGGAGGCAGGGGGGTATCGAGCGGCCCTCTGGTGATGCTGGAAGGGGAGGCGTTGGGAGGCAGGGGGGTATCGAGCGGCCCTCTGGTGATGCTGGAAGGGGAGGCGTTGGGAGGCAGGGGGGTATCGAGCGGCCCTCTGGTGATGCTGGAAGGGGAGGCGTTGGGAGGCAGGGGGGTATCGAGCGGCCCTCTGGTGATGCTGGAAGGGGAGGCGTTGGGAGGCAGGGGGGTATTGAGCTGCCCTCTGGTGATGCTGGAAGGGGAGGCGTTGGGAGGCAGGGGGGTATCGAGCGGCCCTCTGCGCGGCCTGACACTGACGATGACCTTGGCCTCTGCAACTAATGGAAGTAGAGGGCAGCAGAGGTCTCTCTCTCGTCTGTCTGTCTGTCTGTCTGTCTGTCTGTCTGTCTGTCTGTCTGTCTGTCTGTCTGTCTGTCCTCCACTATCTCCATTATGTTTGTTGATGTCTACAAGGTGTCAGTCATTATCTTCCATCTTCTCTCCTCTATCTCTCTGGTTCTCCCCTTTCCTTTCTCCATTTCTCCACCTCCAGTCCATTCTCTCTACAAGTTGTTCTTACCGTATCCCTGTATCGTTTGAAGAGCTAGAATGTTCTGAACAAGGAAAATCTCCACCATGACATAATAGTCCGTTTTTAGGTCAAACAGATCGTTATCACTGCAAGAGCACATTACGGTGGCTAACTACTAAACAAGTATCCATTGGTCAAAATAATGGTCTGAAAAAGCAGTCAACATGGCAGTTACCTTATCTATTATGAGTACAGAATGCATGTAGGATTTTGACTGGGTTACGTCTCGTTACGCAACTGAGCTTCTTGGTAATCCCCTCTTTTATAATTGAATTTCGATTTGCGCCTTACAAAAAGAGGGAAATTATCCCTGTCATTGATCTTTGCTGGTATTGATTAGTCTGCGTAAGATTAAGCACATTATGTGATTGACTGTACAATCAGTGGTCCGTAGAAGAGTGACAGATGGTGAATGACAGTCAGTGAGAGAGACAGACCCTACATCTCCCCCTACTGCGCCCCCTGTCTCTGACTAAGTCTGTAGGGTAGAACAATTCTTACTAAAATAACTCCAGACTACAGGAGGTTGGGGGCACCTTAATTGGGGAGGATGGGCTCGTGCTAATGGCTGGAGTGGGATTGATGGAATGGTATCAAATACATCAAACATATGGTTGAATACCATTCCATTCGCTCCGTTCCAGCCATTGTTATGAGCCGTCCTCCCCTCAGCAGCCTCCACTGCTCCAGACGTTACCTACGGATATTGTTTATGTTTTTCTAAATTAAAACATGCTTCATGATTCTGCGTATACTGTATTTGTTTGTGTTAGCTATAGGTTTGTGTGCATGTGTGTGTTTGTGTGTGTCTCAGTTTGTGTCTGAGTGTACTGTATGTATGTGTTTGTGAGTGTGTGTGTTTGTGAGTGTGTGTGTGTGTGTGTGTGTGTGTGTGTGTGTGTGTGTGTGTGTTGTGCATACTGTATTAGCAGCAGTGTTGCAGCGGGGCTCCAGCTGTGAGGGCTGGGCTGCCAGGTGCAGAGGGAGAGGGAGAGGGAGAGGGAGGGGGAGGGGGAGAGGGAGAGGGAGAGGGAGGGGGAGGGGGAGAGGGAGGGGGAGAGGGAGGGCGTGTTTACAAACGTTCCCCTCTCTCAGTTTTCTCCCGCCCTCTCTTCCAGCCACACTCCTCAACATGAGCCTGAAACAGAAACTCCAACCTGTGAGTACTCCAACTCTACTCTCTCACTCCCTATTCTCTTCTTTCTTTCTCTTCCTGTCTCACTCCTGTCCTTTTCTGCCTCTCCTCTTACCCTCATGGTCATCTGGTGGTTCGTAGCAGGCTACCGAGCTCCATCCTCCGTATTGACAGTGAGGCAGGGGCTGTGACGGATGTTGTTAGTGCTGATGTCATCTTGTTGTCGTCATAATTTGTCTTGTGTCACTTGTCGCCCACTTTTTTTCCGTTGGTGATAATTATGTTGATGTTTTGTGGGCTCCAGGGTACTTGTTGGTCTCTGGAATTTGGAATGTTCATTTGATTAGCATGAATCAAATTTCATTTTGTTCTGAAAATTATTATTCTAATTTAAAGAGAACAGTTCACAGTACCTTAGTGGTGTTTGTTTGGTGTATGAAACAAAACTAGTGTCAAGAGGTTTTTAATTTCAGACTGGATTGTTACTGAAGTATTAACATAGTTAGGTGTTCTTTATGCAAATAGCTAGTGTTTGTTTTTAATCTTTAAAAAGGTATTTGTTGTATTCTATGTCAGATGTCATTGTGTTTTCCAATAAGGACTGTTAACTGTTATAAGCCCTGAGTGGTTTGGGTTAAACATTGTGGTGCAGACGGCATGGATCTTATTCAGGCTGTCATTATGAAACAGGACTGGAAATGATGTCAATAATCTGAGATTACTCAGATGAGGGAATCTGGGTAACACACACGCACGCACGCACGCACGCACGCACACACACACACACACGCACACTGCCCGTCCCTCAGCTTGCTCCCACAGGTTCATCATGTTAGATGTTAAATTCAGTCCTCAGGGGGAGAATCCTGATTGTTGGTACAGCAGCGCATCTGTCATAGAAAGAACACAATGTCACGTTGAATCACAACCCTCATTTAGCCACAAACATTGATAGCAATAAGGCCTAAGGTCCTGAGCCCTATGTAGCCCCCAGCAGTCAGGTCTCCTTTCATAAGGTATGTAGCAAACAGTACTGCAGGTGTAGAATCTTCATTTGATGCAGAAAATGTAAAATGTGTTGTGTATTTGAGGTTTAAAAAGGCTTCTGAAGTTTATAATTTCCACTTTGAAATGCCATTAATTATAATCCACATTTCCTGTTGATGCAGAACTATTTTCCTGCTGTATCGAATTGGCTCAAATTAAGATCCTACATCTGTACATGTAACAGTCTTGCTTCCGTCCCTCTCCTCGCCCCAACCTGGGCTTGAACCAGGGACCCTCTGCACACATCAACAACTGACACCCACGAAGCATCGTTACCCATCGCGCCACAAAAGCCGCAGCCCCTTTACAAGGGGAACAACTACTTCAGGTCTCAGAGCGAGTGACGTCACCGATTGAAACGCTATTAGCGCGCACCACCGCTAACTAGCTAGCCATTTCACATCGGTTACATACAGTACTTTAAATGCTCTGCTATGAGAGGTTCTGCAGTGCATTTTGACATCCTCAGTCTTCAGTCAATTGTTTCAGTTTGTTGTTTCAAATTGTTTATTCAGGGTAAGAAATGCATTAACTGAACTATCCATCTAATTAAAGCTCAGTCCTACTATTCCTTGTATTAGATTAGTTTACTGACTACTGGAGCAGCACCCCCTGGACTGGGTGAGAGTTGGGTCATAGAGCAGTAAGTGGGCAGTGTGTAGTCTGGATGGGAATCGATAGGAGGCTAACCATGTGGTGTCATTTTATCACCTCTAAGACTGACTGTATGTGGGGACTTTAGTCTTAAAGGTTTGTTCTCTTACTTTGAGTCTGAACATCTTTTCCATGTAAGAATCAAAGCTGTGAGGGTTGAGAGAGGTCAGATGTTCTGGAAAGAGATGGAAATTGTCATAGGAAGCTTTCACCTTGTACTCAGGTTATTTAGTAGGGAAAAAACCTTGTAGCACTGAACATGCTGCATTTAATGTACCTGTATTTTGTGATCCAGCTAAGTAGGGACATTGGAGAGAATTGGCAGCAAGGGCACCATGGTAACGCTGTGTGTTATTACAGATTATTCTGTCACCATGGCTATGTTCATAGTTATGCAAACTATACATGCAAAGTAGGTTGAGCCAGTGGATCCTGCAGAACATGTTGACTGTGTAGGTTACACCAGCCTAGCCTGCAACACATGTTGACTGTGGAGGTTCCACCAGCCTAGCCTGCAACACATGTTGACTGTGTAGGTTCCACCAGCCTAGCCTGCAGAACATGTTGACTGTGTAGGTTACACCAGCCTAGCCTGCAACACATGTTGACTGTGGAGGTTCCACCAGCCTAGCCTGCAGAACATGTTGACTGTGTAGGTTCCACCAGCCCAGCCTGCAACACATGTTGACTGTGGAGGTTCCACCAGCCTAGCCTGCAACACATGTTGACTGTGGAGGTTCCACCAGCCTAGCCTGCAACACATGTTGACTGTGTAGGTTCCACCAGCCCAGCCTGCAACACATGTTGACTGTGGAGGTTCCACCAGCCTAGCCTGCAACACATGTTGACTGTGTAGGTTCCACCAGCCTAGCCTGCAGAACATGTTGACTGTGTAGGTTACACCAGCCTAGCCTGCAACACATGTTGACTGTGGAGGTTCCACCAGCCTAGCCTGCAGCACATGTTGACTGTGGAGGTTCCACCAGCCCAGCCTGCAGCACATGTTGACTGTGGAGGTTCCACCAGCCTAGCCTGCAGCACATGTTGATCACGGAGGTTCCACCAGCCCAGCCTGCAGCACATGTTGACTGTGGAGGTTCCACCAGCCTAGTGTGCAGCACATGTTGATCACGGAGGTTGCACCAGCCTAGCCTGCAGCACATGTTGACTGTGGAGGTTGCACCAGCCTAGCCTGCAGCACATGTTAACTGTCATGAATCTCGAGTGAGACAACAACAGATTTTATTTATTTAACCTTTTATTTAACTAGCCAAGTCAGTTAAGAACAAATTCTTAATGACAATGATAGCCTACCCCGGCCAAACCCGGACGACGCTGGGCCAGTTGTGCGGCGCCCTATGGGACTCCCAATCACATCCGGATGTGATACAGCCTGGAATCGAACCAGGGACTGTAGTGACTTATCTTGTACAGAGATGCAGGGCCTAAGACCACTGCACCGTTCGGAAGCCCATATGGGTGATATCAGACAGCACATTGTGCACCATGGTCTGCCTATGTCCAGAGCTGTAAAAATACTTGAAAATACTACTTAAGTAGTTTCTTGGGGTATCTGTACTTTACTTTACTATTTATATTTTTGACAACTTTTACTTTTATTTTCCAAAAGAAAATGATGTACTTTTTACTCCATACATTTTCCCTGACACCCAAAAGAACTCATTACATTTTGAATGGTTAGCAGGACAGGAAAATTGTCTAATTCACACACTTATCAAGAGAACAACCCTGGTCATCCATACAGCCTCTACATCAAGCACACAGACAGTTTTGACCAATACTTCCCTCCTACACAAGCACTCACAAAAGGTGTTAGTGAAAATGAACCAAAATCACCCAGCTCTTTGCAACAATCCCTGTCGATTTGCTTGTAAATTAGGGCACTTACCCTGCTCTGCCATTGGCCGAGGGACAGTGAAGGGGGTCACATGGTGTGGCAGGTGAGCTGCAGCAGGGTCTTTTTAAAGGCCAGTGAGTGGGGTGGGGCGGGGGAGAAGGGTACAGACAGCCAGGCAGCCAGAGAGGGTCCACTCCCCAGCAGTGGTCTGTTAGAGTTGGGCACATAGGCACTGGGCCACTGGGTAGCTGATCTGGAGCATTGTGCTGGACATAGCGGGCTAGTATGGAGCAGGGGAGGACCTATCTGTTCCGGGGGAGACAGGGAGGGCTGCTGGGGACTTTAAGGGGGACCTCCTCCTCCTGCTGCTGCTGTGGTCGGGACCAGGATAAACTGGAGCTCCTGGATATGGAGGCTCTCATCGTTGTACCGGTTAGTAGGAGCACTAGGGGCAGACTGATTGAAATGGTCTATGTGAGTGGGATCTCTTGGGTTATTGTTGTCAATTCAGATACTGTGGTTTCGATGATGGTGTGTGAGGAAAATATAAATATTTAGGTAATATTATGGTCTGTGCTGTCACTATGAGAACACAATCACTAAGGTCCTCTCTGTATTTGAATTTGCACCTATGATTTACATACTGTTTATTATAGTTGATTTGGTTCCTATTTGGCTGTACTGACTGTGTTGAACACTCAGAAATCAGACCCCCGTCAACCATGTAGATATTTGTCTTGTGAAAAGCTGTGTGTTGACTTCTACAGTGTTTGTGTTGGGTCCTTTGAGACAGATATTGTTTATACTCCAGGACATAATTGTCTTCATGACAACATGACTGGTTAGCTGTGAGACAGGGATGTTTGTGTGAACATTTACACTCATTGCATTGTATCACACACACACACACACACACACACACACACACACACACACACACACACACACACACACACACACACACACACACACACACACTACTTCTCCCTCTTTGTCACTCTGGAATACACATTAACTCTGATTGATTTGTGACAGTGCTTGAACAGCTAATGGAGGTTGTTGTGTTTTTTTGCTGCTGCTGTTCTAGTTGTGCTGAGGTGAGAGACATGTGGGTTGGAGGCCCGCGGTGTCAGACACAGTAGGTAGTTAGACAGAACACAGTTGCTCCCCTTCCTTCCCCCAAAGGGCACAACAAAGACAATATCAGGTCCTGTTCTGCTCCTCTCTTCTGAACTGTCTTCTGCTCTGGTTCCCTGAACCCACGTCCCTCGGGTTTCTCGGCACAATTCTCTGACATGACTCACTCTCTTTCCCATTTCTTATACAGCTTTCCATTTTGCTAAGGCTGTTTGGCTTATCATCTCATATTATCGGGGTTCTAATCAAGGCCTTTCAGCAGGGTGGTGAGGGGCTATTGTGAAGATATTCTGTTTCATTTCTGTTTCACTTTTACTGCCCATGATTAATCTAGATTCAGCAGGACTCTCTGACCGTCTCTGCCCTCTCCCTTCTAGGTACTGTCCCTAGGGGCTGATGTCCTGCCAGAGTACAAGCTCCAGGCGCCTCGCATCCACAAGTGGACCATCCTCCACTACAGTCCCTTCAAGGCGGTGTGGGACTGGGTCATCCTCCTGCTGGTCATCTACACGGCTGTCTTCACCCCCTACTCCGCTGCCTTCCTGCTCAACGAGGTGGAGGACGAGCTACGGCGCTCCTGTGGCTACACCTGCAACCCCCTCAACGTGGTGGACCTGGTGGTGGACGTCATGTTTATCGTGGACATTCTCATCAACTTCCGGACCACATATGTCAATCACAATGACGAGGTGGTCAGCCACCCGGGGCGAATCGCCCAGCACTACTTCAAAGGCTGGTTCCTCATTGATATAGTGGCAGCCATCCCCTTTGACTTGCTCATATTCCGCTCTGGCTCTGATGAGGTGAGATGGATGGAGGAGAAGGTGGATCATTTGAATCTATGTGTAGTATTGGTCCTTTTTTGCAGTGTTGGTCAGTGTACCAATTCAACAAAGACTCTCATAAATCTTCTTGTTCTTTTACATGAATTGCTTTGTTTGTACATTGAACCTCTCTCCTCTCAGCCCCAGACGACCACTCTGATTGGCTTGCTGAAGACTGCTCGGCTGCTGCGATTGGTGCGTGTGGCGCGGAAGCTGGACCGCTACTCAGAGTACGGCGCCGCCGTTCTCTTCCTCCTCATGTGCACCTTTGCCCTCATCGCCCATTGGCTGGCCTGTATCTGGTACGCCATCGGCAACGCGGAGCGCACCAACTCGGCCCGCATCGGAGGCATGAAGATCGGCTGGCTGGACAACCTGGCTGAACAGATTGGTAAACCATACAACGACACAGACCCTGCCTCCGGCCCCTCCACCAAGGATAAATACGTCACAGCGCTTTACTTTACCTTCAGCAGCTTGACCAGCGTGGGCTTCGGCAACGTTTCCCCCAACACCAACCCTGAGAAGATCTTCTCCATTTGCATCATGCTAATCGGCTGTGAGTACGTCACCAGTGTGTCTGAGTACGTCACCAGTGTGTCTGAGTACATCACCAGTGTGTCTGAGTACGTCACCAGTGTGTCTGAGTACGTCACCAGTGTGTCTGAGTACGTCACCAGTGTGTCTGAGTACGTCACCAGTGTGTCTGAGTACGTCACCAGTGTGTCTGAGTACGTCACCAGTGTGTCTGAGTACGTCACCAGTGTGTCTGAGTACATCACCAGTGTGTCTGAGTACGTCACATGTGTGTCCGTGTCTGTAGCGTGCCTGTGTGTCCAGAGTGTTCATATGCATTGCTGCATTACTTTAAGTGTAGTACCACCTATCATTTTAGGTGGATGTCTCTGACATGTCTCTCTGTCGTCTCCTGTAGCTCTGATGTATGCCAGTATCTTTGGTAACGTGTCGGCTATCATCCAGAGGCTGTACTCCGGCACGGCCCGTTACCACACCCAGATGCTGCGTGTCAAAGAGTTCATCCGCTTCCACCAGATCCCAGAGGGACTACGCCAGAGACTGGAGGAATACTTCCAACATGCCTGGTCCTATACCAATGGCATCGACATGAACGCTGTGAGTTACTCTCAAACACACATTCATATACAGCCAAACACACACACATCCATACGCACACCAAAAACACATTTTCCCTACTTGCCACCTGAGTTTTGCCGCCATTAGGTGCTCAGACAGGGAGACCTAACAGTGGAAATGATGTGCGTCATATCCTTTGTGTTAGTAGATAGATAGCGTCCTGCTGGTTACAGAGAAGAGAAAAGCATTAGGCCTCTAACACCACAGGAACATGACGTAGCAGAGAGCACGCCTGTCAATTCAATCTGAACAGAATTGATCACATAGACACTGTGTGTGTGCATGTGTCCCCTTGTCAATAGTGAGCATCTACTGAAACAGCTCTCCCCCCACTCGCTCTCTGTCTCTCTCTCTCTCTCTGTCTCTCTCTGTCTTTCTCTCTTTCTGTCTCTCTGTCTCTCTCTCTCTTCTCTCACACTCTCTCTCTCTCTCTCTCTCTCTCTCTCTCTCTTCTCTCTTTCTCCCTCTCCCATTTCTCTAGGTGCTGAAGGGTTTCCCTGAGTGTCTACAGGCTGATATCTGCCTCCACCTGAACCGCTGCCTGCTCCAGAACTGCAGGGCCTTCAAGGGGGCTAGTAACGGCTGTCTGCGGGCGCTGGCCATGAGGTTTAAGACCACCCACGCCCCTCCGGGCGACACCCTGGTCCACATGGGAGACGTCCTTTCAGCTCTCTACTTCATCTCTAGAGGGTCCATAGAGATTCTGAGAGACGATGTGGTGGTGGCCATACTGGGTAGGCTGAAGGGTGGTGGTGGCCATACTGGGTAGGCTGAAGGGTGGTGGTGGTTACTGGGTAGGCTGAAGGGTGGTGGTGGTTACTGGGTAGGCTGAAGGGTGGTGGTGGTTACTGGGTAGGCTGAAGGGTGGTGGTGGTTACTGGGTAGTCTGAAGGGTGGTGGTGGTTACTGGGTAGGCTGAAGGGTGGTGGTGGTTACTGGGTAGTCTGAAGGGTGGTGGTGGTTACTGGGTAGGCTGAAGGGTGGTGGTGGTTACTGGGTAGTCTGAAGGGTGGTGGTGGTTACTGGGTAGTCTGAAGGGTGGTGGTGGTTACTGGGTAGTCTGAAGGGTGGTGGTGGTTACTGGGTAGGCTGAAGGGTGGTGGTGGTTACTGGGTAGGCTGAAGGGTGGTGGTGGTTACTGGGTAGGCTGAAGGGTGGTGGTGGTTACTGGGTAGGCTGAAGGGTGGTGGTGGTTACTGGGTAGTATGAAGGGTGGTGGTGGTTACTGGGTAGTCTGAAGGGTGGTGGTGGTTACTGGGTAGGCTGAAGGGTGGTGGTGGTTACTGGGTAGGCTGAAGGGTGGTGGTGGTTACTGGGTAGGCTGAAGGGTGGTGGTGGTTACTGGGTAGTCTGAAGGGTGGTGGTGGTTACTGGGTAGTCTGAAGGGTGGTGGTGGTGGTTACTGGGTAGTCTGAAGGGTGGTGGTGGTGGTTACTGGGTAGGCTGAAGGGTGGTGGTGGTTACTGGGTAGTCTGAAGGGTGGTGGTGGTTACTGGGTAGTCTGAAGGGTGGTGGTGGTTACTGGGTAGTCTGAAGGGTGGTGGTGGTTACTGGGTAGGCTGAAGGGTGGTGGTGGTTACTGGGTAGTCTGAAGGGTGGTGGTGGTTACTGGGTAGTCTGAAGGGTGGTGGTGGTTACTGGGTAGGCTGAAGGGTGGTGGTGGTTACTGGGTAGTCTGAAGGGTGGTGGTGGTTACTGGGTAGTCTGAAGGGTGGTGGTGGTTACTGGGTAGTCTGAAGGGTGGTGGTGGTTACTGGGTAGTCTGAAGGGTGGTGGTGGTTACTGGGTAGGCTGAAGGGTGGTGGTGGTTACTGGGTAGTCTGAAGGGTGGTGGTGGTTACTGGGTAGGCTGAAGGGTGGTGGTGGTTACTGGGTAGTCTGAAGGGTGGTGGTGGTTACTGGGTAGTCTGAAGGGTGGTGGTGGTTACTGGGTAGTCTGAAGGGTGGTGGTGGTTACTGGGTAGTCTGAAGGGTGGTGGTGGTTACTGGGTAGTCTGAAGGGTGGTGGTGGTTACTGGGTAGCCTCCTTCTTTTTTAAGTCTTCCCCTCGTTCTTCCCTTTCAAGCTTATGTGGTTTAGTGCATTCTCTGTCTGTCTGCCTGTCTCTGTTTGTCTCTCTCTTTCTCTCTCTCTCTCTCTCTCTCTCCCTCTCTCACACTCACACACATACACACACACACTGCTGTGTTGTGGTGTGCTGTTTAGCCAGAGGTGTTTGGGCACGGCTCCACTTCCATTCCACAGTGTCATTGATTACCGATCACCCGATTGCTCAGACCCACTCTCTCTATGCTAGCCTGTCTCGCTTTGATTCGTCTCCCCTCTGCATTTAAGTGGACACAAAGTCAGGCCTAACTGGAATAATGTAGAGCATTAGTGTTATAGTTCTACTCTCTGAAAAATCTAGAAATAATCCAGAAGAAATGATCTATCAGGGTAGACTTGTAGACGGAGGCTTTTACTCCCCCTGGTGGTGTATGTGAGTGAGTTTATGAGTGTTTTTAATGCTTATGTTGTCCAAGAATTTTTTTGTTCAAACATTGCTTTCTCCATTGTCCTTCTATTCACCTCCTTTTCCTCTTCCCCTGTGTCACACCTTTCAACCTCTCATCTCTCCATTCTCTCTCTCTCGTTCTCTCCGTAGGTCAGAATGATATCTTCGGAGAACCCATCTATCTTTTTGGGCGTCCAGGGAAGTCCAGTGCAGACGTCAGGGCTTTGACCTACTGTGACCTCCATAGGATCCTGAGGGAGGACCTGCTGGAGGTGCTGGACATGTACCCAGACTTCTCTGACTGCTTCTGGACCAACCTGGAGATCACCTTCAACCTCCGAGATGTGAGTACCATCAGGGGGGGGACAGAGAGCACCCTCTCCAACCACTAGTAGGTACTGTTCATGTTGGGCCGGTTTCCTGGACACAGACTGTGTAGTCTTGGACTAAAAATCATTCTCAATGGAGAATCTCCTTTGAAAGTGCTTTTTAGTCCAGGACTAGTCTTAATCTGTGTCTGGGAAACCAGCCCTTAGTCATAAAGAGAGCTTAGCACAAGGTCAATGAGTTTTAGTTAGGCAAACTAATGCAAAAGCATTACTTCTTGAATATTTAGTGTGTATAAAGCTGATGATTGATGGTGTGTGTGTATTGTGTTGTAAAGTGTGAGTTGTTTTTTGTTGAGTTACTGAAGCTGATGTGTATTAGGTAGATAGAATGAACCAGGCACCTCCTAGTGAGGACTCTGAATGTGGATACCGACGGGCGCGGCCACGACGCACGAGAAACCGGCCTGGTGAGTGTGTGTGGTTCTGCTCATTATGTCCTCATGGGTTTCTTATACATTAGTAAAAGTAGTGTTACTATCAATGATATGTCTAAAGTTGTGGTGATCCTTGTACCTGTCCTGGTTGTGTGTAGACGGCATGGACCGGGAGGACTCATTTCCAGACCAGTCGTGTCCCTTGGGGAACCACAGCGGCCCGGACACAAGCTCCCACTGGGAGGGCATGTGTAGCAGCGCCAGCGCCTGCTCCCAGTCCAGTGACGATGAGATGAAGCCCCTGGGACATAGCAAAGCAGAGCTGTACCCCTCTGTGGACAACACCGATGACTACCCCCCTGCTGTGGTCAGCCTGCTGCCTCCCAGCGGACCCTCAGCCGGCATGGGGTCACCCCTGGACCGAGGAAGTTACCAATACACAGGTAAAGAGAGACTGAGATATAGATACACAGTATTAGGCATGAACTAACTAAGATCAGTGGACTGTACTATGTTCTAACCTGCATCAAAGCATTCCCACAGGCATCTCTGCTCTTTCTCTACATCCCAGCTGCAGCCCCCATCAACATGCCAGGCCCAGGGGTGTATGGGTATTGGCCTGACCGGAGGACCAGTCAGTTGTCAGATCCCCAGCGGCGCTGCTCCTCAGTCAGGGGCACCTACCACTCTCCTCCCTGTGCAGAGGACAGGCCCAGTGAACTGGAGTCCAGAGTGGAGCTGCTACAGTCCCAGCTCCACAGGTATAGAGGAGATGAGAGAAGGAAAAGTTAGGAGATGAGAGGAATATTGAGGAGAGGAGAGAAGAGGAGGGGAAAAGGGATGACAGGAAGGGAGAGGAAAAGTGACGAGGGCACAGCAAAGAGGATCTTTAGAATGGAATTGTGAGGGGAGGGGAGGGGAGGGGAGGGGAGGATTTACAGACAGGTAAAGGAAGATAATAATTGGAGTAGAAGCCTAAATAAATAATGGAGGAAGACCAAGAAATGATTGAGAGAGATCACAGAGGAAGAAATGATTGACTTTATTCATCTATGGTCTTTCCTCTCCCACCCTGCCTCCATCCTTGGCCCTGCCCAGACTGGAGACTCGGATGACTGCAGACATCCACGTGATCCTGCAGCTGCTCCAAAGGCAGATAACCCCAGTACCCCCGGCCTACAGCACTGTGTTGCCCAGCCCTCACCCTGCTCACCCCACCACCCTGTACAGCACAGCAGCCCCCATCATCCACACTGTCCCCTCCATGCCCCCAATCAAGATTGACAGCATGCCTTCGCCGCTGCAGGTGGGTACTGGTATGGTGTACAGATAGTACAGTATATATCAGTTTTTGCTTGCTACAATGCTCTGTCCTCGAAGAGCTATATGATATTGTGAAACAGTGGGCTGATAAAATGAGTGAGAGCGAGGTATTGGTATTAGAGGTTGTACAGTATACTGAGTTACTGAATCGCTTTTGTGCTTCACCTCTCTCTCTACCCCCTGTATTTTTTTTTGCAGAGCCCGGACTCAGACAAGCACAAGTCCAAGGACTCCCTGTCCAGTGGGATCCACCTCACGGTGGCCTCTGATGACACCATGTCCATGTCCCCTGAGACAGAGCCCCTTCCAGGGTCCTCCATGGGCCTCAGCCCCCCCCATGTCTCCTGCCAAACCCTGGGGCCCTCTGGACTGCTGTGTGGCAGCCTGCGTTTCCCCTCCCTCCCTGACAACCTGGAGACCTCCACAGAGGGGCAGGAGATTCAGAGGCACGTTTCTAACCCCATCCTGCCAGGCAGCTAAAACCCTCTGACCTTTAACCTTAAACCTGATCATCCCTCACTCCTAGCACCCCCTGCACCACCACAGGAGGACAATCATATGTTGGCAGTCACTTCTCTAATCGTCCCCTCTCTCATTCCTCCTCTCCAATCCCCACCCAACCCCCTAACCTGTAAGATGCTGCTGATCAACGTGGGTTGCCTTCCACGTAGCTGAGAGGAGGTTCTATGGAGGGCCCCCTCTCACTGACTCACAGTGCCCGGGGCTGAGGCACCTCTGGTCCTGTGCGACAAACAACTTCTCCTCTCTATCAGGGCCTAGGGCATTATTGAGAGGGGTTTAGGATTTCTGCAACCCCCTGGGGGCCTGGCACTGCCTATGGAGAACTGATATGAAACTGGGCTGATTAGAAGCACACGGACACACACGTCACACGGACACTAACAATAACCCCAAACCCCCTTTTCCCTGGATCTCAAAGCTGTAGTATTGTCATTTCTCTCTCGTTTTCTTTTTGTTAAGTGATGGTCCTTTTATGCCATGGTCCTTTTTGTTGGGAGATAAGAATTTGGCCAAAAATACATATAACTGTGTGTACTGTATGTTTACACTGTAGAGGAACTGCACATTCAGGCTCAGTGCTGTTTAGAAGTTGAACTGAAACGTATTTTTATAGTATCATGAGGATCTTACCGTCAATCTGGAAAATCTATTAGTTATGAATGCACACATGTATTTCTTTCACACTATTGCTATGTTGGTGTAACATATTATCAACAGATGATATAAAGAGATGGTATAAATGCTGTCTAAATACTGTTTATGTCTGTATGGTAGGAATGACTACTGTAAAAGTGGCCATTTTTGAATACAGTAATTCTACTCTCATGTTCTACCAATCATAGGACTTAATGGAACGCAATATTTGTTAACATGAAGTGACATGTCTCATTATTGAGTCAACATTGTCAGGGGTCATGAGAACAGCTAATTGACATGGGGAAAAAAGCATAACGGACAGTTTTCTCATCTCCTTTATGCTGTAGTTATGTAGCACCTGTGAAGCATTATAAACACCTTTCATTTATACAGCCATTACTGCTTTGCTTGGTTCATCATGTTTGTGTATGTCTATATATCTGTTCTGTTTCACAGGACTGTTGTTACACCAAGGATGCATCATCTCTTTTTCAGGTGTGTGTGTGTGTGTGTGTGTGTGTGTGTGTGTGTGTGTGTGTGTGTGTGTGTGTGTGTGTGTGTGTGTGTGTGTGTGTGTGTGTGTGTGTGTGTGTGTGTGTGTGTGTGTGTGTGTGTGTGTGTGTGTGTGTGTGTGTGTGTGTGTGTGTGTGTGTGTGTGTGTGTGTGTGTGTGTGTGTGCGCAATGTTTGTTGACTATGTTTGAGTAAATGACATGGTCACATATTTAACATCACCCTTTTGAAAGGCCGGGATTCAATCTGATTCTACAAGACAATGTTCCCGCTTTTGAAGAGACCACATTAACGTTAAATGCTGCATATGTCGGCTCAATCGGAAATTACGTTCAAATGGTGCATTGTCTAAATCCGCGATCAGATTGAATCCTGGCCCAAATGTGTGCAATGACTCAAGGTGCCAAAGTTAGTGGATGTTTGATGCCCACCTGGGAGGAAGTGATGTGGATGGAATCTGCCAATCAAGTGATGTCACTGGGATAGTGTCATTTTCCCAGAATCCCAGTGTCAAGATGTTTTTGACAGTTTCAGGAGAATGTAACTCTGTTTTTTAAGCCTTTCTTGTTCTGTAAAGGTTTCTTGAAGCACAAAATCATAATTCTTATTCATCTTTTTTAGATTAAAGATTATTTATAACAAATAATACACAAACTTCTACTGACAAGTTGTTTATTTTTGGTTGAGGGCTTGCACCATTTACTCTTCTTCAGTTGGGCTTACTTTTGTGGAATTCATAGACATTAACTTATAAACCATATTTTAAAACCAGAAATTCGTTCAGTTGGGCCATGTTAAAGGCCCAGTTCATCCCAAAGGTGTTTGATGGGGTTGAGGTCAGGGCTCTGTGTAGGCTAGTCAAATTCTTCTTCCACACGATCTCGACAAACCATTTCTGTATGGACCTCGCTTTATGCATGGGGACATTGTCATGCTGAAAAAGAAAAGGGCCTTCCCCAAACTGTTGCCACAATGTTGGAAGCACAGAATCTTCTAGAATGTCATTGTATGCTGTAGAGTTAAGTTTTCCCTTCACTGGAACTAAGGGGCCTAGCCCGAACCATGAAAAACAGCCCCAGACCATTATTTCTCCTCCACCAAACTTTACAGTTGGCACTATGCATTAGGGCAGGTAGTGTTCTCCTGGCATCCACCAAACCCAGATTTGTCCGTCGGACTGACGCATTTCTACTGCTTCAGAGTCCAATGGCAGCGAGCTTTACATCACTCTATCCGGCACTTGGCATTGCGCATGATGATCTTACGCTTGTGTGTGGCTGCTCGGTCACAGAAACCTACTTCATGAAGCTCCCGACGAACAGTTATTGTGCTGACGTTGCTCCCAGAGGCAGTTTGGAACTCGGTAGTGAGTGTTGCAACCGAGGACAGATGATTTTCACCACTCGGCGGTCTCGTTCTTTGAGCTTGTGGAGCCGTTGTTGCTCCTAGACGTTTCCACTTCACAATAACAGCATTACAGTTCACCAGGGCAGCTCTAACAGGGCAGAAATCTGACGAACTGAGCTCTTCAGTAAGGCCATTTTACTGCCAATGTTTGTGTATGGAGATGGCATGGTTGTCTGCTAGATCTTATACTCCTGTCAGTAACAGGTGTAGCTGAAATTGCCAAATACACTAATACTGAAATTGTGAAAATTATAATAGTGAGAAATGTTGGTGGGATGGAGTTTTGGCCTGCCTGGTGACATCACCAGGAAGTAAATTAGTTAATTGACCAATAAGAGAGTTCCAAACCTCTCTGCCAATAACGGCTAGTTTTCAGCAGGTTGACATTTATTGTCATGAATCTTGCCCTGGAGGCAGACCTGAGCTATTTCTGCTAAATGGGCCAGTTGCAAAGTCAAAATTGGTTATATCGTAAAAAATTAATTTAAACTAAATTAGCTTTTTGCGCTTAATTTAAGGTTAGGCATTAGGGTTAGCAGTGTGGTTAAGGTTAGGTTTAAAATGAGACGTTATGACTATGTAGCTGTCAGCAGCTAGTGACAACTCTGTAGAGCTGCCTCCAGTGCAACATTCATGACAATAAATGCCAGCCCGACAGTTTTCCCCTACATAACAGAAATTGCTCTTTTTGACCATTTTAATTGAAAATAATCACTAAGGTACTTAACTGTTACCCAGAAATTATTTAATGTTGAGATCAAAACAGCTGTATTGGACGTTTAAGAACACTGCAGAGAGAAATGTAATGTTAGGAGCTGACAGAACTATAACTGCTCAGTGCAATACACAGCCATCTGCACATTGAAGTGACTTTATGCCCACCTAAATAAATCATGACATCCTGACCTATCCGTGTGTATTCAGTGATGCAATAACACTGACAACTACAAAAACACATGAAGGAATATTTATTAGTTAGAGCAAATTTGGTAATACAAACTTTTATGAAAAAAGCTACTACATGTAGATTTGCCTTATCATCAATATCTTGGTTCATATATTTATATGTACATTTCCCCTTGTACAAACATGCGAAAAGGGGGTTGACCTTCGAGTACAGAGAACAACAAAAAGATAGGGAGAGCGAGACACGAGAAAAAAAGGTTTCACTCTCCTTCAGTACTAGGCTAAGTAAACGGATTTGTTTCACACAGTCTTGAATAGGAACTGCAGTTGTTCCAAGCAACTCTACTCAAAATGAAGAAAACATTATTAATCTTGTTTTTGGTAGGTTCTGGTCTAGTCCAAAGGGGCTGATGGCAAAGTATCCAAACTGTGAGACATGCAACTGTGTGTTGAACACAGGAGGCTGCTGAGGGGAGGACGACTCATAATAATGGCTGGAACAAAGCAAATGGAATGGCATCAAACACCTGGAAACCACGCGTTAGATGTGTTTCATACCATTCCACCTATTCCGCTCCAGCCGTTAGAATGAGCCTGTTCTCCCCAATTAAAGTGCCACCAACTTCCTGTGGTATTGAACCATAACACTTCAGTCACTTCACTATATGTCAGATTATCACAGTATAATCATGGAAGTGATCTGGTACCAGCAAACCATAAAAATAAAAAAAAACTTAAAATAAATATGAGGCCTTAAAATTTGACTTATGGTTTCAAATTCAGAAGTCTACAACTGGATTCAAACCAGTTCAGAAAGACACCCAGATGACCCTAAATTACATTTTCTGACAGTGAGTGTCATTTTAAATCCAGTTTCCTGACCCTAAATATGTCGTTATGTCATATAGCTGGCTAAAACAACAGGTTAAACACACTCAAGAGGCAGTCTTCAGTTGGAACTGCATGGTTTCACTCCATAATGAATTGACCATCTAGAATTGTTGAACCAACTGATGCATTATGGCGCTGTACAGACACTGATGCATTATGGCGCTGTACAGACACTGATGCATTATGGCGCTGTACAGACACTGATGCATTATGGCGCTGTACAGACACTGATGCATTATGGCGCTGTACAGACACTGATGCATTATGGCGCTGTACAGACACTGATGCATTATGGCGCTGTACAGACACTGATGCATTATGGCGCTGTACAGACACTGATGATTAACAAAACAATAAATAAAGACAACATACTCCTTTTGACACAGGGATTAGTTCTATCAAAAACAGAGTAAACCAGGACATTGTGGAGTGGGACAAAGAGTTCACACCGCCTCCCATACGCACATCAATCAGCCAGGACAGAGCAGTGGTTTGAGGCAGTCCTGCAAGATTTACTTCCACTCAAAAACACATGTCCAAGTTCTGAATCCACACATCGTCCTCATCCTCCAGCCCTTCACATCCACACCTGAGGTGAAGGTTGGCTTTAGACCCGCAGGATCTCTAGGCAGTTGTTGTAGCCGATGGCGATCCAGTCAGGCTGGGTGGAGGCCCACTGGACATTGTTGATCTCCCCCTCAGCTGTGTAGGCCAGAATAGGGTCCTCGATGGCCCTGGGCATTTGCTGGATGTCCCATATCAGCGCCTGGTGGTCGTCGGCTGAGGAAAGACAAGACATTATTATTACACTGAAGGGAGAAGGTGAGAAGACTTAGAATGGGGTCTGAGGAAAGGTGAACTGGTGAAGAAGCTGTTTGTGCCTTACCTGCAGTGCAGATGTGACAGGAGGAGTGGGGAGCCCAGGCGATGCCGTTGACACAGGCCCGGTGGTTGTTGAGGCGGGCCACCGGCGTGCAGGGAACACGCACGTCCAGAATCACAACCTGAGACACACAGCACAGGAGAGAGAACACATTAGATGGGGGATAAGGAGAGGGAGCAACAAAGAGAGAATGGACAATACCAAACTGAAAGATGAATGAGAAAGTAGAATAAAATAGACTGACCTCCATGCCGTCCATAGCCATGGTGGCCAGGTAGTTGGGGTCCTGTTTGTTCCAGCAGAGGCGCAGCAGGGGGTGGTGCTGGGGATCTTCATAGATGATGGTGCTGTGTTCCAGGTGCCGCAGGTCAAACATGCGTACTGAGCCGTCCGCGCCGACCGACGCAAACATGTCCCGACCACCGCCTGCGCGGCTGAACGCGATGTCATACACCTACAGACAGAGAACACCACCAACATACAGAGTTACTACACTGGTATACCCACGGACACACATTCAGACTTTATGATCTCAGGACCAGGGGTTGGAACCAAAAATATTTGTTCCGAACAGAACCCCTATTTGTTTTGTTCCAGTGGTCCGACCAGCATAATAAAATTCTGAACTGGTTGGAACCCAAAAAAAGTAACGGTTCATATTGCTCCTTTTGGTAAAATGTTTAGGCTGTAAAATAAACCGTTTTCACATTTAGCTCATTCATTTGCTTCATCAATTAGTTTGGATGGAGCAGCTTGCGGTGTGTGCGCAAGCTATTTGTTGATATGTTTAATTGGCCATTTAAGTGCAGGCGCGAGATAAGACATTTTCATGGGTGGGGAGAGAGGGGTGGACATGGAGGGGGCTTGGTTTGAAGCGCTAAACATCATCTGAACTGGGATGTGTTTAGGCTATTACTAGAATACCTTTAGAGACGTAACTTCACTGAATTACATAGTTAAATATTAGACATTAGGAATATTTTTTTAACAACAATATAACATTATTAATCGGTTCTCAGGATTTGGAATGAAGGATTCTGTTACGGAACACTAGAGACCTGTTTCGTTCCCAATTCCGTTCCTCAATAAATGTCATTCTGCTCCCTGAACAGGTTCTAGCCGCTGCTCACGACAACTAGCCTTTACTTACTCATTCATACAAGTAAACTAAACTTCAAGGCAAGGCTTATATTCCCCCTCAGCTCTCACACACCTCTTTGTCATGAGCAATGAGCTGGGTCTTGACATGGCCGGAGACGAGGTTGACTCTGCCCAGCACTTGGCCAGTCTCCAACCCCCAGATAGTACAGGTGGTGTCAATGCTGGAGGTGCCTGTAATGGACAGACCAGAACCAGGATTAAAAACACTGACACTCACCAAACAAGACATACTGTAAAACTTCAATTAATAGCCTGAGTGTTTATTTGCATTAATCACTCTACACAACCGCCGCTTATTTGAGATAGGCTTCTATTTCCATTATGCACACAGCTCAATAAAATGTTTAAGAGACTACCAGTTTGACCAGTATAAAAATTATAATAACAAATCCATCGCAGATCAGACCTGCAAAGGCTGCCTATCACACACCCTCTATTTCACTCTCTAGCACCATTCATTTGATGCTGTGTTTTATTTTTGGTGGAGTCATGGCTCGCAACATTGACAGAATAAAAAATGTAATGCACGACTGTGGGAATATCAGAGCTGTGTCCATGGTAACAGTTGTAAACAATTCATTTAGACCCAGCATTTATTTGCTGAAATATGTGACGATGCCCAGATTTTAAAAGTGACAGGCAGCTATTTGAGATTGCATTTCAATTGTTTTACGCTACTTACTCTGACACACATGCTGGAGACACTGACAGCAAACCAGTAGACTATATGCTACAGCTGGGCGATATGGACAAACATCCATGTCACAATAAATGGACTAAATTATCACGATAACTTGAACGACAAGTTTATAACATTAATGTGCACCACAGTTATTTTTTTATATTACTCTTAAATCTACTACTTTGAATGTTGTAGCTATCAATTGTTGTATTAACAATCACCCATATTAGCAAACTTATTTCATTTGAAACTTCACATTTCTCTACTAGGGCACCTATAGGTTATTTACTGTAATGAACGAGATCAGCAAAATGTCCAAGATATTTGGTTGGTGTCAATAATTTTCGGTTTATAGTCCCAGCTCTACTTTATGCATATGCCCCATCTCTTACCCAGTAGATTAGGATCCACTTCATTCCAGTCAAACGAGGTGAGTGGGGCACAGAAGTCAGAGTTCTTGTTGTTATTCAGCAAGCATTCCAAACGCGTCTCTGTTTCACTGACCTAAGGGGTAACATTTAACAAGCCATGAGATGCTATACAACTACATAGAAAAGTAGAGCCCCCCAGGCAAATAACTGAGCTAGAGTGTAACTCCAGATGCTGTTAGAGGGACACAATAGTTAGAAGAGGGTGCTGGCCAGGGAGCGCCCAACATATGACATCTATTATGTTTACGTATGATTTAGTATCAAGGAGGCTGTGGGTGCATGCATACCCTCCAGATGCGCAGGTAGTCCCCGCTAGTGGCAAGCAGGTCTGGGTAAACACCCTTGCTGTCCGGGATCCACATAATCTTGGTGGTGGGGTAAGGGTGGTCAAACGTGTTCCTGCAGATGAACTCTGAACTCTCCTCCTCCAGACCCACAATCTGCACCTGAAGACAAACAATAATTAAATCAGATATCGCTCTTGATATACAGTCGTGGCCAAAAGTTGAGAATGACACAAATATTAATTTTCACAAAGTCTGCTGCCTCAGTTTGTATGATGGCAATTTGCATATACTCCAGAATGTTATGAAGAGTGATCAGATGAATTGCAATTAATTGCAAAGTCCCTCTTTGCCATACAAATGAACTGAATCCCATAAAAACATTTCCACTGCATTTCAGCCCTGCCACAAAAAGACCAGCTGACATCATGTCAGTGATTCTCTTGTTAACACAGGTTTGAGTGTTGACGAGGACAAGGCTGGAGATCACTCTGTCATGCTGATTGAGTTCGAATAACAGACTGGAAGCTTCAAAAGGAAGGTGATGCTTGGAATCATTGTTCTTCCTCGGTCAACCATGGTTGAACTTCAAGGAGAGCGGTTCAACTGTTGTGAATAAGGCTTCAGGGCGCCCAAGAAAGTCCAGCAAGCGCCAGGACTGTCTCCTAAAGTTGATTCAGCTGCGGGATCGGGGCACCACCAGTACAGAGCTTGCTCAGGAATGGCAGCAGGCAGGTGTGAGTACATCTGCACGCACAGTGAGGCAAAGATTTTTGGAGGATGGCCTGGTGTCAAGAAGGGCAGCAAAGATGCCACTTCTCTCCAGGAAAAACATCAGGAAGACTGATATTCTGCAAAAGGTACAGGGATTGGACTGCTGAGGACTGGGGTAAAGTCATTTTCTCTGACGAATCCCCTTTCCGATTGTTTGGGGCATCCGGAAAAAAGCTTCTCCGGAGAAGACAAGGTGAGCGCTACCATCAGTCCTGTGTCATGCCAACAGTAAAGCATTCTGAGACCATTCATGTGTGGGGTTGCTTCTCAGCCAAGGGAGTGGGCTCACTCACAATCTTGCCTAAGAACACAGCCATGAATAAAGAATGGTACCAACACATCCTCCGAGAGCTTCTTCCAACCATCCAGGAACAGTTTGGTGATGAACAATGCCTTTTCCAGCATGATGGAGCACCTTGCCATAAGGCAAAAGTGATAACTAAGTGGCTCGGGGAACAAAACATCAATATTTTGGGTCCATGTCCAGGAAACTCCCCAGACCTTAATCCCATTGAGAACCTGTGGTCAATCCTCAAGAGGTGGGTGGACAAACAAAAACCCACAAATTCTGACAAACTCCAAGCATTGATTATGCAAGAATGTGCTGCCATCAGTCAGGATGTGGCCCAGAAGTTAATTGACAGCATGCCAGGGCGGATTGCAGAGGTCTTGAAAAAGAAGGGTCAACACCGCAAATATTGACTCTTTGCATCAACCTCATGTAATTGTCAATAAAAGTCTTTGACACTTATGAAATGCTTGTAATTATACTTCAGTATTCCATAGTAACATCTGACAAAAATATCTAAAGACAAAAATATCTAAAGACACTGAAGCAGCTAACTTTGTGGAAATTAATATTTGTGTCATTCTCAAAACTTTTTAAGTTGAGAAGATTCTCAAAATGGGGGAATGTCGTGGAAATTGCAAGATTATGTTATAATGCTTGTATTGCATTATAATGGTTGTTTTATTCGACAGAATAGAGTATTCTGTTAACTATTGTGTGTGTGTTTTACTGAGGATGGGCCTCTATGAGATAGCACTGACAGAGATTTACAATGTCTTTGGGTGATAAAACCTAAAGAGCATTCCAGATAACATGAGGTAATGTTTTTGTGCTATGAAGTACCAGGAACGGGATTAGAACCTCGTCTTAGGGACCAAACTTAACGATAATTTATAGCGAATGCTATCTGGCTAAGGGATACTCCTTTCTCAAGTAAAATTATTTCTTTGTGAACTGTTCCTAAGATCTGTGGTTCGTCATGTAGATTGAGTGGGGTGTATCTTGGCTATAAAAGATCTTTGTACTTTTGTGTTGTCACTATCAACGGTTCATTAGAAATGGTGAATCGTTTAAAGTCATTGCTAATGCAAAGCTCTTATTATTAAAGATTTAGTTTAAGTATAACTCTGACTGGTGTGTGAAGTTTAACTCTCATTTGGTCATGCAGAAATTAGCCACCACACAAGGAACAAATTATTCAGAGCTTAAACACACTTCATACTGTTTTTATTCACTTTTTGGTCATGTTCATTCTTTGTGGGTGTGATCTTATAACATAGAAGCGAAGATCTGTTCTGGGTTATGTTTATACCCAAGATCTGTTCTGGGTGGCCCACATCACAGCATTGTGGGAGTCACGGTGGTCCCAACGAATTAGTTTTGATTCTACACTGGGACTGTTAACAAAAACATACAGTTCATCTTCTCACTCACCTTATTGTTATATTCTTCAACGAAACTTCCAAGGGCCAGGCGAAAGCGTTTGTCGGGACGAACGCTCCAGTTCATTGCATACACCGTCCATGGCGCTTCGTATTTGTATATCTCTTTTCGCTTACCGTGGAGAGACATAGCTCAATAAACGAGCTCTTATATCAAATCCTTACCTATATAAAACAAAACAACTGTTTCCTAGGAACAAAATATACCCCACGGCTCGTTAAAGACTTTCCGAATTGAAGATTTGAACAGTTCAAATGACAAAGGCTGTCAAAGCTAGCAAACAGTCGTTAGTTATGGATACAACACTAGCCCAGTTAACGCCATTAGCTAGCTAGTAGCGCGTTGTACCGCGTGATAGCTATCACTGTCGGACAACGAAGGCGACGTTTAAGCTTAAATGAAGCTTCGAGACACACGTTAGCTTACGGCCAATAGTCTGTGAATTTGCTATTCGCTCGATTTTGATGATCCGGGTAAGTGAGCCTGCTTTTCGAATTGAGTCCCCTGCTAGCTTTGACCCGACTCTGACTTCAACAACACTGCTGCTGTAACCACAAAGAGGGGTGGGGGATCACTCTCCTCGAATCTCCTCCCATCGAAGAAAATGTCGGCGGTGTGACGCTAGCGAGCTCATAGACTACAATCACCCCATTAAAGTGTGGAAAACATCATACCTATCACACCATTCTGCAAAGATTGTTTTTACTATTGTAACAGGGGTACAGTTTATGTCACAATTAACTTTTCGTAACAGGTTGCGATAATTAGGTTAAGGTTAGGAAAAGAGTTAGGCTTAGGTAAAATGCACACAAATCTATATATTCGTCAATTTGATAAACTCTATACAACTGGGAAAAAACTTTTGAACAGTCATGCAACTCGGAATTCCAAGTCTGAAACTCTGGCATCTTTCAAGAGCTTCGACTTTCCGACCCGAAGATCACTGGTGTTATTATTTGACCTCGTTTTTTCCCGGAATTCCCAGTTGTCTTGAAAGCATCATAAACCGATTATCCAATAGAAACCCCTAATCACACTTGTAGGCGGTGTCATGGCGATGTTGGTAGGCTTGCTAAACGTCAACGGGTAACGTCTCGGCCGAACTGCGCATGTGCACGCCGTCAACTCAAAGGCACTTCTTCGCTATAAAGTTGTTTTTAACGAACATGAAAAAGTGTCAGTTTGTCACTTTCGCAAAAGGTTGGAGTAATAACATATTTAACTACTTACAACATTGGCTTGAATCTAGGCTGTCTTTAGATTTCGAGAAAAACAACAACAAGGAAGAATATTTGACTTCTCAAACCCCGGCCTGGTCTGTTTCGCAAGCGGTACAGGAAGTCTCGGGAGGTTGCGCCTCTGGGTTTTTAGAAACTCTGTGGTAGAATCTACTGTCAAGGGGACTGTATTGAACAGCTAAGCTAACGACGACCTCAGCGTTTTCCATAGGAACATATTTTAACACTCCATAGGTATTCATACAGCTAACGTTACATGTGTTGTTTTGCTTTAGTTTGATTCAACTTGACAAATCCGGCTATTGTTATATTGTCAACCACTTATTAGCTATAGGGTGGCAATAACTTGGTTGGTAACGTTAGCTAGCTTGCTCGGTAAGAATGGGAAGAGATGGGGGGGTTGGGACACGTTGGCTAATCAGTGAGTTATCTAGCTAACTAGACTAACGTTACTTAGTTTGTTAACCAGAAATCGTCAACTGTGATTGCATATTTGCTAGCTCTTTGTAATCTTAGCCATCTGAAATGTTCTATGATTTGAGCTAGCCACTCCAAGTCAAGCTAGCTAGCTAACAGAGTCAGAGAGTGGATTTGGCTAGCAGCAGACAGCTAACGTTAGTTAGCGCACCTGAATGCTAAGCAAGATATTTGTAGCTGTGGTTTGTTAAGCTGGTAGTTAACTAGCATAAATGGACTACAGTGACTAGAATGATGATGTGTCTATAAAGAAAGCAACGCGAGCCATATATTTTTAGAATATTGATGACTTGTGAATGATAGGGTCACTGGGTCATTACCAATAACCACAGTCCATGTCCAGTCCGATTAATGGACAGATTCTATGGCGTTCAGACTGACACATTTTTGATGTAGGTAATTTGACAGTGTCTAGACCTAGCTACCACTCTCTTGGATGTTGACCTTTTCAGTGGGAGTGGATGTAAGAGGCATGAAATTATACATATGTGTTGTAGACAAACAAGTTACTATCCTGGGCATGTAACTAAATCAACTCACAGTAATGAAGATGTTTGTTGGAAACATCTTTGTGACAGCCAGCCTGTGTGAGACTGACTGAGGCATTCTGTCTAGTGCTGGTTTGACCTTCTGTCACCTCCAAACCCACCTGGTTTGACCTGAATTTACCTTTCCCTCCTTATCTTCCTCCTGCTCTTCTCCTCCTCCCACCTGTCCTCTCCTCTACCGGCCTGTGCTGGCACAGCTTCAACCATGAGGAGTGTGTACCTCCTGCTGCCCGCGCTGCTACTTCTCCTGGCACTGCCTGTCTCCAGGGGACGCTACAACGATGACTTTGACGACGGGGAAGACCTGGCAGACTTTGCAGACGACAATGACTTTGCTGAGTTTGAGGATGTGAGCGAGGACACTGCGGCCGAGCCAGAGACGGCCCCTCCACCCCGTGCGGCCCCCCCTGCTCAGCCTGCTGAGGACGATGAGGACGAGGCCACAGTGGAGCTGGAGGAAGACGGACAGGAGGACGGCTTTGAGGATTCCGATACACAGGTTAGGGGCTGCAGTGGCCTGGTAGCTTGCATATGACCAGGGACAACTTAGTTGGCACACTATCCCATGCACTGTGTTTTTGGTTTGTGCCAGAACTAATCAATATTTCATTTTGTATTGCTGTAGGATCAAGACATGTACAGCAAGTACGATCCAGACGAGTTTGATGGCATGGAGAAGCCCAGCCAGTCCCTTAAAGACCCTCTGATCATCCACACAGTAAGTTCACTGTTAACACCAGACTAGTGACCATTATGAAGCCATTGATTCCAGACCTATTTCTTAAACTGTACTCTGACAACCAAGAAGAAGAACATCCCTCTTAAATGTGAGTGCCAAGATCAAACATCCTTAATGTTGTGGTTGTCAAGGTGATGAAGTCTGTCCGTCTTCCCCTTCCAGGTGCCTGCCCACCTTCAGAACAGCTGGGAGAGCTACTACATGGAAATTCTAATGGTGACGGGCCTGCTGGCCTATATCATGAACTACATCATCGGCAAGAACAAGAACAGCCGTCTGGCCACAGCCTGGTTCAACTCCCACCGAGAGCTCCTGGAGAGCAACTTTGCCTTGGTGGGTGATGATGGCACCAGTAAGGATGCAGTGAGCACCGGGAAGCTGAACCAGGAGAATGAGCACATCTACAACCTGTGGTGCTCAGGTCGAGTGTGTTGTGAGGGCATGCTCATCCAGCTTAAGGTATTTACAGTGTGTGTGAGTAAGAGAAAGAAAGTGTTTGTGTGAGAACTAGCTGCTGTTTCAATGTTTTCTCTGGTCTGTTCCAGTTTGTGAAGAGGCAGGACCTGCTGAATGTACTGGCCAGGATGATGAGGCCAGTCTGTGATCAGGTGGTGGGTACATATGATGCCTGCATACATGTACATCACCAGTCACATTGTCACTCACCTCAGCGCTTACAAATACTTTCCTAAAGGTAGACCTTTTCTGTTGTCTGACTTGCTGTATATTTATTTTTCTTTGTAGCAAATCAAAGTTACTCTGAATGATGAGGACATGGATACGTTTGTGTTTGCTGTGGGCACCAAAAAGGCCATGGCTCGGATGCAGAAGGAGATGCAGGACTTGGTGAGGGGCGGGCCAACATCACTATACATTCATTCAGCCATCCAGACACTATGAACCATCTATAAGCCTCAGGCTGCGTGGGTGTATGTATTGACACGTCTTTGTTTGTGTGTCTGTCTGTCCCCAGAGTGAGTTCTGCAGTGACAAGCCCAAGTCGGGGGCAAAGTACGGCCTTCCTGAACTCCTGGCCATCCTGACAGAGATGGGTGAGGTCACGGATGGTGTGATGGACAGCAAGGTGAGTAAGGGAGGGCACCTCTGTTGTGACCTACTCACTACAGTGGGGACTTTGTCACTAGGCTATTGCAGAGTGGTCTCTTATTGTTTGTAGTGGGAGAATATGACATGTAGAGTTCAGTGTGCTACAATTTGACAGACCCCTTGTTTTTCTTTCATTCACCCTTCCACTGTCTTTGTCTTTCAGATGGTTCATTATATCACCAACCATGCTGACAAGATCGAGTCCATCCATTTCTCTGACCAATTTTCTGGTACAAAAGTTGTGCAAGAGTAAGTGTACCTGCAAGCAAGTCAGTTTTTCCACAACATATTAACTATATCACACTAATGTCCTTACTCCACCCCTACCTCTGGTCTTGTATTAAAGCCTCTTATGAAATGATGTACAGCTGTTTCTGTTAGGTGAAGCTTCCTTCTCAACCCTGTTGTGTTTCAGGGATGGACAGCCCTTAAAGCTGCCTGAGACCAAGAAGACGCTGCTGTTTACATTTAATGGTGAGCCAATTGTCTCCACTTGAAATGCTTTCCAACACTTGACATGCAGCCAATTCACCATATATGATACGTAGTGACTGAATGAAATGTTAAATGTTTTCCTGTGTTTGTGCATGTAGTGCCTGGCATGGGGAACACGTCTCCCAAAGACATGGACACTCTGCTACCCCTGATGAACATGGTCATCTACAGCATCGACAAGGTCAAGAAGCTCCGCCTCAACAGAGAGGTGAGAATGGCAGGATAATTACACTAGTCTCCTAGTACACCCTCAATCTGGCCTGTTGGCAGACTTTTCTTTTAATCTACAGTCTTCCTTTCATCCATCACTGCATCTCCTTGCTCACCCTCTCTCTCCCTGTGTCTCCTCCAGGGAAAACAGAAGGCGGATAAGAACCGTGCCCGTGTGGAGGAGAACTTCCTGAAGCAGACCCACAATCAGCGCCAGGAGGCTGCTCAAACCCGGCGGGAGGAGAAGAAGAGGGCTGAGAAGGAGAGGATCATGAGCGAGGAGGATCCTGAGAGACAGCGTCGCCTGGAGGTCAGCTCCACCACAGCCCACCAGCAGAATAACACACTGGAACGCTACACACTGGAACGCTACACACTGGAACGCTACACACTGGAACGCTACACACTGGAACACAGCACACTGGAACACAGCACACTGTTCATCTTGGCCTTCTTTGTACCTCTTGCTCTAACTGTCTCTATGGTGTTTCCCCCTTTTCCAGGAGGCTGCTCAACGTCGCGATCAGAAGAAGATTGAGAAGAAGCAGATGAAGATGAAGCAGATCAAAGTCAAAGCCATGTGAGGACAGACAGCTACAGGGATTCAATCACACAGCTCAGACGGTTTCCACTGCTTCCATCCATCTCTCTCACTTCAGCGCCCAGTTCTGGCTCACAGGCTCACACAGACATTCCCTTCTCCATGGGTGTGTCAAGCTTAGCTGTTTCTGTTCTCATGGAAACACTTTGTCCAACCAGAGTGGTGTTTTCCTTGGCTGTGAGTGAGCTGCTAGTGACAAGCGAGAGGGACAGAGGAGTTCTGCATATCAAGTCTGTCGCCATGACGACCCGTGACAGTTTTTTTCCTGTTGACTTTTTCTTCTGCCCAGGTCTTCATTGCTCTTTTCAAAGCAAGTCGGCTCAATGAGCTTATTAATCGAATCGACAGGGATTGGGGGTTGCACCTCTTGGTGGGAAATAAAATGCTCATATTTTAAAGGAATGAAGGCATGTGAGGCCTGTTTGAGTTATTAAGTTAACATTGTGGATGCTACAAGACGAGATGCAAAGTATCCAATTTTAATTTATATCTAAGTGACAGTCCTTACAAGCTATGTCTGTCTGGTGAATTTCTAAGCAAACAATAAAATGCACTGGAAGCTATTGAACAATCTCATTTCTCTTTTTTTTTTTTTTAGAAGAGTTGTGTCTTGTGGGTAGGTGATTATAAATGGACCAATGGGATGGTAAGTCTAGCGCTAAATTTGACCCAAAGATTGAGCCCGCAGAGAGATTGAACCCAGTAGCCTAGACAATCTAAGCTGTCCTGGTGGGCTTAATGTCAACTCCCTTGTCTCCTATATTCTACAATAGCCTTTTTTGGAAACCACCATTTCTGCCAGCATGTTGATTTTTTTATTGGGGAGTAAGTATTGTAATTTTTATGACCTAGTACTCTAGTTTAACAAAAACCCACCTAGGAAGTCATGTTGAGGACAATTTAAGGATGCTTCAAGGTCACTGAAAATAAAATCTGCAGTAATACATACACTATTTTCCATGTCTTCCTGCCCGCTCTTGTTTATTTTTTTAGCCGAAAAGCTAGTTATCACACCCAGACACAAGGATGGTCAGCATTGGACAGTATGTGTTACCAATGCAGAGAGCTGAATGGCAGCATCTGATGCCAACTGAAAATGTACTGTACTACATCTTGGCCAGGAAGGGTTCCTTGATGTCATTGAGGTGAGCGAAGGTCACATCCTTGAGGGGAATGAGGCCCATGTTAAACTCATCCAGCTTTGTGAACAAGAGACAGAAATTAGAGATGGCAGAGCCATCTTTGTGTGCCTGGACCAGATCCTATGAGGTCGAGGGTCCCGCGAATTTGGAGAAATGACTTAAGTCAAAGGCTCATGTGGCAATACAGGACATGTACAACAACCCTACTCTGACATAAAAGTAATGTAAAAACAATACCATCCATCAAACTGAAATGCACCCCATCATACAGTCCTTTTGGAAAGTATTCAGACCCCTTGACTTTTTCCACATTTTGTTACGTTACAGCCTTATTCTAAAATGCATTAAATAAATAAAAATCCTCATCAATCTACACACTGAATGACAAAGCGAAAACAGGTTTATAGAAATGTTTGCAAATGGACTAAAAATAAAAGTATTCAGACCCTTTGCTATGAGACTCGAAATTGAGCTCAGGTGCATCCTGTTTCCACTGATCATCCTTGAGATGTTTCTACAACTTGATTGGAGTCCACCTGTGGTAAATGCACATGAGAAGAACCTTGATCAGGGAGGTGACCAAGACCCCGATGGTCCCTCTGACAAAGCTCCAATGTGGAGATTGGGGAATAATCCAGAAGGACAACCATCTCTGCAGCACTCTACCAATCAGGCCTTTATGGTAGAGTGGCCAGACAGAAGTCACTGCTCAGAAAAAGGCACATGACAGCCCACTTGGAGTTTGCCAAAAGACACCTAAAGCACTCTCAGACCATGAGAAACAAGATTCTCTGGTCTAATGAAACCAAGATTGAATGCCAAGCGTCTGGAGGAATCCTGGCACCATCCCTACGGTAAAGCATGGTGGTGGCAGCATCCTGTTGTGGGTATGTTTTTCAGCATCAGGGACTGGGAGACTAGTCAGGAATGAGGCAAAGATGAACGGAGCAAAGTACAGAGAGATCCTTGATGAAAACCTGCTCCAGAGTGGTCAGGACCCTCAGACTGGGGCGAAGGTTCACCTTCCAACAGGACAATGACCCGAAGCACACAGCCAAGACTACGCAGGAGTGGCTTCCGGACAAGTCTGAATGTCCTTGAGTGGGCCATCCAGAGCCAACACTTGAACCCTAACATCTGTGCCAAACTTGTAGTGTCATACCCAAAAAGACTCAATGCTTTGTCATTATGGACTATTGTGTGTATTATGAGAAACAAAATGTGGTAAAAGTAAAGCGTTCTGAATACTTTCTAAATGCACTGTATCATGTATATTTTGTTAACCGTCCGGATGGCTTGGTTTTGGATGAGCTTGTAGCACTTCCATTGCAAACTGAAAGCTCGTTGTGTATTCAGCTCACTGTCTGGATCCAAGCGATAACTGGAAGAGTGAAGTAGGAGATGGAACTTAAGTGTTTGTCAGAAATGTAACCTTTTTTTAAATCGTCATAGCAGGCACAGGTATACATGATGCTAGCTATATACTCGTATTTGATTAATAAACAAACATGTTTTCGCAAACCTTTGATAAAAAGGATCACATCAATGTAGCATCAAACGTCCGTTGTATACCTCTGGCAAACTTGCCCGCAGCCTGGTGCTGTTGTCAAAACAATGGCAACGTCACACACTAGCTAGTTGTGCTTTGCTGAGGAATATTTTTTATTTTTGTCCGCTCACACAGGAGTAATGTGTTTGTTTAAGTGGGTGCTGCAGCAACCCTACTTCCCGCAGCTATGAACATAACCCTTGTTACTTGTGTGACGTATGTGATCATGTCTCGTTTCCCTGCGGTGCCATGTTTGGCCACATGAAGGCAGTGTTGTCACTTGATCGTTTCCTTGTGCAGTAGTTCTTTTGAAACTTGTTTGGTACTCCGTATGCATAATATAACTAAGTAAAGAAGTTCAAAACTGGAGGTATGAGGATAATTAAATAATACATTTTTCTGTGTCAATGTCCTGCAAGTTATACTATGTGGAATGGGTATCTCTAAGGCCACATCTGATACATTCATCCGTAGATTCGCCACAAGTAGTCATAGACATGAGAAGGCACATACGAATAGTTAAAAAAAAATGAATCCTATAGCTACCTGTATGTAGTAGGCACATCCAACAGAATTTTTTTAAAATATATTTTTAGTCGGTGACGTTTGTATTTTGACTGAGTTGACTTTATTTTCGTGGATCTGGGTGGATTGTAAGGAAAGTGCTGACTTCGAATGACGAAATGTATTCGCAAAGACTGATGGAGTGCAGGCGAGGCTTTCAGGTTTGTTACGCGATGGCCGCTCGTTTAACATTATTTTGTTTTAGGACATAAACAAATATTTCGTGAAATATTACGCTTTGTATGGTAACTACACAGCACCGGGAAAGTATCGACATTGTTTTAACTGAGCTATTGTGCCCACTGACAAAAACGGAGTTATCTTTTCAGTTTGGTACTCAGTGTTTTTCCCCGTTCGTCCTAGGCCTAGCTTCACTTGAGCGGCGGGTTGGTAGTTTCGGATGAAGCGGGCAAGCGGTTTGAAAGAGGCAGGTTCGGTTAGGCGAGTGAATGGCGTTTAGCAAGCTAACTTAGGTCGAACGTTGTACAGAAAAAGTATTTTGAATAACCACTTTCAAATGTATGAAACTTAACTAGCTAGTTGGGATTTGAATAGCTAGCTAGGTAACATGCTAACTTGTTAAATGAAACTGATTATGGTAGCATCTAACGCTAGCTACACATGCTAATCTAGTTTAGATATAGCTAGTTAGTCAAGGTGATCCGAAGTATATAACGTTACAATAAGCTACCTTAGTTATCTAAATCTTAACTAGTGGGTTGAAAATAGTGGAATCCTGTCAAAACACAGCTAGCTAGCGTGTGACGTTGTCATTGTTTTGACAGCAGCACCAGGCTGGAGCGAGTTTACAGTATGCCAGAGGTAGGTTACCATGACAAGAACTGACGTTTGAGGCTACATTGATGTGAGCTTTTTTTTATCAAAGAAGGTTTTCTAAAACATGGTTTGTTTAACCAAATACGAGTATGTAGCTAGCATCATGTATACTTGTGCCTGTTATGAGGATACAAAATTATGGTAACGTTAGTGACTAAACACTTAATTCAGTTGCATCTCCCACTTCACTCTTCCAGTTATAGCATGGATCCAGACAGTGAGCCGGATACACAACGAGCTCTCAGTTTGCAATGGAAGAGCTATAAGCTCGTCCAAGACCCAGCCATCCGGAGGGTTAACAACAAAATATACCGATATGATGGGGTGCATTTCAGTGTGCCGGTTGGTATTGTTTTTACGTAACTTTATTTTAATTTATTTTGGAGTAGGGTTGTTGTACATGTCCTGAATTGTAACATGAGCCTTTGACTTTTACTTGTCATCTCTCTAGGACTCGGGGTTCCCCCCAGTGGGAGATTTGCGGGACCCTCGACCTCGTAGAATCTGGTCCAGGCACACAGAGATGGCCCTGCCAGTGCCCAAGTTCAAAGTTAGAACCCTAACTAACTTGCTGACTCATCATACACTCACACCAGCCTCACTCTCTAAAAGCTGCACTGTAGCATGCTATCTCTAATTTACCTTATTTTGTTCCCAAAGCTGGATGAGTTCTACGTGGGCCCCATTCCCCTCAAGGAGGTGACCTTCGCTCGCCTCAATGACAACATCAAGGAACCCTTCCTGGCTGAGATGTGTGCAAAGTTTGGAGAGGTGGAGGAGATGGAGATATTGTTTCACCCCAAGACCCGTAAGCACCTGGGCCTGGCCCGCGTGCTCTTCACCAGCACCAGGGGGGCGAAGGACACTGTCAAACACCTGCACAACACCTCCGTCATGGGTAACATCATTCACGCTCAGCTGGACATCAAAGGTATGACATGGATTCATGGCTTAATATCTATGTGGTTTGATTTGATATAAAAATCTATTTTTGTATAAAAATAACTTCTATTGCAATTACTATTGAAGTAAAGAGGTGTTTTATGGAGACGTAATTGTTGTCACATTAGAATTTTGTGAAGATATTAGCTACATCCTTGTCTTATGGGTATGTTTGTGTGTATCTGCAGGCCAGCAGAGGCAGAAGTATTATGACCTGATAGTGAGTGGCTCCTACACGCCCCAGACTGTGCCCACAGGAGGCAAGGCCCTGACAGAGCGGTTCCAGCCCCCAGCGCCAACACAACCAGACACGGTACACTCACCAAGGGCTCATCACAACCATCCTACTAACATTTTCATGGAGGATTTACCTTTATGGCTTTCATAATTTTCTACTGTGTAATGTTTTTTACTTTCTCTGTCTAATTCTTCCATCTTCCTGTTCCTCTCTCTCTGTGCAGTCGTCAGATATCAGGCGGAGACTGTCCTCTGAGATAGCTGGCCTGGCTGCGGGCTTGGCTGCAGGGGTACCGGCTCTCACCCCTGGGAGCACCACCCCCTGCTCTGTGGACACAGGCTTCAGTGAGCAGCGTCTAGACACGACCCCCTCCTCCATGGGGGGGCCCTACACCCCAGGCTCCTCCGCTTCCTCGCAGGGAGGAGGAACGCCCTACACCCCTCGCTCTGTCTCACAGGACTCGGGCTACGCTGTTGCCAGGTCAGTATTGGGGAACAAACACCCTGCATAATAGCTCAGTTGTTCATTTATCCAAAAATGTGTTTGTCATTCCAAAAAGGTATACACATTTCTCTTTATTAGGATAGTAATAGTCAATGTGGTAACTTGTGTTATATATATATATATAAACCCTCTATGAACCCTCTTTCTCCTTTTGATTCTTAGACAAGTTGGATACAGTGCTGGCCCATTGACCAGTGGCTACCCTCCCCAGGACATGCTTCCCTCCTCCTCCTGCTCCTCCTCTACCGTCTCCTCCTCAGTCGGGGTATACAAAGCTCCCCGGTACTCGGAGGACCCCCATGCACCTCCTCAAGACCCCTACCAAAGGTGTCGCCCCACATACCCCCCTACTGGCCCTTTCCGTCCTAACGAGCCCCCTCTCTACCCCACATACCCAAACGCTGGAGGGGCTGGACAGCACATGGCACACCACCCTGCAATGCCTCCCCCACCTCCTGCACCCCAGTACGAGCAGCCCCCTCTGGCAGACCGGGACAGAGAGAGGGACCGAGAGCGGGACAGGGACTCAGGAGGGCGGTACGGTGCCGGTGGGATCGGCTCTAGAAGGTCATCTTACCAGGAGGCCAACTCTTCCTCCAAGTATTCCCACCACTCGCATCACTCAGAGAGGGAGAGGGGCTACAGACGGGACAGCCTGGGCTCCAGAGAACACGGCAGACACCGTAACCACCACTCACACAATCACAGCAGCAGCAGTAGTAGTAGTAGCAGCAGCAGCAGCCGGCGACGGAGCAGCCACGACCGAGACAGCAGGGAGAGGGACAGAGACAGCGACTACTCAAACAGCTCCGACCCCAGGTTCAACTCCAACTCCCACCGCTCCTCCTCCAACAGCCTGTCCCCGCCTCCATCTACCTACCCCTCCTACTCCTCCTCCAAAGACCAACCACCTCCCCACAACCCCTCTGTCTCCTCCCGCCTAGAGCCCTCCTCAGTATATCGTGCCCAGCCTAGTGGTGCTGGTTCTGGGGAGAGGGGGTCTGTGTCTGACAAGGACCCCCGATCCCACCACACCCCTCTGCCACCCCCTCCACCACCTCCCCTCCCCCCTGCCTCTGTGATAGCGGCGGCTGTAGCAGAGACGCTCAGTGCCCTTGACTTTGGCCAGGAGAGCCCAGTGAGAGAGGAGACGTGGACCAAGCCCAAACGCCGTCCCACTACCCCAACTCCCCCTCCTCAGCATCCCTCCACCCCTCCCTCTTCTCCACCCCACTCCTCCATCGCTTCCTCCTCCACTTCACCCTCCTCCACCTCCCTCCCACACCATCTCCCCTCCTCCACTTCCCTCTCCCCACCCCCCCAGCGAGACTCCTCCTCCCCGGAGCCAGATTCCACCAATGAGAGCCTGCCATTTGTCTACCACAGCAGCAGCTTAGACTCTCGTATTGAGATGCTCCTGAAAGAGCAGAAAGCTAAGTTCTCCTTCCTGCCCTCCGATGAAGATGAGGAAGAGGATAGGAAGGAAGAAAGGCAGAGAGAGAAGGTGGCAGCAGCAGGAGAGGGAGGAGCAGGGAAGGGAGGAGCAGCAGGTGAGGGCAGGAGCAATAAGCAGAGGGAGCAGGATGGGGAGAAAGACAGGCGGAGGAGACAAGGAGGAGATGGTGGAGGCCAGCAGAGGAGGAAAGGAGAGAGGGACAGAGACGGCCGTAGAGGGAGGAAGCAGAGAGAGGGGAGGAAGAGTCCCACTGTAGTAGCACAAGCTACCCCCTCCTCCTCCTCCACCTTCTCTCCCCGCGTCCCCACCACAGATGACCATACTAGTCTCCATGGAACAGGACCTCTGCAGGAGGAGACAGCCCAACCTGAGCCTATTGATCCAAGGACCAGACAAGGGGCACAGACACCCCCCTACAACGGAAAGAGTCAGGTAAGAACATCTTACTCTGTTAACCTCTCTAGGGGAGGTGGGACGAAATCGTCCCACACTATTCAACAGCCAGTGACAAATCAGAGCGGCAAATTTAAAACCACAAAATGTCATAATTCAAAGTTCTCAAACAAAGGACTATTTTACACCATTTTATAGATACACTTCTCCTGAATCGAACCACATTGTCCGATTTCCAAAAGGCTTTACAGCGAAAGCAGAACATTAGATTATGTTAGGAGAGTACATAGACACAAATAATCACACAGCCATTTTCCAAGCAAGCATATATGTCACATAAACCCAAACCACAGCTAAATGCAGCGCTAACCTTTGATGATCTTCATCAGATGACACTCCTAGGACATTATGTTATACAATACATGCATGTTTTGTTCAATCAAGTTCATATTTATATCAAAAAACAGCTTTTTACATTAGCATGTGATGTTCAGAACTAGCATACCCACTGAAAACTTCCGGTGAATTTACTAAATTACTCATGATAAACGTTGACAAAATACATAACAATTATTTTAAGAATTATAGATACAGAACTCCTTTATGCAAACGCTATGTCAGATTTTAAAATGTTTTGCACATTTTTGCAATATTCTGAGTACATAGCTCGGCCATCACAGGCTAGCTAATTTGACACCCACCAAGTTTGGGGCAACCTAAACTCAGAATTACTATTAGAAAAATTGGATTACCTTTGCTGTTCTTCGTCAGAATGCACTCCCAGGACTTCTACTTCAACAACAAATGTTGTTTTGGTTCCAAATAATCCATAGTTATATCCAAATACTGCCGTTTTGTTCGTGCGTTCAGGTCACTATCCGAAGGGTGACGCTCAAGCGCATTTCGTGACAAAAAATTCAAAATATTCCATTACCGTACTTAGAAGCATGTCAAACGCTGTTTAAAATCAATTTTTATGCTACTTTTCTTGTAAAATAGCGATAATATTCCAACCGGGCAACGTTGTATTCATTCAGAGAGAGAAAGAAAAACATGGAGAAGTCTTCTGAATGCTCATCTCAGTCTCACTGTCCCCAGGCTGACCACTTACAAACTCGGCTCCTATACTTTGCCCGGAGACAGCAGACACCCCATTCCACTTTCTGGTGGCTTTAGAGAGCCAATGGAAGCCTTAGAAAGTGTCACGTTACAGCACAGATGCTGTATTTTTCGGTAGAGATGCAACAGAAGGACAACAAATTGTCAGACAGGGCACTTCCTGTATGGAATCTTCTCAGATTTTGGCCTGCCATATGAGTTCTGTTATACTCACAGACAACATTCAAACAGTTTTAGAAACTTTAGGGTGTTTTCTATCCAAATTGACTAATTATATGCATATTCTAGTTTCTGGGCAGGAGTAGTAACCAGATTAAATCGGGTATGTTTTTTTATCCGGCCGTGAAAATACTGCCCCCTATACCACAACAGGTTAATAGAAATATTGTAGGAATCAGATTGTATGGAAACGTTGGTGTATTGTTAGCAGGGATTGTCAGTTGATGCAAAAGTGTGGGAAAATGGTGAATTCTCTCCTCTTTCCTTCCTGCAGTCATCCCCTCATTCCTCTGGGGAAGACATGGAGATCTCCGACGAGGATGAAGAACACACCATTACAGCAGTGACCACCCACCACGCCACTCCTTCCTCCGTCTCTTCTCCATCTTCATCCCAGGCCCCCCTGCCCTCCCAGACAGACCCCTCTGCCTCCCCCTCTGACCCCACACAGCACTTTGGCACGTCCATGCCTGCTCCACCCATCCCCTCTTACCCCCCTCACCTCCCTCCCCCGGGCTTTTCCCTGCAGCCCCCTCCACCCCCCTGCATTCCCCCACCGCTGGGCCACATGGAGCTGCACCCTGAGTACCCTCCTCCCATGCCCCCACATATGTATGACTATGCCAGCAGTATGGAGCTGATGAACCAGTACAGTGGCGGAGCCCCCATGTCCTTCCAGATGCAGACCCAGATGCTGAGTCGGCTGCACCAGCTGAGGATGTCCTCCTCTAATGGCACTGCTGCCCCTGGCGACGCCCCCCCTTCAGACTACTACCACTCCATGCCCCCTCCCCCACACTCCCACCACCCCTACATGGACCAAGAAGGGAGTGGCTACGACCAGGACCAGCACTACATGCCCCCCCACATGCCCTACGCCTACCCTGGCCCCTCTCAGATGCCCCACCACCACGCCATCCCCCCTCCACACACGGGCTGGGCCCCGCATGTCTTACCTGAACACTACGCGTACCACACCCCTCCGCCCTATGGGACAATGCCTCCTGTGGGGGGAGAGGCCCAGTACGGGGCGGTGGGGGACCCCCAAATGCCCCTGCTAACAGAGAACCCCCACGAGGCCACAGTGCAGCTGGTGCTGGCCACCCTCATCCAGGAGATGAAGAGCATCATGCAGAGGGACCTCAACCGCAAGATGGTGGAGAACATCGCCTTTGGAACCTTTGACGAGTGGTGGGAGCGCAAGGAGACCAAAGCCAAGGTAAGAGAGTGGAACAACATGTTCAGAAAGCACAGAAAAAACACCCCATACTACATACCTGCTTTGAGGAGTTTGTGAGGTAACTTTGGTCAACCCTTGAGTTCAACTCGGGATAACTGGTACCATGAAAGTGACTCACCCTTCAGCCAGGTACATTTCTATGTCAACGAATCCTTCAGAACTAACCTGCAGGCTAACTCAGGGCTAACTCCATTTATCCTGAATGAAGTGTCTGCCATGAGTTGAGGACCAAATAAATCAGATTCCCTCCCTCTCGTCAAGATTCCCTCCCTCCATCATCCCCCTCATTTTATTAATCAAATGTTTTTTTGTATGTTAAACATAAATGTTAAAATACCTATTGCATTACAATTAGTAATGACAGAATGCATTTGAAACTTGACACACAATAAACTTTTCTCTAGGAGTGGGGGAAAGGGGTTTGTGCATTGATAAGCACACCAAAGATGGCATTAACACCATGGCCTGCTGAATTTGCAAGATAACCTTTCTTGCAATTTGATTTTGGGACAAATGAAAATGTGTCCCTTACTCGCCCATGGATTTATGCTTCAGTATTGTCTCGATGAGTTTGTCGTTCGACATGCACGCGCAGTTACAAGCCTGCTAGAGTTAGCGGCTGGCGGACAAGCAATATCCACCGTTGTATTACGGATGAAGTCTGAGCTGCAATGTGAAGCTAACTGAAGCTGGCTAGCTTCAGAAAACCCTGGGTAGATCTAGCTTGCATCGTAGTATACCCATCTGGTCAATTTAAATGGGTTTCTGATGACCGTTTTTCAAGTTGTACATGGTTTACCTGTTATTGTTTTTAAAAATCCATTATTTGATTTGCCGTGATACCCATTGGCTTTTGTAAATCCACATCTGTCCTCCCTCCCCAGCCGTTCCAGACAATGGTTCGGGGTGTGGCTGCAGTGAGGGACGAGGACAAGAAGGAGGAGAACAAGGCCAGCAGCAAGCCTCGGGAGCCCCTCATGTCCCTGGTGGACTGGGCCAAGAGTGGAGGAATGGAAGGCTTCTCACTGAGAGGGGCGCTACGACTTCCCTCATTCAAGGTAAACAAGTACACAGAGGCAGCAGTTGGAACTCGGGAATTGTCAGTTACTCATGTACATACATTTTTGTACTGTGCATAGGAAATAGAGATGGATTAGTACTGTACATGTATAGACATTACACTAATACATGTTCATGAATAGACATTACTCCAATGTATCCATCCATTCACTTAGATTTTTTCCACCATAACTTAGCATGATATTAAGTCTGTATTGTGTCCAGGTGAAGAGGAAAGAACCTCTGGAGCTAGCAGAGGTAGGAGAGATGAAGAGACCCAAGACACCGCCAGAGGATGACGACGAAGGTGAGCTTTTCATCAATGACCCCCTCCTTTGGGAATCCCTTTGGGGATTGGTCACCGACCGTCTTTGTGTTTCCTATGTTGGCTCACCATCTCTCTCCTTCTCCCCCCAGACTCGTACCATGACAAGGGTCTAGAGGGAAGAATGGCAGATGGGGAGGGCCACAGGGCTGAGAGGGACAGCAGGCGGAGGAAGAAGAAGATGAGAAGTCGGAAACCTTGGGACCTGGACAGCGAAGGAGAAGAGACTTCTGACGGTTCTTCTTCAGATAAGGTGTGTCTGCAAGGTCTGCATGTGCAAGGGATAATTTAGCATGAAAGTAATGTTTCTCCACATAATAAAGTTTATCTTATCTCAAAAATGGAATAAATGGCTACAGAAACAATAATGCATGATTCTTATAATCAGTTGATGATTTCCACAAGCCGTACATACTGGCAGTGTTGTTGTATTTCCCCATAGAGCTGCCTAGATGGCAGCATTTCACTGTATGCCTCTTCATACTCTGCTGTACTTTGGCTTCATTGACTTGGATTGAACCTGAGACACTGTTGTATATTATCACAAACTGTGTCCTTCTGTTCCTCTCTGTAGGAGGATGAGGAGGAGGGAAGTGACAAGGGGTCTGAAGGTAAATCTAGCATTCTTCATATAATCCTTATTGAAGCCAATGTGCCCCCCTCACAGGCTTTCTTATCTACCTTTTCCATCATGCCATCTTATCTCTCACTTAATCTCTCACTTCATCTCACTTCTTTCTTCAGATGAGGCCTTGAGTGTGGACAGCGACGATGAGAGCCTCTCCTCATCCACAGAGAGTTCTTCCTCCTCAACATCATCATCATCCTCCTCTTCCTCTGAAGACGAGGATGAGGAGGAAGGAGAGCAGGCCGGCAGTGGACTGGACACCATGGATGAGTCTACGATGGACAGCACAGCTCTGGACACAGAGAAGGGGGATGACCGGTACGTTTTGAACAGTGTTCCTGTTTTTGAATATACCTGTTTACAGTGTCCAAAATGTTTTCTATATATTTCCTATGGAGTGTCTTTATTGAAACTTGCTCAATGTGTGTCTGGGTTGATACTGACCATTCCACTTGTTGTGCACTCCAGAGAAAAGTCTGCAGCTGCTGTTCCAAAAGCACTGCTCAGCGCCGAGATCAAAGCTGGTTAGTCACACATTTAGTTTCTCTGTTACGGATGTTCATTTCCATGGCAAGTGCCAATGTTGTTTTTCACCTGATTCATGATTCAAATATGTGCCCATCTCTCAGAAATTGCTGCCAGCAAGAAGGATTCATCAACACTCAGCTCAAACGCTCGTCCTCCAGCCCCCCGCCCCTCCTCCCCAATTGTCATTGTGCCTCCTCTCAAGAAGCGAAGGAAGACCGTCTCATTCTCTACCGGGGAGAGCAACTACAAACCCCACCTTCCAACGGTCCCCTTGTCCCCACTTCCCTCCACTGCCTCTCCTCTCTTCTCCCACATGAAATCTCACCTTCCAGACTCCATTTTCATCGCCTCCGCACCTGGAACCACCCCCTCCAAGACTCTCTCACTCCTCCCCTTTGCCTCCAAACCAGGTGAAGGCAATGCCCTCTCTCCCTCCCCTGTTCTCACTGTTCCCTCGCCTGTACGCCCCGAAGACTCTAAAAAGAGCCCTGTCCCTCTGGTGTCTCCCCCAATCACCCCCACCAAGTCCCCCAACAAACGGGGGGCCTCCCCCAAATCCCCTGCTCCAGTGTGGGTGTGTCGCACCGTGCAGAACCTCCCCCTGGACCACGCCTCCATGGTCAAGATGGCCTTCGAGGAGGCCCCGCCCCCTGTCACAAAGGGCCGGGGCAGGGGGCGCCCCAGGACTGTCAGCCTGTCGACTCCCACCCCTCCCCCCTCCATCCACACCCTCAGAGAGGAGGAGGAGGGACTGCAGAGGCTGAGACTCAGTGAGCAGCTGGGAGCATCCAGCCTGCTACAGCTGGGCTCGGCCCCCACGGCTGATCTGTCTGTCCTGGCTGATGTGGCCCTGAAGCTGGACCCAGACGCTGGAGACTCAGAGGAGACGGAGACGTCAGACGAGGCGGAGGAGCAGAAGATGGAGGAGGAGATGCTCCTCTCTCCCAAAGCCCTCCCCCTGGTTATGGACCCACAGGGCCTGTCTGCCCTGCAGGAGCACAACTATTCCAAAGCCCCCTTCCACCTCATCCCTGCCCAAAAGAGGAGTGTCTCCAAACAGGAGCCTGGGGCGCTCCTCCCTGCAGACTTCAACCATCACGCCATCTCTGGGGTGCTGGAGGCACCTGAGGAGGTTATAGGGGAACCCCTGCCCTCTAGGGACAGACACCAGGCTGAGTATCTGTCTGGCATGGGGCTGCTGTGTGAAGATGGAGACATGGCCAAGGCCTCTGTGCTGACACCTCTCACCCCATCAGCCAAGAGGAAGGGAATGGCGTCGAGGGGCAGCGAACTGGAGGAGATGGGGAAAGAGAAGAACAAGAAGAGGAGGAGGAAGGAGAAGGAAAATCTGGAGTTGCAGGAAACGAAAAAGCAGAAGGAACATCAGACCAAGAAACAGAAGAGGAAACTAGAGGTGTGAGGTTTTGTGGGTTTGTGCTTGAGTCAAGAGTCACAACTAAGAAGTGTTGAGCATGGTGTGTCAACAACATGTAAAGATAGGGTATTGCTCAACCACAGCTTGAAATTGTCATGTAAATATATATTAATAATGTCAAATAAATTAGTCTAATCTAGAAAGTCCCATCCTATGGCCTGTATTGACCAGTATTTAAGAACCTGTTACAGGCTAATTTTAGTTCCTGAGTTGACATCTCCCACTCTCTCCTTGTTCCTGTCTCTTCCACTCTGTCCCTCTTCCTGTTCCTGTCAGGAGGTGGACCTGGAGGAGGATGTGGACGTGGAGCAGCTGGAGCCGGGTGAGCTGTCTAACACGGAGGAAGAGGAAGAGTGGGACGATGTGAGGAAGAGCGAGCGCCTCTTCCTCCAGGAGGCCGGGTTGACGTCGTCGCAGCGTTGGCCCAAGCCCATCCCTGCCCCGGAGCCCGTCACGTTTGACCAACGCAGCGAGTTTGAGCAGATGACCATCCTGTACGACATCTGGAACTCTGGTCTAGACATGGAGGACATGACGCTGCTGAAGACGACCTACGAGAAGCTGCTGCAGGACGACCACAGCACCGACTGGCTCAACGACACACACTGGGTCCACCACACTGATATCCTTTACTACTGGCAGGGCAGGGGGTTTGGAACGAGGGTTAGAAGCCCTGCTTGTGGTTTAGGATCTTCCATGTGTTGATGCCTCTTATGAACAGTTGAGCTGTGTTTTAAGTAATGTACCGGTATGTGGAAGTCAGTGGAGGCTTCTGAGGGGAGGACGGCTCATAATAATGACTTGAGCGGCGCAAATGGAATGGTATCAAACAACTGGAAACCATGTGATTGATGTATTTGATACCATTCCGCTCCAGCCATTACCACAAGCCCTTCCTCCCCAATTAAGGTGCCACCAACCTCCTGTGGTGGAAGTAGATGAAATGGTGTGTAAGGATGCATGTGTATTTAGATGGACTGGTGTGTGTTCAACAGTAACTGTTGTTAGCCTTAACGTGTGGCCTGCACTTACCAACATCCCCAACCCGCGGCGTAAGAAGAAGAGTGCAGACGGGCAGCTGCGGGAGCACGTGACAGGCTGTGCCAGGAGCGAGGGCTACTACGCCATCAGCAGGAAGGAGAAGGATGTCTACCTGGATCTGGAACTGCCTGAGCAGGCCCTACTGGAGGCTGCTGACTACGACGCCTCGGTACGCACACCTCTTTACCATCTCTCTCCTTTTTATACTATATATAGTCTCTGGCTTTTCATACAATGGTGTCATGTTGTTGCCTGTCATAGGCTCTGTGGTCGCAGGTTTTGTTCCAATATGATTGATGACCTTTGGTCATTGAATACAGGGAAGTTGGTGAACAAGTACTGTATTTGTTATTTTAGCATATGCTTCACAATGCTGTAGGAAGTCCCGCGGAGTTTGTCATGCATATCTATTCAACAGCTTTGCTGTGTCTGCTCGAGGCAATGAAAATGAACTCACTTAACCCCAGATGAACTATTTTATTGGGCGTTTAGGGGAAAGTGCCTCTGGCTCAGTATTTAGCTCAAGGCCATGTGATGGTGTGTGTCACCGTGTGTGTGTGTCACTGACCCAATGTAACTCCTTCTGTCCTCCCCCTCAGGGCTCAAACCGGCTGCTGTCAGAGAGACGGTCGGAGCAGCGCCGCCTCCTCAGTGCCATAGGCATCCCTGCAGTCATGGACTCTGACCTGCTCAAACTCAATCAGCTCAAGGTACACAACAGCAGCCTGGAACTGTGTGTACCACTGATATTATGTAACTGCTGTGTTACCTCTGCTCTACAACCACCATGTCATTTCCCATGGGTTTCATTCTGAGAACTCACTTCTGTTACTGTGTAATGAAGACCTTGACCTTTTAAACCCATGCCAGTGTGTTGATAATGAGACTGATCCAGGACTATGGTGAAATCTAGAGAAAAGGCTGATATTGCATTCAATCCGGTTGTCTAGACAAAGCTTGATGATGAGTTGGTTATTTTAATCAGTTGTGTAGTGCTGGGGGGGGGGGGGGGGCTGGACTGAGTTTGTGAAACCCTGGACTAGAGTAACTAAATGATTATTGCACCACTATGGCACTAACTCTTGCTTCCTTCCTCAGTTCCGTAAGAAGAAGCTTCGGTTTGGCCGCAGTAGGATCCATGAATGGGGCCTGTTCACCATGGAACCCATTGCTGCTGACGAGATGGTCATTGAGTATGTGGGCCAGAATATCAGACAGGTACTGGTCATTGTACTGCTTGAGGAGTGTATGTGTGTAGGGCCATATTGTAGTCTGTACTTCATTCATCCGTAGTGTGGTAGCATTAGCAAACATTAGTGTTTGTCTTTCCTGGGTGTTCAGCTGGCATCATTGTTTGACTGTTTGTGCCCGTTTCTTTGCCAGATGGTGGCTGACAACAGAGAGAAGCGTTATGCCCAGCAGGGCATTGGGAGCAGCTACCTGTTCAGAGTGGACCACGACACCATCATTGATGCTACCAAGTTAGGCAACCTGGCACGCTTCATCAACCACTGCTGCACTGTGAGTCAGCCTATACCTGCACAAGCAAAACAATACAGGATATAACAACTGAGTGAAGCAACATGAAGACTAAATAGAAATACACACATTTCCATCATAGATATTTTGTGACTCTGATACACACACAATGTTCACAGTAACATTGACTGGTAAGATCCTCTTAAGTCGTTTTTGTTTTCTTTGAATTACCCATAACTGGTCTCCATCCTCTTCCTTCCCCAGCCTAACTGCTATGCAAAGGTGATCACCATAGAATCCCAGAAGAAGATCGTGATCTACTCCAAGCAGGCCATTGGCATGAATGAAGAGATTACCTACGACTACAAGTTCCCTCTAGAGGAAAATAAGATTCCCTGTCTGTGTGGAACAGAGAACTGCCGTGGGACGCTCAACTAGATACCACAGCATGACCACTGTCACACTGAGGTGTGGCAGTACCCCGTTTCAGTCCCTCCTGTCCCCCCTCCACAACCCCCGACTATAACCAAGAACAAAGCCACACCCACCACCAACAGCCCCCCTCCTGACCCCAAAGCCCACCTGCTCCTCCAGACTGTCAAACAGTTGTCTGTACCATATCCAGAAAACAGAGAGAGACATGCAACGTTTGCACTGTTCACACGCTTTAATTTACCTGGGGTTATGGTTTATTATCTTAGGGGCTGTGAGACTCTCCTTCTCAGGGGTGTGATTAATTATTGGGCCCCCTCTCCTGTACCCCAAACCCCTGAAATGCAGCATTAGTCTCTGCTGTAGCAGGATTTAATAACTTAGGACCACTTGTTCCCGTTCGGTCAAGGGTGGACATTTTTTCCCCCCTGCCAACAGCCTTTCCTTGGAATAGAGAATGCAACCGTAACCTATCAGAACTGGTTTTGTGTGTCTTGTCTGCCTCCGCACAGCTGGGGAGTGGTCCAGAAGCTCCTGCTAACCCAAACCCTCTGCCCACACACACCGATCCGCACGTAGACGCACAGGATTTACAAACATATTCAGGGTTTAAGGCGCTCGTTCGCAGCGCAGTTTTAGTTACACACTCTAATCCATTGGGACTTCAGTTATGCAAGATTTCCAAAAATGAAGATTGTTTGAGCTTTGTCATTTTATAGTATTGCATATTCTTATTACTATTGTTGTTCTGATTTAGTTGCGTGAGCTGTAGGTGGGTGCGTGACTCTCCCCTCACCAGTTTGTTTGGATGAGAGACCATAGACTTAAATATTTGTTTTTCACCATGCTACATAACAAATCATTTGTAGATCAAAGTGTGTGGCGTCACATCAGTTTATCTTTAAAGCTTAAGATGGCTGCTGAGTTTTAGTCTGCAGGTTTATCTCAATTTGGAATGCTTTGTTTGTTCCTTTTACGTTACCCTTTCCCCATTGTGATGTTGTCCCTCACGTTAGGAAGCAGAGAAAGGACCTGACCCGTGTGTGTTTTAAGAGAATGTATTCTTACGGGAGCGAGTAAGTTTTTAGTCCTGTTGTGTGAATGTGCTCTCACTGTCAATTAGTTTTGTGCTATTGAACAACCTGCAAATGTCAGGTTGTCTGCGCTTTTTGTATGACATGGTCAAGGCACACTGTCAGGAAAACTGTTTCTATGAAATCTCCCTTATTTGGCAAACCATTACAGACAAATCTGTTAAAAAAATGTTTTTAATTTAAATGTAATCTTTATTTAACTAGGCAAGTCGGTTCAGAACAAATTCTTATTTACAACGATGGCCTACCCGGATGACGCTGGGCCAATTGTGCGCCACCCTATGGGACTCCCAATTACGGCCTGTAATCAAACCAGGGACTGTAGTGACGCCTCTTGCACTGAGATACAGTGCATTAGACGGCTGCGCCACTCGGGAGCCCGAACATAACTGCCCCATTGACCCCTATACAAGTGTTGAGGTCTGTGTATGTTGGACTTTGTCATTGAGTGTGTGTTCTGAATGGTTTTAAAGGGTGAACTTGTGTGTAGATCAGATCTGGTAAATTTAGGTTCTAGTTAAGTTAATCTAGTTAAGTCGATCTCGAGGGGTCATTTTAAACTGTTATCCATTCTCTCTCAACTCAAGCAGTCGCTGTCCCAAGTGTTAATCTTTGATTTAGATGTTTTAAATGTCACAAGGCCCCTCTGTGTTCTGTCCCTTCCACAGCAGAAAAGTTATCTATATTTCTTGTTGCAACAGGCGCTTTTCAGTACAAACCAACCCTCTAACTTTAAAATAAAAAGATGGAAAAAAAGTTCTGACAAATGTACATATTGTAGAGGTGTTTGTTTCTCGTAGAAACACACTGGTTCCAGTCTGTAAATACGTTGTTCCTTTCCTACTTCCCATGAGGAAAACTGTACATACCTTCCATTGTTCTTTTGTTTTTCCTTTTCATTTGATTTTAATATTATTTGCAATATTTCTCTTGTATTAATGCGTTAAACTCTTTTATTAATGGTGCATTAAAATATTTTTTAAAAAAGTGAAAGCTTTGTTTTTTTCAAAGCCTTGGTTGAGTGTCTGGATTTTCCCCTAGCCCCTGGGTTGTCTTGGTGTTATATTCACTCTGGCTATCTAATGCGATTTCAGAGCACTCTCGTCCAAGTGTGCCAGAGTGCAGAATTTACGAAAGCGCAACAACGGTTGAATGTGTCAGTAAACGTAGGCAAAAAAGTTAACGTTCCTAGAGAATGAGTTGAAGAAAATGCAATCCCAAATAATGAGCTGTGTGAGAATGTACTCTCGCAGGTGGAATCTGAAAATCCAAGGTGTAAAAGAGGTAGAGGGAGAGGATATTAGGGAAACAGTCATTAATATCCTGGGAAAGGTGTCTCCGTGCATCAAAGAGACGTGATTGATGTGGTACATCGACTTGGGAAACAAAGATCTGATGGACCCCCTCGTAATAGCTTGTGCTTAGCGATGCGCCATTACAGGGACATCATCTGGAGAATGGCCAAGGGGAACAAGTTTCTGGACGAGAAGAAGCTCCGCATCAAAGAAGCTCTGAACCCGCAGGATCAGGCTGCCAGGGAGAAACTGTGGCCTCTTATACAGAAGGCACGACAAGAGGGAAAGAAGGCTGGGTTCAAGGGCCCACACGCGTTTATCGAATGAAGAATGATTACTGGGTAACTCCGTTGACATTAACCAAACTGGAACTGTGAGTACTGCCAAGAATACAGTTAATGTACTACCACGAATAAATGTAATGTTCGAACTACAACTGATGAACACTTGCCAACTAAAAATGTGTATGGCTTAACCATTTCTAACAAAGAAATCAAAATTTCCCAACTGGCTGATGATACTACTCTTTTCTTAAGAGACAAAGACCAGGTTGCCCATGCCCTTAATGCTATCACTACATTCTCTATTGCATCTGGATTAAAACTGAATGTTTCTTAATGTGAAATCTTATGTTTATTTGACTCTGATAAAGAAATAGAAAATATTCCTGTAAAGGACTGTGTTAAATATTTAGGAATACATCTGTCAAAAAAACACTTAGTCAGACATTTGAATTTCTGACTAAGAAAGCCAAAAATATATTTAATTATTGACTACAAAGAGAGAGTACTTCTGTCCAAGGCAGAGGGACTGTCTCGTTTTGTGTACTCATTATCTTTGTGTAAATCCTGCTACTTGTAAAGAGATCAATAAGACCTTTCTTGACTTCATCTGGAAAAATAAGTCTCAAACTAAAAAAAGTCAGTCCTTTCTAATAAAAGAGTTTTAGGAGGTCTGGTGGTGTTGGACTTGGTTGACAAACACTTTCAAGATCAACTGGTTGAAAAGATGTTTGATCAATACTGATTCAATATGGTATTAAATTCCAAATAATGTGTTTAATAAGTTGGGAGGTCTTCAATTTTTACTGAAATGTAATTATATTCCTGTAAAATTACCTGCTAAATTGGCTAGGTTTCACCAACAAGCTTTAATGGCCTGGAAAATATGTTTCCTGCACAATTTTTCCCTACATAAAGCTCTTTTGTTGAATAATTCAGACATAACTGTAAGGAATAAGTCATTGTTCTACCCCAGCTGGCATGAGAGGAATATTGACTTTTTTCTTGATGTTTTCGACCACAAGGGCAATATTCTCACATATGAACAATTTATAACATTGAAAGAGTTTCCAATACCTTTCAGAGAGTTTATTTCTGTGATCAAAGCTGTTCCCAGTGGTCTAACTACACTAATGAAAACTCATCTTAGCTTTGGTAATGATCACAAAGTTTATCCAGAACTCAGATTGGAATGTGTGGACAAATTCTCCATTCACAAAACCAATTTACACTGAGAGGAACATTTTCTGGAACATGCTTATTCCTGACATTGTCTGGAAAAATGCATGGTTAAGGCCTTACAAATATTGTATACCAAACAAAGTTAAGGAAGTGCACTTCAAAATTTTACATAAGATATATCCATGTAATTCTATGATATCCACATTTGTGGCTATTGATGATATCTGCGTTTTCTGTGAAAAAGGTTAGAATCTGTCTCACTTGTTCTTTGAATGTAAATTTGGGTCAGAATTTTGGGAAAACCTTGCAAAATACTTATTTACCATTATGAACACTACCCATGTTTTTGACATGAAAGAAATATGTTACCATTGCAATGATAACAAGACCATTGAAATTGTGATTTTGTTTATTCTTGTTGCCAAATATTTTATACACAAACAAAAATTCCTAAATTCTATACCAAAATTACACTTTTTTTTATTGAATTTAACTATTTTATTAAAACATTAACCCTAGTGAATAATAACAAGAATAACATTTTCCTAAATCATTACATTAAGATTTTTTTCAGAGTGATTACAATTGCACTAGAATTGTTTATTTTTGTATATGTTTTGTTTGTTTTAGTATTTTCTCGTTAATACCTGCGTTCTGTTGGGTTAGGGTTAGTTCTGCATTGGGTTAGGGTTAGTTCTGTGTGGTGCATACGTTCGATTTATCGAACGTATGCGTCAAATTGTATGCGCAGACTTGACAGAAAGTAGCAAAATGTGAATGTTGAATTTTTGTTGCACACATATCCAGGAAAAAAAAGTGGGATTACATAATAAAAACGGTTTGACTGGAGAATTTCTTTACATTTTTTATTGATTTATTTGCCAAGTATATTATTTATTCGATGACATCCACAAATGAATTGTGAGAGCCTATAATATAATTTCCCTCCAAAATGCAGCTTTGGAGCGAAATGCATAATAAATACCTGGGACCTGTTCCCCACATCTTCGTCGGCGACGAGGCCTTCCCTTTAAGACCCAACCTCATGAGGCCCTACGCTGGACGCCAGCTGTCATTGCCAAAGCCTGTAAGGATCTTTAACAAACGACTGTCCAGGGCAAGGTTAGTTGTTGAATGTGCCTTTGGGATTCTGGCAGCCCGGTGGAGAATGTATCGGAGAGTGCTTGGTCTCAGCCCCTCAAATGTCGATGCCTGCGTGAAGGCCACGTGTTCTCCACAACTACCTGCGGAGGTCATTCCAGGAGCCGCTAAGGATGGAAATGGGCACGCCAAATAGTCACCTACCTGATGTCACCAGGGCAGGTGCCAACAACGCCCCCAGACAGGCACTCCAGGTGAGGGAGAAGCTGACCACCTACTTCTCATCGCCAGCAGGTGAAGTTCCATGGCAGTATGCCGTGGAGTGAAACAGCTCTTTGAAGAGCCCAATAACATTTACATTACATTTAAGTCATTTAGCAGACGCTCTTATCCAGAGCGACTTACAAATTGGGGCATTCACCTTATGATATCCAGTGGAACAACCACTTTACAATAGTGCATCTAAATCTTTTAAGGGGGGGGTTAGAAGGATTACTTTATCCTATCCCAGGTATTCCTTAAAGAGGTGGTGTTTCAGGTGTCTCCGGAAGGTGGTGATTGACTCCGCTGTCCTGGCGTCGTGAGGGAGCTTGTTCCACCATTGGGATGCCAGAGCAGCGAACAGTTTGGACTGGGCTGAGCGGGAACCGTGCTTCCTCAGAGGTAGGGGGGCCAGCAGGCCAGAGGTGGATGAACGCAGTGCCCTTGTTTGGGTGTAGGGACTGATCAGAGCCTGAAGGTACGGAGGTGCCGTTCCCCTCACAGCTCCGTAGGCAAGCACCATGGTCTTGTAGCGGATGCGAGCTTCAACTGGAAGCCAGTGGAGAGAGCGGAGGAGCGGGGTGACGTGAGAGAACTTGGGAAGGTTGAACACCAGACGGGCTGCGGCGTTCTGGATGAGTTGTAGGGGTTTAATGGCACAGGCAGGGAGCCCAGCCAACAGCGAGTTGCAGTAATCCAGACGGGAGATGACAAGTGCCTGGATTAGGACCTGCGCCGCTTCCTGTGTGAGGCAGGGTCGTACTCTGCGAATGTTGTAGAGCATGAACCTACAGGATCGGGTCACCGCCTTGATGTTAGTGGAGAACGACAGGGTGTTGTCCAGGATCACGCCAAGGTTCTTAGCACTCTGGGATTAGGACACAAGGGAGTTGTCAACCGTGATGGCGAGATCATGGAACGGGCAGTCCTTCCCCGGGAGGAAGAGCAGCTCCGTCTTGCCGAGGTTCAGCTTGAGGTGGTGATCCGTCATCCACACTGATATGTCTGCCAGACATGCAGAGATGCGATTCGCCGCCTGGTTATCAGAAGGGGGAAAGGAGAAGATTAATTGTGTGTCGTCTGCATAGCAATGATAGGAATAACATAATAATAAAATAACACAAAGGTTATTTTAAGAACCATCCACCGTTGTCCATAAAATATACTTTTTTCCCCAGATGACTTTATGTATCATTGTCTCTCTTCATTTGGAAGCTATATTTAAGTGACATTTGGGGGTAAAGACCACACCTTAAAACCCCTTCCCTCTCTCATTAACGTCAGTATTATACACACCTGGCATGGTACATCAGGTGAGCAGGAGCACTAATAAAGGTTATACGACATACAGTTAGTATGATAACTAAGGGAAAGGGTAACCTAGGGTCCATACAAATAGTACAGTTTACCACCATGTTCACTGGCCTGACAAAATACAGGTGGGAAAAAAACGAATTAGGAAGAGAATGTGTTTTTACTTTCATCTTGTCTTAGATCTGCGAAGGTGTAGGGAAGAAATGAGCAGATTAAGTCTAAATGGGATATTAATAAACAACTGACTATGAAAACATAATTTAATAAGTATTCAAGTACAGAAAAGAACATGACAGGTATGTGTGTTGTAAAAAATGTTTAAAAAAAATACAACTATTGAAAGAGGTGTGTGTGCGTGTAAACATTTAAAAAAGAGCATCTGTGAATTCTTCGGTGTATGAGTTTCAATTCTGTCAATTCAGAAATCTATGTAACACTAATAATGAATGCTATCCCGAGACTTTATAAACAAATGACTTTATGAATTGACTGAATTTAAACGGAACGGAAGTGTGTGAAAAGAAAGGTACAATGAGGGAGGTCAAAAACAACAACCAGACAACTCCTCTCCTCTTCCTGTCCTTCCTGTGAGCTGGTCGGCTAAATGGACTCCATCTCTGGAAGGGAAGAGAAAAACAACACATACAAGCTTAACATAAAAGAAAACCATAAAAGGTGAGATTTATGTTAACTAAATACTGCTTGTATAGTGTAGTTAGAGGCATAAATATTGGAACAGTGCAGTAAAGTTGGTAATACTTACTGTTTACTCATGGAATTTGTATTTCAGAGATAAAGATGAATATGACAGGAAAATATTTACAGTAAACTGTTGTTTTGGGATATTTTCTAACCTAGAAACAACAGCTGTACATTTGCCTCATTAATACTTTGATCTGAAATACCAATTAGCCTACATGAGTATACTGTAAAGAATTACCTACTTCACTGTTGCAACACTTATGACACTACCTGTGATGTGGAGAAGAAAAAAAACGTACCATTGAACTCGGCTTCGAAAAGCAGCTGATACATTTTAACTTTGACTGCTGCTTTTCTTTGCTGAGGCAGCCTCTTCAGGGTTGGCACCAGGCTCATGGCAAAGAGGGTCTCTTCATCCTCCTTCCTGTGAGCATCAGGTTGGGCTGCATCCCTCTCGACGGCTTGGAGGAGCCTCTGCTGAAATTAGTTGAGTGGATCTGCAACCTTCGATGACGCCTGGTGTGACGTTGTTCCTCTTCGTTTCTCTCTCTGTTTGTCTCCACGGCCACATCCTGTTCAACGAGGTCCTCAGTGGTCACTTCCGTGAGGTTCATAATAATCTCAGGTGGTCCTAGATCCAGAAGTGCTTCCTCCATTTCATCGTCTTCCATGGCTGCACCGGTGGTGGTCATACTTGTGGATGATGTAGACATTGTAGAGGGTCTCGCTGCACCGGTGGAGGCGATGGTCGCACTTGTAGGTGACATTGAGGGTCTTGATGCACTGGTGGCGACAACACTTGTGGATGACGTAGTAGAGGGTCTGGCTGTAAAATTGCCACTCGTTGCCCTAGGCACAATAAATGGATCCAGAAAAGAAAGAATGTGGCAGAAGCGCCAAGGCTGCTGGCCTGAAGCTGCTGACCCAGACCTCTTCTTCCCTTTCTCTGCCCTTCTCTCTCTCTGATATCTGTCCCTGAGTCCAATCCACTTCCTCCTACAGTCTTCTTCTACATAGACATGATAAGCCAAACCATTACCTTGCATTACTATAGTTATTAGATAGCTATCATAGACATGTCACCTACTGTACACATAGACACACACACGGTTATCTGACCAAATTATCAGGGGTACAGTAGTATCTACCATTTCTATGACTATTTATGACATACACACTCACACTCTTTCAAACATGACTATTTGGTAAAGTTATCAGGGGTAGTAACTAGCATAATTTATTTGACTATTTCTTTCACACACACACACACACCTCATTGGCTAGGTTAGCTAGCTAGCTAACTAGCCACATCTAGCACATGCTCACTACTAAACTGACCTGGCAATCCTACTATCGTGGACACTTGTCTCCAAGCAGCATTTTTTGTGTTTATGTCCCTGTAGCTGTCAGCAGTTGTGTCAAAAAGACACGGTTTTGAGGATACTGCGAAAATGATTCTCTCCTCCATGTGTACAACCGCATGCGACCATCTGCAAAAGGTACCTGCATCAGTATAGTTGCCTAGCTGCGCAAAATGTTATGTAGCAGTGATGCAATGACGCAGTGATGCAAGACGCAGTCGGTGTGTTCGACACGTTCAGGCTAGTTTGAAAATATACAAGTTATGACAACGTAATAATTGCATGCGGCAGCGTTCGGAATAAAAAAAAAAAAAATTGGACTAGCGCATTGTTGCAAAGAGTTATGGGATATTAGATTTCCGTTTTCTTATTCATCTGCAATCTAGCTTTCAGGGGGGGGGGGGGGGTACCAGACCGTAGTAGAATAATATCCATATAGGGTCGTCAAGCGATTTTGTAATACATTGGTATCTTTTTGATATCGTCTTCTACTACCCTGTGTGGTACTATACTGTATGTCATCAGGGCGAGTGTGCATAGTGGAACGCACACAATGTCGTTCAGGAACTTGCAGATTTGCCGGAAATTGCAATGCCCTTGTGCATAGAGAGGATACAACAGAAGGTACGTTTGTCAGTCAAGTTCCACCTGAAAAACTGTGTTTCCTGTGTGTGTGTGAGAGCGATAGAGATGGAGAAAACGTGGTGCTTTCTAAATGAAGCCAAGTGGATTGCAAAGTGTAGTGTCAGAGGAGGAGGAAACACAAATAAGCAAGACGTGACCTTGTATGGAATTGGGTTAACAGACACTTAGACCATTATGTGGCGAAGAAGTATGCATTTTCTGAGCTGGTTTTGTTATTTTTTAACTTCATGAACTCTGCTTCTATAACAAGGGTGATTGAACTCACTCATGATAACCAATATGTTATTATGCAAAGTTACATGTTGTAAAATAATTTACAAAAACTAGGTGAAGCCAAGCTGTAAAACCCTAAATAGAACATTTTAGAAGTTATTTATTGAATGTTTATCATTCATCCATTTAGGACATACCTCATTGAATGAGCATAACCCAAACATAATGGGTAAATTATTTACTGAAATTGCATCTGTTTCACTTTGTTTTCAAGCATGTAGTAGCCTTCAAAATTAAGTGATGAGGCTCTGAGGTTTCTCCCGACCTAGGACACTTACAAGCTTGGTCTGTTCTTTTGGGGGCACTTTGTGACATGCATTTTAAAATAATAATTTGCCATCTTCATTGATAGTTGATCTAGATTGTCAAAATCAGTTATACTCCACATTCAACCAAATCAGTGAGACTGTTTAGCAGATGGTCAACGGTAACTTAAAGTTCAGGATGTGTCACGGGTACTTAGGGCAGGAGGAAGGAGCAGAGTCAAATGCAGGAGATATTGTCCAGTAGCTCGAAGTTTATTCACACCCAAACACTAGGTGATCAAAAGGCACAGGGAGTGCACAATACCCAAAAGGGAAACAGGTAATCCACAAAGGGAAAATCACACACGGGGCGCTGCCCGGCGAGAAAAATAAAATCTCCAATAAAACGATGGAGAAAAAGACACGGCCATAGCGTAAAACCCCACTGCCCGCTGACAAACCAACAATCCCGCACAACACACAACCCCAAAGGAACAAACTAAATACCCCCCCCCCCACTAATGACAGAAACGAAAACAGGTGCGGACCTAGACAGACAAAACACAATGAACACAGAAACACAGATCGGCGGCAGCTAGTAGACTGGTGACGACGACCGCCGAGCGCCGGCCGGCCGAGGAGGGGCACCATTTTCTGTGGATACTGTGACAGTACCCCTCCCCTGACTCGCGGCTCCCGCAGCGCGCCGGTCCGGACGGAGACGATGGAACTCCTGGAGCATAGTGGAATCCAAAATGTCCTCCACCGGAACCCAGCACCTCTCCTCCGGGCCGTACCCCTCCCAGTCCACGAGGTACTGCAGGCCCCCTACCCGACGTCGGGAGTCCAGGATGGCCCGGACTGTGTACGCCGGGGCCCCCCCGATGTCCAGGGGGGCGGGGGGACCTCCCGCACCTCAGCGTCCTGCAGTGGACTAGCTACCACCGGCCTGAGGAGAGACACATGAAACGAGGGGTTAATGCGGTAATATGAAGGGAGTTGTAACCTATAACACACCTCGTTTATTCTCCTCAGGACTTTGAACGGCCCCACAAATCGCGGACCCAGCTTCCGGCAGGGCAGGCGGAGGGGCAGGTTCCGAGTCGAGAGCCAGACTCTATCCCCTGGATTGTACACGGGGGCCTCACTGCGGCGGCAGTCAGCGCTCTCCTTCTGTCGCCCGATAGCCCGCTTCAGGCACTCCTGGACAGCCCTCCAGGTCTTCTGAGAGCGCTGTACCCATTCCTCCACCGCAGGAGCCTCCGTCTGGCTCTGCTGCCAGGGCACCAGGACCGGCTGATAACCTAATACAACTTGAAAAGGTGACAGGTTAGTAGAGGAGTGGCGTTGAGAGTTCTGGGCCATCTCGGCCCATGGCACGAACCTCGACCACTCCCTGGCCGGTCCTGGCAATATGACCGCAGAAACCTGCCCACATCCTGGTTGATGCGTTCTACCTGCCCATTACTTTCGGGGTTAACCCGAGGTCAGGCTGACCGAGACCCCCAGCCTCTCCATAAACGACCTCCACACTCTGGAAGTGAACTGGGGACCCCGATCAGATACGATGTCCTCGGGCACCCCATAGTGCCGGAAGACATGGGTGAATAGGGCCTCCGCGGTCTGTAGGGCCGTAGGAAGACTGGGCAACGGGAGCAGACGGCAGGACTTCGATAACCGATCCACAACAACCAGGATCGTCATGTTCCCCTGAGATGGCGGAAGATCCGTTAGGAAATCCACCGAGAGGTGAGACCAAGGTCGCTGTGGAACGGGGAGGGGCTGTAGCTTCCCTTGAGGCAGGTGCCTAGGAGCCTTGCACTGGGCGCACACCGAACAGGAAGAGACATAGTGTCTTACATCCTCAGCCAAGGTGGGCCACCAGTACTTCCCTTTCAGGCCTCGCACTGTCCGTTCCACCCCAGGATGACCCGAGGAGGGTAAAGTGTGGGCCCATCAGATCAGGCGATCGCGAACACCAAGCGGAACGAACTTCAGACCCGCGGGACATTGAGGTGGAGTGGGTTCGGACTGAACCGCCCGCTCGATGTCCGCATCCACCTCCCATACCACCGGCGCCACAAGACAGGACGCAGGGAGTTTGGGAGTAGGATCGATGGTCCTCTCCTCGGTGTCATAGAGACGCGACAGTGCGTCGGCCTTCCGGTTCCGAGAACCCGGAATGTATGACAGGGTAAACTGGAACCTAGTAAAGAACATAGCCCACCTGGCTTGACGAGGATTCAGTCTCCTCGCTGCCCGGATGTACTACAGGTTACGGTGGTCGGTCCAGATGAGAAAAGGGTGACATGCCCCCTCAAGCCAATGTCTCCACACTGTCAAAGCCTTGACCACAGCTAACAACTCCCTGTCCCCCACATCGTAGTTGCGCTCCGCCGGGCTCAGCTTCCTAGAAAAGAAAGCGCAGGGGCGGAGCTTCGGAGGAGCGCCCGAACGCTGCGACAGAACTGCTCCTACCCCAGCCTCGGACGCGTCCACCTCCACCACAAATGGCAAAGAGGGATCCGGATGCGCCAGCACCGGAGCGTCATTAAACAGAACCTTCAGATGACGGAAGGCCCTGTCCGCCTCCGCTGACCACCGCAGCCGCACCGGACCCCCCTTCAGCAGTGAGGTAATGGGAGCTGCCACCTGACCAAAACCCCGGATAAACCTCCGGTAATAATTGGCGAACCCCAAAAACCGCTGCACCTCCTTCACCATGGTAGGGGTCGGCCAATTACGCACAGCCGTAACGCGGTCACATTCCATCACCACCCCTGTGGTGGAAATGTGATATCCTAGGAAAGAGACGGCTCGTTTGGAGAACTCACATTTCTCAGCCTTGACGTATAGGTTATGCTCCAGCAGCCGCCCAAGCACTCTGCGCACCAGAACCACATGCGCGGCGCGTGTGGCGGAGTAGATCAAGATGTCATCGATGTACACCACCACACCCTGTCCGAGCATGTCTCGGAGAACCTCGTCCACAAAGGATTGGAAGATAGCAGGAGCATTTTTTAACCCATACGGCATGACGAGGTACTCATAATGGCCAGATGTGGTACTAAATGCGGTCTTCCACTCGTCTCCCCCTCGGATACGCACCAGATTATATGCGCTCCTGAGGTCTAGTTTGGTGAAGAAGCGCGCCCCGTGGAATGACTCCACTGCCGTAGCAATGAGAGGTAGTGGGTAACTGAACCCCACTGTGATAGAATTTAGACCTCTATAGTCAATGCACGGGCGCAGGCCTCCCTCCTTCTTCACAAAAAAGAAACTCGAGGAGACGGGTGATTTAGATGGCCGAATGTATCCCTGTCTCAAGGACTCAGCGACGTATGTCTCCATAGCCGCTGTCTCCTCCTGAGACAGAGGATACACGTGACTCTTAGGAAGGACCGCGTCAGCTTGGAGGTTTATCGCACAATCCCCCTGTCGATGGGGTGGTAATTGGGTCGCCTTCGTTTTACTGAAGGTGATAGCCAAATCGGCATATTCAGAAGGAATGTGCACGGTAGAGACTTGGTCTGGACTCTCCACCGTAGTCGCACCGATGGAAACTCCTACACACCTACCTGAGCACTCCCTCGACCACCCCTTAAGAGCCCTCTGTCTCCACGAAATCTGAGGGTTGTGAGTGGCTAGCCTGGGGATTCCCAGTACCACCGGAAACGCCGGGGAGTCGATGAGGTATAGGCTGATACGTTCCACATGACCCCCCCACATCATTATGACCAGTGGCACAGTAACCTCCCCCACTTGGCCGGACCCTAGCGGTCGACTATCTAGGGCGTGCACAGGGAAGGGGTGGTCCAGCTGAACCAGGGGAATCCCTAACCTATTAGCGACCCCACGGTCCATAAAACTCCCAGCTGCACCTGAATCGACTAGTGCCTTATACTGGGAGTGAGGGGATAATCGGGGAAACAAATGGAAGTGTACATGTGGTCGACGGGGGGCTCTGGGTGTGTCTGGTGCTGACTCACCTGGGGGGTCGATGTAGTGCTCTGCCTGCCCTCCGAACTCCCGGGTGGACCCCTCCAGCACTGGCCCGCAGTGTGTCCTCTGCGTCCACAGTGGGTGCAGGAGAGGCCCCCCCCCCTCCGTTCTTCCTCGAAGCAGCTCCTCCTATCTCCATGGGCAGTGGAGCAGGAGGGCTGGGAGGTGGAATGAACAGACCCCGACTAGAACGTCCCCGGGTAGCCAGCAGGTGGTCCAGCCTGATTGACAAATCCACCAGCTGGTCGAGGGTGATGGCGTGGTCCCTACAAGCCAGCTCCCGACGGACATCCTCATTGAGACTGCAGCGATAGTGATCCATCAGGGCCCGCTCATTCCACCCCGATCCCGCGGCGAGAGTCCGGAACTCCAAGGCAAAGTCCTGAGCGCTCCTTGTCCCCTGTCTCAAATGAAACAGCCGCTCACCCGCCGCCTTGCCCTCCGGGGAATGATCGAATACCGCCCGGAAGCGACGGGTGAACTCCGGGTAGTCGCCCCGAGCCGAGTCTGGGCCCTCCCAAACCGCGTTGGCCCATTCCAGGGCTCTACCCGTAAGACAGGAGACGAGGACGCTCACTTTCTCCTCGTCGGAGGGAGAGGGGCGGACGGTCGCCAGGTACAGTTCGATCTGGAGTAAAAACCCCTTACACCCAGCGGCCGTCCCATCAAATTCCCTCGGTGGCGTAATCCGAATCCCACTCGAGCCCACTTCAAGGGGTGTCGGTAGGGGCGCCGGCTGAGCAACTGGAGCTGGTCTGGTGGAGGAGGTACCTCTCTCCCAGCTCTCCAGTCGGGCCAGTACTTGGTCCATCGCCGAGCCCAGGCGGTGGAGGAGGCTGGCGTGCTGCGACACCTGCTCAGCTACTGAAGGCGCTTCGGGTCCTGCTGACTCCATAATAGTTTTTGGTGCGGGATTCTGTCACGGGTACTTAGGGCAGGAGGAAGGAGCAGAGTCAAATGCAGGAGATATTGTCCAGTAGCTCGAAGTTTATTCACACCCAAACACTAGGTGATCAAAAGGCACAGGGAGTGCACAATACCCAAAAGGGAAACAGGTAATCCACAAAGGGAAAATCACACACGGGGCGCAGCCCGGCGAGAAAAATAAAATCTCCAATAAAACGATGGAGAAAAAGACACGGCCATAGCGTAAAACCCCACTGCCCGCTGACAAACCAACAATCCCGCACAACACACAACCCCAAAGGAACAAACTAAATACCCCCCCCCCCCCCCCCCCCACTAATGACAGAAACGAAAACGGGTGCAGACCTAGACAGACAAAACACAATGAACACAGAAACACAGATCGGCGGCAGCTAGTAGACCGGCGATGACGACCGCCGAGTGCCGCCCGGCCGAGGAGGGGCACCATTTTCTGTGGATACTGTGACAGGATGGGTATAACGAGGCTGTTTAACCAGTAAATACTGCCTGATTCAGCGCTGTGAGTAATATGCTCTCATTTAACCTGACAATGACAATGTTTTGCAGTCTGTAGCTGAGACTATAGGTGACTTGTCTGTGAATCATGTGACTGTCTGGAAATTTGCAAGGAATGGAAATACAATACCATGTGTGTCACTTTCCATGTAGGTCTACGCTAGTACAATATCTGTTTCACAATATGTTGTCCATTCAAATGTTGCTGTGTGCATGACTTACAGGGCTGTTCAAGAAGGCTATTATTAGACACAGAGAGATGTTGGATGAATGGCCATGTTGTTAAAACAGGAGAACAATAAGGCCTCTGACATTTGACATGATATTCAATCCAGTCCAGTCAGAGAGAAAGAATTAAAGGAAGTAAGACTTTTTCAGGCCACTGGGGCTGTCTGCTTCATTGCCCCAGACTGACAGGTAGTAGAGTTCCGTGGTTAAAATCATTGAGCAAGCCAAGCCAGTAAAAAAGCCATATTACAACCTGTTGTGACAATTGCGTTGTTTGCTCTATAGCCATTAGTTCATACACCATGGTTATACACAATAAGGCCGTGACAGCTAGAAGACAACAGTCACACAGTTGCGGAATAAATTCAACTACACATACTGTTTGTTTTATCACAAAACCGGAGACCCACATCTGTGTGAAGTCCACAATGCAAATATCGCATGTAACAAACAGTTCTCAAGCAAGTTAATGTTTTCAACCGTTTACTAAATAAACTATTGATTTACAACCACAGCGTTACTGCAAGTCAGAACAAAGTCAACAGGAGCACTGCCTCCGCCATTCCAGCACCAATTCAACTTAAACATTTAAACATCATAAAATCAACAAGGCTATATATGCTTAGTTTAATAGACTGAAAACAAACTTAAAGATACCAAAAACAATTTAGTTCAATCGATGTTGTTAAATATCATGTGGCTGTCCATGGTACTTATTTCTCTCTCTCCGTGTGTGTGTGTGTGTGTGTGTGTTCGTGAGAGCAAGTAAAACAAAACATGTTAACTCAGCCTATTTGTAGACTAGTTGAATGCCAATGCCATCCTCCTCTCTTTCATGTTGGGAAATCGGTCTATGACTCTGTCACACACTTTTAGACAGACACTGATGACCAACTGGGTTGTGTGTTCTGAACAACACTTGTCTCAGTTTATAATGAGAATAGATGCTTTTCCATATACTTATGTACTGTTGAAGTCAGAAGTTTGCAAACACCTTAGCCAAATATATTTAAACAGTTTTTCACAATTCCTGACATTTAATCCTAGAAAAATTCCCTGTTTTAGGTCAGTTAGGATCAGCACTTTATTTTAAGAATGTGAAATGTCAGAATAATAGTAGAGAGAATGATTTATTTCAGCTTTTATTTCTTTCATCACATTCCCAGTGGGTCAGAAGTTTACATACATTCAATTAGTATTTGGTAGCATTGCCTTTAAATTGTTTAACTTGGGTCAAGCGTTTCGGGTAGCCTTCCACAAGCTTCCCACAATAAGTTGGGTGGATTTTGGCCCATTCCTCCCGACAGAGCTGGTGTAACTGAGTCAGGTTTGTAGGCCTCCTTGTTCGTACACACTTTTTCAGTTCTGCCCACAAATGTTCTATATGATTGAGGTCAGGGCTTTGTGATGGCCACTCCAAAACCTTGCCTTTGTTGTCCTTAAGCCATTTTGCCACAACTTTGGAAGTATGCTTGAGGTCATTGTCCATTTGGAAGACCCATTTGCGACCAAGCTTTAACTTCCTGACTGATGTCTTGAGATGCTGCTTCAATATATCCACATAATTTTCCTACCTCATGATGCCATCTATTTTGTGAAGTGCACCAGTCCCTCTTGCAGCAAAGCACCCCCACAACATGATGCCGCCACCCACGTGCTTCACGGTTGGGATGGTGCTCTTCGGCTTGCAAGCCTCCCCCTTTTTCCTCCAAACATAACGATAGTCATTATGGCCAAACAGTTCTATTTTGTTTCATTAGACCAGAGGACATTTCTCCAAAAAGTACGATCTTTGTCCCCATGTGCAGTTGCAAACCGTAGTCTGGCTTTTTTATTGCGGTTTTGTAGCACTGGCTTCTTCCTTGCTGAGCGGCCTTTCAGGTTATGTCAATATAGGACTCGTTTTACTGTGGCTATAGATCATTTGTACCTGTTTCCTCCAGCATCTTCACAAGGTCCTTTGCTGTTGTTCTGGGATTGATGTGCACTTTTCGCACCAAAGAACGTTCATCTCTAGGAGACAGAACGCGTCTCATTCCTGAGCGGTATGATGGCTGCGTGTCCCATGGTGTTTATACTTGCATACTATTGTTTGTACAGATGAACGTGGTACCTTCAGGCGTTTGGAAATTGCTCCCAAGGATGAGCCAGACTTGTGGAGGTCTACAATTGTTTTTCTGAGGTCTTGGCTGATTTATTTTTATTTTCCCATGATGTCAAGCAAAGAGGCACTGAGTTTGAAGGTAGGCCTTGAAATACATCCACAGGTACACTTCCAATTGTCTCAAATTATGTAAATTAGCCTATCAGAAGCTTCTAAAGCCATGACATCATGTTCTGGAATTGTCCAAGCTGTTTAAAGGCACAGTCAACTTAGTGTATGTAAACTTCTGACCCACCGGAATTGTGATACAGTGAATTATAAGTGAAATAATCTGTCTGTAAACAATTGTTGGAAAAATGACTTGTGTCATGCACAAAGTAGATGTCCTAACCGACTTGCCAAAACTATAGTTTGTTAACAAGAAATTTGTGGAGTGGTTGGAAAACGAGTTTTAATGACTCCAACCTAAGTGTATGTAAACTTCCCGACTTCAACTGTACCTGTCTATTGTAAATATATCCCTTTAACTTATGAGTAATATTAATAATCTCAACAGTGATTCCTTATTGTTTGACCCCTTGATTACGACCCCTTGACAACGATCAGTCGAGGCGTCAGTAACTATCAACAAAGTGTTCACAGTGTATTTATTGATACAGTGCCATAACTAAGCTCCCAATCTCAAGGCTGAGGCCAGCTATCACACTCAAAAATAAAACTAACTTTGTTAGATCAAATCACATTTGATTGGTCTGTTTCACATTTTGCAGATGTTATCGCAGGTAATGCGAAATAATTACATTTGTAGCTTCAACAGTGCAGTAATAATTAACAATTCAAAACCAAACACACTAATCCCAAAAATAAAATAAAATAAATGAAGAAATATCAGAATGAGCAATGTCAGAGTCCTTTATGTACATAATGGTGTGTGTATGGACAGTATATGAATAGAAAAGGTGTGTACAGCAGTAGTTATATAGGATAAGCCTTTAATAGAATACAGTATATACCAGTGGAGGTTGCTGAGGGGAGGACGGCTCATAATAATGGCTGGAATGGAGCGGTATCAACCACATGGAAACCACGTTTTTGATGTGGTTGATACCTTTCCATTGACTCCATTCCAGACATTATTATGAGCCGTCTTCCCCTCAGCAGTCTCCACTGGTATATACGTATGAAGTGGGTAAAACAATATAAACATTATTAAAGTGACCAGTGTTCAATGACTATGTACATAGGGCAGCAGTCTAAGGTGCAGGGTAGAGTAGGCCGGCTAGTGGTGACTATTTAACTATTTAACAGGTTAACAGTCTGATGTTCTGGAGATAGATGTGTTAATGGAATTGGTGTGTGTCTGTGTCCGTGTCTGTGGCGGGCCTGTATGTCGAGTGTTCATACGCATTGCTTTAAATGTAGTACCACTTATCATTTTAGGTGGATGTCTCTGAAATGTCTCTCTGTGCCTTATCCTGTCTTTGGTGGCGTGTGTGTGTGTGTGCGTGCGTGCAAGTAAAACATAACATGTTAACTCACCCTACTTGTAGACTAGTTGAACGCTAATGCCATCCTCTCATGTTGGGAAATCGGTCTATGACTCTGTCATACACTTTTAGTTTTTGTTGTTATTGGATACCTAGCTAAAATGCTTGCTAGCCTAACTACCTAGCATGGGCAACAATGAACCAGCTAAGTTAGCTAGCTAGTTAGTTACCGTGAGCCTACTCGGCTACATATTGAACTTCAATCGTCTCAGGCCAGTGGCACAACAGGAATTTATGGTTAGATCAGAATCGATGTCATAATCATTGGCCTGTACAGAGAATTAAGTAAAAGTCCAAATCCAAACTGGCCTCCCTTGGGGGGCGTTTTGTGGGACCAGGACAACCCACAGTTGAGCTCAGCTGGGTTGAAATATTTGGGAAAGCCTGGCTTCTCTTGACGTCCATGAATACACGCCACTGCTGACAGTGAATAATATATTTCTAGTGAACATAGCAGGTCCGTACTGATTATGACTGTTCTAGTCGCCAAACCAGAGTCCCTCTGTCATATAGCCTACACAATAAATACATCATTCAGTGCTTTACATAGATGTTGCCTTCCTGTAGTTTTTTGTGTGGAATGTGAACTTGCATGGGCGGTGTGTAGGATACAGTAGAATTTCAAGGCGACAGCCTGCAGCAGTGTTATACAGGAGCACAATCGAGAGCATACTGTCGGGCTGCATCACAGCCTGGTATGGAAACTCCACCGCTGCTGACGGAAAGGCACTACAGAGTGTGGTGCGCTCAGCCGAACGCACCATTGGGTGCACACTGCCTGCCCTCCAGGACACCTACAACACCAGGTGTCACAGGAAGGGCAAGAAGATAATCAGGAACCTCAGCCACCAGAGCCACGGTCTGTTCTCCCCGCTTCCATCACTCAGACGGGGGCAGACTGGCCAATAGCTTCTACCACCAGACCATAATGCCGCTGAATAGCCACCACTAGTCAGCTATTTGCTCCCTCTATGGACATTTCCCCCCTCAACAAACATGTATCCTGTACCCACCCCAATGGACATTTATCACTGTTACAGATGGAAATATGTGTATATATTGTTTGGTGTATTGTTTCAATCACTTCCCTTTGACCTGCACTGTCGGAGCTCGGAGTTTAAGAATTTCACTGTACCCTGCCATTACATCTGCAACCCTGAGCATGTGACTAATAAACTCTAATCTAATCATGGTGGCATATAGCCTATCTACAGTAAGCTACATTTAAACGAGAAGACCAATCGAGTTCATTTTGCATAGTGATCTTTGCCTTTCTTTGATGACAGAATAAACACTAAGTCCAAGGTCATTAAGTCCAGTGAAGCGGAGCAGTTTCCGAACTCTGTGTACAAACCGGTCAGGGCTGCGTTCAGTACGTTTTTACGTTCTGGAACGTTCAATTGAACGGAAACGGTGCTGTACTTAACGACCTGGGTTGGGGAACGAGGAGGGTTAGGGAACACTGTCAGCATGACCACTTCCCTTTAAAACACGTCACTCATTGCTTCCAGCCACACCTACCAAGCGGTAGTCTGTTCAAGAACGTACAAGAACCTTTTGGGGGAATGTGTCGTTCAGTACAAACCGTTGTTCAACGCAGCAAACGTTTAAGAGGACTGAACGCACCTCTACCTCCCTGTCTTTCTTCATTTTGTTCTCTCTCGTTCTCTCTCTCCGCTCTTTTAGATCGCAGAGGGAGTTGTAGAAGATCAACAAGGACGACTCAGTAGCTCATCAACCAAACATCACGCGTTGATAGTAGCAACTAGCAACAGTGAAGAATGTCGACTAAAGAACGGGGCCTGGTTTATCTCGTCACCGGGGGCTGTGGGTTCCTCGGACAACACCTGTTACAGGTCCTTTTGGAGAAAGAGGATGCGGTAACCGAAATTCGACTTTTTGACAAACACATCGACGCAAGTTTAAATGGCCACAGCACAGGTAAAACAAAAATATATGCTTGAAACATACATTGTAAATGTCTGGCAGTTCACTGACATGCTCAAACCCCATTTGTAGTTTTCTTGTCTAATAATGTGTTATGCATATTTCATTGGCATAACCAAACACCACACGAGGCTGCTGAGTTGAAAACGGCTCATAAATGTCCAGAATGATTTGCAGTTGTGGGACTAGTGGCGTTTTAAACATGATAGTTAAGCTACTCTTAACCCTTATTCATGGTGACAATGATTATTGGGCTAAGCTACTCCTAGCAAGATATATAGAGGCTCAAGTGGGCAAGACCTCTAATCATGAATGTCCAGGGGTTTATGCACTGAGAAGAGGTGGGGTATCAACTCCTCAGTGAAACATTTAGGGTCTTTATCTACCATAGCACATTGAAATGACTGAAAGTGAGAGAACCTAGACTAGCATCACAGACCTTTACCCACATGCATACCCAATCAAATAGATTCTGGATATCAGCTGTATTCCATAAACTCTTTTCTGACCCCCTTTATTTTTGGCTTACACCTTTTATACTCTTATATTCTCAGGCATGAGAACATGCACATTTTAATTTACTAACTTTGTACAAACTTTTATTCCATTGTCAGTCTTCACTACAGAAGCAGAGCCATATATGGGATAGAGGTGGAGGGTGGGCAGTAGGTAGATGGACTGAGAGGGAGAGATGGGAAAGTCAGATACACACTAGAGTGTGACAGAGATGAGAGTTAGCGAATGTCACTGAAAGGGAAATGTTAGGATGGTAAACAACACATATCTACACTCCGCTGAGGTCACTTCTACATCTGAATTGCTTGCTGTTTAGGGTTTTAGGCTGGGTTTCTGTATAAGCACTTTGTGACATCTGCTGATGTAAAAAGCTCTTTATAAATGCGTTTGATTTGATTTGACTGCATCGGTCTGCATGAACAATGTCATAACATGATGGGGTCATGGACACAGATGGCCCACACCCCTCCTAATTCCATTTCCTGTTCTTGGAACACTGCAGCCGGCCTATGTAATTTCCCCTAACCTGTGACATGTCACTGTCATAACAGGAATCTCCACCTGCACCCTGTCACCTTGTGTGACTTTTCCGTTTCTGTGGAATATGAATCGGAAAGGCAGGGCGGTATGTGGGGAAGGTTGCGCTCATCACAGAGTGACAGGTTTGTTGGACACAGCCTTCCTCCAAACTCAGTGATAGAAGATCACTCCATAGATGTGTTTGACTGATGAGCTAAATACATGGCATTGATTACAAATGAAATCGCCCATATAGGCTTACATTGTTAGTCTTTAACCTCTATATTGCCATAGGCTACATCCAGGTAATATTAGAACACCTTGTTTTCTCTTAAATACAGAACATATATATTTCTCCCCTGGTGAGAATGTGCTTTTCAAGTAGAGGAGATGTAGGGGCTGAGGAAAATTTACAAAAAATGACTTGTGGTATTCCCCTCATACTATGTCTGGAGCTTGCTGGTTTTCTGCTCTACCTGATTAATAATTGCACCCACCTCTTGACCAAGGTCTACATCAGTCACTGATTAGAAGGGAACATTGAAAAACCGCAGTGGAGCTGGCTTCGAGGCCCAGACTTGAGTTTGAGGGATGTAGGCTATTCCAAGGTGTGCACAAAGCCTGGTGGCTGGTAGTATTCATATAGCCCAGCCAGGGGGAGGCCTATAGTACACTTTATGTAATCAGAGCTCATAGTCTAGTTCTAATCTCGCTGTAACAGTGAACTGAAAAGACCAAGATGCTGTGATTGAATGAGATTTGCAACTTAACTTTGAGCCTTTGCTTGAAATGTTTCTAAAGTATTTGCGTTCTGTAGGTTCTCTTTAGATATGAAGCATACATATGTTTTCACAGAGAAGGTGTATGAGTGATTAAACCGATAACCAAAACAAACCAAGAATTGAACTTGGTTATTGGTGTATATGTTGCGTAGCATGTGAACCGCTGCTGCATCTCATGTAGTTACAGTAGCCTAGTAAGAGAGGGGCTTGTAAACTTCAGAGGACAAGGTTGACTGAAGCTTTCACTTCCTGTAATTACTTAAATTACAGTTGCTGTAGTTACTGGGTAATTACAGAACCTAGCTTAGGTTTGGTTCAATGGAATTCATCAAATAATGTCGGATCCTTAAAAGGTTCTACAGCTGCACCATCGAGAGCATCGTGACTGGTTGCATCACTGCCTGGCAACTGCTCGGCCCCCAACTGCAAGACACTACAGAGGGTAGTGCGAACGACCCAGAACATCACTGGGGCCAAGTTTCCTGCCATCCAGGACCTCTATATCAGGCGGTGTCAGAGGAAGGCCCTGAAAATTGGCTAAGACTCCAGCCACCCTAGTCATAGACTGTTCTCTCTGTTACCACACGGCAAGCGGTACCGGAGCGCCAAGCCTAGGTCCAAGAGGTTTCTAAACAGCTTCTACCCCCAAGCCATCCTGAACATCTAGTCAAATGGCTACCCAGACTATTCACATTGCGCCCCCCCCCCCCCCCCCCCCCCCCCTTCCACACCGCTGTCACCCTCTGTTGTCATCTATGCATAGTCACTTTAATTAACTCTACCTACATGTACATACTACCTCAACTGACCGGTGCCCCCGCACATTGACTCTGTACCGGCACCCCCCTGTATATATTGTTATTTTTTTACTGCTCCTCTTTAATTACCTGTTGCTTTTATCTCTTATTCTTATCCGTATTTTTTGAAACTGCACTGTCGGTTAGGGGCTCGTAAGTAAGCACTTCACTGTAAGGTCTGTTGTATTCGGCGCATGTGACTAATACAATTTGATTTCATTTGCTACTTAACCAAGCCACTGAGGCAGAGCTAAAAGAGACAGCTGCAGTAGTGTGACTTCAAGGCAACAGTGTGTTTTTTATGAGTCGGGACCATTCCTGTGGTTACTTGGACTCCAGACCCGTGGCTTCATGGTCATCAGATATATTTCAAGGCCATGATCTAGATAAGCCAAGCCAGGGACAGCAAACTGAGAATAAGGGCAGCTTCTATTCCATCTTATCATTCCAAGAAGGAAAGACGGAACAAACAGACAAATGCTCTCAAAAGACACATTTGTGAGAACGTGATTTTGTTGTGACCCACCTACCGGTGTTCCAATAAGCATAAAGACCTTGTATGAGAAGACGTTAATTATGGTGGGGTGATTGGGTCTTTTATAGCAACATCAGATTACATTTTTTCCAGAAACAGACAGAGTTCCCCAGTGGACCCAGCTTTGGTTAGGTAGCTAGGCAATGTAGGATCTAATTTAGAGGAAACAAATTAACACTCAAGTCAAAGAATCAAAGAATACTTCATATAGCCATGGAAACATGCATAGAAAGACTTGGTTCCTCCTCACACAACATATGTACCTAGACCTTCTAACCACAATATGTCTGATTCTTCTCTTAGGCTATTATTCTGTACATGATGTCCATGTCTTGTTGTCCAATCTGATTTATGATCTATTGTATTATGATCTATTGTATTATTGTGCATTGTAGATCATTTTATAGATATTTAATTCCGGTGAAAACAATCTCTTTTACACTATATCTAACATCTTACAACCCCCCCACACACACTTTTCTCCCTCTCTCCCCCGTCAGAGCGGGTAAAGGTGGTGGTGACGCAGGGGGACATCACAGATTACACCAGTGTCCTGGAGGTGTCCAAGGGGGCAGACCTGGTCATCCACACGGCCAGCCTGGTGGATGTCTGGCACAGAGTCCCTGAGACAGTCATCCAGACTGTGAATGTTCAAGGTAAGGGCTCAGACACAGCAATAGCATTCACTGGCCGAGAATACGCACCGATTTTTTTACATGTAGAATCGCAGAAAAAATGTTGTCAGTCAGACGTCTACAGCGAGTGGTCCCGAAAACACAGCTCGCTGAACGGTGGGCAGACGAACACTAGATCCGCATTCGATGCGATGTGTGGAAGCCTTAAGACACAGGAGGATTTACGAAGAAGGGAATGGAAAATATGTTGAGGGAACAGAAAAGAGGAGAGAGAAATGGTTGCCTTCGAGATGATTGATGATAGAACGAGACAAACATAGGAGGGGTGGTTGGCTTCTCTTGACTGTAAATTAATACCACAACAGGAACTGTTATGGAGACTCATGAAAACCCATGAAATAGTGTTCCCTAAAGTTATTGTGATTCATGGTATAACCCACGTTTTTCCTGTTTGCCTGTCGCCTCTCCCTTCCTATAGTGCCTGGTGTTTTCCTCTGAACATTCTGACTATAAAACTGCCCCTTGAGTCTGTTAACCTCTCTAGTACATGTGGGACGAACTCGTCCCACCTACGTAACAGCCACTGAAATCCAGTGGCGCGATTTTTGAATCGTTAGAAATGCTATAACTTCAATTTCTCAAACATATGACTATTTCACAGCTATTTAAAGACAAGAATCTCGTTAATCTAACCCCACTGTCCGATTTCAAAAAGGCTTTACAACGAAAGCAAAACATTAGATTATGTCAGCAGAGTACCCAGCCAGAAAAAATCAGACACCCATTTTTCAAGCTAGCATATCATGTCACATAAACCCAAACCACAGCTAAATGCAGCACTAACCTTTTATAATCTTCATCAGATGACACACCTAGGACATTGTGTTATACAATACATGCATGTCTGTTCAATCAAGTTCATATTTATATCAAAAACCAGCTTTTTACATTAGCATGTGACGTTCAGAAAAAGCATAACCACCGCAAACTTCCGGTGAATTTACTAACAGTTTGCTAAATTACTCACGATAAACGTTCACAAAAAGCATAACAATTATTTTAAGAATTATAGATACATTACCCCTCTATGCACTCGATATGTCCGATTTTAAAATAGCTTTTCGGATGAAGCACATTTTGCAATAATCTAAGTACATAGCCCGGCATTACAGGGCTAGCTATTTAGATACCCACCCAGGTCAGCATCCACCAAAATCACATTTCCTATAAGAAAGATGTTCTTACCTTGCTTGTTCTTCATCAGAATACACTGCCAGGACTTCTACTTCAATAACAAATGTTGGTTTGGTCCCAAATAATCCATCGTTATATCCAAACAGCGACGTTTTGTTCGTGAGTTCTAGAATGCTTCTTCGCGGTGTCGCGCATGGCGCATTGGCGTGTCAAAAATGTCTAAATATTCCATTACCGTACTTCGAAGCATGTCAACCGCTGTTTAAAACCAATTTTTATGCCATTTATGTCGTAGAGAAGTGTTAATATTCCGACCGGGAGTATGCATTGAGCCTAAACAGCCGAATAAAATTTCTCCTCAGAAGCGACTCATGCACGCGCATCATTGAAAGGTCCTCCGAGCATCCACTTACAAAAGGCGATAATATATTTCAACCTGAGGTTCCCTCGTAAACCTTCAGTTATTTCGCGGGCTCTGAGAGCCTATTGGAGCCCTGGGAATTGTCACGTTACAGCTAAGATCCTTACTTTTCAATAAAAAGAGGTAAGACGCACGACTCCTTGTCAGACAGGGTACTTCCTGCTTGAAACCTTGTCAGGTTTTTGCCTGCCATAGGAGTTCTGTTATACTCACAGACACCATTCAAACAGTTTTAGAAAATTCAGAGTGTTTTCTATCCAAACCTGAACAATAATATGCATATTCTAGCTTCTGAGTTGGTGTAGGAGGCAGTTAAAAATGGGAACATATTTTTTCCAAAATTCTCAATACTGCCCCCTATACCAAACAGGTTTTAAGGATGATAACTACAACAATGGTTTTATAGTGAGCAAACATAGACATACACAAATAAGGTCATTATTTATGTAGTGGGTAAATGTGTGTGAGTCTCTGAGAAGGCCTGTTTATAGAAATGGTGTGTGTGTGTGTCTCTGAGAAGGCCTGTTTACAGAAATGGTGTGTGAGTCTCTGAGAGTCGCCTGTTTATAGAAATTGTGTGTGTGCTTGTCATGAGATTGAAATGGCTGTAAAAGACTCATCTCAAAAGGTTTCACATCTCACGATAAGGTTAGTGCCAGCCTGTCAGGTGGTTTTCATGCAACTGAATTACCTACAAACTCAACTTATTGAAGGGAATCAGCTGCTCTCTGTGATCCACTGCAAGTCAACTGGTTTCTATTAAACTAACAACATCAAATTCAAATAGCAAGCCCTTGGAAGCATTATATAAGCCCAATTGAACACTGACACTTTGTTTCCTGTTTGTGGTTATTCTATCTATTCCCCGTCTGGTGGGTGGCCTACTGTGGTGTTTGTGTGTCTCACTGTCCCAGATCTGGGTATCTGTCCCATATTTCTGCTTGTCGTCTCTTGGAAAATATGACATTGTCCTCACAGGAATAGTTGTTTGTATTATTTAGTGTAATTACTGTATATCAGATGTTTCAAATCCTTCTAGGATGTTTGTGTTGAGCTCTGAGAAAACACTTATCATCCGGGGCTAGTTCCTACAACATGCTCCTTCAGGTACTTGTGTACTCATCGTCTGCCAACATCTCTGACCAGATGTTCTGCATGCACTTCATGTTGACCGCACCACACCCTAGCCCTTTCTTTCTGCAATTAAATCAATGATATCCTCTAGTTATTGGCCTCTAGAATGTTTCTCTTCCTCTCTCCGTCTCTCTAACAGGAACTGTGAATGTGATCAATGCCTGTGTGGAGAATGGTATTCAGTATCTGGTCTACACCAGCAGCATGGAGGTGGTCGGCCCCAATGTGAAAGGAGACCCCTTTATCAGGTAGAGTTTTACTTCACAAATATCTGTTTCTCCTTTAGGCTTTTGTTGTTTTTTTCCTCTTTCCACTAAATCACTACCTCTCTTCCATCTGTCTTTTTTCTAGCCCGTATGGTAGAGATTTCCCTTATCTGTATTATATCAGCCATGTGACTATTTCTTTTATTTTCTGATTTCTCTATGAACTCGTATGTATCAATTCTTCCCTAATTCTCCATCGAGAGACATTTACTGCGAGGAGAGATGCATAAAGAGGTAGATAGGAGACAGGAATAGAGATTATTATTAGAGAGACATGAGAGAGAGCATTCCAGTCATAGTGTTGCGTTAAGGTCTAGTAGATGATGGATATGAAGCAGAGCCCACATCAAGGCACACTTCCTTCATCCCTCCCTCTCTTACACAGACTAAAGCACTAGCCTCTCTGATGTGGCAGACATGTTATGCTCTACACTGAGTATACAAACATTAAGAACACCTGCTCTTTCCACCACAGACTGACCAGGTGAAAGCTATGATCCCTTATTGATGTCAAATCCACATAAATCAGTGGAGATGAAGTGTAGATGAAGGGGAAGAATTTTTAAGCTTTGAGATTATTGAGACATGGATTGTGTATGTGTGCCATTCAGAGGGTGAATGGGCAAGACAAAAGATTTAAGTGTCTTTGAACGGGGTATGGTAGTAGGTGCCAGGCGCACCGGTTTGTATCAAGAACTGCAACTCTGTTGGGTTTTTCACACTCAACAGTTTCCCGTGTGTATCAAGAATGGTCCACCACCCAAACGACATCCAGCCAACTGTGGGAAGCATTGGAATCAACATGGGCAGGCATCCATGTGGAACGCTTTCAACACCTTGTAGAGCCCATGCCCCGACAAATTGAGGCTGTTCTGAGGGAGAAAGTGGGGGGGTGAAACTCAATATTAGGAAGGTGTTCCTAATGTTTGGTAAACTCAGTGTACGTCATTGTGTGTTATTCTAGGTGTGTTTAGGAATGTACTTATCACATATGGTCCCTATAAGAAGATAAGTGGATATGTGACAAAGATGATGACAGTCAGTAGTAGCTATGAGGAACATCACAGGATAGAATTCATCTGCACCATTGAATTGAAGCTGCACATTGCCAGTTCAATATGAACATAGCCAGGCCCATGTACTTTGTAATGCTGTGTGATGATGTCAGGAAAACTGTGTGGCAACAATAACTACATCATAATAACAGCCCTGTGTTAGATAATAGGTTCAGGTACAGCATTGTCTGGTTTGACCTGTTTTAGGCTGGCAGGTCCTGGGAGCCGTTGATGTTTCGGATGTTTTTCGTAACATTTCAGATGTTAAAACTCATTTCTGTCATACCAAGGAATTAGTGACAGAGACAGAGAGGGATGAGGGAAATAGTTGATCACCAGCCAACCCTGAAGTCGTCCTGCCAGCTGTCACGTGTTGAAGATATTTTCCAGATGCAGACAGACAGACGCGCACACACACACACACACACACTGCGGATTTGCAGATGTTTGCTATTCTCTTCCTTTCACATCAGAAAATGTCTGTCAGCCTTTACATGTATGACTGACTTTGCTAAAATATTCACAGAAACAACAGGATGAGTCCTGCACAGCCAGCAAGGAGAAACAACACCATGAAACTGCCAGTGTCCATCTGGCTATTATACTGAATCATTCCACATTCCACATGTGAATGTGATATTCTGTTCAAAGGTCATCAAATAATAACACCCCCCCACCGTCTCCCTCTCTCTCTTTCATGCACAGAGGTGATGAAGACACCATCTACAATGTTTATCACGATATGCCCTACCCCAGAAGCAAGGCCAAGGCAGAGAAACTGGTGCTGGAGGCCAACGGCAATAAGGTACTTGTATAAACACGTCACATCTCATACAAAGACGCGGTAATAACACACACAGACCAACTCACACACTTTTATTTGATGGACATTTTGAAAGATCCGGGGGATAGTTGCCTTTAATGGTACCCTCATTAATAGCCTGATTCAGATAGGGAATCCCTTCATGGACCTTATTCAGATACTTATTCTCTCTCTTTGACTGAACTGCTCAAAAAGGTACCGCAGAACACAAATATACTATAGTAATCCATGAAAAAAATTTTGGAGCTTATGTTGCATGTAAGATTTTTTCGCCCAATGGCCACATTTGTGCTGTTACTCTGCGCAAAAAAACTAATATTTCTGAGTTATGATAAATGGTAGAATTCTTTTCAACTTCACTGTTACTCTGCCAAAAAGCTGTTTAAGTTCCCTTGTGCGTTAGTCTACTCCACCCTTCTGTTAACATGTTGAGTTAAAACTGCGTATTTGGGAATCTGGGTTTTCATTTCCCGTCCACTCCCATCAGTTTCTAATCCTCTGTTACCACATCCTTCCTCTCTTCTCTCTGGCCAGGTGAATGAAGGGGCCTGCTTGTACACATGCTCCCTCCGTCCCACAGGGATCTATGGTGAGCAGCACCAGCTGATGAGGGACTTCTATCAGATGGGTGTGAGGACAGGGGGCTGGATCATTCGAGGCGTCCCAAAGGACACGGAACATGGCCGTGTCTATGCAGGTGAGTCCTGAAACCCGTGCTGATACCTAGCCACACCTACAAGATCTTGAGCATACTTTTAGCTGATTTTCTACTGAGCTCTTGGTTATGTACCAAGGTGGCTACTTAACTTGTTCTCCAGCCCTAGTGGATTAGGCTAGTGGTATGCACGTTCTCAGCATAGTTTCCTTTTTTTTTCAGGTAACGTGGCTTGGATGCATCTGCTGGCTGCTCGCTCCCTGAGAGAGCACCCCCAACGGCTTGGAGGGGAAGTTTACTTCTGCTATGACGACTCACCCTACAAGAGTTATGAGGATTTCAACATGCAGTTCCTGTCTGGGTTCAACTTCCGCCAGGTCCGTGTGCCGCTATTGGTGCTGTGGTTGGTGGCGTGCCTGAATGACCTGCTCCGCTGGGTGCTGAAGCCTGTGTGCAGCTACACACCATTACTCAATCGCTACACACTCGCTGTGGCCAGCACCTCCTTCACAGTGGGTTCAGACAAGGCCCAGCGCCACTTCCAGTACCGCCCCCTCTATGACTGGGACCAGTGCAAGGCCCGCACACAGAGATGGGTGGACACCTTTCCCTTCGCAGGCCCCAAGGACTCCTGATCTGGGCTGATCTGCTGGTCTGAGGGAACCTTGTCTGGGCTAAACCGATGCACCACACATCATAACCCTGGATGGATGGAGGAGTGAGAGGACTTTCTCAGATTTATATTCTCACTATGTTTGCTCCATCATAAGCAGTATTATCATTACACGTATGCAAACAAACTCTTGACCCCTGAACTCTTAAACCCTGAACTATGACCTCCTGCACGTGTTCTTCAAAAATGGTTATGTCCTCCTACCTGTCACTACTTGTGGCTAGCCTGTAGCTCCTCAGGCAAAATGATGACAAGCCATGTTCCACACTGAAATGGGTCACTTATCCATCCCATGATCTTCTGATTCACATGAGACGCTTCCCAGCCCTAAATAAGAGACAATATATAAAGTTTGGGCTTTATCGAACATTGCGATATTCATCTTCTTAAAAAAGGGGTAGATATAATGTGATTGTAGTTATAAAAGGGTGTAGGTATGTGATCTAGGAAAGCTGCTCGTGAATTGTTTTGAGTCTATTTCCAACAATACACAGTGCAATACATTGCTATACATATTTTGCAATACATACATGAAAATGCAATACCTTTCCACAAGACATCATCACTACATAGACTTAATCTGTTTTTGTTGAAGAGCACTAGTGCAGAAAATAAGTATTTACATCTTAAACATGCATTAATGCACACAGAGAATATTGTCTGATTATGTCCTATGTGATTTTAGACTTTTATGAATCACCTGCTATACATTAAGGTGATTTTATAATCGGAATGCACTGCCAATTTAAAAACAATAATAACAAAATCATTAAAGATAACATTTCCCAGTGCATTCAGATTTAAACTTCAGGCAGAGAAAAGGTTAATTTTATATTTCATGCCTATTGATTATTATTATAATTTTGAGAAGTAGCGTTACTTAAAGAGCAACTGAAGGCAATAAAAAACTTCTATTCTATTCTCTGGTAGAAAATGGACTATGTCTCAAACCAACTACATTAATGAAATGTAAGCATTTCAGGAGACACCTATAAAAGATGTGTAACATGAAAATATTGTCCCATTTACAATGTGTAATTTATTGACGGTCCCTAACTAGCCCCAGAGATAGGCTATCCAAAGTCAAAACAATTTTGACACTGTTGCACACCAGCTGGAAAAGAAGTTGGATAGCTTGCTAGCTAATTTAGGCTTCTTCCAGACACAAGACCTTGTTCGACTGGTTAAAGTTCTCAAAGGGCCGAGTGTAAGTACAAATGCTTCCCACGTCGGAACAAACACAAGAGACACCCACATCAAAGAGTGCCTCCGAGACCCAAAACTCATTTAGTTTAATTTCCTAATGAGGAGAATTGAAACCAGGACTCAATCAGGAAGTTCAGCCCCCTTTAAGAAAACAATAAACATACTTGGAACACAGGAGGTTGGGGGCACCTTAATTGGGGAGGATGGGCTTGTGGTAAGGACTGGAGCGGAATTGGTTGAATGGTATCAAACACATGGTTTCCATGTGTTTGATGCCATTCCATTAGCTCCATTCCAGCCATTATTATGAGCCATTCTCCCCTCCGCAGCCCCCTGGGACTTGGAAAGCATATTCTTTCAGTTTTGAATATTGTATTGAATATGAATATGTATTATGTATTTATTTGTTTAATTCCAAATACAACTATTTTAATTAATTCAAAGTTGATTTGTTTTTTATAAGGTAAATATGATACTATCAAAGACAACGCATGATTTTTCCTGAAAATGGCCTAGGTCCACTATGGTGACCTCGGAAACTGCAAAAGAAACTAAATGGAGAAACATATGGAATACATGTTAACAACACATTCATTACACGTCCTTTACATAGTTCCAGTCGGTATTAGATAGAACGTTGCGCCCCTGCCTGCCTGTGGGGAAAACAACTTGTGGTTACCTTTTTCAAACGTTATTTTCTTGTCTGCTTGTTTTAGTCAATTACAAAACTACATTTAAGAAAAGTACGTCTAAAGATTACTTTTCAACATTGCCTGTGATGGGGTCACCTTGGTCATGATAGGGGCTGCACCAAATGATTGATGTATTATAATAATTGATTATGCTTATGTTGTATTAATAGAAGGGCTATAAGACCCTCCCCCACTACATTTATAGGGTCCTGGGCCACAGATTAGCAATATATGCATTATAATGTTTAATACTGTTCCACAGTTATTTTCTAGCCTCTGCCTCTTATACAGAACGGTCTGAAAGATGTGTGAGCCATTGCAGTCAAAACAGGGTGTCTGTGAGAAAGCGCCTCAAGGCTAAAAGAGATACATAGACACAGACCCCTGCAGGGGAGTAAATAGATAAGAGACAAGTCAGACATATGTGAATGGAAAATTACTGCTGAGCCCTTAGAAAACACTGGAACTATTGTTTTCTCCTGCAAGTTTGCATAACTGTATATGCATGGACTTGGTCTCATGAGTAGAAGGTGTTGACTTAGGCAGTTACACCACTAGTGGTTGACTGCAAGTATATTACAGCAACTTTGACTTTTTTTATTTTGCAGAACTTACTCTGAAACATACGTGCTGTGTTTCCGTTGTCAACTTCTGTCTGCAATTGCATTAATAAAGGTTTGATTGATTTACTTACCAATAAGCCAATGATTGACAAGGAACAAGGAACCTACCCCGACGCCTGCTTCCAAGTATTCTTACTACTTAGAAAGACGTAATGTTGTAGGGATTCTCTCATGCCCCTTTTCATGACGGTGCTAGCAGCCACTTGAGTGAGACCAACAGCACAAACTAACGGAATATACAGCTACAAGTAATCAGGAGAGTTAAAGACTATACTATACTGAACAAAAATATATTTTTTAAAAATGCAAAAATGTTGCTAAGTAACAGTTCATTTAAGGAAATCAATCAATTGAAATAAATAAATTAGGCCCTAATCTATGGATTTCACATGACTTGGAATACAGATATGCATCTGTTGGTCACAGATATTTTACCAAAAAAGGCAGGGGCGTGAATCAGAAAACCAGTCAGTATCTGGTGTGACCACCATTTGGCTCATGCAACACAACACATCTCCTTCGCATAGAATTTATCAGGCTGTTGATTGTGGCCTGTGGAATGTTGTCCCACTCCTCTTCAATGGCTTTGCAAAGTTGCTGGATATTGGCAGGAACTGGAGCACGCTGTCATGCAAGTCGATTCAGAGCATCCCAACATGCTCAATGGGTGACATGTCTGGTGAGTATGCAGGCCTTGGAAGAACTGAGACAGTTTCCATTTCCAGGAATTGTATACCGGCCTGGGGCCGTGCATTATCATACCGAAACAGAAGGTGATGGCGGCGGATGAATGACACAACAATGGGCCTCTGGATCTTGTCACGGTATCTCTGTGCATTCAAATTGCCATCGATAAAATGCAATTGTGTTCATTGTCCATAGCTTATGCATGCCCATACCATAACCCCACTGCCACCATGGTGCACTCTGTTCACAACCTTTATCAGCAAACCGCTCGCCCAATTTTTATATGGATTGTTAAAGAGTTCCATTCAGCTATGGCTCTATATAAAACTGTAGATTTAAGGCGATTTGTCCTTGGCTTGGGTTGTCTTAGCTGCCCTGAATTTGCCTGTCTGGTTTGGTGGTTATGCATGTTGCATAGTATGTACTAACTGGCCTGATAAATACTGTTGTTTTTTGAAAAATATAATATTCCTAAAGAAGATCAGAAGACTGAATAGTAATTTGTTTTTAACGTGAAGCCATGAGAGATTCTGATGCATTTGGATAATATTCATACAGATAGAGCAATGAAGAGCTCATCTGGCAGCCCTGTTTTGAACGATTTGGAGATTTTCAATATCTTTCTTTGCTGCAGATGACCAGAAACTGGACAGTACTCTAAGTGTGATAGGATCAGGGATTGAATCACCTGATTCAGAGTGCTAGATGTTACATACTCTGAACATTTTCTTGTAACAGCTATTCCCTTACCCATCTTAATAACTATATTATCTATGTGTTCTGACCATGATAAAGCTGCTTCCAACATGATGCCTAGTAGTTTAGTTTTTTTTCTCACTTCCTCTACATGTGTTCTATTCATCAACACATTCAACTGGGGATCATCAGCAAGTACAAAACTGAACCAAATAAAATACATTTAGTTTTAGAAATGTTCAACACCAATTTGTTCATATCAACCCACTCAGACACCATTCTTAGTTCACTGCTCAGGACATGTTAGCTCATTACATTCTGATGCTGTGCTATACATTGTAGAGTCATCAGCATACATGACCACTCTTGATTTGTTAGAGAAGTGGGCCTAGGCAACTTCCTTGAGGAACACCACAGTGTATATATTTTTTCTGTTTGAAAAGCTACCATTAAAGAACACTTTTTGCCTCATCCTTGATAGATAGCTTTCCATCCAGGATAGAGCTGCAGACTTAGCCCTTGTGTTGTCTTAAGGGTAAAAAATGACCCGCCACTTTAACAGCAGAGAAAACCCCCTAAATTATATTTTTTCAACTTTAAATTTGTTGACTTTTCCTAGAGTAACCCCAACATTAGAAAAAGGTGAAACATCACCTTTGTTCATATTTCCATGAAAGCTGTACACCACCAGGGTACAAAGATTGTTATAAAATAAATTACACACCACAAAAACCACAAAGACACACACACACACACGTACACACAATGAGAAATGGAGATTGTGTGCTATTGATTGAACTCAGACAAAACTAAAATGTTCTTGTGCATGTGCAGCATCTCCCCTCCACGACCCCACACATGACTCAAGTTCACAGACAAAAACTATTTCAGACAAAATAAAGACATTTCTGACAAAATAAACATTTCTTGAAAGCATTGTTTACTAATGGGAATGCAGTCAGAGGCTATAAAGGTGCTGCAGATGACAGTCCCACTTGTTTTCTCTTTGCTGAACCATGAGTGAACATTTCAGTGCCCAACAGGTCGTAGATCTGATCTTTTTTCAGATGTCCAGGAGGAACAAGAGAACAATGATTTAGAAGAGGAGGAGGTATCTGAAGAATAAGATGGGGAAGAATACAACCCAGAGCATGATGCATCATCTTCAGATGAAGAAGAAATCCCCCAAGCTGAAAGAGAGACATTTTTGTCAAATAACAGCAAAATAACATGGTCCTTGTCACCATATGACAACCAGGGCAGGATGGAAGCACAAAATGTCATAAGGATGACCCCAGGGCCCACAAGACATGCAGTTGCCCATGCCCAGGACATCACCTCAACATTCTACATGTTCATCACACCAGCCATCGAAAAAATCATCCTGGAGATGACAAATTTGGAGGGTTTCCGTAAATATGGAGACAACTGGAAAAGGATGGATGAGATTGACCTGCATGCCTACATAGGGCTGCTAATCTTAGCGGGTGTGTATTGGTCCCAAGGTGAGGCTACATGTAGTCGCTAGGATGCAGAGAGTGGAAGGGCGATTTTCCGTGCCACGATGCCACTGAAAGTCCTTCCCACTTTCTCAAGAATGCTACGATTTGATAACCGTGAGCCAAGACCTGCAAGACGTGTGAGAGACAAACTGGCAGCCATAAGAGAGGTCAGGGAGAAGTGGGTTGAGCCTCTGCCGTACCTCTACAACCCTCAGCCTTAAGTAACAGTGGATGAGCAACTGGTTCCATTCAGAGGTAAATGTTTATTTCCATATCTGTAATGTAAGTGATTTTCACTGTTAATTTTATTATTGTTTTTCTGTAATATCATTGACTTATGTGATTGTTTTCTGTGACACTGATTGTTATTACTGATAGTAATCTCTTTTATCAAAAGGTCGCTGTCCTTTCCAGCAGTATATGCCCAGCAGGCCAGCAAAGTATGCATCAAGATATGGGTGGCCTGTGACGCACAATCCAGCTACGCTTGGAAGATGCAAGTCAACACAGGGAAGCCGACCGGTGGAGGCCCGGAGAAGAACCAGGGGATGCGGGTTGTGCTTGATGTGACAGATGGACTGAGGGGGCACAATGTCACGTGTGACAATTTCTTCACCTCTTATGAACTCAGCCAGCAGCTCCTGAAGCGGAAGATCACCATGGTTGGCACAGTCCGAAAGAACAAGCCTCAGCTCCCCCCTGCATTCCTCGCAACAAGGGGGAGAGAGGCCTTCTCATCAAAGTTTGCCTTCACGCCCACCACCACTCTAGTTTCTTACCTCCCAAAGAGGACCGTGAATGTGGTCCTCCTGAGCACAGTGCTCAAAACAGCTGAGATCAGTGATCGTGAGGACAGGAAGCCACAGCTGGAATTTACAGCTGCAGGAGGATGACTGCCTGCTGGCCCCTGGTCATCTTCCATAACATCATTGATGTGTCCTCATACAATGGCTTTGTGATATGGAACAAAATCAGCCCTGCCTGGATGCCTGATAAGCGGAACAAGAGTAGGGTGTTCCTAGAGCATCTGGGAAAGGCACTTGTAACCCCACACATTCAAAGACGGGAGTGCCTCCCCCACACAGCAGCCTCTGCAGCGCTTGTGAAAGCTGTTCAGGAGGCTGAATCTTGTCCTGATCCACCTGAGGCTGCAGCTGGGGCAAGCAAGAGGAGGAGATGCCAATTCTGCCCCCCAAAGAAGGACTGTAAAACAAATACTATATGCTGCACATGTGAGAAATACATCTGCAAAGTCCATGCACACACACTTGCATCAAATCAAATCACATTTGTTTGTCACATACACATGGTTAGCAGGTGTTAATGCAAGTGTAGCGAAATGCTTGTGCTTCTAGTTCCGACCATGCAGTAATATCTAGCAAGTAATCTACCAATTCCACAACAACTACCTTGTACACACAAGTGTAAAGGAATGAATACGAATATGTACATAAAAATATATAAATGAGTGATGGCCGAACGGCATAGGCAAGATGCAGTAGATGGTATGGAGTACAGTATATACATATGAGATGAGTAATGTAGGTTATGAAAACATTATATAAAGTGGCATTGTTTAAGGTGGCTAGTGATACATTACATCAGGACGGCAAGATGCAGTAGATGGTATAGAGTAGAGTATATACATATGAGATGAGTAATGTAGGTTATGAAAACATTATATAAAGTGGCATTGTTTAAAGTGGCTAGTGATACATCTAATGACATCAAGATGGCAAGATGCAGTAGATGGTATGGCGTACAGTATATACATATGAGATGAATAATGTAGGTTATGTAAACATTATCTAATATAAATAATATAAAGTGGCAAGTGATAAATTGATTACATCCGTTTTTCCATTATTAAAGTGGCTGGAGTTGAGTCAGTATGTTGGCAGCAGCCACTCAATGTTAGTGATGGCTGTTTAACAGTCTGATGGCCTTGAGATAGAAGCTGTTTTTCAGTCTCTCGGTTCCAGCTTTGATGCACCTGTACTGACCTCGCCTTCTGGATGATAGCGGGGTGAACAGGCAGTGGCTCGGGTGGTTGTTGTCCTTGATGATCTTTTTGGCCTTTCTGTGACATCGGGTGGTGTAGGTGTCCTGGAGGGCAGGTAGTTTGCACCCGGTGATGCGTTGTGCAGACCTCACTACCCTCTGGAGAGCCTTCCGGTTATGGGCGGAGCAGCTGCCGTACCAGGCGGTGATTCAGCCCGACAGGATGCTCTCGATTGTGCATCTGTAAAAGTTTGTGAGTGTTTTTGGTGACAAGCCGAATTTCTTCAGCCTCCTGAGGTTGAAGAGGCGCTGCTGCGCCTTCTTCACCACGCTGTCTGTGTGGGTGGACCATTTTAGTTTGTCCGTGATGTGTACGCCGAGGAACTTAAAACTCTCCACCCTCTCCACTACTGTCCCGTCAATGTAGATAGGGGGCTGCTCCCTCTGCTGTTTCCTGAAGTCCACGATCATCTCTTTTGTTTTGTTGACATTGAGTGTGAGGTTATTTTCCTGACACCACACTCCGAGGGCCCTCACCTCCTCCCTGTAGGCCGTCTCATCGTTGTTGGTAATCAAGCCTACCACTGTCGTGTCGTCTGCAAACTTGATGATTGAGTTGGATGCGTGCATGGCCACACAGTCGTGGGTGAACAGGGAGTACAGAAGAGGGCTGAGAATGCACCCTTGTGGGGACCCAGTGTTGAGAATCAGAGGGGTGGAGATGTTGTTACCTTCCCTCACCACCTGGGGGCGGCCCGTCAGGAAGTCCAGGACCCAGTTGCACAGGGCGGGGTCGAGACCCAGGGTCTCGAGCTTAATGATGAGTTTGGAGGGTACTATGGTGTTAAATGCTGAGCTATAATCGATGAATAGCATTCTTACATAGGTATTCCTCTTGTCCAGATGGGTTAGGGCAGTGTGCAGTGTGATGGCGATTGCGTCGTCTGTGGACCTATTGGGTTGGTCAGCAAATTCAAGTGGGTCTAGGGTGTCAGGTAGGGTGGAGGTGATATGGTCCTTGACTAGTCTCTCAAAGCACTTCATGATGACTGAAGTGAGTGCTACAGGACGATAGTCATTTAGCTCAGTTAGCTTTCTTGGGAACAGGAACAATGGTGGCCCTCTTGAAGCATGTGGGGACAGCAGACTGGGATAAGGATTGATTGAATATGTCTGTAAACACACCAGCCAGCTGGTCTGTGCATGCTCTGTCCTACATGTGCTAATTAGAGTTGATTGATTTATGTTCATTACATTTTTGTTTTGTATCTATGATCTTATTTTATTTTTATTTATTGTTGTTGTTTAAACACCTTGTGGGTGGGAGAAAGGGTTCAAAAAATGGGAGAAGACTTGAATTTTAGTTGAATTCCTCATTGTACAGTATATAATAATATATCACTATGTTGCCAAAAAAGTTCAAGACTGTTATTGTTACCCTTCAATAAAATGCATTCAAAACTACTTTCTGCACATTTCTGCTACTTTCTTAGGCTATACAAGTACTATCACTTGTTAAAAAAAATTATGTTTACACCTATGCAGTACCTTTAGCAATAATAATAATAATAAACCTCTACTTTAGTAAAGAAAACAATTATGACAGGTGTGTTGTAATAAAAACGAGTGGTGTCCACTGATTAAATGCAGTCTTTCTGCATTATGAAGAGGGAAAACCCAGATATTCACAAAGTTTGTGATAAATGACAGGTTGTTTCTTCGTGCAAAATAGATTTGGGGTTTAAAATTCAATTAAGCTGCTTTATCATTTTTGACCCTTAGAACAAGGAGAGTATACAGAATGTTAAGACTACACAAGGGTTAAATCCATAACATTTCAGTTTAACAAGTAACAGTTCATGATCAATTACATCAAAAGCAGCACTAAAATCTAGCAACACTGCACCAGCTAACTTCCTGTCATCCATATTCTTTAACCAATCATCTGTCATTTGTGCTAAGCCCGTACTCGTAGAATGCTCTTCTTTGTATGCATGCTGGAAACCCGTTATCAGATCATTACATGATAAATAATGCTTGATTTGTACAGATACAATTTTTTCAAATAATTGACTTAACACAGGCAGCAAGCTTATAGGACGACTATTAGGACCAGTGAATGCTGATTTTTTATTCTTAGGTAGTGGAATAATAATTCCATGTTTAACTCTGTGTTGTCTGTGTCGCACTGCTTTGCTTTATCTTGGCCAGGTCACAGTTGTAAATGAGAACTTGTTCTCAACTGGCCTACCTGGTTAAATAAAGGTGAAATAAAAATAAATAAAAAAATTACCTTTGACTCTTTCCAGACTTCTGGGCACACCCCATACATCAAGCACTTACTAAAAATATGAGAGATTGGGGTAGATATTTGGTTAGCTGTAACTCTAAGCAATTTTGTGTCAAGATTATCTGTACCAGGTGACTTGTTATCCAAAAGAGACAACAGTATCCTTTCTACCTCTTCCCTTGATAAAATTCAAACATGCATTGCCTCTCCTTCGTGATTATTTATTTTACAAGGTAAGTTGACTGAGAACACATTCTCATTTACAGCAACAACCTGGGGAATAGTTACAGGGGATGAATGAGCCAATTGTAAACTGGGGATTATTAGGTGACCATAATGGTTTGAGGGCCAGATTGGGAATTTAGCCAGGACACCAGGGTTAACACCCCTTCTCTTACAATAAGTGCAATGGGATCTTTAATGACCTAAGAGAGTCAGGAGACCCATTTAACATCCCATCCGAAAGACAGCACCCTACACAGGGCCGTGTCAATCACTGCCCTGGGGCATTGGGATATTTTTTTTAGACCAGAGGAAAGAGTGCCTCCAACTTTCCCTCCAACACCACTTCCAGCAGCATCTGGTCTCCCATCCAGGGACTAACCAGGACCAACCCTGCTTAGCTTCAAAAGCAACCCAGCAGTGGTATGCAGGGTGGTATATGACATGGAGCCATCAGTTGGAATCATAGCATTCCTCAACTTGTCCACATTGCCTGTAAAATATTAATTTGTTTGCGATGTCATGTGTTTTTGTAATAAATATACCATCTGATTCAACAAAAGAGGCGGACATGTTTGTCTTCCTATCCATAATAGTGTTCAACATTCTCCACAGTTTTTTACCATCACCCTTTACTTCATCAATGTTGTGCTGATAGAATCCCTTCTTTCCTTTGTTTAGCTTGGTCACAACATTTATTAATTTACAATAACTTTGCTAACCAAACAGAGTGCCAGATTTATCTGCTACTTTCTTGGCATCATAACGTTGAATCATAACATTTCTCAGCTCATCATCAATCCATGTGGCACCGTTTGACCTCACAGTGCATTTTCTTAAAGGGGCATGCTTATCAGCTATACTCATAAATAATTTCATAAACAAACTTAGGGACGTTTCAGGATCATCCTTACTACACACTTCTAACCATTGCACATTTTTAATCTCATCCACGATTGAGTCCTGATTGAACACTCTGTAGGACCTTTGGTAGATTACCTTCGGGCCAGCCTTTGGAAGTGAACATTCTGGTTGGTAAGGTCATAACTTGGGTCAGGTTTTGAGCAAGGATCCCGGGACATATATCAGCGGTTCCAGGGTTAACGATAACTGCGTCCCAGGATCCAGATATGAAAAGGAAAACTATTGTAAACTTTTACCATAGTAGTTTGTTGTTAAAGTAAAACAAACCGAGTCTCTAGTCTTGTACTGCGCGTGTTGATGACCACGCGTGTTGATGGAAATAAGAAAGAGAGCGATAGATCATGCTGTTTAATCAGCTTCTTGATATGCCACACCTGTCAGGTGGATGGATTATCTTGGCAAAGGAGAAATGCTCATTAACAGAGATGTAAACAAATTTGTTCACAAAATTTGATAGAAATAAGGTTTATGTGTGTATGAAACATTTCTGGGATCTTTTATTTCAGCTTATGAAACATGGGATGAACACTTTACATGCTGCGTTTATATTTTTTGTTCAGTGTAAAGACGTTAAATGTCTTACCTGTGATTAAATGTTTTCCACCAACAGCTACATGTAGACTACATGGACACTGGGTCCCCACATTTCCCACTCTTCCACTGTCACGTCCTGACCAGTATAGGGGTTATTTGTTATTGTAGTTTGGTCAGGACGTGGCAGGGGGTGTTTGTTTTATGTGGTTCAGGGTGTGTTTTGTGTATGTGTTTAGGTAGAGGGGTATTTGATTTATTAGTCCAAGGTTTGTTTGTCATTGTTCTATGTTAGTATATTCCTATGTTCTATCTAGTCTTTTGTAGTTCTATGTTTAGTTAATTGGGGTCGGACCTTCAATTGGAGGCAGCTGGTTATTGTTGCCTCTGATTGAGGGTCCTATAATTAGGAGTTTGTTTTTCATGGGACTTTGTGGGAGATTGTTCTTGTTTAGCTGTTTTGCATGACAAGACTGTCAAGTTTGTTTTTGTTTTGTTTTGGTCTTATGTGTTTTCCTTCTTCACCAAATATAAAGAAGATAAGTATATATTTTCCCGCTGCGTCTTGGTCTCTACCCTACGACGCCCAATAGCTTGAAGCCACAGCACAAGGCTCTCTAGCAGGCTCTGTTTCCCTATGTGGGAGCATTGCGAACTGTAGGTCGGAATATTTGACCTGGTTACATGTACATTGAACAACACAGCAGCTTTTCTGGATTTTTTGTTATTTCTGTAATAAAGAAGTTGCCTTTTTTACAATGGGGGTCAATAGGAAAGAATGTTGGTGGTCAAGGGGAATTCCTTATTATTATGTGAATACTGACTGGGACTATTCTCTCCAGTGCTGTAAAGTACTTAAGTAAAAATACTTTCAAGTACTTCTTAAGTAGTTTTTTGGGGTATCTGTACTTTACTTTACTATTTATATTTTTGACAACTTTTACTTTTAGTTCACTACATTCCTATAGAAAATGATGTACTTTTTCCATACATTTTCCCTGACACCCAAAAGTACTCGTTACATGATGAATGCTTAGCAGGATTGGAAAATGGTCCAACTGATGCACTTATCAATGGAACACATTGTCATCCCTACTGCCTCTGATCTGTCCGACTCACTAAATACAAATGCATTGTTTGTAAATGATGTCTGAGTGTTGGAGTGTGTCCCTGGCTATTAGTACATTTTAAAAACAAGAAAATGGTGCCGTCTGCTTTGCTTAATATAAGGAATTTGAAAGGGTTTATACTTTTACGTTTGATACTTTAGGGATTACATTTACTTTTGATACTTAAGTATATATAGAACCAAATACATTTAGACTTTTACTGAAGTAGTATTTAACTGGGTGACTCACTTTTACTTGAGTAACTTTCTATTAAGATATCTATACTTTTACTCAAGTATGAAAGTTGGGTACTTTTTCCACTGCTGATTCTCTCTAACCTCATTATGTCAATGGTGTGTCCTAGTTACAATGTAGAGAAAAAAAACAAAGTTACCATGGAGATTACACAGATGGTGATTTGTAATGCAGGGCTATGAAACCATGTTTTCGTTACGGAAATATTTTGTCACACTTCCAGCGCTAGTGGTGGAACTGAACACTGTGAGGGTTGAGAGCCAGAGGAACGTAACAGCAGAACAATGTGTTATGTCTCAACAGCGGTGTATACTATTTTGTCTATCATTTTAATCATGCCTTTTAAAATTGTGTTTCTAACCAGCTAGATCTCATCTCATCCAGAGCTTTCATAAAAAAAACTTGGGGTCCAAAACATGACTAGCTCCTGGCCCGATATGACTATCTCTTAACCTGGCTGTTAATCTAACATCTGCTATGGAACATCTGACTGAAAGATTAAAGGATTGTTAAGCCTTGAGACAATTGAGACATGGATTGTGTATCAAATCAAATCAAATTCTATTGGTCACATACACATATTTAGCAGATGTTATTGCGGGTGTAGCGAAATGCTTGTGTTCCTAGCTCCAACAGTGCAAGATTGTGTATGTGTGCCATTCAGAGGATGAATGGGCAAGACAAAATATTTAACTGCCTTTGAACGGGGTATGGTAGTAGGTGCTTGTCGCACCGGTTTGAGTGTGTCAAGAACTGCAACGCTTCTGGGTTTTTCACCATCAGCAGTTTCCCGTGTGTATCAAGAAGGTCCACCACCCAAAGGACATCCAGCCAACTTGACATCCTGTGGAGCGCTTTCGACACCTTGTAGTCCATGCCCCAACGAATTGAGACTGTTCTGATAGCAAAAGGGGGTGCAACTCAATATTAGGAAGGTGTTCTTAATGTTTTGTACACTCAGTGTATGTGTTAAACACTTTACATGCCAAGGATTTAATTGAGAGAGAGAGAGAGAGAGAGAGAGAGGGAGAGAGAGAGAGAGAAGGGAGTTCCCTTGTAAACAGTCAGGGATTCCATCCTACTCTATGACACGTCTGGGTGTCCCCCGTTGGATTGGTTTCTCCATAGCAATCTTCTAAATATTTACACATGCAGTCAGAGCTGTGCTGGTAGAGCTGGATCCATGAGGTTGGATCCATGACAGTTTTATTTTGGCAAAGCCTGGCTGGATCCATAACAATTGAGTAAGGCTTTATGACTTCCAAACACTACCAAGTACACAGTATTTGTACATGGTACCACTGTGAATGTCAAATACATATATTATTACTGACTACAATGTATTTGTAGAATGATGTATCATAATAAATATTTCATTGATAATGTATATTATTTTAATACTTATGATTGGAATGTAAAAAAGGTATTTCTGTAACTCTGTCTCTCTGTCTGTCAATTGTGTCAACCCACAGTTTCTGGGGGTTGACCAAACTGGCACACCGGGCATGTGCCCAGGGCCCCGACCTCGAGGTGTAAACCCTGGATTGCTGATGCTATGTATTGGCTATTGAAAAACTTTGACGTCACCGATTGGCCATATTGGCACTCCCCAGTAGGAGCAGTCCTCAATAGGAATGAATGAATTTCTACAGTATTTACATTAATTGTTTCAAGGACAAAATTACATGTATTTAAGTTTTTTTTGTAATGGAGACAGTAACATTAGTAATCTCAAAAAAATGCAACTTTAAGGAAAATGTTTTTATATATACACTACATGATCAAAAGTACGTGGACACCTGCTTGTCGAACATCTCATTCCAAAATCATGGGCATGAAAATGGAGTTGGTCCCCACATGGCTGTTATAACAGCCTCCACTCTTCTTGGAAAGGCTTTCCACTAGATGTTGGAACATTGCTACAGGGACTTGCTTCCATTCAGCCACAAGAGCATTAGCAAGGTCAGGCACCGATGTTGGGCGATTAAGCCTGGCTCGGAGTCGGCGTTGCAATTTATCCCAAAGATGTTCGATGGGGTTGAGGTCAGGGCTCTGTGCAGGCTAGTCAAGTTTTTCCACACCGATCTCGACAAACCATTTCTGTGTGCCACAAAGTTGGAAGCTCAAAATCATCTAGAATGTCAGTGTATGCTGTAGCGTGAAGATTTCTCTTCACTGGAACTTAGGGGTGTAGCCCGAACTATGAAAAACAGCCCCAGACCATTATTCCTCCTCCACCAAACTTTACAGTTGGCACTATGCATTCAGGCAGGTAGCGTTCTCCTGGCATTCGCCAAACCCAGATTTGTCTGTCGGACTGACAGATGGTGAAGCGTCATTCATCACTCCAGAGAACGCGTTTCCACTGCTCCAGAGTCCAATGGCGGCAAGGTTTTCACCACTTCAGACAACGCTTGGCATTGTGTATGGTAATCTTAGGCTTGTGTGCGGCTGCTCGGCCATGGAAACCCATTTCATGAACTCCCAACGAACAGTTCTTGTGCTGACATTGCTTCCAGAGGCAGTTTGGAACTCGGTAGTGAGTGTTCCAATCGAGGACAGGAATTTTTACGTGCTACATGCTTCAGCACTCGGCGGTCCCGTTTTGTGAGCTTGTGTGGCCTACCACTTTGCAGCTGAGCCATTGTTGCTCCTAGACATTTCCATTTCACAATAACAGCAGTTACAGTTGACCGGGGCAGCTTGAGCAGGGCAGAAATTTGACAAACTGACTTGTTGGAAAGGTGCCTATGATGTTGCCACGTTGAAAGTAACTGAGCTGTTCAGCACGGTCCATTCTACTGCCACTGTTTGTCTATGGAGATTGCATGTCTGTGTGCGCAATTTTATGTACCTGTCAGTAACAGGTGTGGCTGAAATATCTGAATCAACTAATTTCAAGAGGTGTCCACTTACGTTTGGCAAGGTAGTGTATTTATATTTTTTGGCTCACATAATATAATTTAAAAGTATGGAATAAGGTGTCTGTAATAAAATAAATGTGGCAAAAACGAATGTAAATATTTTTTACAATGGTGAGGGAGTGCTCAACACAGCGCTCCCTATAACTCATCTAGTGTATATATAAATCATTGTGTACAACAGCTGATGAACAGCTGATGAAGTGGAAAACTGTGAAAAAAAAGTGTTCAGTGTTATTTCCTGATAGTTTCTGGTTGAAAATACAATCTACACAGGACCTAATCAGCAGGTTTGCATGGGCGGGAGTTTCAGCTTGCCTGGTGATATCGCCAAGTGATAAATTGGTTAACAGATATGGAGCAATTTCAGTTCCAACAGAAACTGTATTTGAATTCCATCATTTTTAACTTGTTTTACGATATTACATTTTAATGTTATATCTTAGAATTTGTAATGCACAAATGTAATCATAGAATTCATAATATGAACTGAATTGAATGAATATTGCATTCCATTTTAAAATTCAAATGTGTTAGTCTGGCCCTGCTCAGTTTGTTTTATGCAGTCGTTTTTATATCAATATCAAATCATTTCTGGGTAACGATTAAGTACCTTACTGTAATATATTTCCATAAAAATTGCTTTTTAGCAAAAAACTATTTCTCAAGCAAGAATTTAAAAGACACTACACAAGCTCTTCCCTGGAAACTGCCTGGGTCCAGGAACACATAGTGACTATGGTGACCTCGGAAACGGCAAGAGAAACAAAATGGAGGAACACATGGAACACAAGGTTTAAAACATTAATTACACATCCTTAACGTTCTCTCTAACCTCATTATGTCAATGGTGTTTCCTAGTCACAAGCCAGAGTGAGTCATTGTAGAGAAAAAATGTGAAGCTACCATTGAGATTACACAGATGTTGTTTTTCAATGCAGAACTATGCAACCATGTTGTTATTATGGAAACATTTTGTCAGACTCCAGAACCAAAGTAAATACTTCCAGCTCTAGGGGTGGAATCAAACACTGTGAGGGTTGAGAGCCAGAGGGACGTTACAGAAAACAATGTGTTATGTCACAACAGAGGTGTAGCCTCTTTTTTATACAATGTCAGTCGTGCAGAGAGAGAATGCTCTAAATCACATAAGCTTGAAAGGGAAGAATGAGGGGAAGACTTAAGAAAGAAGGAGAGGCTACCCAGTAACCAGGGAGTTCCCTTGTAAACAGTCAGGGATTCCATCCTTCTCTATGACATCTCTGGGTGTCCCCAGTTGGATTTTGTTTCTCCATAGCAATCTTCTAAATATTTACACATGCAAATACTATGGCCTATTTATTGCCTTACTTCTTCACGCCATTTGCACATACTGTATATAGACTTTTTTTTCTATTGTGTTATTGACTGTACGCTTGTTTATTCCATGTGTAACTCTGTGTTGTTGTTTGTGTCGCACTGCTTTGCTTTATCTTGGCCAGGTCGTAGTTGTAAATGAGAACTTGTTCTCAACTGGCCAACCTGGTTAAATAAAGGTGAAAAATAAAAAATGATAAAATAAATAAGACCTGTGCCAGCTGAGCTTTACTCAGAGAGTTGTAAGTGGCTGGGTTGGATCAATGACAATAACAATTGAGTAACGCATATGACTTCCAAACCCTACCAAGTACACAATAGAATGAATGGAACATCAAACGCATGGAAACCACGTGTTTGACTCCGTTCCATTAATTTAATTTCAGCTATTACAACGAGCCTGTCCTCCTATAACTCTTCCCACCAGCCTCCTCTGTTGTACATGGTACTACTGTCAAATGTACAGTGCATCTGGAAAGTATTCAGATCCTTTCACTTTTCCCACATTTTGTTACGTTACAGCCTTATTCTAAAATTGATTAAATACTTTTTTCCCCTCATCAATCTACACACAATACCCCATAATGACAAAGCAAAATCAGATTTTTTGAATATTGTGCACATTTATTAAAAATAAAAAATACCTTATTTACATAAGTATTCAAACCTTTTGTACAAGACTCAAAATTGAGCTAAGGTGCATCTTATTTCCATTGATCATCCTTGAGATGGTTCTACAACTTGATTGGAGTCCACCTAGGGTAAATTCAATTGATTAGTCATGGTGTGGAAAGGCACACACCTGTCAATATAAGGTCCCACAATTCACAGTGCATGTCAGAGCAAAAACCAAGCCATGAGGTCGAAGGAATTGTCCGAGACAGGATTGTGTCGATGCACAGATCTGGGAAAGGGTACCAAAAGACTGCTGAGCCATAAGACTGCTGAACAATTAATAAAATGGCCACCCGGACTATTTACATTGACCCCCCCCCCCCCCCCCCCCCCCATTGTTTTTACACTGCTGCTACTCGCTGTTTATTATCTATGCATAATCACTTTACCTCTACCTACATGTACAAATTACCTCAATTAACCTGTACCCCCGCACATTGACTTGGTACCTGTGCCCGTGCCCCCTGTATATAGCCTCGGAATTGTTATGTAATCTTACTGTGTTACTTTTTATAAAAATTGTACTTTAGTTTATTTAGCAAATATTTTCTTAACTCTATTTCTTGTACTGCATTGTTGGTTAAGGGCTTGTAAGTAAGCATGCCAATAGCATGCAAAGCTGTCATCAAGGCAAAAGGTGGCTACTTTGAAGAATCTCAAATATAACATATTTTAATTTGTTTAACACTTTTTTGGTTAGTACATGATTCCATATGTGTTATTTAATAGTTTTGATGTCTTCACTATTATTCTACAATGTAGAAAATAGTAAAAACAAAGACAAACCCTGGAATGAGTAGGTGTGCACAAACTTTTGACTGGTACTGTATATTTACCATATCCTTGTTCAGCCACGACTCAGGGAAACATAGGATATTACAGGATAATACATTACGACAATATATTTGTAGAATGATGTATCATAATGCATACTTCATCGATAATGTACATTATGTTCATAGTAATGATTGGAATTGAAAAGTCAGTCAATTGGCAACACTCAGTTTGTTTTACAATGTGTTAATATCTTATGCCACCTACTGGTCTCATACTGGTCTTAAAGTCTTGTGCTACCTGCTGTTAAATCGAAGAGATGTAGGTATAATTCTAAAAAGTAATGGCCTTATACCAACAGAGGGAAGCAGAGTACTGAGAGACAGCGACAATCCGGCAAATGTATGCCACCGTGAAAAAACAGAGGATAGTTTAGTTCAATCAAATGGTGCATATACAGATTCAACAACATATTTGAAAATGAAAGATTATTTGAGGCAAATACTATATACTTAGTTCTAGTTTAACCTGATATTATTATTTTCTTTGCCATGTTCTGCACTCGTGTTGACAGATGGTCCCTATTCTGCCTATACGTGTGAGTGCCCGGTCGCACTAACAGGAGCGCGCACGTGGCTGTCAGCAGTAGGAAATGCAGACGATTTGTGCTAAATGTCCAACAGCAGCACGACCACACTGATTGTGGAGGACAGTTTGGGAGAAAGGAATACCATTTGGTCGTAAAATGATATACATTTGTAAGATTTAAACTCTCTGCAAGTTATGTCAGAGAGTAACACAGACAGCTAGGTTAACAACACCCGCCTAACATCATTAGCCAGCAAGCTAGGCTAACTAGCTAGCTAGTTTTGGGGGACATTGCGCCTCCTAACCTGCTCAGCCGTTATCTATTTATTTTCCTTTTGTTGCCTGGACAGTCCAGCTTCTCAGGAGCTTAGCGGACCGGAGCTGTGGGGGGCCCGCGGACAAACCCCCTGCCCTGGGCGTCCAGGCAGACGGATCACGTAGACACAAGGGCCGTGGGTAAGTTTACACGAGCGAGTTTATAGCGAGGGAAGGGATGGGCAAGGCCCTGGACCCAATGGTCAGGCAGGGCCCCGACGACAGGGAGTGGAGTTGACCATTAGTTAACTAGAAAACTAAGCTGCCTGTTAGGCAACAATATAATTTTCCTGTGGTTGAATCGGGAAGTTGTGTCGCTTTGAATGAGGCCTCGAGAGGATATGAAAACACAATCGCTCGTTTTTAGGTAGCTATAGTAGCTAGGTAGTTAGCGTGTTGGCTGACGCGAGTAAGCAAACCAACCTGCTTAGATCAGCGAAATATAAATATAATGTTTTTCGTAATCTTGGTAGAAGAAATAAGGTACTGTATCGCTGGTTGCTAGCGAAGGTAATTTTGTCTGACTGTTGTGCTTGTTAGTGCATGCACTTGATAGTGTTTGTGGCCACACCTGAGTTGATCGTTAGGGCCAGACAGTCTTTTGAATGAATGTATTTGAATTGTTGACATGTTATTGTCAACATCTAGCAATGTAGATTGTCCGTGGATTTTCAGTGTTCGATGAGGCAGAAATGGAGAGGTGGTTTTGGGTGAAGTAAATAACACAGGTCAAATCATCATATTGAACAACATTAAGTGAAACCTCAGACATGCATAATTCAACCTATTACTGTATTGTTACTGTATTGTGGAGATGGTGCTTGTTGAAAATACCCCAATGGGCAATAATTCAAAAAATCCAAATCCATGTTCACTAACTAAATATCAAATAGAAGACATGGAGTAGGAGGTAGGTGTGTAATGAATGGCCAATGCCCTCTTTCAGATATAGGGAACTGTGTTTGTTTAATTTTAACTGGTTTTCATTGTCTGTTATTAAAATCTTCCCCACTGTTCAAAACTGCAACTCCACTATTATAGTAGCCAATGAAGCTTTGGGCATTAGCCTATCTCTCAAATAATGTCCATGATTTTGAAATATACAGCCACCTTCTTCATTTAACATTGTGGCAGCAAGGACTTTTTTTGTGAAAAACTTGTCTGAAAAGAGTGGGGCAGGGACTGATGGCCTCAGTATTATTTATCATCAGTCCAACATAATTTACTCTAATACACTATGGAAATGTGGAGAGGTTGTTTCCATGTTATCATGATTAAGAGTTCTGTTAATTTTGGTTTCTCATGAAATCTTTCTCTTCTCTTTCCATCTGTCAAGGAGAAAATAAGGAGGCGCCATGGCCGAAATCTCCGCCCTTATCCCCTCACCTCCAGCTATAGGTGACACACATGCTGCCCCCTCCTTCCCCATACCCTCTACTGCCCCCCCTCCTCCCAGCAGCAGCACCCCAGAGCCCCCTAAGGAGAACCCCATCCCCAAGTCCTCTCTGTACGGTGACAAAGCTTCTCTGACATTAACTGTACCAGGAGAGACGCTTCCTTCTCACCCTCCTTCTCCCAAGTCTCCCAAGAGGGGGGGGAGAGGACCTCCACCGAGTCCCCCCAAACGCGTCTCATCAGCGTTAACTCCAGAGACTCCAGTGCCCTCACCTCTAATACCCCCAGAGAGACCTGCCCCCTTACCTGTAATAGCCCTAGATACTCCTGCCATCCCACCTGTAGATGTAGTATTGCGGCAGAGGGAAGGAGTGAAGGAGACAGACATGGAGGCAGTGTTGGCTGTAAAGCAGGAAGTGAGTAACCCAGGGGGCAAGGAGCTGTTAAATGCCCCCTCAGAGGGCCCTACACAGGCCCACAGTGAGCAAGAGGTACAGGGGGTAACACAGCAGACTACCAGCCCCTCCTCCTGTCTTAATCTCACCCCTAATCTCTACCCCAGTGTTCATGTCACTGTGAACACTAATCCTGCTACTGATTATGCTCAGCCTCAGTCTATGGTGGAATCTCCCCCTCCTCCTGCCCCCACTTACACTCCCCCTCCTCCAGACTCCACCCAAGCAGCTGCAGCCCCTGAAGCACAAAATCCTCAGCCACCAGAAGAAAGCCAAAACCCTCACCCAAACCCTCAACCCCCTCCCAAACTGGACACCCCCAGCCTGTCTCCCATCCCTGAGACCTCAAGCCAATCTCCCAGAAGGGCAGAGCTACCCAACACCCCCTCCAGAGCAGGGCACCCCAGCCCTCCAGTGATCCAGGAACCTGTCTCCCTCTCCCTGCCCTACCCCAGAGCCCCAGCCCCAGACACCCTCAGCTACCTGGAGTCAGCCAGCATGATGTCAGGGACCCTGGAGAGTCTGTCTGGCCTGGGGGAGGATGGAAGCTCTATCGGGTCAGACTCAGAGATCAACGGCCTAGCTGTCAGACGCACTGACAAATATGGCTTCCTCGGCGGGACCCAGTACAGCGAGGGCAGGTGGGCATGGTAAAACAAAAACACACCCTCACTCTATGCACACACCCATGTAAAATACAAATCTATTGTGTCTTCACTCTGACTGTAGATGGGCAATTACACTGGTTTGTTTTTTTCTCTCTTAAAGAAAATTATTTTTGGCACATGTGCCGACTACAACAGGTGTAGACCTTACTGTAAAATGCTTACTTACTAGTCCTTAACCAACAATGCAGAGTAAAATAAATAAATAAAATGGAATAAAAGTAAAACATTTGCTAAATAAACTAAAGGAAAAATAGTAACACAATAAAATAACTATAATGAGGTTATTTACAAAAGTTACCGAGTCAATGTGCAGAGGTATGAGATAATATGTACGGTAGGCGTAAAGTGACTATGCATAGATCTAAACAGAGAGTAGCAGAAGCATAGTGTGAAGGGATATGTGTGTGGTTAGAGTCCAGTGAGTGTACATAGTCTGTGCAAAAACGTATAATTAACAAAAGGGGGTCAATGCAAATACTCCGGGTAGCCATTTGATGAACTGTTCAGCAGTCTTATGGCTTGGGGGTAGAAGCTGTTATGGAGCTTTTTGGTCCCAGACTTGGTGCTCTGGTACCGCTTGCCATGCGGTAGCATAGAGAACTCTATGACTTGGGTGGCTGGAGTCTTTGACAATCAACTGTCTTTCCTGGCTTGGTCATCTTCTCCGAGTCACCCATCTTGCCCTAAGTGATCTCTCCCTCCCCACCCTTTCTGTCCAGTCCTCCCTATATCCACTCTAAACTTATCGGTCTGTCCTTCATCTCTCCTTTGTGTGACTCAGATAGATAGTGCTGAGAGCGCTTTTGTGACACAATATGTACTGACTGTGCCTCGCCCAGCCACTCATTTCCCTCTCCCTCTCTTTCTGGAGAACCTATCATGCCCCTCCCCTCGGACAGTCTCTCTAAGTGCACTTCCTCTTCAGTTTTATTGATTTGGTTTGGTATTGATTAAGCCTGTTCCCCTTCAGTGTCGTTATCAATGGGTGTCTGTGTGTGTGAGAGTAGTGTAGCACAGAAATATTGTAAATGAGCATATAATATGAAGTATAATATAAATCTGTAGATGAGTATTCCTTTTAAAGAAGCTCAGGTCGCACAGCTTCCATTTAAAACAACTCTTGCTCCTGTTTGAAATCTACTGAATGAACATGACCCTGTGGCTGCATCCAATGTTAGGATATCCATATTTAGATTTCTGGATTAAAAAAACGTGCTTAAGTGGTGGGCATGGCAGGGGTCGTGACAATGGGCGCAGTCAGCCCGTCAGTGGGGCTCAATTTTAGAGACCCCAATTTTTTATATTTTTAAGACAATTTCCTGCAGTTCTCCAAACTTCTCCATGGCACTGAGATACATTTTTGCTGTTTTAAATCTACTTTCCTTCAATTCTACATATTCTGTCATGGAGCTGAGAGAAAATGTTGCTAATTTCTTGCGTTTCTACATATTCTGCCTTGGAGCTGAGAACATTTTTGCAGTTTTTTAACGTGAATTACCTGCAATTCTATGCATTTTGCCATTTCTAATGCTGTGTTCTTTTGCTCAAACATAATAACAAAGTTAATACTGTTCAATTAATTGTTTTTGTAATATTAGCTTTTATTTTGATGATGTTAGTTCTCAAAGATTATATATATATATATATATATATATATATATATATATATACTGCTCAAAAAAAATAAAGGGAACACTTAAACAACACATCCTAGATCTGAATGAAAGAAATCATCTTATTAAATACTTTTTTCTTTACATAGTTAAATGTGCTGACAACAAAATCACACAAAAATAATCAATGGAAATCCAATTTATCAACCCACGGAGGTCTGGATTTGGAGTCACACTCAAAATTAAAGTGGAAAACCACACGACAGGCTGATCCAACTTTGATGTGATGTCCTTAAAACAAGTCAAAATGAGGCTCAGTAGTGTGTGTGGCCTCCACGTGCCTGTATGACCTCCCTACAACGCCTGGGCATGCTCCTGATGAGGTGACGGATGGTCTCCTGAGGGATCTCCTCCCAGACCTGGACTAAAGCATCCGCCAACTCCTGGACAGTCTGTGGTGCAACGTGGCGTTGGTGGATGGAGCGAGACATGATGTCCCAGATGTGCTCAATTGGATTCAGGTCTGGGGAACGGGCGGGCCAGTCCATAGCATCAATGCCTTCCTCTTGCAGGAACTGCTGACACACTCCAGCCACATGAGGTCTAGCATTGTCTTGCATTAGGAGGAACCCAGGGCCAACCGCACCAGCATATGGTCTCACAAGGGGTCTGAGGATCTCATCTTGGTACCTAATGGCAGTCAGGCTACCTCTGGCGAGCACATGGAGGGCTGTGCGGCCCCCCAAAGAAATGCCACCCCACACCATGACTGACCCACCGCCAAACCGGTCATGCTGGAGGATGTTGCAGGCAGCAGAACGTTCTCCACGGCGTCTCCAGACTCTGTCACGTGCTCTGTGTGAACCTGCTTTCATCTGTGAAGAGCACAGGGCGCCAGTGGCGAATTTGCCAATCTTGGTGTTCTCTGGCAAATGCCAAACGTCCTGCACGGTGTTGGGCTGTAAGCACAACCCCCACCTGTGGACGTCGGGCCCTCATACCACCCTCATGGAGTCTGTTTCTGACCTTTTGAGCAGACACATGCACATTTGTGGCCTGCTGGAGGTCATTTTGCAGGGCTCTGGCAGTGCTTGTCCTGCTCCTCCTCGCACAAAGGCGGAGGTAGCGGTCCTGCTGCTGGGTTGGTGCCCTCCTACGGCCTCCTCCACGTCTCCTGATGTACTGGCCTGTCTCCTGGTAGCGCCTCCATGCTCCGGACACTACGCTGACAGACGCAGCAAACCTTCTTGCCACAGCTTGCATTGATGTGCCATCCTGGATGAGCTGCACTACCTGAGCCACTTGTGTGGGTTGTAGACTCCGTCTCATGCTACCACTAGAGTGAAAGCACCGCCAGCATTCAAAAGTGACCAAAACATTAGCCAGGAAGCATAGGAACTGAGAAGTGGTCTGTGGTCCCCACCTGCAGAACCACTCCTTTATTGGGGGTGTCTTGCTAATTGCCTATAATTTCCACCTGTTGTCTATTCCATTTGCACAACAGCATGTGAATTTTATTGTCAATCAGTGTTGCTTCCTAAGTGGACAGTTTGATTTCACAGAAGTGTGATTGACTTGGAGTTACATTGTGGTGTTTAAGTGTTCCCTTTATTTTTTTGAGCAGTGTATATATATCCATTATCTTTTCTACCTACTTTGTAGCGGTATTTTTAGAGAGGGGTAAAGATAAAGATTTTGTTTCGGCCGCCAGGCAGGTATTAACTCTGCTGAAAGGAAAAGAGTAGGATAGATAGAGTACCACTACCAGACCCACACACATCAACAGAAGAGACTGCCTAGAGTATAGCCTGTTTGCCAGATAGCCAGTGGAGAGAAAAGATAAGGCACCATATAAAACACGTCACAGCACAGGTGTAACCCAACCAATAATAATGGCAGAGCAATTTAAAGGCAACTTCATAGAAACAATTGACAAGAAAGAGCCCAGTCATCAACATTAGATGATTTCCAATATTCTGCATTACCTCAGAGGGGGGCGGTATGAATGGTTGTGTGTTCATAGACAATACAAAGAAGGCCTTAAAATGTCCAAAAATCCTCTTGGCCAAATGTAAATAGTCCCACACAAAATCAATAGTTCAAACAACAATCAACAATAACTCTCACTCAAACTCCCTTTAACTAAAATGACACACCAAATATGACTGGCAGGGGACTAATAGTCCAACGACACTGAACATCTCAAGGAGCGTCTAGGATAAAAATGAAGTCTGCTGCAGTAAAAAGCACAGGAGCGATAGAGGGAATATGAGAGGGGGGGCTTGCAGTTACACTGTCTATCCGTCTGATACACCTGATGTTTAAAAAAAATAATAATAATAATAATATTTTATTTTTGCATTTTCCAATTAAGAACATTCAAAACAAAAGTGAAAATATGTTAGACAACAAAGGACAAAGTGACGGTAACAGACGAGCGTAATAAAAAAAATAAAAATTATATATACGGACATACATAATACATAAAAAACATACATGATACAAAAGTCATAATAAAGAGTAAAATAAAAAATAATAATAATGAGACATTGAATCATATGGTCACCTGCCGTAAGCTACATATTATACATTACGTGTGAAACATTATATAAGAATTATATAGAGATTCAATCAATGTGATGTGAGGGGAGATTCTCCATATAGTCAATAAAAGGTTGCCAAATTCTGTAGAATGTCTCTAACTTATTCCTCAAGCAGTAAGTTATTTTCTCCAGTGGGATACAACTATTAACTTCCGATAGCCACATTGCAACTGGCAGGAAGGAATCCGATTTCCATTTCAAGGCAATACATTTCTTGGCAATCGCTAGCAATATTTCTGTTAGCTTTATAGTATGACTTTGCCTAAGATTGGTGTTAGTATAGTTACCCAGTAGACAGACCTCCGGGTCTAAAGGGAATGCAACCCCGTGGATTGAGGATATGGTATCGCATACCCCCTGCCAGAAACCGTGTAGTTTTGAACACTGCTAAGTAGAATGGAGGAATGTTATTTCATCTGAGCCACATCTAAAACATAGGGAGGAGATATCAGGGTTGAACTTGTGCAGTCTAGATGGGGTGATATAGAGCTGATGGAGGAAATTAAACTGGATCAGTCTGTATCTGGAGTTCAATGTGGATGTAACACCATCCCTGCATAGGTCTCTCCATAGGCCCTCATCAAGATCAATACCCAGATCTTTTCCCCATCTAAGTCGGGGTTTATCTAGCTCAGGCAGTGTTAGTACTGACATAAGAGCATCGTAAACACGGGAAATGGTCTTGAATAGTGGTTGGTCTGCATGGCAGAGTTGTTCAATAGGTGACATCTTAGGTAGGTTCCATTGTCCCTTGAGAGTCACCCTAATAAAGTCTCGTAGTTGTAGGTAGCTAAAGAAGTCCCTGTTAGACAAGTGGTATTTCTGTTTCAGCTGTTCAAAAGACATAAGAACTCCCTCTCCTCATAACAGTGTTCCAGAAGAGTGATCCCCTTATCAGACCATGGTCTAAAGTTACTGTTCTGGAAAAACATAGGGATCAATCTATTGTTCCATAGAGGGGTTTTAGGGGAAAGAAATCCCTCTCGTCTGAACAGCTCATGCAGTTTGCACCATGCCAGGACAGAATGTATGATTATAGGGTTGTCTGTGATGGTTTTTATAGATTTTCTGTCCCATTTGTAAAACAATTCTGCCCCTGTGTCATCGTTCACCTCAAGCTTTTCAATGTTCAACCATGAGGGAGAGGGACCATTGTCAAACCTCTGAGCCAGAAACCTAGACTGTGCAGCCCAGTAGTACATTCTAAAATTGGGGAGGTTTAAGCCCCCTTGACCGTAATCCAGGGTCAGTTTGTCCAGGCTAACCCTCAGGGTTTTGCCATGCCAGATAAACCGTCTGGTCAGCTTGTCGAGAGAGGAAAAGAATGCTGCGGGCACAGGGATAGGGAGAGATTCAAAGAAATATAGAAATCTGGGCAGGATATTCATTTTAATCACATTGATTCTACCCAGTAGAGTGAGAGGCAAGTCCATCCACTTACACAGGTCACCCTCCACCTTTTGCAACAAGCTGGCCAGATTGAGTTTATAGTGGTTGTTCAGGTTACCATCCACCATTATGCCCAAATTTGTGAAGCCCAGAGGCGACCATCGAAAAGGAAACTTGTGCTTGATGGTATGATGGTCAAAGACAGACAACGGTAAGATTTCGCTTTTATCGAAGTTAACCTTATATCCAGAGAAAGAACTATAACACTGTAGTAGGATCTGCGAGAGAGGGAGTGTTCTGGGTTTGTTAGAAATAAGATAAGGTTGTCCACAAAGAGTGATAATTTATGGGTATGGGGGCCCACCTAAAAGCCATGTATGTCAGGGCACGATCTAATAGCCTCAGCCAACGGTTCGATGGCGAGGGCAAAGAGGTGGGGGCTAATTGGGCAACCTTGTCTGTTCCCCCTATAGAGAGGGAAAGAGGAGGAAGTAATCCCATTGGTAGCAATCCTAGCTTTAGGAGATTTGTAGAGTGATTTTATCAAATTTACAAACACAGTACCTAAACCAAACTTTTACAAGACGCGAAAGAGGTATGGCCATTCAACCCTATCAAAGGCCTTTTCAGCGTCGAGGGAGACTGCGACACTAGGTATTTTGTTTTTGTTAGCAAGGTGAATTATATCAAAGAACCTTCTGAGATTTTTGGAGGACAGTCTATTAATTATGAAGCCAGTCTGATCTGGGTTGACCAGCAGGGGAAGACATGACTCCAGTCTCTTAGATAGCATCTTGGTGACCAGTTTACAATCTGCGTTAAGGAGAGAGATTGGTCTATATTCTTGTGGATTACAGTAATCACTGCTTGAGAGAGAGACTCTGGAAAGCAGTTGTCTTCCCCGGCTTTTTTAAGTACCTCCATAAGGTAGGGGACCAACAGCTCCCTAAATTCTTTATAGAACTCTGGAGGGAAGCCATCCTCCCCAGGAGATTTATTAGAAGGTAAGGATTTAATGGCTTCCAACAATTCAGGAACTGAGAAGTTTTCACTCAGGTGCTCTCTGTCTTCCTCTGACAGGCATGGGAGGTTGAGAGAGGAGAGAAAGGAGTCGATCTCTGATAGATCATCGCTTGATTGGGAAGTGTAGAGGTCTTCATAGTATTTCTTAAAGGTATTATTAATTTCGGTAGGGTCGAAAGATATCTCATTAGTAAGAGTTTCTATAGCATTAATTGTCCTCTTACTTTCCTCTGCTTTCAGTTGCCATGCCAGTACTTTGTGAGCTTTCTCTCCAAGCTCGTAATAACACTGTTTTGATTTAGTAATGGCCCTCTCAGCTTGATATGTGTTCAGAATATTATATTTCAGTTTTTTATTTACCAAAAGCCTGTATAGATCTTTAGTCGGGCCTCTTTGGTAGGTTTTCTCTAGCTCGGAGATTTCAGATTCAAGGACATTCAATTCCGCACCGTGTTTTTTCTTCAACCCTTTAGTATAGGAAATGATCTGTCCCCTCAGATAGGCTTTCAATGTGTCCCAAAGAATGAAACTGTCAGGAGCGGAGGGTTTGTTTGTCAAAGTAAAAATATTGATCTGCTCTTTGATAAATGCACAAAATTCAGGTTGCTTTAGGAGTGTAGAATTTGGTCTCCATCTATATGCTCCATTTACCTTGGTAGGAATAGAGATTGAGATGGTTTGTTTTTCAAAGCTTCGCAACAATGGTGTTACTACTCCATGCGAACAATGACAGGAGCGGTCCCAAAAGATTACAACCACGACCTAGAGCAGTAACACCAGTGATCGACTTTACTTCTGCGGAGTTGCACACACTGTCAAACTGCCGCGCCAACTGAGAGCTCTTCCGGCTCTCTGTGAAGAGCTATCATTATTTCCTCCTTCCTGACTGCTGATGCGCTCTTAAAGTGGCAAGGCACGGTGAAGGCTCCGTGCAGGATTTCACCAAAGCCTGTAGAAACGGAGAGGATGTAGGTTTTGGCAGGTTCAGATTCCTCCTACACTAAACCAGGGAAGTCCTCCTCCAAGAAGAGTTCCTGCAGGTGTTGTTTTTGCCTCCTCTGCCATAGGGTAGCAGGGCTTTAGGTCAACAACATGCACCGTCCTGACATCTTCCCAAGTGTCCTCCAAACAGACCAAGTAGTTCACCGGCCCCAACTGCTGCACCACACGGTATGGATCTTTCCATCTTGAAGCTAGCTTGGCAGTGAACTGTTTGGAAACCTTTGACAGATGATAACGGACCAGACACGAGACTGTGGTGGGAAACTCTCGTCTATGTTTGTCATAGTTTCTGAGCTTTCGTTGTTTGGCTTTGATTCTGCTGGCCTCAACTCTGCCTAGCAAGGTGTGGTGCTGTTGGACTGCATCAAATGCTGGGCAGTCAGGTGAAACATTGGAACTTTGCAAGACTCTGTCCATCTGTCCTTTTAGTGGTCTTCCCAGGTGTAGTTCGGCGTGAGTGACCCCAGAAATCTACTGGACTGTGGATTTCAGTGCAAAGCGAAACTCAGGAAGATGATGATCCCACCTTGTGTGCTGATTCCCCCCCCCCCCCCTCGAATGAAGCAATCATCTCCTTCAAGGTGTGGTTTACCCTCTCGGTGAGGTTGGTCTGAGGATGGTAGGCCGTGGTCAGTTGCCAGCTACACCCCAGTAGGTACTGAGCTCTTTGTAGATTCCTGATATGAACTGCGGACCTCGGTCAGAGATAATTTTGTCTGGAATCCCGAATCTTGTAAAGAACCCCTCTTCGCAGAATTAGAGAAATGGCGGATGCAGTGGCTTTGCGGAGGGGAAACAACTCCAACCAGTGTGTGTGGTTGTCCACTACCACCAATACAAATTCCTTCCCGGTTGGGAGGAAAAGGTCCCATGAGGTAAATTCCCAGCACTTCATTGGGATGGTTCGGCATGTCTGTCTGGTTTGTATTTCTGTCAGACTTCCCACTGCTGTACAAACTTCTTGGTATCAACCCGTAAGCCTGGCCAGTAAGCCACCTCCTGTAATCTTCGGTTGGTCTTGTAAACTCCAAGATGGCCACTCATGGGGTTGGCATGATAAGCTTGGATCATCTGGTCAGTCAATGTAGAGGGGATGAAGACGTGGTAATGGGTGCTATGTGTTCCATCTCCTCTTGGAGTTTTTCGATACACTTTATCCTGAATTATGCTGAACTTCTAATTGAAGCGACTCTTCGAGTCTTCTTCAGACAGACTCTTGTGGATCGCCATGATGGCGGCATCATTCTGCTGTGCTCTCCACACACACTCATCATCCAGAGGAAAGGAATAATCCAGACACTTAGCACCAGTGTAAGTGCTGCCCAATGGAGGACAAACATTGGCAGTCTCAGTAATCCGATCTGGTTTAAGTCATTTACGTTGACAGTGGAAGCGTTTTTCCATCCTGAAAATATATTTCAATTATATATAAAAATAATAAATAGGTGCCCTGCCCAAGGATTTCAATGGCAGAAAAATCCCTGGAAAGCAATAAATACACTGTCTTACATGCCCAGTGTGGTTGGCAGGTGTGTGTTGGTGTTTGTTAACTCTTTCTCCATGTGTTACAGTGATAAGGACATCAGAGTTGATGTAGCACGGCAGAGAGAGCTGAAATGGCTGGACATGTTCAACAATTGGGACAAATGGGTCTCAAGACGCTTCCAAAAGGTACTTAGCTACATCTGTCTATGTATGAGATTGTATATCTATTACATACATTGTATGTGTGTATAACATAACGTGTGTATGTGTGTTTCAGGTGAAGTTGCGCTGTAGGAAGGGGATCCCCTCTTCTCTCCGGGCTAAAGCCTGGCAGCTGCTCTCCAACAGCAAGGAGCTCCTGGACTCCAACCCCGGCAAGTTTGAGGTACTGCCGCTAACCCACACCCTTTCTGTCTTCATACTCACACTTCCGCTATGCAAAACATGTCTATTGTGAAGCAGACACTCAAAAAAGACAAACTCTGCCTATGTACTCTTCACCCATTCAAATCCGAGGACATCATTCCTACAGCCTCTATTTAGGATCATTGTAGTCAAAATGTCACTGTAATCAAAACAACGTATTTGAGTACAGAAGTTCTTCAGTGAACACTAGGTAGACATAATAACTAGAACAGAAGTTAATGCGATGGGGAGGAGTTGTGGCTTGTTAGACCAGTTAGATCTCCAGGGGTGTTTATTAGGGGGCGCAGAGACCTCCCCAGCTCTAAGCCTCTTATCCTGGGCAGTAATCTAGCCTGGCTGGGTCTACCTTCACAGACCTGGTGGTCTGGACAGATCATATCAGATAAACCCTTTTTCCTTCCCTTTCTCTGCTTTCACTCTGACACAGACATGCTTTGTTAAAGGCCTAGTTATACTCAGTCCTGTTCCATATTATGCTGCTCGAACTAGATATGTTGCTTTAAAGTTGCTCAATTAGAAATGCTCTGAACATTTCTTTCTCACTTAATATCTGTAGGAGTTGGAGAGGGAGCAGGGAGACCCTAAATGGTTGGACATTATAGAGAAGGACCTGCATAGACAGTTCCCCTTCCATGAGATGTTTGCTGCTCGCGGTGGACACGGGTAAATGACCATGCTGTACTGATGTATAACAGGATTTGTTCAGTCCATGTAGAGCACACTGACATGTACAATAAAAATGTACTTTGAGTGCATGTGTGCTAAATGTCTGTTCTCTTCTGGTGTGGCCTCCAGGCAGCAGGATCTGTACCGGGTACTGAAAGCCTACACAGTGTACAGACCTGAAGAGGGATACTGCCAGGCCCAGGCCCCGGTGGCTGCTGTCCTGCTCATGCACATGCCTGCTGAGGTGAGGGGCTGCTGGGGGACACAGAGAGAGGGAGGGGGACTGTGGAGGAGACTGGGAATGGGAACAATGTTATAGACTGATGAAGTAGTGGGATGGGGCTAGGTGTTTATAATGTGGTATAATGTGTTTATTCCCAACTTGCAGCATGCCTTCTGGTGTCTGGTGCAGATCTGTGAGACGTACCTGCCTGGATACTATAGCGCTGGATTGGTGAGTAAATGAACGAACACACACACTGTATCTTCTTTTTTGGTGTACACTGAGACGACGACTCATTCTTTTAGGAAGCAATCCAGTTGGATGGAGAGATCTTCTTCTCTCTGCTACGTCGTGTCTGTCCCATGGCCTACCGTCACCTGAAGAAGTTTAAGATAGACCCCATTCTTTACATGACCGAGTGGTTCATGTGTGTCTTCTCACGCACCCTGCCGTGGTCCTGTGTGCTACGTGTGTGGGACATGTTCTTCTGTGAGGGTAAGACACACACATGCACACAGTGCACATGATGCTGTGGCTAACTAATGGCTAACTATGCTGTTTTCTAGGAGTGAAGATAGTGTTCCGTGTGGGCCTGGTGCTGCTCAAGCAGATGCTTGGCTCGGTGGATAAACTGCGGGAGGTCCAGGGCATGTACGAAACCATGGAGCGCCTCAGGAACATCCCACCTGAGTCTGTCAGAGAGGACCTACTGGTGCAGGAGGTGAGACTGTAAACAGTGTATACAGACAGACATACACACACACATACACGTGTTCTCTAAACATACTCCTACTCCGACTCATTGACACGAGTCAAATGAGTCAACTGACGTTTCACTGTCTGTGTGTCTAGATCTGGTTTGATGACTTCCTCTGTATGTCTCTGTTTGTGTGTAGGTGGTGTCCCTGGCGGTGACTGAGGCACTGATCGAGAGGGAGTGCAGTATTCAGGTAAGGAAGTGGAGGGAGTCCAGGGGCGAACTTACCCACCAGCCTGTCCGAAGGCTCCACGGGACACGGGACATCCACGAGCACAAGCGTCGGGCCTCCGCCATCAGCTCCGGGGGTAGCTTCTCCTTCCTGGGGTCCATCCCCCCTCCAGGGCCCCTCAGGGCCTCCTCCAGCCTGCTCTCCCTCCCCGGCTTCCGCAAGTCCAAAACCCCCTTCCGCTCTCAGAAGAAGGGCTCCTTCTCTGGGGCCTCTGGGATGGAGGCCATGCAGCGACAGAACCCCTCAGCGGCAGCTTCAAGCCCCGCCCACAAACCACCCATGTCTAGTGGCTCTGTAGCTAGGGCGCCTGCCTCTCAGAGTCCTTTGGTTGGGTCTGGTCCAGGCCCCTCTTCTGGCCCAGCTCAGACCTCAGCACAGAGCCAGCCTGGTGCATCAGCCCCAGCCCCAGTACACCATACACCACCCAACACCCTTTCCCCCAAAGTCACTTCTGAGCAGATCACACCCACCATCCCATCACCCACCGCTAACAACACGCCTCTGCCCCCGTTCCCAGACGGAGGGAGAGGAGGAGGAGCAGCAGCAGCAGCTACAGGAGGAGAGGATGACAGGAAGAAGAAGAGGAGCAAGGAAGACAAGAAGAAAGAGAAGGAGGAGGAGAAGAGGAAAGAGAAGGAGAAGAAGAAGGACAAAGCAGACAAGGAGAGCCAGAAGAAGGAGAAGGAGTGGGCAGAGAAAGAGAAGAAAAAGGAGAAAGGGGGGAAGAAATAGGACAGAGGGGGAGAAGAGGCAGAGGAGAAGAATGGAGCCACAGCACCAAGAGATTCGGCCTAGTTTCTCCTGTTATTCCTTTAGAAAGAAAACAGTCAAGGAACAAAAGAGGACATGGAAACAAAAGACCCCCAGAAGTGGAATGAGAGAGAGAAAAGGAGGAGGCCTCCTGTATAGTGCATCTTGAGGACTACATATAGTCAGGATGATTTTGGAGACATCTGGATTATGGTTTTATTAGCGCCCCAGGGATCATGCCCCCCCCCCATACAACCCCCCCATGCTTTCTTCATCAATGAGTTTGAATAATTAAGATGAGACACGTTTCCTTTTGCAACTGGAGAATTGTCTGTGTGGTTCACAATGGATCTCCCAAGATCACACAACCGTTTTCTCATTTAGTTTTTTATTTGATTTCGTTTTTATCAGACTAAAGCTGGTGGACAGACAAGCCGTTGGACATAGAGTAGGTGGGAGTTATAGATTGGGTGTAAATAGAACATCCTAAATCCATGTAGGATCCTTGAGTCGTTCCCCATAATGCCCTGTCATGTCCAGTCTGTGGTCAGGTGGTCACATGTCCAACCGGAATGCTAGCAGAAAAAAGTAAACAATTGAAAAATATCTCAAACCCAGGCACTGAAGACCGTGATTGCTGGTAGTACTATGATATTTGGATGTATGGGAGGACCTATTTATTGTAGTGTTGTGTGTGTGTGTGCCTTAGTAGCGTAGTGAGTTGTGTTATCGTTCAATATTGCCACCCAGTTTCTCTGCTCTTTCTCTCATGTCTTTGTCTTCCTCTTTTTTGAGTTGCTTGTTTTCTGCCCCCTCTCTCTCATCTCTTAATCTCTAGTCCTCTGACCAGTGACAGAGGAATATAATCCCAACAGGTAATGGAGAGATGTACACTGCGATAGGGAGGGTTTGTAAGGAGAGGGAGAAATGAACATGACATTCTGAGACTTGACAGATAGACATGCATGGATCAGGATGGCACCTCCCTAACAACATGGAGTGATTTTAATTTTAGAATGTAATTTTTTTTTTTGTCTTTTCAAGTTTCTCTTGAGTATGTTTATAGTGGGAGATGATGATGATGATAGATACTGGTAGTTTAGCGAGGGAGGGTCCTTCTGCATTCAATGACAACTCTGAATCTGCCCGTCAGACCAAATGTCCATCTGTTATTTTTTTGCTTGTGATAAATTAAATAATATATATTTTATTTAGCCAAATATTAATAAGGGTGAGGCTTTTAGTAAATTAACCCATTGGAATGTGATCTATTTAGAGTGATTTGAGAAACTTAAGTTGACCACTCCTGTTTGGTAGGTAGGTTGTTGAATCTCATCTGGATAGTTCATAGAGAATGATAGAGGCCTCTAGTGGCCAAAAGGCTGTTTTAGCATGAGCAGGGCCATGAGGGCTTCCACCATTTGAATGTAGTCAACTGGGTGGGACTTCCAACTTCATTGACCGATCCCTACTGGTGACCGTGTTGGAGTCGTGCAACCAGGTCATCAGGAGGGATCGGCCAATCAGGAAGAAGAAAATTGGCTACTTTGAAATGGAGATTGCCTCAATGAAGCTGTCACAGATGCCATAATAGCATGGATACAATGATGAGGCCTCTTTCCATCTCTATGGGATAGTTTCACCTCTTACACCTGCGCCTTTAGGACCCATAGGAAGCCACTTGGTGCTGGGCGGGTCAGGCGTGCCAATGTAGCATTAACCTCTGAACTCTGACCTTCGGGCTCTGATGTATTTATGTACAAAGTTGGTTAATTTAATCAGATATTATATATGTATTATTCTTTATTTTGGATCTGACTGCTATTTTTCTATGCGAGTAAAGGACACCTGGTTAACTGGAAGGATGGCTGGTGACGTGAAGCCCAGTTTAAGGAGGATAATAAGTATTGTTTTTTTAGATACTGGTATGGCTGTTTTGATTTCATTATTGCACATTTGTCCTCATCTTCTAAGATAACAAATCCTATTTGTCATTTCATATTTAAAGTTTACTGTGGTAGCTATGGGTAATGTTAGGTCCACAATTCTCCATTTACCTTATTACAGTATTAAACCTGACAGTGATTGAAGAACAGGTGAATGGCCATCAACCGATCAACTAAGATTCACATGAGTACTTCAGATATGACATCATTTCAGTGAGCCGAAGGTCATAAAGTACTGTATAAGATACTGGGAGGCATTTAGTCAACTCTGACAAGGGTTGTAATTGAAGATCTGAAGTTGTCTGTCTTTGTCACACCAGTATGTTGTAACCAACCACCAGAATTTACATTTTAGTCATTTAGCAGACACTCTTATCCAGAGCGACTTACAGTAGTGAATGCATACATTTCATTTCATGCATTTTTTTTTTGTTGTACTGGCCCCCCGTGGGAATCGAACCCACAACCCTGGCGTTGCACACACCATGCTGGCGTTGCAAACACCATGCTCTACCAACTGAGCCACAGGGAAGACCATAATGATGTTTTGATAACTCCCTAACCTACTCACACACAGTGTTATGTAACGTATGTATACTGTACATTAGATGGATAGTGCCGGTTAGTTACTGTAACACCATTCCTTGGTGGAAACACAGTACTGATTCTCTGTACTGTTTTTGTTGGAGAGGAGGGTTTTTAGTGTAATCGTAGCCAAAATGTCCTTTTTGTTCACTATTTGTCTTTTTTCCCCAACTCATGTTATTTTTTTAAGCCCCTGCTTTCCCCACATTTTGCTTCCAGTCTTCTCAGAATCACTTGGATCAGAGTAGAGTCGGCGAAGATGACCTGAACATGTTTATGCAAACCTTATTGTTCACAAAGCATGTTGTCAAACAGCAGCACTGACGGCCAGCAATGCCACTGCAGAGATCAGTAATTTTCATGGCAATAATTAGAAGTTGGAGAACCCTGAGAATGCTACAGAACCAATCAGAATAGAGCAATATTTCTCCAAGCAGGCCCTGGCTCCATCCAATTGGTTAGGCTCCTTAAGGTCCTCAATTCTGTGTTGAGTCATCAAGAGGTCATGACAGTCATCCTGTCATTGCTCCCAAACTGATCTGGAATCAGTCCTCACGCCTGAAATAGCCAGGATCAGTCAACAGAGACACGTAGGTCCTGAGTGCATTTCTGCATTGGTCCTGAAATCCTTGAGCTTGATTGCTTTAAATCGGGAGCGTCCCACTAATTAGATTTTTTTAAAGGTTGTTGCTTTTATGTTTTTCTATTTTGTCATGGTTTCTCCCCAACTGTATGTCTTTTGTTGTTTTAAGTTTACATGGAACTGTTATTGTTGGAAAAATAAAATCCTAGATAATGAAATGCATTCCTTACCTGCAGAAGAAAATCTACACATGATGTATTTAATTAATAATGATAATGCCAGTTGTGATGAATAATAAACCATAATATATTAAATAACCCTGCTCTGTCTTGCATCCTTGTTTCATATTGATATAGCCTGCATTTTCCCAATGAGCTGTGCATGAACATTTTATTCCATTCTAGAAAAACTTCATATTTCAGATAGTCTATGGTCCAGCAGGGTGCAGTAAAGGTGTATGATTGCTCTCTTTACAAATGAGCCTAGTCTGCGGATAAGATTTTGGTGGTGTCTCAGACAATTTGTATTTCTTCCCCCTATGCACACATCACAGGAAATACACCCACACCAGCCCTGTTGTTTCTCAATCCCACTCTACCAGAACCACTCATGGACAGAGACACTAGTGTACAAAAGATAAGAGATTTTATTCACAGTTAGTCCCTTTTATTCGTTACAGAGGAGTTTCTGGCAGACTAAAGCTAGTCCAGGTGCAGAAAACAAAGGAGCTTATAGAAAACAGAGGTAGAAGTAAAGGAGGAAAGGGAGGAGGGAAAGGAGGTGAAGACGAGTGTTTTCTTTGGGTCCTTTCTCTTCTCTCTAGCAGCCTTTCTCACTTGAGAAAAACGTAGCCGTCACTTTAAGGAGGCCATGTTTTTCTCTAGCCTCATTCCTTCTTAGAATATCTCCTATTTTCCCACCTTATCTACAGGAGATAACCTCTACAATATTTATAGAACGATATCCCTCTGTTTGGTTGATTTGCCCATCTGAGGGTTAAATTAAGGGGGAGTGAAAGGACTTCCAGGTCTAACCTCTGAGCTGTTGCAGCCGAGGCAAAGACTGGTGCTCCATTTCACCTTGGGGTTTACACATCCATACCACAGCAGTGGAATACGACTTGCTGTGTGCATTTCTTCTAACAGAGAGACTGGGGAAACAACCAATGATAGATAGTAGTAAGAGATGAAAAGGAGGAAGAGGGTTAAGGGAAGGGAAAGCGGATGAGAAAGAGATGATGTTAAAAGATCATTTTTATTGAAAATAATCCCATATCCCCACGAACAAACATAGACAACCCATGAGCACCCGCTCTCACACAAATGTCTTGAGTAGAGACGAGTCTTTTAGAGAATTTGTGTGAGTGAGAGACAGAGCACATGAGTACACAAAGAGAAGGAAGGTATGAGAGAACAGAAGGAAGAAGAGAGGAGCAGGAAGGTAGAATGGCAAGGGAGGCTGTTTTCTTTTCTTCTGTCTGTTTCATTACTCCTCCTTCTCCTCTCCGTGTGTGATGACGTAGCAGATTTGCTTGTAGTCTACGTTGCCGGCCACATCTGGGGGGAAGGCAGCCCACAGGTTCTTCATCTGAGGGGAGGAGAAGGAGGGTCAGCCACTCATCAAGTCAAGGGACAAGGAGAGATCATGATGATATTCAAACTGAATGATTAGAAATGTACTCACCTCCTCTGCAGAGAACCTGTCGCACTGAGTGGTCAGGAGCTCCTGAAGGCTAGAGAGAGAAGGAGACAAAGTCACAAACATTCATGAAGCTGTGGATTCTGTTATGGAGTGCACTCATTACTACAACTGTAAAATAAGGAAGGAAATATTCTCACAATTCCTTCTTGATGAAACCGGTAGCCTCGGGGTCCAGGACCTTGAAAGCACTAACGATGACATCCTCGGGATCAGCACCTGAGACACAGAGCGTCAGTCAGGCATGTTACACTGACAGCAAGACACATGCAATGTCCTCAGATATGGGAGTGTACTTAGAAAGCCACTAACACTTTGAAGCGATTATAACCTGGTTATAACAAGTTAGACAGTGAGCCTAACACAGTCAAACCAAGAAATGAGGAGATGTGCAACAGAAATAAAGCAAGCAAGTACAGTGAGTTATAGACCCACCCTTGAGCTTCTCTCCGAACATGGTGAGGAAGACGGTGAAGTTGATGGGGCCGCTGGCCTCCTTGACCATGGCTTCCAGCTCCTCATTCTTCACATTCAACTGGCCTACAGAGCAGGGAGAGAGTGGAGGTTAGCTAGCACCATTATCAATCTCTCTCTCTCTCTCGCTCTCTCACACACACACAAACACATACACACATATACAGTACATATCGGACATTGTGGACATACTAAGGCACACTTTTAATAGAGACAAGTCAGTCACATAATATGTCCTCAGAATCTTAAAAGGTCTTAAATGTAACCCTTGCTCACCCATTGAGGCCAGCACGTCCCTCAAGTCATCCTTGCTGATGATACCGTCTCTGTTCTGGTCAATAATTGTGAAAGCCTGAGAAGGAGGGAGGGAAGAATTGAGGAGACAGATCATGTCTGGCATGACATGAACACCAGTCACCAGAGTCTGCCAAGTTGTCATCCCCAGTGGAACATGGAGGAGGGGGGGTTCAGTCCTGTGCGTAGTGGGACATGGAGGAGGGGGGGTTCAGTCCTGTGTGTAGTGGGACATGGAGGAGGGGGGGTTCAGTCCTGTGCGTAGTGGGACATGGAGGAGGGGGGGTTCAGTCCTGTGTGTAGTGGGACATGGAGGAGGGGGGGTTCAGTCATGTGCGTAGTGGGACATGGAGGAGGGGGGGTTCAGTCCTGTGTGTAGTGGGACATGGAGGAGGGGGGGTTCAGTCCTGTGTGTAGTGGGACATGAAGGAGGGGGGGGTTCAGTCCTGTGTGTAGTGGGACATGGAGGAGGGGGGGTTCAGTCCTGTGTGTAGTGGGACATGGAGGAGGGGGGGTTCAGTCCTGTGTGTAGTGGGACATGGAGGAGGGGGGGTTCAGTCCTGTGTGTAGTGGGACATGGAGGAGGGGGGGTTCAGTCCTGTGTGTAGTGGAACATGGAGGAGGGGGGGTTCAGTCCTGTGCGTAGTGGGACATGGAGGAGGGGGGGGTTCAGTCCTGTGCGTAGTGGGACATGGAGGAGGGGGGGTTCAGTCCTGTGCGTAGTGGGACGTGGGTAGCATGTGCACACCATACAACTTAGAGACACCTCTGTCAACTATGGTCATTTAAGTGCCAGGTGCTGCCTATTTATGGCACAATGCTATGTAACCCTTGTTAGGCGAGACCTAAAAAGAACAGAAGAAATGTAAATTCTTACACGTTCATTTAGGGAGAGCTCATTAAGTTACACCTGTTAAATCCTTCTTCCACTGTCCCAGCCTGTCTCTGGACCTCATCTCTTACGTCTATGAAACCCAAGAGGACCCCCATGGTTGATCTTGAACTTAAAAAAGCAGCTGGTAATCCATCTTCCTGACTCACACACATGCACACACACTCCCCCCATCATTGCAAAGTGTTAAGACTGTCCCAATGATGATGTCAGACATTCCCCAAGTGATACTTAAGAAGTCTGTATCACTTACGGCAGCAAGAATTCCCTTCGTCAAGTCTGTGCCCATATCCCTTGACAACACTTTTGAAAACACATACTATCATATACAATCTCCCACCTACTGCCAGATCCCTATTTCCTGACCTTATCCATCCTTCCATACACACAGTATCCTTCCCTACACTCCTTCCACTTTCTACCCTCCGTCTTTCATCTGCATACCGTTCATCTCTCCAACCTTCCTCTCCTCATAAACAGGTACACTAACCTGCCTTCCAAACTCTAGACCTTATCAGAAGCTCAAGAAGGTGCCCCCCCCAACCCCTTCTGTTCCCCTCGGTCCCCACCTGTTCTCCCCCTGTCCACCCCCCATCCCCCCCAGTGACCCCCCGTTCATCCCCTCCCCCCTCACTGCCCTTCCCCTCTCCTCTGTGTGCAGCGTGCCAGCCAGGGCCCCGTTGTCCTGCCATACTTAAACACGAAGCCCTCAGCAGCAGAGGACTTAAGATGAGAGGTTGAGTGACAGCTGAAGGCTCAGACGAGAGGGAGGCCTGGAGAGCTTCAAAAGGTTACAGAAACTTCAGAGCTTCTCCTCATGACATTCTTTGCTTTTTTAAGTTGGGAGAGAGGGGGACAGACAAAATAGCAACTGCGCTGAGAATTTACCAATCAGAGGCCAGCCCCCTAAATCTAATTTGGGGTACGCTCCTTTAATGAAACAAGGAAAAACAGTACACCGTGATTGACTCATGATTATAACAGTATCAATTTAGCCGCTGTGCCTGTCTGTTTCCGTGTTAGCAACTATTTCAGCCACTCTACAGCATAATTAGGTTACAATGAAACTGACTGGTGGCCAGACTAGAGTCACTCACTCTCAGCCCAGATAGGGAGTTGAAAGGAAATCTGTCCCATTGACATTTTAAGGTGTAAAAGTGATGAGGTGTTGCATAGTGTGTTAAGAAATCCTCACCTCCTTGTACTCCTGGATCTGGCTCTGCTCAAACATGGAGAACACGTTGGAGGAACCGCCCTCTGCTGCTGCTCCCCTCCTCTTGGCCTTCTTGGGTGCCTGAAGGACAAACACATCAACTGCTTAACAATGGGACCTTCTAGGTCTGTTCATCCTGCAGCTGTAGCCCTCAGGAGGCCAATTAGTGACCTTTGACTTCAGTGTCAAGCTGTTCCTGGTCAGGGACAGGCGAGTGTAGGTCCAGTACACTGTTCCGGCCGCCATCTAGCGTTACAGTCTTTGATCTAACTATCAGTGTGATGTGGGGTGAATATGTGTGGTCCACCATTAAATCCTGCCACTGTGTCTTAAATGTAGTTTAACATCCCTTACTACCTAGCTCTTGAAATGTTCTCAGAACACTTCAGGAACAATCTTTCTCTGGCTCAGGACAGAGGAGGATGTTTTTGAATGTGGATGTATTAAAACATGAATTATCCTCAGGTAGCTAACCTTTTACAGCATCTTTTATATAAATGTTGTTAATAAAGTGTTAACAAAATGTTTAGATCCTGTGAATGATATTGTATATCCAGGAACAGCTTAACACATAATGTCTAAAAATGGCACCACCCAAAAAAGTCCAAAGTACAGTTGAGTTTTAAAAAGTTGTTCCATAATTTATTTTTCAATCTAGCAAAAAAGCTTAAAATAGAAAAACAAGAAAATCTGGAAATGCTGTGTTATTCCTGGAGGTTCCCATCGACAGCACACAGAGTAGTGGACAGGTAAGCAGTCAGAAAGTGAGGACCGGTGTTACTCACCATCTCGAGACGGTATGTATGGAGGTTTGGATGGTCAACAAGAGAAGAGACTGATGTGAAGCCGCATTAAACCCCTATCCTCGGGGGCTTATATACCTCTGTAGACCGTGCTAACTTTAGCCACAGCCTCAAGTTTGGATTTGTAGAGGCAGAGAGAGGGAGAGAGGGAGAGAGAGGGAGGGATGAGTTTGAAGCAAAAGTTAAGCGACAGGCAAAATGAGGGACAAGCTATCCCCTTACAGGAGATCAGAAATAGACCCAGGAGTCTTGGAATGAAGGGAACCCGATACAACAGGGACCAGGACATACGTTTAGTGTCCCACGTGGACTAATATGGACATTCAGGATGTAAAAGGCTTGATGGACTGCTGGCTGGCTGGCTGGCTGGACACATCTTGGCACCGTCCCATCCCTCCATAGTCTCCATCACCATCACACTTCAGTGTGGCACATCAACCTATCATTGACTTTAGTTTTTCCATTACAATATTAAAGGCTTAAATAAACACATTTTGGGCTCTCAGCGACTTGAAATGTCAATTTTTATGCATGTGCATGCATGGGTAGATATATTTCTCTGTCTACACTTTCTATATTCATATGTCCAGCGATTTCCACAGGCAATTGAAACGGCCTTCTCACATTTTGCATGGCACTGCACATAACTGCACTGTCCAGCATGCATGTGTAATGTCATTACATAGAATACTGTCACTGCATCAATATTTTAAATATTTTGGGAACACTCTGGTACAGTGTTTGTGTATATTAGACCATGTTTATTGGTGTCGGTAGTGAGGTCTCCCATAATCCCCCTAGAGTCTAAGGGCCCGACCCTGGGTTTCTATTAGGCTAACATATGGAGTTGTTGTAATATGGTTATACCAAGGACCATTCGGCTATTTGATTTTGAATTTAAGGACCTCTGTAGTGGTATATATCTGAGTTAATAGCAAAAGGCCAAATTCAATGTTTCATTAAATAATAATAATAATAAAACAAATAATATTAATATATATATATATATATATATATATATATATATACAGTATACAGTGCATTCGGAAAGTTTTTCCCCCTCGTCAATCTACACACAATACCCCATAATGACAAAGAGAATAACAAAAATTGTTGTTGAAATTTTAGCAAATGTATTAAAACATATTTTTTTAAATACCTTATAAGTATTCAGACCCTTTGCTATGAGACTCAAAATTGAGCTCAGGTGCATCCTGTTTCCATTGATCATCCTTGAGATGTTTCTACAACTTGATTGGAGTCCACATGTGGTAAATTCAATTGATTGGACAAGATTTGGAAAGCCACACACCTGTCTATATAAGTTCCCACAGTTGACAGTGCATGTCAGAGCAAAAACCAAGCCATGAGGTTGAAGGCACTGTCCGTAGAGCTCAGAGACAGGACTGTGTAGAAGCACAGATCTGGGGAAGGGAACCAAAAAATTCTGCAGCATTGAAGGTCCGCAAGAACACAGTGGCCTCCTTTATTCTTAAAAAGACGTTTGGAACCACCAAGATTCTTCCTAGAGCTGGCTGCCCGGCCAATGAGCAATCGGGGGAGAAGGGCCTTGGTCAGGGAGGTGACCAAGAACCCGATGGTCCCTCTGACAGAGCTCCAGAATTTCTCTGTGGAGATGGGAGAACCTTCCAGAAGACAACCATCTCTGCAGCACCACCAATCAGGCCTTTATGGTTGAGTGGCCAGACGGAAGCCACTGCTCAGTAAAAGACACATGACAGTCCGCTTGGAGTTTGCCAAAAGGCACCTAAAGGACTCTCAGACCATGAGAAACAAGATTCTCTGGTCTGATGAAATCAAGATTGAACTCTTCGGCCTGAATGCCAAGCGTTACGTCTGGAGGAAAGACCAAGACTACACAGGAGTGGCTTCGGGACAAGACTCTGAATTTCCTTGAATGGCCCAGACAGAGCCCGGACTTAAACCCAATCAAACATCTCTGGAGAGACCTGAAAAATAGCTGTGTAGTGACACTCGCCATCCAACCTGACAGAGCTTAAGAGGATATGCAGAGAAGAATGGGAAACTCCAAATACAGGTGTGCCAAGCCTGTTGGGTCATACCCAGGAAGACTCAACGCTGTAATCGCTGCCAAAGGTGCTTCAACAAAGTACTGAGTAAGGGTCAGAATACTTGAGTAAATGTTATATTTCCGTTTTTTATTTGGTATAAATGTTCAAACATTTCTAAGAATCGGTTTTTGCTTTTTCATTATGGGGTATTGTGTGTAGATTGATGAGGATATAATAAAAATAAAAAGTATTTTAGAGTAAGGCTGTAATGTAACAGAATGTGAAAAAAGTCAAGGGGTCTGAATACTTTCTGAATGCACTGTATATACAGTACCAGTCAGGAGTTTGGACACAGCTACTCATTCCAGTGTTATTGTTTATTTTTACTATTTTCTACATTGTAGAATAATAGTGAAGACATCAACACTATGAAATAACACATATGGAGTCATGTAGTAACCAAAAAAGTCTTAAACAAATCAAAATATATTTGTGATTCTTCAAAGTAGCCACCCTTTGCCTTGATGACAGTTTTGCACGCTCTTGGCATTATATATATAATTATGTAGAAAATAAAGGAAAAACCCTTGAATGAGTAGGTGTGTCCAAACTTTTGACTGGTTATATATACACTGTATCATAGTTGGTTGGTGGCACCTTAATTGGGGAGGACGGGCTTGTGGTAATGGCTGTAGCGGATTTAATGGAATGGTATCTAACGCATGGTTTCCATGTGTTTGATGCCCTTCCACTCGTGCTGTTCCAGCCATTATTATGAGCCATCCACCCCTCAGCAGCCTCCTGTGTAATGTGTGTATATATACAGTATTTTATTATTTGATGGAACATTGAATTTGGCCTTTCAGTATTAGCCCATAGAAACGCATTGAATAACATATTCATACATGGCAAAAAAAGGAAGCATGTTTTAAAGTGTCTGTCCTATATCTGAGAGATACAAGAAAGCTCAGGAAATTACTTTCAAACGAGTCTTGTTAGGTTTGTGGGTGTCGTAGAGCCAAACAACGATTTGTAGGTGTTCATGAGAGTCACAGCTTTCGATGGTGGGGTAATATTAATTGGATGCTACAGACATTTTTGCAAGAAGACTGACAAACACCGCTGTGGCTCCGCCACTTTCCACTGCAGATGCAGAAGGCTGACATCGGCGAATGCGATGGATTGGAGACGCAGCCCATCCCAAAACAATTCAGATATCTCAAGCTTAAAAAGACAGATTTTTATGGGGATTTTTTAAAATTTTGTTATTTTGATTAGTACAAGGGTCCCATTAAGAGGTTTTACCATCAGTGGCAGGAGTGCTAAAGAAACTATACTCCCTAAAACCAACCTCAGGTTGTTAACCTTTGCCAAAAACCCAAGAAAAGTCAGGCACTGTTAACTTCTGACCAATGCTATTTTTCCTACTAGGTTTTTATTAGGGATCCTACTTTAGTGATGCCCCCCCCCCCCCCCCCCCCCACACACACACACACATGTTTGTATTGCTATCTTTGTGGTGACCAAATAATTGATTCCCATCCTAAATCCTATTTACCCTAACCTTGAACCTAACCATAACTTTATCACTAAACCCCTAACCTTAAACCTATATCAAACCATAACTCCTAACCTTAATTGTAACCCTAACCCCAATTGTAACCCTAACCCAAAACCTAACCCGTACGCCTAAAATAGCATTTTTCCTTGTGGACTCAGAAGGATAGTTAAACAAAAACACACACACAGCTCTCTCTCCCTCCTCAAGTGCTCCACTCCTAATGCCATGTTGGAGGGGACCACAGGGAGGGGGACTGAGGGTGCAGGAGGAGCTCTTAGGAGAATATATATGAGGGACAGCTGAGAAAGACCAAAATAGCAAAGGAAGCTTGTCTGCCGCCCCCACACACTCATCATCAATTTTAAAACTGTCCATCCATAGTTCATCCACTAATCTAGTTGTTTTTAGATATTCTAGTCTGGTGTCTTTTATTTTTTTTATTTTAAACAACTTAAACCCAAAGTGCCGCCAGACAGGTGAGAAGCTTCCCGAGTGTCGGGAGATTATGGTAGGGCCTGTACCCTGCCGTCGGTTGTCTGTGTTGTTCTATGACCTCTGATCTGCCTTGTTATTGCCATGGTAAAGTAAAGTCATTTTTAATTATCCTTTAGTTTATTTAACCAGGGAAGTTACATTCAAGGATGCTTGGTCATATGCTGTACCATACATTATCTACACACAGTTCTGTAACAGGACCCCATACTTCCTTATATAGAGTGCACATAGCCTACTTTATTATAAGACAGGTTACTAGGGGTGTTCAATGTCGGTCTTGGAGGGCCGAAATACTTCTGGCTTTCATCCTCTCCTTCTAATAAGGGACTAATTCAGACTTGGGACACCAGGTGAGTGCGATTAACTACCAGGTAGAAACGAAGTGTTTCGGGCCTCCAGGACCGGAATTGAACATCCCTGGGTTACACCTTATGGCTTGTTTATATCCTGTCACAGTGTGAGGAGGTGTTAATATACAGATGTATGTGCTTTGTGTAAGGTGACACACTTCCACGCTCCCCTGGACAAATCTATCACATTCTAGATGATTGGTATGAATTTCTGGTATGTGGTGAAGCCAAAGTCTCATCTTTGAGACGCACATAGAAAAGTACATTCACACTTCAACTTAAAAGGTTAAAGTTTAAACTTTTAGTTGACACTCTTACCCAGAGCAGATATGGATGCAAGCCTTACTCAAGGGCACATTCACAGATTTTTCACCTAGTCAGCTCAGGGATTCGAACCAGCAACCTTTGGGTTATTGGCCCAATGCTCTTTACCGCTAGAATACCTTCCGCCGTGTGAACTTCAATTTGATCTGTTGATCTGATATTCTTAAATATGTAACTTGTTTATTTTACCACTGGTGTCTCACTAGTGTACATTATATTAATCCTCATATATCCTTATCTCAGAACCCAGATCCAAATCTCACATCTGTCATGAGCGACTACATTGGTCCTGTTAATATTAGCTCACTTTTCATCTCTTGGTTTTTCAACTGAATGTGTTACATGTTGGCTGGTGGATGGATGTCCCATCAGGGCAATACCAGAGAGGGCTCTTTGTTACTAATGTCTCTCTCTATAACAATATTATGATTGAATTAAACTAAGTCTTGTCACACTTTTTAATTGGTGGACATTAATGGTTTAATTCACAGCTAGTGTTTGTAGCACCCTCTGGTGGTACAGCATGGTTGAGCTGCATCAACCTTTGTGCGCAATAAAGTTGCTTAAAAATTATCGTTACATTTAACATGAAGGATATACACCTAATTATATAGTGCTGCACTGTAACTTATTATTTTGTTAAACAGGGATGTGAAGCCTTTACTTGACAGTGTGTAACAACACATCAATATATATGATGTTTAACACATCACAAGGATGTTTTTACGTTTGACATTTTAGTCATTCAGCAGACGCTCTTATCCAGAGCTACATTCATCTTAAGATAGCAAGGTGGGACAACCACATATCACAGGCATATAAAGTACATATTTCCTCAATAACATAGCTATCAGTAGAAGCAGAGCTGGAAGGGGGGGTCAAGCACTGAAGTGTTGCTGTGTTGTTGTTTTTTTGGTGGTGGGGGGGGGTGTCAAGGTGAGGATACTGTTTATTTAAGTTACTGTTTAAGAGGTAGGGTTTCAGATGTTTGTGGAAGATGGGCAGGGACTCTGCTGTCCTAGCTTCAGGGGGAAGCTGGTTCCACCACTGTGGTGCCAGGACAGAGAAGAGCGTGGACAGGGCTGATCGGGAGTTGCCCTCCTGTAGGGGTGGGAGGGCCATGAGACCTGAGGTGGCAGAGCGGAGTGCTAGGGTTGGGGTGTAGTTTTTGAGCATAGCCTGAAGGTAGAGAGGGGCAGTTTATCTTGCTATTCTGTAGGTAAGCACCATGGTCTTGTAGTGGATGCGAGCTTCAACTGGAAGCTCTTTGCTTCAATATTGCATAACTACCCTGATTGCTGACAGAAAGTTAAGCTTCACACTCACCATCAATATTACCTAGAAAATATACCAGTGATTTTAATGATAATTTACAAACAGTAACAGACAAACCAGTAGGAGTGCCAGTACTCTGAAATAAGAAAGTGACTATCATTTGAGGAACTAGAGTGTTTAAGAGGAACCAGTCACCTGTGTATACAGCATGAGCTGATTATAGTCCTATAACCTAACGTAGCAGGTGCAAAAGAAACACCCCAGCAGAGTTCCCACATCAGGGCTGTGTCCCTGAGAACTGGATGCATCCGGCTGTTTGAAACACCACTAAGGGTGATAGTCCTATGAGTTTGATGATGAGTCTCTGCTTTGTGACAAGACATTCTGAGGGTCATCATCAACCTCATAGGACTATAATCCCATCATGATGTATACACAGGTGACTAGTTCTTCTTTAATGCTCTAGTTCCTCAAATTATAAAGTAACTTTCTTATTTCAGATTACTGGCATTCACACCAAAGTCCTCATCAAAATAACCAGTGGTGACTGTCTGATCTCTGTGGGTCAGTGTTCACTCAGGTCAATGAGATCCTCCTCAAGGTGCTCCTCTTCCTCCTGCCTCCTCCTCAGCCAATCAGCTCTCAGCTGCTTCACCTCCTCTCCATAGTAATCATGTAGCTTGGTGAAATCCTCTAGAGGATCAAAGTCCACTTGTGGCCATTCCCCATATGGTGGTGCTGGTCCATTTATCGGTGTGACATGTGCGTTTCTCTTGGGCCAATGCTTAGGGGACCTCTTACTGATCACGTTGCTGGGGATTGGAGGGGCTTGTAATACATTACTGGCACTGTGGTTTCCCCCTTCTCTCCTCACTGGTCCTGGCATGAGGAAGGAGGAGGAGCATGAGTTCAGGTAAGTCATGGATTGGGTAAGGCACATTGAGCCTGGACCAGTCACAGTGGTTCGTTGATGGGATTCAGCAGGGCCAGCTTGGCGTTTAGCTTCTGCTTAGTGACAAAAAAATACAGGTTGAGAGGCAGGAAAGGAACACATATTTTTGAAGCATGAATACAACAATACACACACACATCACACTTTCTCCACACACTCACCTTTGTACTGCTTCCCCAGGTCTCTGACCAGCAGTGAAAGGTAGCAGTGGCTGGCTATGAGCAGGGCTTTGACCCAGCTCTCCTGGCCCAGCTGGTCCTCAGCAGCAAGCCTGTATGTTTTCAGCCCTGAACCTCTGAACACCATGGAGAAGGCAAACAGTCCTCCCTCAGACTCACAGCGCTGGACAGCACAGCCCTCTAGGACAATAACCCCCAGCAGGTGTCGATCTGCCGGACGCTCCTGGTAGAACAGCAGATTGGCTTTCAGGACAAACCAGCGCCTCTGGTAGGAGGAGGTCCTCTCTTTCTGATGAGGTATGTGTAAGAGGAGGATGCCAGGGTGGTGGGGTGAAAGATGGAGAAAGGGAGTAAGTTACAATATTTTTGATGAAGGGAAGTTGTAAAGAGTGAGAATAGATACGGAGATAAATACAGAGATAATTTTACCCAAATGAGTGCCATTATACAAGCCCTCCATTTCAATGTTCTATTTATGTCAGTGATATATCAATGGGGGGGGGGGGGGGGTAAAGTAGCTTCAAATATCAGTTGAGACAATTATTATTAGGCAGGGAAACGCAAAAGGCCAAGAGGAGACTGTGTTATAACAGCATCTCACAGCATATTGATCATGTAATTTGTCTCTTGCTTGTGTCTGTCAAGTTTTACAATACCTTTTTGTAGAGATATCCTTCTTTATCTATCGGTGAGGTGCAGGACAGGTAATGGGTTAAAATCTTCTCATGGATCTTCATTACAACGTTCTCCAACAAAGAGAGGATCCTTTAGAGGATGAAAGGCATCCTTGATAATATCAATCCAGCACCAGTAGTACAGACACATAACATTTGAGCCTTGTTTGTCTGTCATAATACCTCCTTTCTTTTTCAACAGTAAAGCAACATTGCCAGTAACCAGTTACCATATTCCTGTATTCAACTAGTCCATTCTTTATGACAATGATCTTAAATCTACACACAATTTCCATCTCTATCTCTTGCCAGTCTAGCAGAGGAGTAATGTGTCATCCAAGCTTACCTCTCAGGGTCACTCTCTATCCATCCAATTGTATATGTTTTAGATTTTCTGCCATAAACCTTCACTTGTTCCTCTCAGTCTAATTCCCACAGTAGTTTGTGTTCACCGCAACACATCTAGAATAAGACTATGTTTAAATATAAAGTTTCAGGTTACGAACACAGGTCCTCCCCTGGGTACTAGAGGACAAGTGTTGAAATATAAATAGCTCAACCCACTTCCTGGAAACAAAACCCTGACACACAATATTCTCTCCCCCTCCACGCTTAAGTCCACACCTACTACCCAGATAGTATACATTGAGGGGGTGTTCTTCCTCACTTCCCTGTTCTTTGTAAAATGTTAAGTTAATGATGTGTGATGCTTTAGAAAAAAGTCTTACTATATCAAATTGTATTAAATGTGTTATTGAAGTTGATTAAATGTTCCTTACTTCCTCTGATGATTGATTCATAACCAAGAATGAATCCTCTCATTAAGGCCAAGTTGGACCCTATAGCACCACTACATTAAAATGAGTGGTAATGAGGGCCAGAGCCACATAAACAGAGCTTTATCATTGCAGTTTTTACCTATTGAAATTAAGCATTTTTATGAACAATAAAAACAAAAAAGGACTAGAGAACAATGAGAGTTATTTGACCTCGACCAAGGGAAAACTTGTGCTGGCACTGAAATCATAGAAGCCCAAAGATTATAAAAATACTATGATGCTTACCTGAACATGGTAACAACACAAGGCTCCTTAGAAAAGGATTAGCCTTTCGCTAATTTAGCCTTCAATAAATTGGTCTCTAGAGGCAAATACCCCCCCAAACACCCATGAAATGGCCTTGCATGGAGATAGATACGTTACATAACATTTAAACACTTCGAAACTAACACACTCTGAATACACCCCGTTCTGGTGCTGAACGTTTTGAATTGTTTAGAGAACTTTTTGAGACCGTGACACCTCTTGAACACGCCGCAGAACGGTACGCGTCAGGTTCGACATCACTTCCTGTTTAGTTGAATGGCGCTTGCAGACTTTTCGTATCGATAGCTAGTACTAGCGAAGTAGTTTTTGTTTTCCTTAGCGATCTGCATTTAGATACATGTTGTATTTTTAATTATCCTTATCCATCCTCAGATGCATGCAAGGTGTTGTGAAGCTAGCTAACTTACGCCCCTTAACGTTATTTACTAACTCTGCACGTGTCGTTGTACCTGCTAGTACTGTAACGTTAGTCAGCTAGCAAAACAAAACTAATTTAGCTAGCTATAGCTGTAGTAGTCACACTATTGTGGAAATAATCGTATCACGTAAGTTAACGTCACGTGGAATAGTGTAGTCGCTTAAATATTGATAACATACTTATTCAAAAGCTTCAGTAAATGGTTAGCTAACTAACGTTAGTTAGCTCGCTAACGTTACTAGTTAACGTTAGCTAGCGCAGTAGTTAGCTAACGTTAGCGAAGAAGATTGCTTCCATTTGATTCATTATAGTACAGCAATATATAGACATGTATACTACAAACATGTACATTTAGATTTGTTTTCTCTTCTGTCATCAACAGCATGTCAAAAAGGAAAGTCACGTTTGGGGACGGCGATGGTGGAGAGTTGTTGGATGAGGACGTTCCAAAGAAAAAGGTGCTGCCACAAACACTTGTTCTCAGATCTTAAGTATAGTGCTACATTCTTTTTTAACAGCATAGTTGGACATAAGAATTACATCTGACCAACACAAATATGTTTTTTGATGTAAGAGTCTTTCAATTACTTGTGTTAGCTAGAGGTATTTGTGGGTTTTCTATACTGACCAGTTTGCTTTGTTTGCTCGCCAGTTATGTGAGGACGTGGTTGGGCCGGGCTCCAGGTTCAAGGGAAAACATTCTCTGGACAGTGACGAGGAGGACGAGGAAGAAGATGATGGAGATAAGAGCAGCAAATACAACATATTGGCCAGTGACGATGTGGAAGGTTTGTCTTACCAATTTGATTGTCTTCATAACTGAGATCTGGCCCTCCAGTTATTTAAAGGTAGACTGTCATTGCCACAAGCAGCACCGCAGATATTGGGATGAGTGAGACGCAAGACTTCTCTCACACAGTCACACACAGTATGTGCACGGGTTCACCTTACCCATTACAACGTGGTAGCCACAGGAATCAAATCAGCGGAGAAGTTGAGCGTTGCACTTTAACACTCTTAGCTGTTGATCCACTATGCTGTTTAGTTTTTGCATCTGTCATATCGCTGAGTCTACCTGTTAATGTCTAAAAGTGCATGTTTTGTTTTAGGTCAGGAGGGGGCAACAATTGACTGTGACGAGGGAGTTCCCATCACACCCTTTAATCTGGATGAGGAGATGCAAGAAGGGCACTTTGACTCTGAAGGAAACTACTATGTCAAAAAGGATGAGGAGATCAGGGACAACTGGCTTGACAACATTGACTGGGTAACTGTGTCTTTAGTTATTTGATTAGTTGTTCACTGCAGAAATGTCACACACAGTGAAGTAATGTATTTATCTCGCTCTTTAGGTGAAAATAAGAGAGCAACCTACTAAACGAAAGAAGAAAGGTCTGGCAGCCAAGAGGAGGAGGAGAGTGGGGGATGAAGATGAGGCAGAAGAAGAGAAACAGCGAGAGGAGAAGCAGGCAGACAGTGACGAAGAGGAAGACATGGAAGAAGGAAAGGAGCCAGTTGAGGACCCCCTGGCATCCTACAGCCAGCATCAGCTCACAGAGGCTGTGTTGGAGCTGCTATTACCTGGGGAGACTGTTGCCACAGGGCTTCGCCGGCTTGGAGGCCTAGGTGGGCGTAAGAAGGGAAAGCAGAGGGAAGAGAACGGGAAAGCAGAAGAAACAAATAGGGATACCGAAAAACTGGACAGGCTCACGGCACTGGCAGACAGACTGGTTGGGAGTGGGGTGTTTGAAATATACCAGCAGACGTATGAAAAACTGGCCTACACACTGAAAGGGAAGAGCCAGCAGCAATCAGTGGGGAGGAGTAAAAATGGGGAGGAGGAGGAAGATGAGCTTGACATGTTTGCAGACAAAATTGACGAGAAGCACAGTGTCAAAGCTCCGGACAAAGAGGATCAGGATGATGAGACGGGTTAGTAAGAGTAAATTGGTTTGCGGTCAGCTGGTTCCAAACCATTTACACTACTATTACAGGTGCAATTTTTGTTGACTTTTGAGATGTATGTGTAAACATATTTTGTTTGTCTTAAGTGAGTGATGACGTGATGTGGGAGTATAAATGGGACACAGAGGAGAATTCTGAACTCTACGGCCCCTTCAGCAGTCAGCAGATGCAGGTTTGAATTGCCTCTATTTTCTATTACAGTATAATGGACAATAAATTAAGGGCAGTAGTATCTGCACTTCTGCTCTAGTAACTGTCCTAGGGGTAGGAACATCAACAGTACGTACCATTCTGCTACTGGTCTGTTTTTCTGGTGGTCACACAGTTTATTTTCCTTCTTCCCTTATGATCCTGTACCTGGTTATACTGGATTAGGCCAGGCCGGTTCTGTCCACTAATCCCTATTTTCTGTCTCTTTCAGGGCTGGGTGGATGAGGGCTATTTCAAAGATGGTGTTTACTGCAGGAGGATTGAACAGGGAAGCGCTCAGTTCTACAATTCCAAGAGACTAGACTTTGATCTTTACACATGACCATGATCAGTTCTTGACTAATAATGTTATGTATTATGTTTCATGTGGACCCCAGGAAGAGTAGCTGCAGCGTTTGCAGTCGCTAATGGGGATCCTAATAAATACCAATGATAGTCTCGCTCGCTCACACACATTCAAATTCTCTGTTATCTGATCTGTTATTGTATGTAGCCTTCCTGTTTTAAAATAAACAAATTGGTATTTTACATTGTCTATTTCTTGTCTGCTGCTAAGCCTACAAGCAAGGTCTTGAAACATTGCTAAATCATTTTACTAAATATTTTTTGAGTTTCTATATAGTGCACAGTGTTACAACATTGGTTTTAAGAGCAGTTAGACACATTTGCTAAAATAATATTTTGTATTAGACTGGCTTCTGAACCAGCTACTTTCCGTCTTTCTGATTGGTTCTAATGTACATCACTCGAGGACAAAGACTGCTTTCTGACTTCTGTTGGCCGTCCTTACCTAACAAGATCCCTTCACTAGAATGCAGTTGGTTGAGAAACGTTTATAGCTTTCCTTCATTGGTTAGATTTTCTGGAGGGATTTCTTCCATGTGAAAGCTTCCCTCTGATTGGTTTCTTGATCGGTGTGCCAGTGGAACTTTTGATAATGAACGGACATTTGTGAAAGTCGTGTTTACGTTAAAGATGTCTGTACAAGATTGTATTATAACAAAACTTCATTTTTCTTAGCAAAGAATTTGGGCGGTGCGGTAAGTTTACTACTTCAACTTGGCTTCATAAAATATGCATATTTTTAATGTTTATGACTATAATGTTATCGCAGCAGTGCATTGGCTGGCTGCGAACGTTAGCATATTTGCTAACGTTAGCTAGCTAGCTAGCTACTAATACTCACCCTACCCTCATTTTACGTTATCCTCCTTGAAATGATTGAATTCTCCCGACTTTACCAAGCTAATTTAGCTAGCTGACTACCACATAGACCTTAGTCGGCTATTGCGTTGAAGTTCACGATATGCACAACACAGATCTACCACTAGTTAACGAATAACGAGCTCTTGTAGAAGTGGCCTCCACCGGTGTACCATCCCCATGACAACACAAATAATGTGCTTTGTTCAAAAGAGTGCATGAAAATGATATATCCATCAAATACGGGTAGCAATTAGTGGCTTATTCACGTATTTGTTAGCTGACGAGGTAAAACTAATCAAATCACGTTTTATTGTTTATTCTGGGAAGGTTAATTAAACTAGAAGGAGATGTGTTGTTAGCTGGATGAAAATAAAAGCACAAGCTAGCTAACACATTTGTGTACATTTTGCACAAATGTTTACTGTGCAATTGTTGAACATATACCATAAGCAAGCAAGCCAGTGCCTACCTAATTTGGAAATTAGATAAAAGCATGTTTATCAAATGTTTCACTTATGTTGATGTCCAGCATGTTTATTTCTGTTGTCTTTACAGAGAAAGACAGATAGGGGGAGAGCGAGGATGTTGATCTAGTTCCCTGACTTGCTCCCCTAAATAGTCTGTCCAATGGAGGGAAATGCCAAGGTTCCCCCAACCCCTTTCTGTAATCTCCCTCACAGCGAACCTCCACCCCACCTTCTCCCTCTTTCCTCCATCACCCCCAGGTATAGTTCCCCAGGCACCTTTTGCTTTCCTCTTCCCCTATTGTATTTATGTTCTTGCTTGTTTGAAACCCATGTTTTTAACCACCATCGCAATTACTGAGAGCTACTGGTGAAGAGTCCAAACCATAACTGTTCATCTCCCACAGCTGTGAAGATGGCAAAAAGCCTGGTGACAGGAGGAGGAGTGTGCGCATTCAGAAGACACCGAAGAAGCAGGAGCCCAAAGACGCAGTGGCGGAGTCCAGACAAAATACATCCCCTGCCAAGAGGGAGAGCAATGTGGTAGATTCATGTTTAAGTCTTAATGGCTTCTTAGATATAAGCTACTTGAAAGGGTCTTGTTTGGTAATCAGTTCACTCCTTTCTGATCCTTAGATGCAAGTGTCTCAGTCCCTGTCAGTAAAGCTAATGAGAGTTGATCCCCCCCGCAAACAACCGCTAAAAAAGGTATGCAATAAATGTCTATTTGTGTATGGGCCGCTTTCTACTGTATCCACTCTAGATAATCTGTCTGTACATCAGTGGTGGTCGGTGCTGGTTAAGATTAGGGTGGACAATTTATTACATTTTTATGAACATGGCCTTATTTCTATTACAGCATATTGGATCACTGTCATTCATATTCCATTTAGCCAGCTCAATGTAACATCGATAGCTTTAGGCTACTACATGATACTACCACATGATTTTCCCTATACCCATCATGAGTTTGCTACAACGTACCCTACAAATTAAAGTTTATAATGTAGGTGCACAGGCTGCGCAACTAATTGGAGTTATCAAGGTGACAGACAGTGACACATTAAATACCTCCTTGCACACTTGCCTGCATCTAGCTGATCTTGGTGTAATCATTAGTCCAAACAGTTGCAAACGAGAGTTTCAATTGGACAAATTCAGGTAGGTTTATACCTGTTTCACTCCATTTGCTTCCGTTTAACAAAAGTTTCTCAACAGAGTCGGCGGAATGAATACACCCAGGATCACCCGCACACACGGTTCACTTTCATAGCAGCCACATACAAACAGCATCATCAATTTGCTCGATGTATAATTCCTTCTCGCATCTACGCACTCTCCTCTCACCATTTCCCTTAGCTTGTGGTCTGCTGTTGGAATGGAGCCTAATGGAAGAATGTCGCAAATGCGCTTACCCAGGTGATCAAGATGAAATAACAATAGCCTACGATTGGTATGGCTATAATATTCGTTTTTTAAAAGGTAGTGTGATCACTCCAGAGGGGTTCCGATCTATGCGGTAGCGAGGGGTGGCGTAAACGGGAAGAGTCAGGTTTTTAAGTTGCAAAAATAAGTGATATATTTAATGTTCACAGAATGGCACTCGGCCGGTTCAAGAAAGGAAACAAAATCCTAGCTCGGTTCAGAGCGCTTTACTTATACACCAATGAGCCTTTCGATAATCAACAAATTAAATAGTATCTTTTGTGGCTTAGCTTGGCATTGGCTTGCGTTTACGGGAATCACTCACTCACATTCTTCATCTTTTAATCCGTTCTTTGTCTTTCGATGTCCTCTTCTATCTGTTTCTGGTTTCTTCGTTCTATATTTCTCCTTATTTCTTTGTCCGTTCCTTCCTCCCCTCCCGCGTTTCCCACTGTTCTTCTTTTTTCCCCCCTGTGCGTAATTGCCCCCGTGCCTTCACCTGCGCCGGTAATAAGTTATGTGATTGGAGAATCCTGTGACGTCGGCAGGGATTCCCTGAGTGCCCCCGCCCCTCTGACTCCCATTTACCCCCACACCTCTGGATGGTTCACAGCAGGCTAATATAACTGATATGAGTTTTTTTTAATGTACATGAGAAACATAGCCCTACCAATTTGTAAGTCATTCTGCAACCCCCCCCCCCCCCCCCCCCCCCCCCCCCCTTCCTGAGAGGGAAAATAGACGATACGATCGTATATCAACGACGTTTGGACAGGACCATGTGTCATTCCAGACATGGCCCAACCCTAGTGCACTGTGTTTTGGTAGTACAGTGCCCTACACAATGCAGTGGTGCAATCGATAGAAAGATGTAAATTAATCCTCTTTCACGGTCTGCTGCATCTTAGAGACGCACAGCAAAGAGCAATAATTAGTGTCTGCAAACATGACTGGCCTAACTAGCCAGACATCCTCAGTGATGTTTACATTAACAATCAGTTTTATTGCAGATTGACGCTGCCTCTATAAAAGCCATTTTGCAACCAAAAAACATTTTTTGGTTGCATAAAATCTTTAATAACCTATTTATTTTTCATGGCCACTATGTGCGATAAAGGCAGAGGCAATTATTGGCAAAGTGATTACACTATATGGATATTTTTATGATGTAAATATTTACTTACTTTGCAGAGCGGTTTGGATCTCAATGTTGCATCAGAATGTCAAATGTCTAAGTGAGTATGATGACTTGCATAGAAGTTCAATGTTTTTTGTGTGTATATGACTTGATTTGTTCAAATGTCTAGAAACTAAGTGTTTTACCATGGGTGGAGAAATTGATCGAGTCAGTGGCTGTTTCCATTAACCTATCAAGTGGTTTTTGTCAACATTTAGCAAGTTCGCATAGAAAATAGATGCAACATTTGCCTGCTACGGTGTTTCCAATTAACTATCTTGTGTCGATTTAAAAACAGCTGGGTGTAATACCGTCACACCTAAAAAATTGTTTTTTTAAATGAAGTGGTTGAAGTCTTTCCATTAACCATTTAAGCAAATTGCGCATTAATAAATTGTTTGCTGCCTGTATGCCCTCCGACCCATCTGTTTCATGTGGCCTTCAAAACCAGCATGTATAGAATGCAATAATTGACTATTTGCCACATTCTAATACAGCGTTTCCCAAACTAGTTTTCGCCTGATTTGAAAATGTGGTTGTGAGAAACTGAGATAAAAAATAAATAAAATTGCTCTTGGTTCGTAGAACCGGGGTTACATAAGTAACCTCCGATAGCTGCTATATTCTGTATTTTTATATTTTTTACAAATTTGGTGAAATCTTTTGAACTGTTTAAGCAACAAAATATTATGACCCCATCGCTGAAAGATGCAACTTTGTTTCCCTCTACAATGCTCACAAGCCACGCAGGACTCATTAGAACAGAGTGGACAAGACCATGCACTAAATAAGACTGGGAGGAAAAGAACATCACCAATGATAGTATTTTCTACAGAAAAGATCATACAAAATGATTGCCGATCTTTTGAACTTCCCAATACCTTTGATGCATTTCAGTCACTTCAAACCGTACTTCCTTCAGATTTAAATAATATCAAAGCACTGTCGGGACAGATTTGTAATAGACTGTCATAGTCCCAATGAAAAAAAGTGAACATTGGCTGTTGATTCTATTACTTTATTTACATGGTGGGGTCGCTCCCCCCCGAACCTCTCATATATAATTCTCATGTGCCACTGAAACCTGCACTCCTGTAGATCTGAAAAAATTGGATGGTGAAACTTGCATTCAGCCGACCAGAAAAGCAAGGTGAAGTAATTCAGGCTTTCTTGAAAGTCAAGACCAATCTTATCCTGCAAAGAAACATTATTTTCATAGTTGAATAATACATTTAGAAAACAGTAGGCATTTAGAATTAAATGTTGAGCAGAGCTTTATAGTTGGGTGATGACCTCACGTGCCCCGCGTACCTTAAGTTATTCAGCAATAATTTGTTCCGAAAAAATAATTTCCATCATTTGTTGCAATAAAGATTAACAAAAAGAAAAATCCTCCCCCTGTCGAACAGATACAAATGTTGTCGATCTTGAGAAACTTTCTCCTATAGCTGCTGTTTTTAATTACACGTTAATGTTTTTTTTTTTTGCGGCATTGCTTTTGTCAAATAAACCTGGGTCAATGGAAACCTGCCTAGTGAGATCAGTGATCATGGATGGTGTTGCTCAGTTGGCCAGGTTGATCTCTTTTGTGATGAAAAAGGATGGAGGAAAAATAGATGAAGGGAAATGGATGGAGTTAACATTTCAGATTAGGGAAGGCTTGTCTGATTACGTTCAACCTCTTCATATCCCCAACTGTAGTTTAAGGTAGGGGTACTAGTCAGGGAATTATTTGGTTAAGATTCATTCATAAGTATTCATAAAAACAAGCTGGTAATGCCTAGCCTTAGTTTGGATGAATAATACCATTACACCTAATTGTAGTTTGTTAAACATACCTGTATTTTGTACAATAGTGTTGTTTTTCTCTGTTCATGTGTTCTTTTTTGTTTCTTTCCATTGTAGGAACAAAGACACGAAAGGCTCAAATAAAGCGATTCCATCCTCTTCCACATTAACTTTAGATGTAAATACTACTGGCAAGACTGAACATGATTTCAACCAATCAGGCATGGAGGCGGATGAAGAGGTTGGCTGTGGAAAGCCCCCTGGAAGCCCGACCTCTGTGAAGCGATGGGTGATTGGCCCATTGTTTCAGTCATTTAAATCTAAGATGGCCAGTTTCACACAGATTGTCATGAGTCCCGTCCGACTTTTCAAACCCAATGGCTCCCCACCTGAACCAGATGTAGACGTCTCCTCTGCCTCTCATAGTTCTCACCAACAAGGACCCGGGTACGAGCAAACCTCTGGCACAGTGCAACACTTTGAAGCTGGAAGAGAAGGACATGACCCTGTCTCTCGTAAACACTTAAAGTTCAGCATGGATCTAAAAACCCACGGCACTCCAGAAGAGGATTACTTTTCTCTTGAGGGGAAACAAAATATGATGCCACCTGGAGATGCGCAAAGGGACACCTGTATGTCAAACAGCTCAGAAAAGGAGACAAATAATAATGATTCATTACCTTGTATGCAGCGTAGTCCTCTACTCAGAAGCAATATCAAGTGTGGTTCTGAATCAACGGAGTCCCAGTTCCACTCATGCTCTTCCATGTCCTTTCAATCCCCTGACCCCTCAAGTTCCTCATGTGGGTCCAAGCTGTCTCTCATTGTCCAAATGGAGGAGCAGGTGGATTTGACAGGGGCTCACCGGAGACCATTGCGCCGAAAAAGTGTTTTTCTAAATGAAGCTGCATCACAGAGCAGTCCCTCTGCTGCAATTAACACATCTGAAGCAGACCACATCTCTAGTTTGCCAGCTGAAGTAGGAATCTGTGAGCCCAAGGCTAAACGGCTTGCCACAAAATCATATGTAGAGTACAAAATCTGGGACTGTATTGACAGTGAAACATCTAGTCCATTATCCTCTATCTACAATACCCCTTCTGAGAGTCTATGCCAGGCAGATGATGACAGCATAAAAACTGTTGGTCTGCCTCAAGACCGAAACATGTTGGTGTGTGGTTCCCAGTCACATATGTCTATCCGGAAAAGCACCAGAAAACTTGTAAACACAACACTGAACAACTGTGCCTCAGTCAGTCAGTGTCTTCAAAAGCAGATAGATGAGTGTGAAGGAAAGCAAGGCTATATGGCAGGCTCAGCAAAGGAAGTTAAGAGGAGATGCAGAGCAACTCCTTTTACAGCGATCAAGAGAGACGCAGAGAAAAAGAAAAGAGTGAAACGGACGAAAAGAGAGCGATGTGAAGAGGTTACAAAAGAAGACAGGGTAGATGTTGAGTTAGAAAGTTGCACATTAACATCGGTAGAGCACGCAAGTGATGTAGAACTTGTCCGGCCGGGGGTTGGAACAAAACCGTGTGCAACTTCTAAATCTCAGCCTCTTAAAAGTAGGGTGCTGCTTCGGGTTAGCCAGAGTTCTACCGTATACATTGAAACCACTCAAAAACCCTCTGAAACGCATGTACCTCTGATGGAGGTGATGAAGGACAAAGGTAGAGGTCGAAGTGGGCCTGTTAAGAAAAATACGTCTCTCACAGTAATGGCCACTTCAAGTAATGGGAGTGTACTAGAGCACAGTAATGACAGTTTGTGTGACAACAGCATAGCAGCCAGCAATAGTAGGGGTATGACCAGTGCCTTGAGTTATGGTGACACTGACTCTAGTTCAGCATGTAATATGGAAATGGTAACTACCGTGACAACCGCTTTGATGAAAGAAAATCATGAACTGCCCATCTCTGAGCAGCACTTGGATATCAAGGGGAAGTGGCCTCAAACGGCATCCAAAAATCAGCAAAAATACATCTGTAAGAAGAGGAAGATTAACCCAGTGGTTGAAGTGGCGTCATCTCAAAATCAACAAAACTCTCTGAAGGTGAATGAGATCACTTCAGAAGAGAGTCGTCCACTAAAACCACCGAAACAAAATAAATCCAGGAGGTCTCATAACTCAAGCTCAACCCATCAGCTTGGCACATCTTCAGGGCTAACTGATGTTGGTGCCGATCACTTGCACTCTTTGAAGCCCAGCAAAGATGACAATGTCCATGTAGCTTCTAGATCTTCAGACGTTACACAACAGACATTACAGACTAGCGCAGTGGTGGCTGTCCGCAAAGACGCAGGTTGGGGAGCAGAAAGGAGTGGGTCTGACTCTAGCAAGAGCCCAAAGAAGAGTCGGAATGGATCTAATAAAATGTCTGTCAGTGATGCGTTACAGGTGGATAAGAGGTTTGTGGAACCCCTTGGTGGACATAAGAGAGTCAGGGGAGGTCTGTCCACAGAGGACAATGACGAGACAACTCAGTCCCTGCAACTTAATCAAATAACAGTTGAAGATCAAAAGAGAACTGTGCCTTGGCGAACTTATCCCAAATGTTCAATCAAGCTGAACAAAAATATAGTGAAACATTCTATGGCTATGCAAGGAAATGATGTGGCAAGGGACTCTGATGTAGAAGTGTTTTACACTGCCTCTGAACCAACTAACCTTGGCCAGAATGAGACTGTTGACCAGGTGATGGAGGAGGAGCAGGGGAAGGAGGATGAGTGTTCTGAACTGCGTGTACCCTCTGAGACGAGGCTCAGGGGGAGGGGGCAAAAAAAGAAGCCAAAGAAAGCAGCAACTCAATGTAGGAAGCACAGGCCTGTGATTAGGAAGGGGGGGCAGGAAGAAGAGGAGAGAAATACCGCGATTGGTGAGCAGATGGACTTTTCATCAGATAACACCACCCTTAACAAGCGTCTGTTGCGCAGCTACTCCTGCCCAGAGATCCCTGCTCTCCTCCACCATGACGGCCACTGGACCACCTCTCTGCACGGCAGGATCCTCTCCGTACCCCGGCTCCACCCCGCCCTCTTTCCTCCTGTCCCCACTCCTCCCGCACCGTCCAGACGTCCACGCCGTCATACTGTCTCTAGTGTGGAAATTGAGCGGGAGATAGCTCCGTTATGCCTGCGTAAGGAGGTGTTCCCCTCAAGAAGGTCCTATTCATTGGGCAACCCGTCCTACCACCTGTTACCCAGTGTGCCACTCTCCACTTCCATCTCTGTCTGGGCCTCCTGCTTCCTGTCAAGCCCCCTGGCCTTCATCTCTAGGAAGTTGCGAAATGGAAGTCTAGCTGCCACTAGTAGTGCTTGCAGTCATGATACCTCTTCCCCCTCCAGTGTTTCCTCTTCCATTTCACCATCCTGCTCTTCTGTACGTGACCTGACCTCCGACATCTCCTCTGCTTCAGTCTCCTCCCTTTGCAGGTAAAACACCACTTTGTCCTTTGTTCAAAAATACATATTTTCCTTTTTGATTACGGTAGTTAAAAATGATTAATTCCACCATGTTTCCAGTGCATTGTCAAAGATTCCCTTGGAGAATGAGACAAGCCAGCAGCGTGAGGAGAACGGGGAGAATGTGGAGGACAGCAACCGTTTCAGGAATGAGTTCGAAGCCATAGGGATGAGAGAGGAAAAAGCATTGTCAGATTCTGAAATTAAGGTACACTCACCACGTAATATTGAATGTGAACTATGTAATTTACATATGACATACAGTATGTGATTAGTGCCGAAGATGAGTAGATAAGTGAGTCTGGCTTTAACCCACCTTCACCATGGTAACACTGGTGGTGTTTGCACAGTTGGAAACCGGCAAACATGAGGAACGAAGGAAAGTGTCATCCATTCGAATTCGCAAAGCCTTACCCAAGCCCCTCCACAACCTCACACCCATGGGCCTGCCCAAGCCTATCAGGTATGTGTATTTGAAGTGTGTGACGGTGTATCTGTGTTGTAACGTGTGTATATGGTAAACTTGCTACCTGTATTCGTAAAATGTGATGACAGGGATTACAAACAACCCAACTAATCTGTTATGTTTTCCAACAGGGTGAAGAAGAAGGCGTTCAGTTTGGAGGAAATCTACACTAATAAAAACTTCACCAAGCCCCCTGAAAGGTTACTGTTCACTCATGCATCTTATTGTTCATCCTACAGTACATGTAAACATCATTGTAATGATTGACTGACTCCTTTCATTAACAACTTCCTTGCTCTGTGTTTGTTTTTATTTCGTCCCAGACGGCTGGAGACCATATTTGAGGTGCCACTCAGTCGACGTGATGGGTCTCATTCCCTCCTTGGTCAGAAGCGCATGAAGCGTTTTGTGGAGTTCCCAGAGGTTGGTGTGGCCAGAAAGACAAGGAAGCCACTTGCTGGGGCAGGGGGTGGTTTACCCAGGAAAGCTGGGGTTGGCTCTCCTTTCGGAAGGCCCAAGCGTGGGGGTTGCCCCTCTTCTAAAGATCACCCCACCCTCAATCTACAGGAGCTTGATTCACTTCTTTGCTCCAAGCTTGACCAGCTGGATTCCTGGTTAGCTTTTGACCAGAATATTTGTTGACAAATGCCAATCAAAGGGGTAGACAAAAGCACATTTACATTTTCGAAAATATTCTTATTACAAATTGCCCAGCCCCGTTGCCTTCCATCCAACATCAAGCTCGTCCTCATCTTCTGTAATTGTTTACAACGTTTTTCTTTTGTGGGGGTGTATTATTTACCTTCCATTGAGTCGTTTAAAATGATAATTAAAGAATTTTTGTATTTTCATTGTGTACTATTTGTAGATAACGATATGGAATATACTGTTATTGTAATATTTCATTATCTATGGATGTAATGCATTTTATATCATTGGTTTAGGTCAGTGAGTTCATAAGTGTTTGTATTTAAAACTGCTACTATTTCTGCACACAGTTTTGTTGATAATCTGCATTCTTAATATGCCAATGCCTCAGCCTTTTAATCATTATTAAACACTTTCTGCTTTATTAATCACTTGCTACTGAATCATAACTTTGGAAGCCCACATGCAACTCAAATCTTTGTGGATATTATCCATTGACATCAATGTATTGTTACACAGCAGATCTTGTATGCACATACTTCTCAAGTAAGGATTCATACTAGCCAAACAATTTCCAGATGTTAATTCCCAATTGAGCTGTAGGTGCAAACCTGTTATTGGCAACTAGCATCGAATGGCAGCTACTTTCAAGATACATTGAATGTTGAGAATTCTGTTTTTGGCCAAATTATAGCTGTAAGAAAATGTTTCTGGTTCTGACAATCACAGACTTCATTTTTTTTTTAGAACCGTCCTTTAATTGTTGCCTGACTATTCCTGCCAATTTTTGCCTTGTATACACATTACATGGTATTGTTTTCTTCACCTCCGGATCATAACTATAGCAAATAAAATGTATATTGTCCATTTTATACATTTTTGTAAAAAATTCTATGTAGAATTGTTACTTGTGTAAAAATGAACATAAACATCATGACACTCCAATGAGTATTTCTATGGAAACATTAGCATGAATATTTTGATCAATGCAATTAGTGTAATGTTTTGTATCATTGTGGATTGTAATATTTGTTTTGATAGCAATATTTAATTGAAAATTGCTAGTATATACAAATTACTTTTCTATTACATCAAATTTTTTTGATCTAATTATATTTCTGAAAATGTGTCTTTACTGTGTGGTTTGTATTGAATAAATGTATTTGTATGCATTTCTTGTTACAGCTAGAGAGTGACTTTATATTAAGTAAAATGTATTTGTAGCTATATTAACTTAATGTAAATGAGGCAAATAGCCTGAAAAGGAACTTAATTCAGATCAAATTGATGTAAATGTATTTTCATTTAATTACAAAATCCCTTAGAACATGCAAGTATAAATATAAAATACAATAAAGTAATGCAATAACATGAATACAGTAAATGTAGAAATGGTAATGTAACCAAAATTAAGTATTGTACATTTTTGGTATTTAAAACCAAAAGCAGTTTTCACTATTACTCTAAATCAGAAACACTGCCCTGATTGAATTATACCTAGTTCACAATCTGTCCTTTATAATTAGACATTCATAGTTAGTTCCTCACATATACAAATAATTTATTTCACAGCTAAATATAAATCTAACATTGTTAAAAAATAAAGTTGATGTTGCATATCATAAATGGTAAAAGTAACGTGAAGGTTGAGACAGATGGTGGACATGGGAGTGTTTTGGAGTCAGGCCCCTGTATAGTGCCTCACAGTTTGTTTAGAATTTATACAGGATTTTTTAAATCTCTGCTGTTTTACACTCATACAGTCTTGGACTCATGTATGTCAGCAAATAAACCGTGTACATTAAATGCTATATCAAAAACAAGTGGTTGTTTTGTGTCCCCTTGCTCATCTCTCGTCTCTGAACCGACCTCTTATTCAGGAAGGAGGTAGTTTGACTACAGTCCTAACTCTAAGTGCTAAAAGTCTGGTTGGGCTACTGATAAATGTCAAAATATCTTAATATTTACGACGTATTTATAGCTGTGGTATCACTTGAATGTTAACTATAAACCATTCTTCCAGCGATAAATTCCAGGGTGACACAAAAGAAAGTTAAAGGTGCCTTTGTAAATCCTTATCAGCAAGACAGCCTTATCAGAGTGATACTCAGGAAGGCTGTATACAGTGGAGTCTCCCTGAGTCACTGGAGGTGCTTTTCCATCTCTTCCCACCTCACAGTGTCACGGCGGTCCAAGATCAATAATAAAGAAGTTGGACCGCTGTCCTGTAGCCATCCTTATGGTACAGTACATCCACCGTGGTGGTTCCTGGGAATTGGTCAGTCTATCAGAGTGAGTAGGTATGACACTAGTACCAATAGTAGTGGGCTGAGAACCAGAATCACCACCCACACCACAATAGAAATTATCCCAAACGTTTTTGCCCGTTGGGAATATTGTTTAGCCTTCTCTGGAGTCGTCTTCCTTGCCTCTCGAGCCTGTCATAGGGATAGAAGAGTACATTATATTTTGATATGACTCATATTTTAGATATAGACTCTAAGTTTAGATGTGCACATTTTGAGAACCAAGATGGTTCCTAAAGGGGCAACACCTTTTATTACATTACAGAATGTTTCCAAAAACAGGTTTAAAAAAAACAAGCTTGAAATTACCTTGACTGAGTTGACCAAAGCTAAAATGCCAATGCAGGAGAGTCCACAGATGATGCTGCTAATGGCCAGTCTCCTATAGTCCCTGTCCTTGGCACAGGAGGGAACAGTATGGTCATGACCACAGCAGGTGATCACTTGAAGGCAGGTGGTGTCATTTTGGGCATCTGTCGTGCCACCTGTCCCTGGGACAGCAGTCAGTGGAATGTCCTCCATTGTTGCTGATTGGGCAGACATTTCTGAGGAGAAAAGAGATGCAGTAGAGAGTTCAGAGGATAGATCAAATGCAGAACAAGGGAATACAATTTTTCAAGTCTGATAGTACTGTATTATTTGCAGTTGTGACATTGTCATAAAGGATGTAGGATATTAGTTTACTAAAACTAAATTAGTTTGTTTGTAATAGTCTTTCACTGACATGCCAACAAAAATGGTTTGAGATGCTCATTCTCTGCCAGGGTACTTTCCACAGACAAAGCACTGCTATGCCCCATGGGATGAGGTATGCATTGCTATCTATCAAACAGGAGCCTGAAGAACTGGAATGATTACACTGTGCAGTGTGCAAGTGAATATATGCCAGAGTGCTAACATTAGTCATGGAGAAAGAAAAGCAAGAGGGAAATGTTATGACTGTATGTCCACTGAGTATACCAAACATTACGAACACCTTCCTTATATTGAGTTCCATCCCAACAAGTTGACTGGATGTCCTTTGGATGGTGGACCATTCTTGATACACACGGGAAACTGTTGAGCGTGAAATACACAGCAGCGCTGCAGTTCTTGACACAAACCTACTACCATACCCCGTTGAAAGGCACTTCAATCTTTTGTCTTGCCAATTCACCCTCTGAATAGCACACATATCCAATCCATGTCTCAACTGTCTCAAGGCTTTTTTTTTAGCATGTCCTCCCCTTCATTCATCTACACTGATTGAAGTGACATCAATAAAGGATCACCTGGATTCACCTGTTCAGTCTATGTCATGGAAAGAGCAGGTGTTCTTAATGTTTTTTATACTTAGTGTATATCACATTTAAGATGTCATTAGATACCATCAACATTATCGTACTGCTGTAATGTTAACATGAGAAACCTTTTCCTGTCCCAGTTTCAGACTTGACCTGGTGAATTCCAGTAACTTGATATGTATTCTTACAGCAAAGATCATATCAATGAATGAAGAATAGTTACATTGTAATAGTCTCTCCCTTCAGTCTTTGGCAACAGAACATTATTGGGGGCTTTTCTTGAGCTCTCCTCATCAACTGATCATAAAGGAGAAGTATTTTAGGGAAATAACTTGGAGCGTCTGTAAAGTCCTGATTACTCAAAGCAATGAATGAGAGATGCTAAGCTCTTTTCCCATATGGTCTCTCTCATACACTCATTCTCAAAGGGAATTACAGACAGAACAACATAACAGCATTTTTGTGGATTAACAAAGCACACAGTATCTGAAATGAAACAATAGTATATGACACACCATAAAAATATCACAGATAATAATTGGCTTACTAGTCCAGGCTTGATCTTGATTGGGAAAGTACAGCTCTGTATGCCTCTGTCTACTCTCCAGTCAAACTGAAATCCTCACTTATGACGGCTGACAGAGGTGTGAAGAAGAAAGCTGATCTTTTCTTTGATTTATTTTCCTTTCTGGATTTAGTTAATGATCACAGCTGCTAGTTGGTTGTGGCTTCAGGTTCGTGAAGACTTGAGTTAACATATCCAAATGTTATCCAGATACTTCTTGTTTATAACATTTTCTTGAGCAATCTGTCTGTCTTTCTTTTGGAGTCTCAGTTTTGTTTATGGTCACCATGAAAGTTAGTGGTGTCTGAAAAAGGAGAAGGCTGGGAGTGGATTATAACTCTTTCCTGTGTGAAACCTCCACGCCCCTTTACTTTTCACACTTTAACCTCCTCTGTCGTCCCACTCCCTCCCACACTCTCAGGCCCTACCTTTATCTATATCTAACTACACTCTACCTCCACTTCAACCATACTTGTTGGTTCTCCACATTCTATTATTCTATCAATCGCGATGTTATGGAATACAGTGCCTCTTAGCTCCTCTTCTCTCTCTCTCGCTCTCTCTCTCTCTCTCTCTCTTGCTCTCTCTGTGCAACATTCCTGAAAACTTGCATAGGTGAGTCAAAACATGCCTTGCCTTGAGGGAAAACAAACAGCTTGGTTTCATGTACTCTGTCCTTCCTTATCCTCTTCGGTACATGTTAATAGTATCTTTATGACACTGTATTCATGTCTGTCTCCCCCTGTATCCATCTTTTAAACTCACATCTTTCATGCACACTTTGTTTCATACACACACATACAATTCCCAATATTTTTGGTCCATCGTAAGTGAGAATGATTTAGGTAATTGGATAACTATGTGTTGAGACATGCCCACTCTCTCAAGGTCTCTGTTATAGGTCAACTGTTTTGCTACTCTAGTCTAAGTTAACGTGCACACCCTGTTTCAAGACTTCCGTCAAACTACTCTCTGTTCTCTGACCCAGAGGTAAGGAATATTTATTTCAGTACTTGGGGAAAACCAGACTGCATTCTTCAACAGTGATGTCACCCAAGCACACACACACTCGTCCACAGACACACATAACACTCCCACACATGCATTCTGACGCCACACACTCCCACACACAATCACACACTTTCACACACACTGCTGCTACTGTCTATTATCTATCATGTTGCCTAACCACTTTACACCTACCTATATGTACATACTGTAGCTACCTCAATTACCTTGTGCCCCTGCACATCAACTCGGTACTGGTACTTCCTGTATATAGCCATGCTATTTTTACTCGTTATTGTTATTATTTTTTAAATTTTACTTTTCCATTTCTGTATCTTTAACTCTGCATTGTTGGAAAAGTACCGGTAAGTAAGCATTTCACTGTTAGTCTACACCTGTTTTTTACGAAACATGTGACAAATACAATTTTATTGATTTATTTGACACACACAGCCACAAATACTACAAACAAGCAAAATTCACGTCTGTGGAAAATGGATCAAGCTGTTCCAAAGCAATCGCGGGATTGGTCTAAACTGCAGGGACAGTTTCAGTCCTTAGCCAATAGAAAATACAGAACTTGTACAGCTGACGTGGATTCTGAAAACACGGAAGTAAAGTGTTGGTAAGTGAAAACATGCAACAGAAATTACTATTGCATAAAATTCATAACTAAATATATTATTTACAAACACCTGTCTAACCGTGCAGGTGGTATTTCATTAAATTGAGAAAGAAAAAATGTCAGTGGTGGCAACGGAGAGATATGGCTCCCTCGAGTCATGGAAATATCAGTTGAAGGATGGAGTAATGAAGAGAGAAAGAGAAGGGGGCAACGGTGGGACGACTGGAAAAACCATCATTGGCGTGTTCAAAGTGAGAATTTTTTTACATTATAATGAATTTTGATTAAGGCTCACAGAAGATAGTCTCATAACTGCTAAGGGACTGAACGTTATTTATAATAATCGTTACATGGAGAAAATCTGACATCTCTGAAATGAAAACGGTTAGCCCTCTTAAGCAAAATATATTTGACCTAAACCCTTCCTGAACGCTTGAAAAAAAACAAGTGACCCTCATCTATACCCCAAATAATAATTAAACATAAAGTGGATAACATGTTCCATGCCTACCGTTTACCCTCACTTCTTGGGACAGACAAGGGGCCTAATTTATACACCTTTCATAAGTACAAAATAATACCCCAAAATGTGCTTGCGCCACTTTTCACGCAAAAGTTGGCATTTAAAAAAGTTTAGCTTGATTGTGAGAATGTGCTCACCTCTCCGCAAACTTTAGACCATCTGCTAGTGGTTGAAATATTGTATTGCAAGTAAGCAGTGGCGATTTTAGCATGTACATCTTGGTGGGGCAAAAACAAAAATGTGGGATGCATGCCAGCAAAGCCACAACACTAAACAATACATTAATTGCACTATAACGGCGACAAACGGTGCCCACAAACGGTTAGGACCTACATAAAGCTGTCCCAACACCTTACCACTGCTACACCTGGCTTTCAGCAGTGCTTTGTTTGGCAGCGAAACAGTTCATTCAGCCTCATTTACTGCCTTTAAAAAAAACATAGCTGATATGGCTGACTTGCTTAAACAATTGAGATGTACAAGCTATGGCATAAGGGGACGACAAGTTGATAAGAGGCAATCTGTAATTTCGATTAAGACATTAATGAGCGACGATGGACGTGGCTAATATAACTATTTGTTCAGCACTTTTGAAATGTACAGTGGAGGAAAAAAGTATTTTATCCCCTGCTGATTTTGTACATTTGCCCAATTACAAAGAAATGATCAGTCTATAATTTTAATAGTAGGTTTATTTGAACAGTGAGAGACAGAATAACAACAACAAAATCCAGAAAAATGCATGTCAAAAATGTTATAAAATGATTTGCATTTTAATGAGGGAAATAAGTATTTGACCCCTCTGCAAAACATTACTTAGTACTTGGTGGCAAAACCCTTGTTGGCAATCAGAGGTCAGACGTTTCTTGTAGTTGGCCACCAGGTTTGCACACATCTCAGGAGGGATTTTGTCCCACTCTTCTTTGCAGATCTTCTCCAAGTCATTAAGTTTCGAGGCTGACGTTTGGCAACTCGAACCTTCAGCTCCCTCCACAGATTTTCTATGGGATTAAGGTCTGGAGATTGGCTAGGCCACTCCAGGACCTTAATGTGCTTCTTCTTGAGCCACTCCTTTGTTGCCTTGGCCGTGTGTTTTGGGTCATTGTCATGCTGGAATACCCATCCACGACCCATTTTCAATACCCTGGCTGAGGGAAGGAGGTTCTCACCCAATATTTGACGGTACATGGCCCCGTCCATCGTCCCTTTGATGCGGTGAAGTTGTCCTGTCCCCTTAGCAGAAAAACACCCCCAAAGCATAATGTTTCCACCTCCATGTTTGACGGTGGAGATGGTGTTTTTGGGGTCATAGGCAGCATTCCTCCTCCTCCAAACACGGCGAGTTGAGTTGATGCCAAAGAGCTCAATTTTGGTCTCATCTGACCACAACACTTCACCAGTTGTCCTCTGAGTCATTCAGATGTTCATTGGCAAACTTCAGACGGGCATGTATATGTATTCCTGAGCAGGGGGATCTTGCGGGCGCTGCAGGATTTCAGTCCTTCACGGCGTAGTGTGTTACCAATTGTTTTCTTGGTGACTATGGTCCCAGCTGCCTTGAGATCATTGACAAGATCCTCCTGTGTAGTTCTGGGCTGATTCCTCACTGTTCTCATGATCATTGCAACTCCACGAGGTGAGATCTTGCATGGAGCCCCAGGCCGAGGGATATTGACAGTTCTTTTGTGTTTCTTCCATTTGCGAATAATCGCACCAAATGTTGTCACCTTCTCACCAAGCTGCTTGGCAATGGTCTTGTAGCCCATTCCAGCCTTGTGTAGGTCTACAATCTTGTCCCTGACATCCTTGGAGAGCTCTTTGCTCTTGGCCATAGTGGAGAGTTTGGAATCTGATTGATTGATTGCTTCTGTGGACAGGTGTCTTTTATACAGGTAACAAACTGAGATTAGGAACACTTCCTTTAAGAGTGTGCTCCTAATCTCAGCTCGTTACCTGTATAAAAGACACCTGGGAGCCAGAAATCTTTCTGATTGAGAGGGGGTCAAATACTTATTTCCCTCATTAAAATGCAAATCAATTTATAACATTTCTGACATGTGTTTTTCTGGATATTTTTGTTGTTATTCTGTCTCTCACTGTTCAAATAAACCTACCATTAAAATTATAGACTGATCCTTTCTTTGTCAGTGGGCAAATGTTCAAAATCAGCAGGGGATCAAATACATTTTTCCCCCACTGTACAGCGACAGAATTCAGAACATGGGCCGTTCTTACAGTGTACTCCCTGTACAACAAGTCAGAACCGTAGGATAAATAAAGGGGACATATAAACCAGACAATGAAAGCTCTTGCAATATTCAATGATTACATTTCTCTAAAACAGGTTAAAAGCTACATGTGCACCACCAAGTTAGAACAGTAGGCGAAATTAAGAGGTGAAAATAGACCAAATTATTAGGGTGAGGCACATTGAACGCCGTTTGGGTCTTTGCGTGTCAAAAAAGATACACGTCATAACACTATTCGACGCATTAAATACGCTTTTAATTTGACATGTCAAATAACAGAATTCTATTGTAGAATGTTGTGTGTGCTGAATTTGCACAACCCAGGTGCCACCACTACTATCAGTAGCACTGTCAAAGCTGTGAAAAAAAAGTGGGCAAACAAGCACACACCGGCCACGAACGACATGGGCTACTAACAGCATACTACACAACATACACTTAGCATTACTTTCTTAGCTACAGTATACATATCTCCCTTGCATATTACATCATTTATGCAGCAGCATACAATACATTTTTGGACTCACCTTGTGAAGGTGGCACGGTGGTCCTTTGGGGGCGCATTTTGTCAACAAACTTTGTCATCAAAGTCTGCCATTCTCTGGATTACTGTTGGGAACTCGGGAAGAAAACACACAGCCACTCCATTGAATAGAAGGCTAATGTTAGTGGTTGCTTTGCAGTGCTTGCAGTTAGCCACTGACTCCTTCCAAACAACTCATTGGTGAATTTGCAATTTCCAACTTGTTGTGTAATCTTTTAAGTCCAATGGCCGATGAGCACCGATACGTTTTATCTATAATTTCTCTTCATATGACAAGGATTAAAAAGGATTTGCCAGTAGATTGTCGACTTGTTCTTTTGGCTCAGCCCCACCTGCCCTGAATGACGGGTCGCTACTGCATGTAAGTATTTTGTGCAAATGGGGGATATGATGAAAAGCTTAAATAAAAAAAAATAAAAAAACAGGAAAACATATGAACCATTTACCATTAGTGAGAAGAATGAAAATCTATGTGTTTTATATTTAGAATCGAAAATAATTAGACATAGGAATCTTTTTCCCTTTTTTAGGCACTATATTTGCAGAATATATTCCTCACTTTTTCTGGCTGTGATTGGTTCATATTCTCAAAGGAGCCATACAACAAATTACCATCCACATCTCTCATTTAATTGGACCTAGTAGCCTAGTAAATAGATAGGCTATATGTATTTCAAGTTTTGCAAAATCATAGGCAGCGCGGTTTATAATACCGGTATACAGTTGAATTTAACAGCTGATCTTTTACATTGAAGTAGGCATATGTATGGCGTTTCAATTTGTATTCTCATGTGCATAAGTAGCCTACTGTGAAATGCTTTTCTAGCAGTAATAAATATCAGTAGTACTATAAAACATAAATTAAAAAGTCAAGTAAAACAAAAACACAGGAGAAATAGAACTGTACCTACTGTAAGTACTGTAATTGCATTTTTTTGTGGCCTGCCCTACTATGTTTCAGAATTTGCGGGTTGTCCATCATTTAGGTTGGGGGAAAAGTCTACTTAAAACATTGTCGAATTAAAATGTTTTGCTGACAGGTCCACGAAAATGTGCCATTGTTTTCTCGTTCAGAAACTGCCAGTTATTTTCCAGATACAGCATAAATGACTGCTGACACATTAAATAGGGCAGTAGTTTAGGTAAAATATTTGACAGTATGTGTAGGCTACACTATTGCTGTGCGATAGGAGCGCAACATCCTTGCCTATTTAATCTCAGAGCCTATACCAAGGCAGGGCATAGAAACCCAATAATCTATTGATAAACTAAATATTTGCATGCCGAGGCCTAATGCCAGTAGTTCCAAATTATACAGCAAATAAAGGGTGTTATTGTCACCATAAAAGGTGAATGGAGAGTGTTATTGTCACCATAAAAGGTGAATGGAGGGTGTTATTGTCACCATAAAAGGTGAATGGAGGGTGTTATTGTCACCATAAAAGGTGAATGGAGGGTGTTATTGTCACCATAGAAGGTGAATGGAGGGTGTTTTTGTCACCATAAAAGGTGAATGGAGGGTGTTTTTGTCACCATAAAAGGTGAATGTAGGGTGTTATTGTCACCATAGAAGGTGAATGGAGGGTGTTATTGTCACCATAAAAGGTGAAGGGAGGGTGTTATTGTCACCATAAAAGGTGAATGGAGGGTGTTATTGTCACCATAAAAGGTGAATGGAGGGTGTTATTGTCACCATAAAAGGTGAGTGGAGGGTGTTATTGTCACCATAAAAGGTGAGTGGAGGGTGTTATTGTCACCATAAAAGGTGAATGGAGGGTGTTATTGTCACCATAAAAGGTGAATGGAGGGTGTTATTGTCACCATAAAAGGTGAATGGAGGGTGTTATTGTCACCATAAAAGGTGAATGGAGGGTGTTATTGTCACCATAAAAGGTGAGTGGAGGGTGTTATTGTCACCATAAAAGGTGAGTGGAGGGTGTTATTGTCACCATAAAAGGTGAGTGGAGGGTGTTATTGTCACCATAAAAGGTGAATGGAGGGTGTTATTGTCACCATAAAAGGTGAATGGAGGGTGTTATTGTCACCATAAAAGGTGAATGTAGGGTGTTTTCCAGGCTGAGTTGTAATGCTTGTTCACACCAGTGGAGGCTGGTGGGAGGAGCTATAGTAGGACGAGCTCATTGTAATAGCTGGAATGTAATTGATGGAACAGAGTCAAACGTGGTTTCCATGTGTTTGATACATTCCATGTATTTCATTCCAGCCATTACAATGAGTCTGTCCTCCTATAGCTCCTTCTCATATTCACCCTCTCCTTCTTAACCTAAACAGAACATAGGCTAGTCGGCGCGCAATCCAAAAAAATCTGAAGAAGCCTTTGACTCTCCTGAACTACCACCGTAGGCCTACACAGCACAGCCATTGGTTAGGCATTGGTCAGCAAGAGCAGAGCAGGCTGGGGCTCAGGGTTGGAATATCCATTGCAGTGTGTAATGCTGCCTAGTTTTATTTACCCCATCCCAACAGCTATCTTAAAAATATAACTTTGCTCTGTGCTTCTCCTAGCATGCACATATAGGCTATGGATCATTTGATTGAGACCACACTAAATAGCCTATAAGCACACTTGATATTGCGTGCCCAAGGGAGAATCAGAGATGAGGGGAGGCATCGGGCACACATCGATATATAGCCTAGTAAGCAACTAATTCTAAAACACTGAGAAATATAGAAATGTCATCAATTACATGACCCTCCCCTGGACTATATTTAAAAAATACTAAACCTTCCCCTTGACTGAAATTGAAAAAGCATGACCCTCCCTCATTTTCCTCCAGGTACCCATACTGTACATTTCAATCTGTCCCTAAACCCCCCCCCCACTCTCTCTCTCATGTCTCATCTGCTCTTGTTAGAGTGTCTTCTTGCCTCAGGGGTATCCAGAGAGTGTCAGTGGCGATTACCTGCAGTATCAATTTTGGGATACTCTTCAGGTAGGTCTGTGTGAGAAAGACATAGGATGTTGTTGTTTTGTGGATATGTGTGCCATTATTTTGAAATGTCAAATTTATTGGTACATTTTAACACTCTGTTGCACTCCCTCCCTCTCCCTTTCTCTCTCTCACACACACACACACACACACACACACACACACACACACACACACACACACACACACACACACACACACACACAGGCCTTCTCCAGTTCTCTTTCAGGTACTCTTGCCACCCAGGCCTCTTTAAGGGGTGTTGGTGTTGGAAACCAAGAGGCAACAGTTGCTGCTGCAACAATTACCTGGTTGTTACGAGGTTAGTGTAATGACTGTTTTAAGACCATTGTCTTCTTTCCTGTTAAGGGGTTTTATAAAAAAAAACTATCTACATTTTAGATGGCACAGGCATGCTGGGAAGAATCCTATTTGCCTGGCTTAAAGGGTGAGTTTTGATTTGTTTTGTAATCTACTATTAGTAATTTTCAATATTGTTTTTCAAATTTTGTCTTTCTCTGTGTTTTAGGAATAAACTGGACTCTGAGGCCAAAAAATGGAGGTAGGGATGTCAAGCATCAATAAAGTGAGTGTGTTCATTGTGTGTTATGGAATTATTGGGTATGTCAATGCTTGTGCTGTATTCCTTAGGCTTGTTGCTGATGTTCTCAATGATATCGCCATGTTCATGGAAATACTGGCTCCTAACTTCCCAACATGCTTCACTCTAATTGTGTGCTCTGCTGGAATATTCAAGGTAAACCTGAATAACATATTCTCACTAGCATTGATTTTGCAGATAGCAACCAGCTATTTTGAAGGTTTTACTTGCAATGTTCCTAATATGTGGTTATTTTACCTACTTTGGTTGAATGCACTGATTGTAATTAGCTCTGAATAAGAGTGTCTGCTAAATGTAAATGTACACTGTTCGATATCTCTCTCTCTGTGTTTGTCAGTCCATTGTCGGGGTTGCAGGTGGGGCCACCAGAGCTGCTTTGACTCTTCACCAAGCTCGCAGAGACAACATGGCGGACATCTCTGCCAAAGATGGCAGCCAGGTGCTCCATACATATTTCTCTACTTGATGATACTGTAAAATACTGTAACTAACCCATGGCTTTTACTGTCCTGTCTTGTACGGCTGCTTTAAGATGAGGATCTTATTGTAATTCATGTGTTCTTTACAGGAGACTTTAGTGAATCTGGCTGGACTGCTAGTCAGTCTGATCCTTATTCCTCTTGTCACTGACAATCCACTGTGAGTCCTCTATTGCACTGCTTACACTGGCACTGTATGAGATAGGACATGACAGCTCTATATAGCTAACCTATTGGTTATTCGATGGAGATTGATCTGTTTTCCATCCCTTCTCATCTCCTCAGGCTGACGTTCGTCCTCTTCTTCCTTTTCACCATCCTCCACCTTTTTGCAAATTACAAAGCAGTGCGTTCGGTTGTCATGGAGACACTCAACGAAGCTCGGCTTGCTATTGTGCTCCACCAATACCTTAGAGATGGACGGGTCCTCGCTCCACTAGAGGCCAATCATAAAGAGCCTGTATTCTTGGGTATGGCTGACATTCAGTGAATAATAAACAATGAAATGGCTTGTTGATCATTATGGCTATCAACTATCAATGGCTTTAACATACTTTTCTGCTGTTTATTTTTTTAGAGTTCAGGAGGACAGTGCCAATCAAACTGGGAGTGAGGCTAGGGGAACTTGTTTATACGTAAGTTGGTGTCTGCCTGTTTGGTGTGAAAGTGAAGTGTGCTCAGATTTGGATTTATATCATGCTCAATGATATAATTTCTTTCATTTTGTAGGTCAGAGGACCTTAATTTGGCCATGAAAAACAACCACAAGCCCTTCCTTATTGGAGTCAAACGTGGTGTGTATAACATCTTTCAGTAATCCAACACCAACTGCTGTACTCAGTTGTCACGCGGGTTGTTTCTAGATGGATGTACATTCATCATGTCATTTTAATAGATGGTGTATGTCATGTGAGTGTTATTGAATGTGCTATTTCTCTCCCTTAGGCTCGGTGTGTGTTTGTTTGGGACCAGATGCATCTGTATGTGATGAGATCAGGGCTGTGTGCCAAGCAGTGTGCCTCTGCGCTGTGTTACACCCTGTCTCGCCACTAGAGGGGGCTCTCAAACAACTCTCAATGTCACACAGCAACAGTGAGCCTTTAATGATCATCTTTACATGACAGTTTAAACCAATGTCTGTCAATGCTGTGTTATAACTCTGTTATCACTTTTTCCTCTATGTTATCCCTTTTTCCTTTCCCTCAAGATCATTGGGAGCTGGTGCATGAGAGTCATAAACTTATGGACCAAATTTTTCAGCCATTCCTCAAAGGTAAGCTCAGTGTAACAAGGTATGCTCAGTCAGTAGCTGTTTACTCCCACCGTGTATGTTGGGATGTTGTCAGTGGCGTCCGTTCAGCTAAACCTAGGGTATGCCCCTCCCCCCAAGGAATTGTTTGGAAGTTGAAACTCATTTACTGCATTTGTACACAGTTTAAAAACTATACTGCTCAAAAAAATAAAGGGAACACTAAAATAACACATCCTAGATCTGAATGAATGAAATAATCTTATTAAATACTTTTTTCTTTACATAGTTCAATGTGCTGACAACAAAATCACACAAAAATAATCAATGGAAATCCAATTGATCAACCCATGGAGGTCTGGATTTGGAGTCACACTCAAAATTAAAGTGGAAAACCACACTACAGGCTGATCCAACTTTGAGGTAATGTCCTTAAAACAAGTCAAAATGAGGCTCAGTAGTGTGTGTGGCCTCCACGTGCCTGTATGACCTCCCTACAATGCCTGGGCATGCTCCTGATGAGGTGGCGGATGGTCTCCTGAGGGATCTCCTCCCAGACCTGGACTAAAGCATCCGCCAACTCCTGGACAGTCTGTGGTGCAACGTGGCGTTGGTGGATGGAGCGAGACATGATGTCCCAGATGTGCTCAATTGGATTCAGGTCTGGGGAACGGGCGGGCCAGTCAATAGCATCAATGCCTTCCTCTTGCAGGAACTGCTGACACACTCCAGCCACATGAGGTCTAGCATTATCTTGCATTAGGAGGAACCCAAGGCCAACCGCACCAGCATATGGTCTCACAAGGGGTCTGAGGATCTCATCTCGGTACCTAATGGCAGTCAGGCTACCTCTGGTGAGCACATGGAAGGCTGTGCGGCCCCCCAAAGAAATGCCACCCCACACCATGACTGACCCACCGCCAAACCGGTCATGCTGGAGGATGTTGCAGGCAGCAGAACGTTCTCCACGGCGTCTCCAGACTCTGTCACGTCTGTCACATGTGCTCAGTGTGAACCTGCTTCATCTGTGAAGAGCACAGGGCGCCAGTGGCGAATTTGCCAATCTTGGTGTTCTCTGGCAAATGCCAAATGTCCTGCACGGTGTTGGGCTGTAAGCATAACCCCCACCTGTGGACGTCGGGCCCTCATACCACCCTCATGGAGTCTGTTTCTGACCGTTTCAGCAGACACATGCACATTTGTGGCCTGCTGGAGGTCATTTTGCAGGGCTCTGGCAGTGCTCCTCCTGCTCCTCTTTGCACAAAGGCGGAGGTAGTGGTCCTGCTGCTGGGTTGTTGCCCTCCTACGGCCTCCTCCACGTCTCCTGATGTACTGGCCTGTCTCCTGGTAGCGCCTCCATGCTCTGGACACTACGCTGACAGACACAGCAAACCTTCTTGCCACAGCTCGCATTGATGTGCCATCCTGGATGAGCTGCACTACCTGAGCCACTTGTGTGGGTTGTAGACTCCGTCTCATGCTACCACTAGAGTGAAAGCACCGCCAGCATTCAAAAGTGACCAAAACATCAGCCAGTAAGCATAAGAACTGAGAAGTGGTCTGTGGTCACCACCTGCCAAACCACTCCTTTATTGGGGGTGTCTTGCTAATTGCCTATAATTTCCACCTGTTGTCTATTCCATTTGCACAACAGCATGTGAAATGTATTGTCAATCAGTGTTGCTTCCTAAGTGGACAGTTTGATTTCACAGAAGTGTGATTGACTTGGAGTTACATTGTGTTGTTTAAGTGTTCCCTTTATTTTTTTGAGCAGTGTATAAAATACTATTTGGAGAACAGCAAAAACCAATAAATATGATCCCAGACATTAATTATCACCTCAATAATGGGTTTAAAGGTCTGTGGAATGGTGTGTAAAATGTCAACCACTACTCAACTTCATTAATTGACTCATTTACTTGTGGAACAGCACATACAGTGAACATGAAATAGATGCATAATACAGGCTATCAAATCACAAGGACGATTTTCAAAAGCCGATATCAATTTTCTTCTATTTTATTATTATTATTTTGTATTATCCCAGGCCCCGTCCCCTCAGGAGGGCTTTTGGTAGGCCGTCATTGTAAATAAGAATTTGTTCTTAAGACTTGCCTAGTATAATAAAGGTTAAATAAATAAAATAAAAATAAATGTGAGTATCTGGTGCATAAAACAGTTGGCCGCGAATGCAAACTATACCACATAAATCATAAACATGCTTTGAAATAAAAGGCATAGGCCTACACAAAATGACTTACTTAGGCCGACAAGGACGCATGACTCGACCAAAGAATGTCCAAAATCACGAAATACAAATGGAAAATCTACACATGCCTTTTTAAAAGGGAGCTAAGGCCCCTTTACATGTCACCTTATCAAACCATAGAGATAGATAGAAGTTTCATATTTTATATGTGCCATTGTAGCGTATATGAGCAGCGTCATTGAGGCAATCTCCAGTTTGAAGTAGTCAATTTTCTTCTTCACTATTGGCTGATCCCTCCTGATGACCCGGTTGGACATGACTCGAACACGGTCACCAGGAGGGCTCAGCCAATGAAGTTGGAAGTCCCATCCAGTTGACTACATTAAAATGGTGGAAGCCCTCATGGCCCTGCTCATGCTAAAATGGCCTTTTGGCCACTAGAGGACTCTATCATTCTCTGTGTCAAACCTATATATTTCCAGTAGTTACATTTTCTCTTATTGCGCTGCATAATGTGTACGCCAAGCTCATTTGATAATTTCTGCATTATTCACCAGGGAAGGAAAATATTCAACGAATATTGAGGCATTTTTACCCTCTTTCTTTCTAACTGTCCTTGTTCTGTATGTCTTGTTTTGTAATATTTGTTTTGTACCTAGAACTCTGGGTCTTGTTGTTTCTGTCTGCTCTTTTATGTTTAGATAAGAATTGCATACTTGTCTTTTATACCTATACACAATTCTTGTGTGTGTTCAATAAAAAATATTTGAACGAATATTGAGGCATTTTATCAACAAGGTGCCTCAGAGTATTTAAACATTCTATTAACCAACGAGTTGGCTCTGAGAATATTTATGTAAACTCAGCAAAAAAAGAAACGTCCCTTTTTCAGGACCCTGTCTTTCAAAGATAATTCGTAAAAATCCAAATAACTTCACAGATCTTCATTGTAAAGGGTTTCAACACTGTTTCCCATGCTTGTTCAATGAGCCATAAACAATTAATGAACATGCACTTGTGGAACGGTCGTTAAGACACTAACAGCTTACAGGCGGTAGGCAATTAAGGTCACAGTTATGAAAACTTAGGACACTAAAGAGGCCTTTCTACTGACTCTGAAAAACACCAAAAGAAAGATTCCCAGGGTCCCTGCTCATCTGCGTGAACATGCCTTAGGCATGCTGCAAGGAGGCATGAGGACTGTAGATGTGGCCAGGGCAATAAATTGCAATGTCCGTACTGTGAGACGCCTAAGACAGCGCTACAGGGAGACAGGACAGACAGCTGATCGTCCTCGCAGTGGCAGACCACGTGTAACAACACCTGTACAGGATTGGTACATCTGAACATCACACCTGTGGGACAGGTACAGGATGGCAACAACTGCCCGAGTTACACCAGGAACGTACAATCCCTCCATCAGTGCTCAGACTGTCTGCAATAGGCTGAGAGAGGCTGGACTGAGGGCTTGTAGGCCTGTTGTAAGGCAGGTCCTCACCAGACATCACCGGCAACAACGTCGCCTATGGGCACAAACCCACCGTCGCTGGACCAGAAAGGACTGGCTAAAAGTGCTCTTCACTGACGAGTCGTGGTTTTGTGTCACCAGGGGTGATGGTCAGATTCGCGTTTATCGTCGAAGGAATGAGCGTGACACCGAGGCCTGTACTCTGGAGCGGGATCGATTTGGAGGTGGAGGGTCCGTCATGGTCTGGGGTGGTGTGTCACAGCATCATCAGACTGAGCTTGTTGTCATTGCAGGCAATCTCAGCGCTGTGCGTTACAGGGAAGACATCCTCCTCCCTCATGTGGTACCCTTCCTGCAGGCTCATCCTGACATGACCCTCCAGCATGACAATGGCACCACGCACAGAACTAGCAGTATGGCTGATTTCCTGCAAGACAGGAATGTCAGTGTTCTGTCATGGTCAGCGAAGAGCCCGGATCTCAATCTTGGACCTGTTGGATCGGAGGGTGAGGGCTAGGGCCATTCCCCCCAGAAATGTCCATGAACTTGCTTGTGCCTTGGTGGAAGAGTGGGGTAACATCTCACAGCAAGAACTGGCAAATCTGGTGCAGTCCATGAGGAGATGCACTGCAGTACTTAATGCAGCTGGTGGCCACACCAGATACGGACTGTTACTTTTGATTTTGACCCCCCCCCCCCCCCGTTCAGGGACACATTATTCAATTTCTGTTTGTCACATGTCTGTGGAACTTGTTCAGTTTATGTCTCAGTTGTTGAATCTTATGTCCATACAAATATTTACACATGTTGTTTGCTGAAAATAAACGCAGTTGATAGTGAGACGTTTCTTTTTTTGCTGAGTTCAGTAAACCAACGAAGGGGCGGCTCGCTCCATTTGTTCCCCGGGCCAGCTTGTCTCCATCTGATTGTAATGTGTTGCATACACAGAAGTTGCACTATCAGGGTGCTCATTATATTTTAAAAAGTGCTACATCCACACTATAGCTAAATAACTTTTGCAAGCAAGATTGTTAGAATATCTCATTTTAATTCAGGAAGCTGGACAAGCAAGACTGATAGTGAATGGTGGAAATGCATTATACCAGAGGCAGGTAGGCTACAGGTAGGGATTAAGGATGCAGGCAGAGGATGACGATGATGAAGTAAGCCTACAGCAAGAAGTTGAAAAAAGTTAGCCCAACTAAGTAATCATGAATGATTTGCATTATCTCAATAATCATTCTGTCACTGCATGACAATGCCCATTTGTTATAGCCTACAATTGTTTGTTTTTAAGGCCAAAAACAGGAAACCAAACTTGCTCTAGCCTACTGGGTGAATGAATAAAAATATAAATTAGCTCTACAGCTTTCACAACCCATATTCTAATGGCAATAAATGCTTTTGGTTTCGAACGGCCACCAAAAAGGAGGGCTCCCCCACCTCCCAATTAAATGATCACCTGGCTATCAAATAAGACAGTTCAAATGCCGACATCAAATTCAAAGCATTCAGCACACTGCCTAAATTGCTGTCCAGCAAAGCAGACTGGCACTGTCCCTGCTTTCTAAAAGTGAGCGAAAAGATAAGAGTTTACTCAGGCCGTTAACCATTGAAGAAAAAACGGTCACGGTTCCTGCCTGTATAAGTGGGCGTTTCCTCTCTCGCGTGAGCAGGCTTTACCCATGTGAGCTTTCTGTTCCTCCATAATATCTGGCATGCTCACGCAAGAGAAGGAACAGCTGTCTGGTCTACTTATTGTCCGCTCCCGCCCCGTTGGGGGCAATAAGTAGACCAGAGTGGCCCCGCCCCAATCAGAAAAAAATTGGGAGTAGGGTGTCTCGATTTCTCTACTCTCTCCGAGGCGGCAGGGTGGCAGCCGCTCTCCGAGCGATGCTCCACTTGGTCCTAAAGCCAGCCTTCAATATGCTAAACAGCTGTTGCATTTTAAATCGGGATTGGAATGATTTGAGCCTAATTTACATTTTTGGTCTTGAGCACCATACCCAACTGACTCCCCTGGATGTTGTCACACTGGTAAGTCACCATTGTTTGTGCTTCATCTCTTCTAGGTCTGGAGGTAGCTGGATGGCAGACCAGTCGAACCCTACTGGACTGGAATGAATGGAGGGTGGAGTGGAAGAAGAAGAGCAGTTAAAGGAGTGTCAGGGTCTCTGGAGAGCAGCAACTGCAAGGAAATAGGCTGAGCTCTCTTTCAAACATTCATTGTGAGATGCTCAAAGATTAATATGCTCAGATTCAATTAAAGGTTTTTGTCCTTTTTTGGTACATTTTATACAAACAACTTCAGAATAAACTTGACCATAACTTTAACCATCTGTTATGTCCAGTGTGATATTACCAGCCCCTGAAAGTAAGCCTCTGACTAGCCTGATACATCATCCAGTGATAGCCAGCTAGCTAGTCACAGTCTGACATAATGCAATACAATAAATCTTTGGAAATGGTTCTCTCAGGACCTCTGGAAACCAGAATATTGAATAATATTACATTTGAACTTAGTCTGCCCATTTGTCTGGGGGATTGGTCCTTTTGAGACAAAATATTAAAAGGAATGTACTGTATGTACTGGCTCCCGAGTGGCTCAGCGGTCTAAGGCACTGCATCTCAGTGCAAGAAGCGTCACTACAGTCCCTGGTTCGAATCTGGCCGTGATTGGGAATCCCATATGGCGGTGCACAATTGTCCCAGTGTTATCCGGGTTTGGCTGGGGTAGGCCATCCATTGTAAATAAGAATTTGTTCTTAACTGACTTGCCTTGTTAAATAAAGGTTAAAAATAAATTATATTAAATCAGACTTTCCAAACGTGGGTCCCAATTCTCTGCTTGCCTCATGTCAAAATAAAAGTCAGTGACAAGTGATCGCTTCCCACTTGGCACACCATGACATTTCCACGTGGATAATTGGGTAATAGTTGGTTGAGATCTTGATCAATGAGATTCCGACCTATATTCACCCACTCAAAAAGACAGCCAAAAGATATGCTGTGATTTTAAATGGTTATTTTTAGAAATATCTGATTTAGATAATTATTCACACTCAGAGCAATACTTTGTAGAAGCACCTTTGGCGTCGATTACAATTTTGAGTCGTCTTGGGTGTATCTGTATCAGCATTGCACATTTGGATTTGGGGATTTTTTTCCCATTCTTCCCTGCAGATTTTCTCAAGCTCTGTTAAATTAGATGGGGAGCGGCGGGGAACAGTAATTCTAAAGAATTTCCACAAAATTAATGGGATTCAAGGCTGGATTTCAGCTGGGCCACTCAAGGACTTTCACATTCTTGTTCTGAAGCCATTCCAGCATTGCTTTGGCTGTATGCTTGGGGTCACTGTCCTGTTAGACTGGGGCCGTGACCAAGTTAAGGTCATTTACATTCTGAAGTATGTTCTCATCAAGGATTTTCTGTGTCCTTGCTGCTGAAAAGCATCCCCATAGCATGATGCTGCCACCACCATGCTTCACGGTAGGGATGGTGTTCGACAGGTGATGGGCTGTGTGTGCCTGGTTTTCTCCAGACGTAGCCTTATGATCTGAGTCTTTCACATGCATTTTTGCTAACTCCAGGCGTGCTGTCATGTGCCTTTTTCTCAGGTGTGACTTCCATCTGGTTATTCTCCTATAAAACCCAGATTGGTGAAGTGCTGTAAAGACTGTTGTCCTTCTGGCAGGTTCTTCCATCTCAGCCAAGGAACTCTGTAGTTCTGTCAGAGTGGGCATTTGGTTCTTGGTCACCTCGCCCAGTTGCTCAGTTTGGTCGGACAGCCAGCTCTATGCAGAGTCTGGGTAGTTCCATATTTTTTTCAATTTCCCAATGATGGAGACCATTGTGCTCATGGAAACTTTCAACACTATAGAAATAGTTTTATAGCTATTCCCAGATATATTCCTCCTCCACAATTGTATCTCGGCGATAACCGGACAGTTCCTGGAATATTTTCTGCTCTGACATGCCCTGTCAACAGTGGGAACTTATATAGACAGGTGTGTTTCTTTTCTAAATAATGTCAAAACAATTGAATTGGCCACAGGTGGACCCCAATCAAGTTCTAGTGATATCTCAAGGATGATCAGAGTATATTGGATGCACCTGAGCTCAATTTGGAGTGTCATAGAAAAGTGGTGTGAATACTTATGTAAATAATAATGCGCGTTGCGCATGAGAGAATGGCTTAAGATAAGACTTGCTCTATGTCAGTTCGAACAGGCCCTGAGTGGAACATCCCTGCCTGGGTAAGCATTGGAAGAGGAAGTTTGCGGTCAAGATGATTTGAAAGCCATAAGAATCTCTTCAGTGGCCTATAGTCCAGACTCCAAAGTGACAATTTTAGGTTGTGCCGAATTCAATAGCTGAAATGCCACCAAATCTGTTAGCACATACAGTTGAAGTCATAAGTTTACATACACCTTAGTCAAATACATTTAAACTCAGTTTTTCACAATTCCTGACATTTAATCCAAGTAAAAATTAGGTCAGTTAGGATCACACCTTTTATTTTAAGAATGTGAAATGTCAGAATAATAGTAGAAAGAATGATTTATTTCAGCTTTTATTTATTTCATCACATTCCCAGTGGGTCAGAAGTTTACATACTGTACACTCAATTAGTATTTGGTAGCATTGCCTTTAAATTGTTGGGTCAAACGTTTCGGGTAGCCTTCCACAAGCTTCCCACAATAAGTTGGAGGAATTTTGGCACATTCCTCCTGACAGAGCTGGTGTAACAGTCACGTTTGGAGGCCTCTTTGCTCGCACACACTTTTTCAGATCTGCCCACAAATTGTCTATGGGGTTGAGGTCAGGGCTTTGTGATGGCCACTCCAATACCTTGACTTTGTTGTCCTTAAGCCATTTTGCCACAACTTTGTAAGTATGCTTGGGGTCATTGTCCATTTGGAAGACCCATTTGCGACCATGCTTTAACTTCCTGACTGATGTCTTGAGATGTTGCTTCAATATATCCACATAATTTTCCTTCCTCATGGTGCCATCTATTTTGTGAAGTGCACTAGTCCCTCCTGCAGCAAAGGACCCCCACAACATGATGCTGCCACCCCCGCGCTTCACGGTTGGGATGGTGTTCTTCGGCTTGCAAGCGTCCCCCTTTTTCCTCCAAACATAACGATGGTCATTATGGCCAAACAGTTCTATTTTTGTTTCTTCAGACCAGAGGACATTTCTCCAAAAAGTATGATCTTTGTCCCCATGTGCAGTTGCAAACCGTAGTCTGGATTTTTTTATGCCGGTTTTGGAGCAGTGTCTTCTTCTTTGCTGAGCGGCCTTTCAGGTTATGTCGATATAGGACTCGTTTTACTGTGGATATAGATACTTTTGTACCTGTTTCCTCCAGGTCCTTTGCTGTTGTTCTGGGACTGATTTGCACTTTTCGCACCAAAGTACGTTAATCTCTAGGAGACATAACGCGTCTCCTTCCTGAGCGGCATGACGGATGCGTGGTCCCATGGTGTTTATACTTGCGTACTATTGTTTGTACAGATGAATGTGGTACCTTCAGGCGTTTGGAAATTGCTCCCAAGAATGAACCAGACTTGTGGAGGTCTACAATTGTTTTTCTGAGGTCTTGGCTGATTTCTTTTGATTTTCCAATGATGTCAAGCAAAGAGGCACTGAGTTTGAAGGTAGGCCTTGAAATACATCCACAGATACAACTCCAATTGACTGAAATTATGTCAATTAGCCCATTAGAAGCTTCTAAAGCCATGACATCATGTTCTGGAATTATCCAAGCTGTTTAAAGGCACAGTCAACTTAGTGTATGTAAACTTCTGACCCACTGGAATTGTGATACAGTGAATTATAAGTGAAATAATCTGTCTGTTAACAATTGTTGGAAAAATGACTTGTGTCATGCACAAACATACCGTAACCTCACATTACAGCTAGCTTGAAATGTTGCCGATGGAGCTATCCAATTGGTATCTTTTGTATAGCTCAATCTGTTTGCATGTTGTCAAGCGGGCGGTCACCTGTGTTGGCTAGGTTGAGGAACATGGTTCAAGCCCAGTCAGAGGCAAGTTCAGGGAGGCTGCGCTATATGCTCGAAGACTGGGGTTGCTGTGGAGTGAGTTGAAAGAGGGTGAGTCTTATGGAGTTAAGAACGTATTGTAACCTCACTCCAGAGCTAGCTTAAATTGGTTCGCACATTGTCAAGCCGTCGGTCACTTGTGTTGGCGAGGTAGAGGAACCTGGTTCAAGCCCAGTCAGAGGCAAGTTCAGGGAGGCAGCGCTATGTGCTAAGCTAGCACACAAACCCCGGTTATTGAGGCATGCATCGAAAACTTGAGTCAGCTAGCTGCTACAATTTGGAGAAAGTTGCCCGATGACCTTAAGTTCAGGTGCAGCACACCATAGAAAATGGCCACCATAATCACACCGTTTTTCAACTGGTCGTTCTTTACATTTACGTCATTTAGCAGACGCTCTTATCCAGAGCGACTTACAAATTGGTGCATTCACCTTATGATATCCAGTGGAACAACCACTTTACAATAGTACATCTATATTTTTTTTTGGGGGGGGGGTTAGAAGGATTACTTTATCCTATCCCAGGTATTCCTTAAAGAGGTGGGGTTTCAGGTGTCTCCGGAAGGTGGTGATTGACTCCGCTGTCCTGGCGTCGTGAGGGAGCTTGTTCTACCATTGGGGTGCCAGAGCAGCGAACAGTTTTGACTGGGCTGAGCGGGAACTGTGCTTCCGCAGAGGTAGGCAGGCGAGCAGGCCAGAGGTGGATGAACGCAGTGCCCTTCTTTGGGTGTAGGGACTGATCAGAGCCTGAAGGTACGGAGGTGCCGTTCCCCTCACAGCTCCGTAGGCAAGCACCATGGCCTTGTAGCAGATGCGGGCTTCAACTGGAAGCCAGTGGAGTGTGCGGAGGAGTGGGGTGACGTGAGAGAACTTGGGAAGGTTGAACACCAGACGGGCTGCGGCGTTCTGGATGAGTTGTAGGGGTTTAATGGCACAGGCAGGGAGCCCCGCTAGCAGCGAGTTGCAGTAATCCAGACGGGAGATGACAAGTGCCTGGATTAGGACCTGCGCCGCTTCCTGTGTAAGGCAGGGTCGTACTCTGCGAATGTTGTAGAGCATGAACCTACAGGATCGGGTCACCACCTTGATGTTAGCGGAGAACGACAGGGTGTTGTCCAGGGTCACGCCAAGGCTCTTAGCACTCTGGGAGGAGGACACAATGGAGTTGTCAACCGTGATGGCGAGATCATGGAACGGGCAGTCCTTCCCCGGGAGGAAGAGCAGCTCCGTCTTGCCGAGGTTCAGCTTGAGGTGGTGATCCGCCATCCACACTGATATGTCTGCCAGACATGCAGAGATGCGATTCGCCACCTGGTTATCAGAAGGGGGAAAGGAGAAGATTCATTGTGTGTCGTCTGCGTAGCAATGATAGGAGAGACCATGTGAGGATATGACAGAGCCAAGTGACTTGGTGTATAGCGAGAATAGGAGAGGGCCTAGAACTGAGCCCTGGGGGACACCAGTGGTGAGAGCACGTGGTGCGGAGACGGATTCTCGCCACGCCACCTGGTAGGAGCGACCTGTCAGGTAGGACGCAATCCAAGAGTGAGCCGCGCCGGAGATGCCCAACTCGGAGAGGGTGGAGAGGAGGATCTGCTGGTTCACAGTATCAAAGGCAGCAGATAGGTCTAGAAGGATGAGAGCAGAGGAGAGAGAGTTAGCTTTAGCAGTGCGGAGAGCCTCCGTGACACAGAGAAGAGCAGTCTCAGTTGAATGACCAGTCTTGAAACCTGACTGATTTGGATCAAGAAGGTCATTCTGAGAGAGATAGCAAGACCAGGCCAAGGACGGCACGCTCAAGAGTTTTGGAGAGAAAAGAAAGAAGGGATACTGGTCTATAGTTGTTGACATCAGAGGGATCCAGTGTAGGTTTTTTGACCTCTCGCTCTCTTGAAGACGGAAGGGACGTAGCCAGCGGTCAAGGATGAGTTGATGAGCGAGGTGAGGTAGGGGAGAAGGTCTCCGGAAATGGTCTGGAAAAGAGAGGAGGGGATAGGGTCAAGCGGGCAGGTTGCTGGGCGGCAGGCCGTCACAAGTCGCAAGATTTCATCTGGAGAGAGAGAGGAGAAAGAGGTCAAAGCATAGGGTAGGGCAACGTGAGCAGGACCAGCAGTGTCATTTGACTTAACAAACGAGGATCGAATGTCGTCAACCTTCTTTTCAAAATGGTTGACAGAGTCATCCGCAGAGAGGGAGGAGGGGGGGGAGGATTCAGGAGGGAGGAGAAGGTGGCAAAGAGCTTCCTAGGCTTAGAGGCAGATGCTTGGAATTTAGAGTGGTAGAAAGTGACTTTAGCAGCAGAAACAGAGGAAGAAAATGTAGAGAGGAGGGAGTGAAAAGATGCCAGGTCCGCAGGGAGGCTAGTTTTCCTCCATTTCCGCTCGGCTGCCCGGAGCCCTGTTCTGTGAGCTCGCAATGAGTCGTCAAGCCACGGAGCAGGAGGGGAGGACCGAGCCGGCCGGGAGGATAGGGGACATAGAGAGTCAAAGGATGCAGAAAGGGAGGAGAGGAGGGTTGAGGAAGCAGAATCAAGAGATTGGTTGGAGAAGGATTGCGCAGAGGGAAGAGACGATAGGATGGAAGAGGAGAGAGTAGCAGGAGAGAGAGAGCGAAGGTTGCGACGGCGCAATACCATCTGAATGGGGGCAGAGTGAGTAGTGTTGCAGGAGAGCGAGAGGGAAAAGGATACAAGGTAGTGGTCGGAGACTTGGAGGGGAGTTGCAGTGAGATTAGTAGAAGAACAGCATCTAGTAAAGATGAGGTGAAGCGTATTGCCTGCCTTGTGAGTAGGGGGGAAGGTGAGAGGGTGAGGTCAAAAGAGGAGAGGAGTGGAAAGAAGGAGGCAGAGAGAAATGAGTCAAAGGTAGACGTAGGGAGGTTAACCTCTCTAGGGTCGGCGGGACGAAATCGTCCCACCTACGTAACAGTCAGTGGAATCCTGTGGCGCGTTATTCAAATACCTTAGAAATGCTATTACTTCAATTTCTCAAACATATGACTATTTTACACCATTTTAAAGACAAGACTCTCGTTAATCTAACCACACTGTCCGATTTCAAAAAGGCTTTACAACGAAAGCAAAACATTAGATTGTCAGCAGAGTACCCAGCCAGAAATAATCAGACACCCATTTTTCAAGCTAGCATATAATGTCACAAAAACCCAAACCACAGCTAAATGCAGCACTAACCTTTGATGATCTTCATCAGATGACACACCTAGGACATTATGTTATACAATGCATGCATGTTTTGTTCAATCAAGTTCATATTTATATCAAAAACCAGCTTTTTACATTAGCATGTGACGTTCAGAACTAGCATACCCACCGCAAACTTCCGGTGAATTTACAAAAAATTTACTAAATTACTCACGATAAACGTTCACAAAAAGCATAATTATTTTAAGAATTATAGATACAGAACTCCTCTATGCACTCGATATGTCCGATTTTAAAATAGCTTTTCGGTGAAAGCACATTTTGCAATATTCTGAGTAGATAGCCCGGCATCACAGGGCTAGCTATTTAGACACCCAGCAAGTTTAGCACTCACCAAAGTCAGATTTACTATAAGAAAAATGTTATTACCTTTTGGTGTTTTTCGTCAGAATGCACTCCCAGGACTTCTACTTCAATAACAAATGTTGGTTTGGTCCCAAATAATCCATAGTTATATCCAAATATCCTCTGTTTTGTTCATGCGTTCAAGACACTATCCGAATGGTCAAGAAGGGTGACGAGCACGACGCATTTCGTGACAAAAAAATTCTAAATATTCCATTACCGTACTTCGAAGCATGTCAACCGCTGTTTAAAATCAATTTTTATGCCATTTTTCTCGTAAAAAAGTGATAATATTCCGACCGGGAAATCGTTTTTTATTACAAAGAGAGCGAAAGTAAAAGCATGGGATCCCCTCATGCACGAGCCTCAGTCTGATGGCCCTCTGATAGAGCACTTGCCAAAAGCGCTAATGTGTTTCAGCCTGGGGCTGGAATTACATCATTCAGCTTTTTCCCGCCTTCTGAGAGCCTATGGGAGCCGTAGGAAGTGTCACGTAACAGCAGAGATCCCCTGTTTTGGATAGAGATGATCAAGGAGGGCAAGAAATGGTCAGACAGGCCACTTCCTGTAAGGAATCTTCTCAGGTTTTTGCCTGCCATATGAATTCTGTTATACTCACAGACACCATTCAAACAGTTTTAGAAACTTTAGGGTGTTTTCTATCCAAAGCCAATAATTATATGCATATTCTAGTTACTGGGCAGGAGTAGTAACCAGATTAAATCGGGTACGTTTTTTATCCGGCCGTGCAAATACTGCCCCCTATCCCCAACAGGTTAAAGTCACCCATAACTGTGAGGGGTGAGCCATCCTCAGGAAAGGAACATATCAAGGCGTCAAGCTCATTGATGAACTCTCCAAGGGAACCTGGAGGGCGATAAATGATAAGGATGTTAAGCTTGAATGGGCTAGTGACTGTGACAGCATGGAATTCAAATGAGGAGATAGACAGATGGGTCAGGGGAGAAAGAGAGAATGTCCACTTGGGAGAGATGAGGATTCCAGTGCCACCACCCCGCTGACCAGATGCTCTCGGGGTATACGAGAACACGTGGTCAGACGAGGAGAGAGCAGTAGGAGTAGCAGTGTTTTCTGTGGTAATCCATGTTTCCGTCAGCGCCAAGAAGTCGAGGGACTGGAGGGTAGCATAGGCTGAGATGAACTCTGCCTTGTTGGCCGCAGACCGGCAATTCCAGAGGCTGCCGGAGACCTGGAACTCCACGTGGGTCGTGCGCGCTGGGACCACCACGTTAGAGTGGCAGCGGCCACGCGGTGTGAGGCGTTTATGTGTCCTGTGCAGAGAGGAGAGAACAGGGATAGACAGACACATAGTTGACAGGCTACAGGAGAGGCTACACTAATGCAAAGGAGATTGGAATGAAAATGAACTAAACAACTGGGGAAGCGAGAGCACAGGGCCTCCCTCACTAACCATTCACTGAAACACTCATATAACTTTTCCAACTTCCACTTTAGAAATATAATTGATGTAAACTACAGTGGTTCAATGTTTCCAGGAATAGGCTCAAACTTAGTTTATTCAGCTAGATAACTTGGTACAGTATTCTTCCGTGAAACCCACCCAGTGCACCGTGTCCTATGACGCCGTAGCTAACTAGCATGCTAGCATCCAATAACACACGGTTTGCACCAATACACAATGTTAGCACCAATACTTGGTTACAACAAACTACCAATGGATCATACGTGTCCGTGTCTAGTTCCTTTCATAACGCAGAAGTGATTAAACGTTGACTAGCTAACACAGTCAGTCCTGCAAGCTACACAAGTGGACTACACATCTCGAAAGTTCAGAAAGTTAAGCTTACGTTGCAAAAATCTTATTGACTAAAAATGATACAGTACTGCTAGCTGCTAGAGTTGGCTAGCTAGCAATGGCTGCGTTTACCTTTATCTTACCTTTATCTTTGATACAAAGACAACTTTGTAGCTAGCTAACATTACACTAATCAAAACGTTCCGTTGTAATGTATTTAGTTTCTACAGTACTGCTAGTTGGTAAAGTTGGCTAGCTAGCAGTGGCTGTGGTGTTGTGGTGTTGACGCCGTTTGGAAAACGGCACGAACGAACGAATACAGCTGGCTAGCTAACCTTGTTAGTTTCTCAAAGCTACACCTTTATCCTTGATACAAAGACAGCAAAGACAACTATGTAGCTAGCTAGCTAGCTAATCAAATCAAATCGTTCCGTTGTAATGAAATGTAATATTACCCGCGGAGCGAAGTACAGCACGACTACTCACTCCAGCATCTGGTCACCGTTTGTGTATTTATTATTACTTTTATTATTACGTGTTTTACTTTTCTATTATTTCCTCTGTGCATTGTTAGGAAGGACCCTTAACTAAGCATTTCCCTGTTAGTCTACACCTGTTGTTTACAAAGCATGTGACGAACAAAATTTGATTTGATTTCAAATTTGATTTGATTAATTAAACGTTGAACACTGTTCTGGCATACTGAAACGAGCAACGCGCTGTGACATTGATTAACCAATGGTGTGTTAGATACCACCCACAAATGTTTGATGACACCCCCTCATTATCATATTGGAGGAAGAAATACATAAATAAATGAATAACATTAAAGTGCGATTAATAATAATAATATCTATTTATGTGTGCTTCATTCATCCATTTATTTATCTATGTGTGCATTTATTTATGTATCGATTTGTGGCAGGTTTGGTCCTCCATAGGTTGGAAGCCCAAAAGGGCTTATGAGAAAACCACACCACAAAAACAATACACAAATATAAGTAAAATAATGAATAAAAAGTGAGTGAAATCTGCCTGAAATCTGTCCACGTTAAGCAGATCCTTAATTATTAAGCAGGCATGGAGTTTTTGTATGTGGGGGGGCAATGAGAGAGTGTCAAATTTAGTCAAGATAAACATGAATTGCTATTTTGATAAGTGAGACTTATTTGGTCTAATAGAAGTTTCGTAATGATTAGGTTGTTACGAGTGTGATGCAAGTAAAATCCTGGCAACTTTGATTAAAAAAACACTTTATATCGGAGTCCCTGTTGAACTTCAAGATTGTCTAAGCATCTCACTCTCCATTGAATACACACGGTTGACATCAACACTCCTCATAAAATATTCAAAATGATTATTCAAATAACAAGATGTTTCCACCAATCCAAAGAGGAATAAGCAGGAGCAACGAATCCCATTGTCATTATATCATATCTCTGGTTTGATTATGTGTGTGTTCATGTGTGGTGAGAGTGTGATACTTCCATCTGGTGGCATCCAGTCTTACCAATTTAGGGACTTTGTCACTATATTTTTGAGAATTTTCAGAACCCTTCAGTGACTTTATTGGTTAAAGGGTCTATCGACAAATTCAGTTACTTTTCAGTCTGCCTTTGGGGAGTTTTCACACCGAAGGTTTCTATGTTTCTTTTACTAGTGATCCATCAATGGTTTGGTTAATTATTAGCTATAATAAAACCAAACGTTTTTAAATGCAAAGTGGTAATTGGATCTTATACAAACTCAGCTTGTAAGCTTAACATGATGTTTGCCCTTACTCATACTTTTCTTGACCCAAAATAGGTTTACTACAAGCATTGCTTTTAAAATGGCATGTAGACAAACAAATTGACACATCTTGATTTTTAGAGTTTTATTTTCAAAATCCACAACTAATCCACAAGTAAAATGTACACAGTTTCACAGAAATGTCAATTTTTGAAATTGGCAGATTTTCTTCTCATTTATTTGGCACTTAGGCACCGTGGCGGATGAATCAGAATTAGTTGGGTAACATAGATAATTAAGATGTTTTATTTGCATAATATGCTTATGTGAGATACTTGTCATATGTGAATGTATTGTTAAACCATGTGAAGGGATGGCGTGATTAATGGGGAACCAATTATTTGTCTCCACAATGTCTGTGCGCAAGTCACTCCCCTCAGTGAGCTTGTCCAGGAGTGGAGTCAAGAGGGGTTTACTTGAGATGGGAGTATCTAGAGTTGTCAATTGATTTATGCCATTGGATGAGCTAATTGTTCTGTTCTATACCGTACCAGGGAGAGACGGTTCCAGTTTGGGGTGGGAGGACCAGATACTGGTCTATACAATGAACACTGTTGATACAGCAGTTGCTGTCTGCTATGTTTTATAGATATCTTTCATACAGAACTTAACCTTTGTGAACTGTTCCTAAGATCTGTTGTTCGTCATGTACGTTGAGAGGGGTGGGTCTTGGGTATAAAAGATCTTTGTACTTTTGTGTAATCACTTTTCAATGGTTCATTGAAGGTCAAGTGCTTTTGCAAAAGCATCTTAATTATTAAAGATGTAGTTTTAAGTATAACTGACTTGTGTGTGAAGTTTAACTCTCCTCATTTGGTAATGCAGAAATTAGCCACCACAGCACTTACTATTGTCATTTATTTAACATCTTGAAATGAGAACATGTTTTTATTATGTTGAACTCTTCATGACAGTGTTAAAATTAGGTGAAATAAAAGTTACACTACACAAAAGGTACTCAATTGGTGGAACAACCCGCACACTTTCCTCCTCCCAGATATTCTGTACCAGTTTCCGTCTCTGTACAAAGACATGGTCTTAAAGCTATGGAAGATGGCAAAACATTTAATAATAATAACTGATTGGACTTACAGGGCACTTTTCTAGACACCCAAAGCGCTTTACAGTGTAAGGGAAAACTCACCACCCTAACCCCCTTACATACTGTTGCGATAAGTGCCATGGGAGTGACCACAAAGTTGGGACACCCGTTAAAGTCCGATCTTCTTAAATTTTATTGAGGAACATGACATTGTTCTTTAGCACTTCAACATTATTAAAAGGAAATTGGTGTTGTAAATTGGTTCAGTATACTGTATGGTATAAATTACAGTGATCTGTCTTTGAACTTCCTGCCTTTCTGTTCATTTCAGAAGCATATTTGTATTTTGTTAGTCTGTCTTTCCCCCTGGTGGCATTCATACATCTTCGTGCCCACAATTTGAAAGGGAACACCATTGAATGTGAGACTTACTCACCCAACTCAGTTTTTTTCCTGCCAAAGGCTGAGCATCTGTTGAAGATCAAGAATATGATATTGTAACGACCCGGTATTGTGTTCTGTGTTCGTGGGTGTGTTATGGTTCTCATGGCTACTAGCAGGGGTTGAATGTGTCAGGACAGAGGGAAAGGGTGGGGGGTATGATGGGTAATCCCGCGGGATTTGGAAATGCATAAATAGGGATTACTGTCTCATCTCTTGCTCTCTTTCTGTTCGGGCCTTGATCTCTTCTTATGGGGGTGACCCTTAACCCGACATGGTGTAATTGTGTACGTTCGGTATTTAGCGGCGTGGGCTGTGGCCACAACAATAGCCCAGTTTAGGAATAAACCTGTGTTCTAACCTGCACACCTGAAGTCCGTCTCTTTTCCTTTTATGACCCAGCCGGGTCATTACATTGGTGTCAGAAGTGCTTTCGAACTACGGGATCGAGACTAGGCGAGTTAGCTGTTCAGTATAAGCCGGGTTGGATTTAGCGTAACTCGCATCTACGGTCATGATGCTTGGGGCGAGGCAGAAAATTAAGGAAGAGTCGGACAAAGTGTCCGTTGTGGGCTCGGGGGTACCCGGTCGGGAGGGTCGGGCGGCGACAGCCATAGATGAGCTGGAGAGCCACATGGCGGGAGTTAAATTGTCAGTCAGCAAGATGGCAGAACTGGCGGGTTTTCCTTCACTCCGCTCGAGAGCAGACGTCACGGCGACGGGGATATCGACGTCACCGGGTGCGGAAATGGCGGGGCCTGCGTATGTAAACAGAGATGGCGGCGGCCTATTGCCATTAGCCACGGTAGCGGCTAAACTACCAAAGTTCAATGGACAAGGTAAATGGGAAGTTTTTTTCACTCAATTCGAGTTGTTGGCTGCAGCCGGGAGGTGGTCTGACGAGACGAAAGCGTTACAGCTTGCCCTGAGCCTGGCAGAGGAGGCGTCGGAATGCCTGTTAACGCTAGCCCCGGACGAGAGGGGCGACTACGGTGCGCTAGTGGAGGCATTGGGGGGCCGTTTCGGCAGCGACGCGCAGCCCAACATGCTGCGGATTGAACTGAGTAACAGAAAGAGACTTCAGGGGGAATCATTAAAGGCGTTGGCAAGTGGTATTCTGAGCCTGACCAGGCGGGCTTATGCAACTATGCCGATTGGGGTGCAAGACGAGCTGGCACGGGACAGTTTTATTAGAGCGCTCTCTTCCACCGAACTGGGTAAGCATGTTCAGATGGCGGACCCACCATCTCTGCGGGCTGCAGTGGAGATAGCCAGGAAGAGGGAGCTGATCTGGGGGGAGGGAGTGAGAGTGGAAGTCGCCAGTCAACCAGAGGTGAGAGCAGCGGTGGCTGGGGTGCCAGGGGTCACGAAACCAGAGTGGGCAGACGAGTTGTGCGGGCTAGTCAAGACTGCTTCGCTTGTCATGGAGAGGGGCTCCAGGCAGCGTCGCAGTGTCAGCTCAACTCCTATTGTATGCTGGGGTTGTGGCCAGCCTGGCCACATTCAGCGGGAGTGTGGCAGATTACCCCGTCACCAGGGAAACGACGGCGGGTTCTCGCGCAGGGGGCAGCGCGGACCCACCCCCCCGCCCCCAAACCCACTGTAAGCAAAAGAGGTACCCAGCAGCGCAGACAAGAGGGTGGGGACCTGCTCCCCCAGGGTGTAGCTGCCGCCGTGTTTCCTAGTCCGGTAGTTGTGGTGGGACGTACCACCGTTGGGGACTTCTGTAATGTCATCGTCAAGGTGGAGGGGGCGGAATGTTTGGCCCTGGTCGACACGGGCTCTACAGTAACCCTGGTGAGACCAGACATACTACCTGTTGGGGTGCGGGTGGAGCCGACCCTTGTCCAGCTACGGACTGTCACGGGGGAGCTAGCCCCCATGTTAGGGAAGTGTCAGCTATCTGTGACTGTGGGGGGGAGAACTGTGGGGTGTCCGGCATGGGTAGCAGCGGTGCAGGACCCCTGTATACTGGGAATGGACTTTTTGAAAAACTGTGGGGCTCAGTTGGACTTAGCGTCGGGCACTTTGAGGCTGTCGGGGGGGCCCACAGTGGGAATGTCGACTTCGGGAGGGCCAGCAGGGGGCAGGGCTGTCCCTCCGTCTTCCTCCAAGCTTGCAGAAACTCCACCGGTCATCCCGGCTGCTCCCTTGGTCGTTGTGCCATTCCAGCAGCTGTCTCCGGCGGCGACGGCCTTCACTCCCCATCATGGTGCAAGCACAGGCAGCTCAGTAGCCCAAAACACACTGGCTCCTTCACCCCATCAGCCCGACGGGGGGAAGGAGGAAGCTATAGACGCCGTTGAGGCTGTGTGGCTGAAGAACTGTCAGGGTCTGGATGAGGGACAACAGAGACAGTTAAAGCAGCTGCTGTTGGACTTTAAAGATAGCTTCGCTTGGGGGGAAGATGAGGTAGGACAAACGCACCTAGTTCAGCACGAAATAGACACTGGGGACGCCCGACCCATTAAAATTCGGCCCCGTCGTATTCCCCTTGCCAGGAGGGAAGCAGCAGACACAGCTATTGTTGACATGTTGCGGGCTGATTTCATTGAGCCATCAGATAGCCCATGGTCCGCGCCGGTCGTCATGGTGCCTAAGAAAGGGGGTAAACTTAGGTTTTGTGTTGACTACAGGGGCCTAAATTCTATCACCACTAAAGACTCTTATCCCCTACCGAGGATTGATGAGTCGCTAGACCACGTGAGAGGGTCCTCGTGGTTCTCCTCCCTTGATCTGCGCAGTGGCTACTGGCAGGTGCCCCTCTCGCCAGGGGCACGTGAAAAAACGGCCTTCTCCACAGATAGGGGCCATTGGCAGTTCAAGGTGCTGTGCTTCGGGCTCTGTAATGCTCCTGCCACCTTTGAGAGGCTCATGGACAGAGTGCTGGCGGGGGTTCCGAGAGACGAGTGTGTTGTGTACCTAGACGACATATTGGTGCACGGCACATCGTTTGAGGGGGCACTGGGGGCAATTCGGCGAGTGTTGGAGAGGATCTCGGGGGCAGGGCTAAAATTGCATCCGGGAAAGTGCCATTTTATGCAAAGGGAGGTGGCGTTCCTGGGGCATCAGCTGGGTGGTGAGGGCATCAGCACGATGCCAGACAAGGTAGAGGCTGTGAGGGGGTGGCCAGTTCCAGGGGGGAAAAAAGAGGTTAAGAGCTTCCTGGGGCTGGCATCCTACTATCGTAGGTTTGTGAAGGGGTTTGCGGGGGTGGCGGCTCCTTTGAACCACCTTCTCAAGGAGGACACTGTTTTTCAGTGGACCGAAGAGCACCAGCGGGCGTTTGAGGCCCTCAAACGTGCCCTGATGGAGGCTCCTGTCCTGGCCTCACCAGACCCGAACCGTCCGTTCATCCTGGACACCGACGCAAGCAATGAGGGTTTGGGGGCTGTGCTGGCTCAGCGTGGTCCTGATGGGGAACACGTAGTAGCTTATTACAGCAGAACTTTTGATAAGGCTGAGAAACGCTACTGCGTGACAAGGAGAGAGCTTTTGGCTGTCGTGGCAGCAGTACGCCATTTCAAGTACTACCTGGGGGGCCTGCCGTTTGTGGTCCGGACGGATCACTCCGCCCTGCAGTGGCTTCTCTCCTTCAAGGAGCCAGAGGGTCAGATTGCCCGCTGGCTGGAGGAGCTGCAACCCTACGACTTCCAGGTGGAGCACAGAGCCGGCCTTCGCCACAGCAATGCAGACGCCTTGTCCCGCCGCCCGTGTGCTGAGGATGGCTGTGGGTACTGCGCCAAACGGGTGGAGCGAGAGAGAGAACTGTGCAGGGAGGAGGGAGTCACCGCCACGGTGAGTCAGCTGAGGGTGACAGAGTGCCGAGAGCTTGAGGCTGTGGACGTTGGGGAGTGGAGGCGTCGCCAGGAGGAGGACGCAGAGCTGCGTCCTGTGCTGCGGTGGGTGGAAGAGAGAAGACGACCGCCGTGGGGGGAAGTAGCCCCTCTATCACCAGTCACCAAGGGTCTGTGGGCTAAATTCACAGTCCTTAGAGTGGCTGAGGGAGTGCTCCAGAGGGGGTGGAAAAAGCCAGCGACTGGAGAAATTACGTGGCAGGTAGTGGTGCCCAAAAGGCTGCAGGGGAGCGTGTTACAGCAGCTTCACGGGGGAGTTGGCGCAGGGCATTTTGGGGTCTCCAAAACGTTAAAGCGCGTGCGTAAAGGCTTCTATTGGGCCAGGCACAGGAGGGATGTTGAGGACTTTTGTAGGCAGTGCGACGAGTGTGCTGCTAAAAAAGGACCTCCAGGTCAGTCACACGCCCTCCTACAACAATTCCCAGTAGGGGAGCCCATGGAGAGACTGGGGGTAGACATAGTGGGGCCGTTTCCAACCACAGACAGCGGTAACAGGTGGATTCTAACCGCTATGGACTACTTCACCAAGTGGCCGGAGGCTTACGCTCTCCCAGACCAGGAGGCAGCGACAGTAGCTGATGCGTTGGTGGGGGGAATAATCAGTCGGTTTGGGGTGCCACAGTCTATTCACAGCGACCAGGGGAGAAACTTCGAGTCACGGGTGTTCTCAGAGTTGTGTAGACGGTTAGGCGCGGAGAAGACGCGCACTACGCCACTTCACCCCCAGAGTGATGGGCTGGTGGAAAGATTTAACAGAACGTTAGCACAGCAGCTGGCCATCGTTACCTCAAAACACCAGAGAGATTGGGACACCCACTTACCGTTTATTCTTATGGCATGTAGGTCGGCTGTTCAAGAATCGACTGCGTGCTCCCCAGCGCTACTAATGTTAGGTCGTGAGTTGCGCACCCCAGCCGAACTGACGTTTGGTCACCCTCCTGATAATGACGACGGGGTTTTGCCTGGCCCGAACTATGTGTGTCGTCTGCAGAACCGGTTAGAAGCGGCTCACACCTTCGCAAGAGAGCAACTCGAGAACGCAGGGGTCCGCCAAAAGCGCCACTACGACTCGCGCGCTAGGGGGAGGCACTTTGGAGCGGGAGAAGGTGTGTGGCTTCACAACCCCACGCGCAAGAAGGGGCGGTGCCCAAAGCTGGACAGTGCATGGGTGGGGCCGTGTCTGGTGATAGAGAGAGTGGGGGAGGTGACGTACCGGGTGGAGGTCCCCCCACGGAGCAGGAAGGTGGTGGTCCACCGGGACCGATTGGCACCCTACAGAGGGAGGAAAACGATAGGAAATGGGAGTGAGGTCTCTGATGTGAGCCCACGGGAACAGTCTAACGAGGAGACTCTAGCGCAACCTGAGCCTGGGATGGGGGCTGCTTCTTCAGAGGGCGCTGGAAATGACATTGGGGCAGATGAGTGTTCTGGGGGTTCACCGGTGAGAGCCACGGGGAGGCCCAAGAGACTGATGCGACCTCCGGGTCGTTTTAAGGATTTTGTTGTGTAACCCTAGGGGCTAGGGTTTAGAAAGGGGGGGGCTATGTAACGACCCGGTATTGTGTTCTGTGTTCGTGGGTGTGTTATGGTTCTCATGGCTACTAGCAGGGGTTGAATGTGTCAGGACAGAGGGAAAGGGTGGGGGGTATGATGGGTAATCCCGCGGGATTTGGAAATGCATAAATAGGGATTACTGTCTCATCTCTTGCTCTCTTTCTGTTCGGGCCTTGATCTCTTCTTATGGGGGTGACCCTTAACCCGACATGGTGTAATTGTGTACGTTCGGTATTTAGCGGCGTGGGCTGTGGCCACAACAATAGCCCAGTTTAGGAATAAACCTGTGTTCTAACCTGCACACCTGAAGTCCGTCTCTTTTCCTTTTATGACCCAGCCGGGTCATTACAATATATTACTATTAGAATGATAGGCTTGTAGGGAAACTAACAACGCTGCTCTATCAAATAGAATAACTCATCCATGCTTGGAATGGAATCCCTTATACTAGCTAGCTAATTTTAGGTGAGTAGCAGAAGGTTAGCCTCATACGAACCATCCTGATCTCGCGAGCTTACGTTCTGTGTCGCGAAACATCATGTAAGCGCGCGCGATCAGGCTAGCAAAGGCTAGCAAAAGGCTGGGTCAAAGACAGTACAGTATGTGCGCAGATAGAACAATGAGACAGATATTTCAGGAGATGAATAAATTTGAAGCATCCGGTTGGCGTTTCCACTCATTAACAAATATGGTGATGAAAGGAAGCCCAGTGGCGGAGAGTGGGATATTTTTATTTTCATAAAAAAAAGAAAAACACGTTTTCATCCCGCACAGTAGGTGGCGGCAATACAACGTCTTGGAAGTTGTGCTTCGTAAGACCCCAACAAAGAAGAATTCTCACTGAAATATAATTGGCAACACCTCAGAGAGTGGTTAGCTAGTTAGTAGTCCTGCGTGGGTAATATTTGTTCCTGTCACACAGCGACAAGAATGCCAACACTGTCACTGTGTTCAGCATACAACTGCAAAAACCGCAGCCCCAAAGCTGGTGTAGGATTTTTTAGGTAAGTATTACAGTCTACTGTTAAAACTACCTCGAGAGCCACGTTTGATGCCTAGCTAACTAAATTCCTACGGTAGCTAGCTTAGGCAAACGCATACTAAAGTTCTAGCCAGCTGTAGTAGTTCGTGAAACAGAAAGCTCCGATTCACAATGTCTGCAAGCGTTATAATATGATTATGTTAACTGTATATAATAACCGCAGTAAACTTGTTTTTACTTGTGGATATTCAGGGGTTAACTCGTCGATAGGTCTCTGACGGAAGGTCCTAGGATGATGAGTGATATATCTAGTATCAGATGACGGTAGAGAGCTAGGTACACCCTTTGTTTTTACTAATAGCTGAACCAAAGATTTATATTACTAACCCAAGATGGATCAGAGCCTGTCGTTTCCAATGTGGGCAAATGAATCATAGTAGGCAGAACCAAACACGAGCGAGTGAGATCCTGTTGGCACGTTCTAGCACTTATTTGCATATTTATTTTAGTGAACGCCTACTCTGTCCGGTGCTTGTGTAATAACTCAATTCGCCCTTGCACTCCTAAACAATGCAATTTTTATAAACTTTGGCGAAGGGTAAAGTCTAGAAAACGCAGTCGACTCTGTTTGACAGATTTTAATTTTGTAAACAGAAAACTGTATTGCATAAAAATGTTTCAGCAGATGACAAAATGTGCCGTCTGTCTGTCTGTCTGGAGGGGGAGGGAGAGGGAGAGGGGGAGGGGGAGAGCGAGAGAGCTCTTCTCCCACTTGCTGGCCACTGGGGCTTCCTCTCAAATTTGATTTGTCACATACATGTTAGGCGGGTGTAACGAAATGCTTGGGTAGCTGGAAAGGAGGCAATATGCTGTTTTCTGGTGCTCAGCTGGTCTAGGACTGTTGTAAAAGTGCAATGCCAGTGATTGCATGTAAGCAAAACAATGTTTGCATTCCCGTACAGGAGGGTTAGCCCTATATGAAGATGACACACACTGCGTAGGGACTCCAGTTGCCGAATGGCCCAACATTTCTATTAGTTACGTCTAACTACTATGCTATATTTGACCAATTTACAAGGGTTATTTTCAAACGCTTCACATCCAGGTGAAATGGAGATGTAAAACCACATAATGTGAAGTCACTGACCCCACCTCATCCATGCTACATTCAATAGAATTTCAGTTTACCACATATCAGATTTAATTGGCATATTTCAATACCTTCCTATCCATATGATCTACAGACAAGGGTGGTGGTTTCCTTCAATTCTCTTATCGAAGTTACACTTTTTTGTTCCTCCCCTTTGATTGCCCTATTTGGTAATACCAAGTCCATATTATGGCAAGAACTGCTCAAATAAGCAAATAGAAACAACAGTCCATAAAGACCCAGAGTTACCTCTGCTGCAGAGGATATGTTTATTAGAGTTCCCAGCCTCAGATTGCAGCCCAAATAAATGTTTCACAGAGTTCAACAGACACATCTCAACATCAACTGTTCAGAGGAGACTGCGAGAATCAGGCCTTCATGGTCGAATTGCTGCAAAGAACCCATTACTAAAGGACACCAATAATAAGAAGAGGCTTGCTTGGGCCAAGAAACACGAGCAATGGACATTAGGCTGGTGGAAATCCAGATTTTTGGTTCCAACCAGCATGTCTTTGTGAGATGCAGAGTAGGTGAAAGAAAGATCTCCGTGTGTGTGGGGGTGCTTTGCTGGTGACACTGTCAGGGATTTACACTTAACCAGCATGGCTACCACAGCATTCAGGTTTGCACTTAGTGGGACTATCATTTGTTTTTCAACAGGACAATGACCCAACACACCTCCAGGCTGTGTAAGGGCTATTTGACCAAGAAGGAGAGTGATAAAGTGCTGCATCAGATGACCTGGCCTTCACAATCACCCGACCTGAACCCAATTGAGGTGGTTTGGGATAAGTTGGACTGCGGAGTGAAGGAAAAGCAGCCAACAAGTGCTCAGCATATGTGGGAACTCCTTCAAGACTGTTGGAAGTGCATTCCAGGTGAAGCTGGTTGAGAGAATGCCAAGAGTGTGCAAAGCTGACACCAAGGCAAAAAAAAAAATGTAACTAGACAAGTCTGTTAAGAACGAATTCTTATTTACAATGACGGCCTACCGGAGAACAGTGTGTTACCTGCCTTGTTCAGGGGCAGAAGGACACATTTCGGTTACTGGCCCAACGCTACCTGCCGCCCCAAAGGGTGGCTACTTGGAATATTTTTATTTTTTTGGTTACTACATGATTCCATATGCATTATTTCATAGTTTTGATGTCTTCACTATTAAACTACAAAGTAGTAAAAAATAAAGAAACCCTTGAATGAGTAGGTGTCCAAACTTTTGACTGGTACTGTAGGTCTCTGACCTCATTGTCCACAGTAGGCTACACCACTTAGAATTGCTTCTTTCATTTTTTTCACAGATTTTTACGAGTAGTTCCCATGATGGGCCTAATTGTCAATAGCTCACTTTCCATATGCACTACAGATCTACAGACCATTGCGGTGGCTTCGTTGCCTCTTATCAAAGTTACACCTTTTTATTTTTTCAAAATTCCTCGCCTTAGTGTAGAGTACAATGTCTTTTTATTAGATGATTTATGAGATTGGAGAACACGTTGGGAGGAATCTTAGACTTTGCCTCCATACAGAATCTTTCTAGATCCTTTATTCTTAATTCTGTGCATATGGAGTGCCCTCTTCAATTCAAACCACAGAGTTTTAATAGGGTTCAAGTCCGGAGACTGAGATGGCCATTGCAAAATGTTGATTTTTGTGGTCAAATTACAATTTATTTGTGGATTTTGGTCTGTGCTTGGGGTTATTGGTGTGGCTGGCTTCCGGATTAAGCGAGTAGTGTCAAGAAGCAGTGCGCAGGGGAGTTGCAGCGACGAGACAAGACTGTAACTACCAAGTTGGATACCACGAAATTGGGGAGAAAAAGAGGAGATCTATCTGTATGTGAATTAATAACCACAGTTGTAATACAATAAATATTTGTAGTAAAACAAAGGGGGGGAATAATAACATTTATAAGACAGGTCAAAGAACCCACCACACTTGTCTTTAGAGATCTATAGCTCATATGGACAGTGAGCTATTGAAAATTAGACCTACCAGAGGAAATATTCATGTAAAATCAGTGAAATGTAAAATTGAATTTCCCTCCTATGGAGGAGAGAGATCAGTGACCTACCATTGAGTGGTTTTAGATGTGTATGTCATGTGGACTGGAAGCTATTGAAAAAAATGTCTTTATGTGGATTAATAGAGGTCAGGGAACACACCGCACTTGACTATAGATCTCTAGCATTTGGATTGGAAGCCATTAAAAATGAATTATTTATAGTCAGAACTTTTTAAAATGGGAATTCTAATAGGGATGTCAGTGACTTTGCTACAAGTGATTTTGGTTCTCTAGGTCATGCAAGTAGGCCTCGGGGCCTGATGGGTGTCACTTTTTCCCCAGCTAACACACCTGAGTCCAATAATCAACTAACTATTAATGATCTTCAGTTTAGAATGCAATTAGTTGCATACGAGTGAGCGGGCATAGGCCTATTTATGTTTGAGCTCATATTTTTACATAAAATTTGTTAAATAAACAATCACATTTTTTAAATGTATTTGTTGAGAAAAAACAGTTGGTGTAAGATCTCTAGATAATTTAATTGAGACAGTTTTTCTGTCAACACCAGGTTCGGCTGATTGCACTTTTAAGACAGACCGAGAGTGCATAATATTCTCCCATTGAAACCACATTTTAAGTCACTTTGAAAACGGAATGGAGAAAAAAAAAGGCTGTACCTTGGCCTCTATTGTCATCTGATTCTAAATATGTCATCCTAGGACCTTCCGTCGAATAGGTATTGACGAGAGAACTCTGAATATATATTAACCAATATCGAAAGGGGAAACAAATTGAGTTGTTGTAGACTTTCGACCTGTGCGTGCTGGTAAGGAGTGATTGGAGGTGCTTTTTTGGTTGCTTGTACATTTTTATTTAGACCTTTTTTGGAAGTACACACTGGCCATAACTGGATTAAATGAAGAAAGTTGCTCAGCAAAACTCTATTTGGTGATCAACTAATGTTTATTGACATAACGCTTGTAGAGTATGAATCTGAGCTTTCTGAGTGTTAGAGGTCTGGTTCAGCTAGCTAGTACAAATGGTTTGCAGGAGAATTTAGCTAGCTGATGTCAGCTAGTTTGATAATTGTACTTAAACTCTGCGCTGTGACAATGCTGTTCTCTTAGAAGTCTGTTGCATAAACCATTCATGGATTTACTCTTCATTTGAAAGCTGTAATTGTGATGCCAATTTTGACGTATGAATGTTTTGGTAACAGATTCCCCAAAAATGATCCTGAAAGACGCAAACAATGGATTATTAATATGAAGTGTAAAGGGTGGAATCCGCAACAAAACCACCGTGTGTGCTCTGTTCACTTTGAAGACAAGTATATTTGCGGAAGGGACATACGTCAACGCCTCACGCCAGACGCAGTCCCGACTATATTCAACTATCCAAAAAACTTTCAAAAGAAGGTACTTTTAATACAACCTCTGACTTTTTTTCCTCATTTGTTGCTCAACTCAGTACTTGATGTACGACGCAAACTGAGGTTCAATTGGCACATGCTCATTGGCGCGGAGTTGAGCAACACTATTTCTTTGCCAGATGAACAGGGATTATTTACTGGAGTTTTTCTCCAAGTAGACTTTTTCATATTTTCACCATATTGATCTTTGCAGAGTATTACCTGGGCAGTCAAAGATGTTTCCCCGAAGGTAAGTTATTTACTCACAAGAACAACCAATAGCTTATGCTATATGCCAGTAACTTATGCAAAAAAAATAGATCAACGATGCACTTTATTTTCAGGTGGCATGTGAGAACATGGAGTTCCAACTTCCACCCCTCAAGCACATAATAGAGGTAATGAAGGATGTGTAAACATTCAGTCTCTAATACAGGGTTAGGGATAGAGTCTCCAAGTTGATCATTGATTCATTGGTCTGTTTTTTTTCTATGTCTCCCTCTGGATCGAAAACCAATAAGAGTGTCATTAAAACAGTACTATACATTGTCTCCCATTCTTACCCAGATCACAGAGGCGTGGGAGTGGCTGGTTATAGACATCAGAGGGCCGCTACCCTTGACATTGAACGGACACCAGTACGTTCTGACCTTGACAGACTTCTACTCCAAATGGGTGGAGGCCTTCCCCCTGAGAGGTTGTAGCTCTACTGAGGTAGCACAGCATGTAGCTGAAGTCATCGCTCACTTTGGCTTCCCTTTTGGAATCCTTGTTCGACTGAAGAAGAACTTTACCAGTAAGGTGAGAGGTATATTTTGTCACATCATGCTTTTGTATATATAGTGTATGTGTAACAGGTATGTGGACACCCCTTCAAATTAGTGGATTCGGCTATTTCAGCCACTCCCATTGCTGACAGGTGTATAAAATTGAACACACAGCCATGGCCTTACTGAAGAGCTCAGTGACTTTCAATGTGGCACTGTCAGATGCCACCTTTCCAACAAGTCAGTTCGTCAAATTTCTGCCCCGGTCAACTGTTAGTGCTGTTATTGTGGAGTTACTGCCTTTTTTAAGCAACATCAGCACATGAACTGTTCGTCAGGAGCTTCATGAAATGGGTTTCCATGGCCAAGCAGCCACAATGCCAAGCGTCGGCTGGAGTGGTGTAAAGCTTGCCGCCATTGGACCCTGAAGCAATTGAAATGCGTTCTCTGGAGTGATGAGTCACAGTACACCATCTGCCAGTCTGACGGACAAATCTGGTTTTGGCAGATGCCAGGAGAATGCTACCTGCCCCAATGCATAGTGCCAACTGTGAAGTTTGGTGATGGAGGAGGAATAATGGTCTTGGCCTGTTTTTATATTATTATTTATTTTTTATGGTTCTGGCTAGGTCCCTTAGTTTCCGAAGGGAAATCTTAATGCTACAGCATACAATGACGTTCTGTATGATTCTGTGCTTCCAACTTCGTGACAACAGTTTGGGGAAGGCCCTTTCCTGTTTCAGCATGACAATGCCCCCATGCACAAAGCGAGGTCCATGGTCCATACAGAAATGGTTTGTTGAGATCAGTGTGGAAGAACTTGACTAGCCTGCACAGAGCCCTTACCTCAACCCCATCAAACACCTTTGGAACGCAGATTGTGATCCAGGCATAATCGCCCAACATCAGTCCCTGACTTCACAAATGTTATTGTGGCTGAATGGAAGCAAGTCCCTGCAGAAATGTTCCAACATTAGTCCGAAGCCTTCCCAGGAGAGTGGAGGCTGTTATAGCAGCAAAGGGGGACCAACTCCATATTAATGCCCATGATTTTGGAAGGAAATGTTCGAGCCGGTGTCAACATACTGTTGGTCATGTAGTGTACCTTGCAAAAGTACAACTTTGATGTTGGTTCATATATGCAGTAAAGGTCAATAGGTCAGAAGTGGTTCGTTAGACAACCATGAGCTGTTTCCATTTATTCATGTTTCAGATCAACGTTGCTTTGAAGAGTCGTCTGAAGTTGAGTGGGTTCTCTCTCTTATACCGTCATCAGCAAGTTGGATCACTGGATCTGACCACACAGACCCTGATCAGCAGGTTTGTGTTTTAAACACATTCCTTTCTATAACTTGCCTAGTTATATAATTTTACCTTTTTTATTTTTTTAAATATGGTGTTTAATTTCATATTTGACCATGGTGGCCTTCACCCCAACAGGATGGTGTCTGATCTTGTGAATGACCATCCATACAACTGGGATGTCTGCCTCCCTGCAAAGGTGTTCAGCCTGTGTTTCAAGGAGCACCCCAAGACCAAGCAGAGACCTTTCTCTCTGCTGTGCTGCAAAGGACCACAGCCGGTCACCACTCCTAGGGATCTGTCTGTAAGTTTACTCTGTAGTTATAGCTTAACTCTTATCATAATGGATTGCATTTTAATTGAATGGGTGTGTTTCTGCCTGTCCTTTTTCTATTTCCTACAGTTCAGTCCTGCAGAGCTCAGAGAGAGTTCCTTTGCAATTCAGTCAAATCAAGAGGGTGGGCATGACACTGATCTGCAAGGTGAGCGCAATCCCTGTACCGTAGCAGGGATTTTTCTGCCATTGTAATCCTTTATCGGGTCACCTAAGTCCAAACAGTAAGAAATGTATTTATACAGTACCAGTCAAAAGTTTGGATACCTACTCATTCAAGGGTTTTTATTTATTTTTATTTCCTACATTGTAGAATAATAGTGAAGACATTAAAATGATGAAATAACACATGGAATTATGTAGTAACCAAAAAAAGTCTTATATTTTGATTTGTTTATGTTCTATTTTAGATTCTTCAAAGTAGCTACACTTTGCCTTTGACAGCTTTGCAGACTTCTGGAATTCTCTCAACCAGCTTTACGAGGAATGCCTTTCCAACTGTCTTGAAGGAGTTCCCACATGCTGAGTACTTGTTGGTTGCTTTCTTTCACTCTGCGGAACAACTTACCCCAAACCATCTCAATTGTTATTGAGGGTGGGTGATTGCCTGGAGGTGTGTTTTGGGTCATTGTCCTGTTGAAAAACAAATGATAGTCCCACTAAGTTCAAACCAGATGAGATGGCATATCACTGCAGAGTGCTGTGGTAGCCATGCTGGTTAAGTGTGCCTTGAATTCTAAATAAATCACTGACAGTGTTACCAGCAAAGCACCCCCACACATCACTCCTCCTCCTCCATGCTTCACGGTGGGAACCGCACATGCAGATATCATCCATTCACCTACTCTGCGTCTCAAAGACAAAGCGGTTGGAAAATAAAATCTCAAATTTGACACGTTAGACCAAAGGACAGATTTCCACCGGTCTAATGTCCATTGCTCGTGTTTCTTGGCCCAAGCAAGTCTCTTCTTCTTATTGGTGTCCTTTAGTAGTGGTTTCTTCACAGCAATTTGACCTTGAAGGCCTGCTTCACGCAGTCTCCTCTGAACAGTTGATGTTCAGATGTCTGTTACTTGAACACTGAAGCATTTATTTGGGCTGCAAATTCTGAGGCTGGTGACTCTAATGAACTTATCCTCTGCAGCAGAGGTAACTCTGGGTCGTCCTTTCCTGTGGCGGTCCTCATGAGAGCCAGTTTCATCATAGAGCTTGATGTTTTTTGCGACTGCACTTGAAGAAACGTTCAAAGTTCTTGACATTTTCCAGATTGACTGACCTTCATGTCTTAAAGTAATGATGGACTGTCGTTTCTCTTTGCTTATTTGAGCTGTTCTTGCCATAATATGGACTTGGTATTTTATAGAATCTTCTGTTTACCACCCCTACAACTGATTGGCTCAAATGCATTAAGAAGGAAATTCCACAAATTACATTTTAACAAGGCATACCTGTTAATTGAAATGCATTCCAGGTACCTCCATGAAGCTGGTTGAGAAAATGCCAAGAGTGTGCAAAGCTGTCAAGGCAAAGGGTGGCTACTTTGAAGAATCTCAAATCTAAAATATATTTATATTTAACACTTTTTTGGTTACTACATGATTCCATGTGTTATTTCATAGTTTTGTCTTCACTCTTACTCTAGAAAGTAGTAAAAATAAAAACCCTTGAATGAGTAGGTGTCCAAACTTTTGACTGGCACAATGTGTGTGTATATATAATACATTCTAAATTAATATCTACATTGCCAGATGGGGCCCTTAATTTTAAATTATTTTTTTAGCAGATTTATTTTTTGTGATTGGGAAAACTCAGAAAGAGTTTAACTTAAACGACTAAAACCAGATTCAAAGAATGTAGAAAATATAATCAATCTATATATAAACTCAGCAAAATAAGAAACGTCCCTTTTTCAGGACCCTGTCTTTCAAAGAATGTAAAAATCCAAAATTTCACATATTAATTGTAAAAAGTTTAAATACTTTCCCATGCTTGTTCAGTGAAATATAAACAATTAACGAACGTTCCACAGGTGCATGTTCATTAAGACACTAACAGCTTGCAGACAGTAGGCAAATAAGGTCGCAGTTATGAAATCTTAGGACACTAAAGAGGCCTTTCTACTGACTGAAAGACACCAAAATAAATATGCCCAGGGTCCCTGCTCATCTGTGTGAACATGCCTTAAGCATGCTGCAAGGAGGCATGAGGATTGTAGATGTGGCCAGGGCAATAAATTGCGATGTCCGTACTTTGAGACGCTAAGACAGCGCTACAGGGAGACACGACGGACAGCTGATCGTCCTCGCAGTGGCAGACCACGTGTAACAGCTGCACAGGATTGGCACATCCGAACATCACACCTGCGGGACAGGTACAGGATGGCAACAACAACTGCCCGAGTTACACCAGGAACGCACAATCCCTCCATCAGTGCTCAGACTGGCCGCAATGGGCTGAGAGTGGCTGGACTGAGGGCTTGTAGTCCTGTTGTAAGGCAGGTCCTCACCAGACATCACCGCACAAACCCACCGTCGCTGGACCAGACAGGACTGGCAAAAAGTGCTCTTCACTGACGAGTCGCTGTCTTGTCTCACCAGGGGTGATGGTTGGATTTGCGTTTATCGTCGAAAGAATGCGTTACATCGAGGCCTGCACTCTGGAGCGGGATCGATTTGGAGGTGGAGGGTCCGTCATGGTCTGGGGCGGTGTCACAGCATCATCGGACTGAGCTTGTTGTCATTGCAGGCGATCTCAGCGCTGTGCGCTACGGGGAAGACATCCTCCTCCCTCGTGGTACCCTTCCTGCAGGCTCATCCTGACATGACCCTCCAGCATGGCAATGCCACCAGCCATACTGCTCGTTCTGTGTGATTTCCTGCAAGACAGGAATGTCAGTGTTCTGCCATGGCCAGCGAAGAGCCTGGATCTCAATCCCATTGAGCACATCTGGGACCTGTTGGATCGGAGGGTGAGGGCTAGGGCCATTCCCCACAGAAATGTCCAGGAACTTGCAGTTGCCTTGGTGGAAGAGTGGGGTAACATCTCACAGTAAGAACTGGCAAATCTGGTGCAGTCCATGAGGAGGAGATGCACTGCAGTACCTCTTACATCTAGACGTTCCGCTAGCGGAACACCTGCTCCAATATCCAATGATGGGCGTGGCGTGAAATACAAAGTCCTCGAAAATCCGAAAACTTCAATTTTTCAAACATATGACTATTTTACACCATTTTAAAGACAAGACTCTCCTTTATCTAACCACACTGTCCGATTTCAAAAAGGCTTTACAGCGAAAGCAAAACATTAGATTATGTCAGCAGAGTACCCAGCCAGAAATAATCAGACACCCATTTTTCAAGCTAGCATATAATGTCACAAAAAACAAAACCACAGCTAAATGCAGCACTAACCTTTGATCTTCATCAGATGACACTCCTAGGACATTATGTTATACAATACATGCATGTTTTGTTCAATCAAGTTCATATTTATATCAACCAGCTTTTTACATTAGCATGTGATGTTCAGAACTAGCATTCCCACCGAACACTTCCGGTGAATTTACTAAATTACTCACGATAAACATAATTATTTTAACAATTATAGATACAGAGCTCCTTTATGCAATCGCGGTGTCCGATTTTTAAAATAGCTTTTCAGTGAAAGCACATTTTGCAATATTCTGAGTAGATAGCTCGCCATCACGGGCTAGCTATTTTGACACCCAAATTTGGCCCTCACCAAAGTCAGATTTACTATAAGAAAAATTGGATTACCTTTGCTGTTCTTCGTCAGAATGCACTCCCAGGACTTCTACTTCAATAACAAATGTTGGTTTGGTTCCAAATAATCCATAGTTATATCCAAATAGCGGTGTTTTGTTCGTGCGTTCAAGACACTATCCAAAGGGTAAAGAAGGGTGACGCGCCCGGCGCGTTTCGTGACGACAAATTTCAAAATATTCCATCACCGTACTTCGAAGCATGTCAAACGCTGTTTAAAAAATTTTTATGCGATTTTTCTCATAAAAAAAGCGATAATATTCCGACCGTGAAACCCTGTTTTCGTTCAAAGACAAACAAATAAAAACATGGAGTCGGCTCGTGCACGCGCCCCCAGTCTCATTGTTCTCAGATCGACCACTATCCAAATGCGCTACTGTTTTTCAGCCATGGCCTGCAAAGTCATCATTCAATGTTCTGGCGCCTTCTGAGAGCCTATGGGAGCCGTAGGAAGTGTCACGTTACAGCAGAGATCCCCTGTTTTGGATAGAGATGATGAAGAAGGCCAAGAAATGGTCAGAGGGCGCTTCCTGTTTGGAATCTTCTCAGGTTTTGGCCTGCCAAATGAGTTCTGTTATACTCACAGACACCATTCAAACAGTTTTAGAAACTTTGGAGTGTTCTATCCAAAGCTAATAATTATATGCATATTCTAGTTTCTGGGCAGGAGTAATAATCAGATTAAATCGGGTACGTTTTTTTATCCGGCCGTAAAAATACTGCCCCCTATCCATAAAAAGTTAATGCAGCTGGTGGCCACACCAGATACTGACTGTTACTTTTGATTTGACACCCTCCCCCCTTTATTCAGGGACACATTCCATTTCTGTTAATCACATGTCTGTGGAATTTGTTCAGTTTCTGTTTAATCTTATGTTAATCCAAATATTTACATGTTAAGTTTGCTGAAAATAAACTCAGTTGATAGTGAGGATGTTACTTTATTTTTTAGTGTATATATTTTTTTTGAACTACTTGGAGATTTGAAAAAAGCCAAAAACAATTAATTTAGCACTGCATTAGCCATGGCTAAATTCTTAGGATTGCAGGAAATTGATTTATATGCAAAAATGTATCTACACTGCCAAGATGTGGCCTTTAAAAATGCCCCTAAGCACCTTTTGATCCAGAAAAGAACCCTGCTAGCGTATATATCACACTGAGTTGATGCTTGAGGGACCAAATTCTTGCTTCGGTTGAATGGTATGGTTCCCAGCCAAGGTTGAGTTTGTGGCGTTCCCAGCTATCCCTTCAGTTCGCTAGCTACAGTTTTACCTCTTCAGACTTTTCGAAAGATGTTTGAGAATAACTTGGTCTCAACGTATCTTTTGAATTAGGTGAATACTTAGTGTATTACATAGCGTGTTAACTGTTATACATTTTATTGTAATTACCTTATGTCATGTTGCAATTTGTTGGTCATATTGTGTTTATGTGCATTTGTTATTACAGGCATGGTTGGCATTGAATCTGGGAAGGAAACAGCTGGAAAGAGCACAGTTACAAGGGTCTCCTTTTTTAGGAGCAACACAGAGAGTAACACGGCCGGTAACACCATCAGTAACAAGGATGGTAACCCCAACACCATCGGTAACCTGGACGGTAACCCCAACAGTGAACAATCCTCTGAAGATCATCATGCCATGGAAACCTGAATAATTTATTGGATGAGTGCTCTGTCATGCTGCCAAATTTTTGGGGAGTAGGTTATTTTGGTTTTCTAAGGTGTGATCATTTTGTTAAACACTTTGGTTCAATGTCTGGCTGGTGTACTGTTTCAAGATTGTTAGCAGACATCAGTGTGGGTCAGGAATTGATGTACCACCTGCATCAATTCAAGTCAGCCAAAACAAATGGGTGATTAGGTAGGTGATTTATTAATGATAAGGTTATCCCTAAAAGCAATTGCTTTATTTTGAAATCAAATTATATTTGTCAAGTGCTGAATTCAACAGGTGTAGGGTGTACTGTGAAATGCTTACTTATGAGCCCTTAACCAACAATGCAGTTAAAAAGTAAGAAAGGAAACGGTAACAAAAAAATAGCAACCAGGCTCTATACAAGGAGTAACAGTACCTAGTCAATGTGTAGGGTACAAGGTAGTTGATGTAATATGTAGGGTTAAAAATGACTGGGCATTAAGGATAGATCATATACAGAGTGGCAGCAGTGTGTGTGTGTGTGTGTGTGTTGGAGTGTCAGTGTAGTATGTGTGGGTAGAGTCCAGTGAGTGCATAGAGCCAGTGCAAAAAAGGGGGGGTCAATGTAAATAGTCGGGGTAGCCATATGATTAACTGTTCAGCAGGCTTATGGTTTGGGGGTAGAAGCTGTTAAGGAGCACTTTGGTCCCAGACTTGTCTCTCCGGTCATGCTTGCTGTGCGGTAGCAGAGAGTAAGTAGTCTATGACTTGGGTGGCTGAAGTCTTTGACCATTTTTAAGGCCTTCCTCTTACACCGTCTGGTGTAGAGGTTCTGTATAGCAGGGAGCTTGGCCCCAGTGATGTACTGGGCTGTACACACTACCCTCTGTAGCGCCTTGTGGTCGGATGCCAAGCAGTTGCCATACCAAGAGCTGATGCAGCCAGTCAAGGTGCTCTCAATGGTGCAGCTGTAGAACTTTTTAAAGATCTGAGCGCCCATGCCAAGGCTCCTGAGGGGGGAGAGGCGTTATCATGCCCTCTTCACAACTGTGATGTGTTTGGACCGTGATCGGTCCTTAGTGATGTGTTCAATGAAGAACTTGAAGCTCTCGACCTGCTCCACTAGATGTGAATGGGGGTGTGCTCAGCCTTCTGTTTCCTGTAGTCCACTATAATCTAATTTTGCCTTGCTGACGTTGAGGGAGAGGTTGTCCTGGCACCACACTGCCAGGTCTCTGACCTTCCTGTAGGCTGTCTCATCGGTGATCAGACCTTACTTGATCTTGATTACAAAGGACATGAAGACAAATGTATTTCTAGCTATTTTAATCATATGTACCATATTAAGGGCTGTTGAGGCCATACTATAATTCCAGTTGGGAGCATGGGTGCTGCCATGCTGGTGGGAGCACAGTCACTGATGTCTGACATGTGTAAATCCATTTGAAATTATTCACTTTTTAACAGCAACCCTTTTGATTTGAACAAAACCTTACATACGCATACTGAACCAAAATATAAACGCAACATACAACAATTTCAAAGATTTTACTGAGTAACAGTTAATATAAGGAAATCAATCAATTTTTTAAATAAATTTAGGCCCTAATCTATAGATTTCACTTGACTGGGTAGGGGTGCAGCCATGGGTCAGAATTAGGTTTTTACCCACAAAAGGCCTTTATTACAGACATACTGTTTACACGTGGTGTCAGTTGTAAGGCCGGTTGGACGTACTGCCAAAATATCTAAAACAACGTTGGAAGCAGCTTATGGTAGAGTAATGTACTTTCAATTAGCTGGCAACCGCTCTGGTGGACATTCTTGCAGTCAGCATGCCAATTGCAAGCTCCCTCAACTTGAGACATCTGTGGCATTGTGTTGTATGACAAAATTGCATACAATTCTAGGATCTTTTATTTCAGCTCATGATAAATTGGACCAACACTTTACATGTTGCGTTTTATATTTTTGTTCAGGATATTTTATAATTTCCTTATTAGAAAAAAATTACTTGGTTTCTAGTGCAAGCAACTTGTGCTTGTCTTTTACTTTCAGTTTATCCACCAGCTTCAAACAGCTGAAAATACTTTATTTTTAGTTTATTGAAAAGCTATTTAATGGTACAATGATTCTGTCACAAATGGAAAAAAATGAAACTTTGTGAAACACTATCATTCAACTACTACTGCAGCTAGATAAAGGACATTTTCTGAGTTACAATGCAAAAATATTACATATAGCTTCTTTAAACTTTTTAAATTATTTAACATGTACACTTCGGGTCAACTTTGATCTCCTTGGTATTCAGGTCCAAAAAGTAACTTTCTTACTACTTATTCCATGATCAAACATGTAGGAAAGTTTTTGTTTAAATCAAAAGGGATGTTTTAAAAAAGTGATCGAATTCAAATAGATTTACCTACTTGCAAATATTTCTCTCATTACTCTCATCAAAGGCTGGAATACGAACCACATGGAATTGAGCTATTTGTTAAATGCGAAGATACTTGTATGCTTTATAATGTATTTATTATGGGTGTCTCTTGTTATTGTGAAGCATGCAGGTGATGGAGTTTTAACCAAATGTACAATTTTAAGAAATATTCTCAAAACAAAGTTGTCACTACAATTTGTGGATCTATGAAGGCAAGTGCTGTGTGCCCCATTCTGGCATATTGCGCGCACACACACTGCTTTTGGACAGCTGTTGGATGAGGGGTTTTACTAGGATGTATACAGTTACTACCAGAAGGGACTTTTTCGTAGCAGGTTAGGAGAATTGGGTTAGGGTTAGCTAAAATGCTGTCCTAAACTGCTACGAAAAGTCACTTCCGGTTCTAGCTGTACTCCATAAAGTCACAACTGGATGAGTGTTTTGTGATTCTCGCAGTGCATCATGGGATAACGGTGGCATTAGTGTGGGGTGGTTGGGGGGGGGGGGGGGGGGGGGGGGGTGAAAGAAAGGGGGAGATGGAAAAGACAAGACAAAAGGTAGAAAATAGGAAGAGAATGGTATTTCAAGGAGAAAAATAGTGAAATTCCACTTAAAAAAAACAAATGTTTTTGATAGACAAAATACATCTGAGGCTTAAATTTACTGGGATTGATTCACCATCTGTATTATGCTTTTACAACACTTAAGAGCTTGATGTGAACAAAATATAGACCAATTTAAGCAACATTGCAGTTTATTACCAAAATAAATACACTGCTCAAAAAAATAAAGGGAACACTAAAATAACGCATCCTAGATCTGAATGAAATAATCTTATTAAATACTTTTTTCTTTACATAGTTGAATATGCTGACAACAAAATCACACAAAGAATCAATGGAAATCAACCCATGGAGGTCTGGATTTGGAGTCGCACTCAAAATTAAAGTGGAAAACCACACTACAGGCTGATCCAACTTTGATGTAATGTCCTTAAAACAAGTCAAAATTAGGCTCAGTAGTGTGTGTGTGTGTGTGTGTGTGGCCTCCACGTGCCTGTATGACCACCCTACAACGCCTGGGCATGCTCCTGATGAGGTGGCGGATGTTCTCCTGAGAGATCTCCTCCCAGACCTGGACTAAAGCATCCGCCAACTCCTGGACAGTCTGTGGTGCAACGTGGCGTTGGTGGATGGAGCGAGACATGATGTCCCAGATGTGCTCAATTGGATTCAGGTCTGGGGAACGGGCGGGCCAGTCCATAGCATCAATGCCTTCCTCTTGCAGGAACTGCTGACACACTCCAGCCACATGAGGTCTAGCATTGTCTTGCATTAGGAGGAACCCAGGGCCAACCGCACCAGCATATGGTCTCACAAGGGGTCTGAGGATCTCATCTCGGTACCTAATGGCAGTCAGGCTACCTCTGGCAAGCACATGGAGGGCTGTGCGGCCCCCCCAAAGAAATACCACCCCAGACCATGACTGACCCACCGCCAAACCGGTCATGCTGGAGGATGTTGCAGGCAGCAGAACGTTCTCCACGGCGTCTCCAGACTGTCACGTGCTCAGTGTGAACCTCCTTTCATCTGTGAAGAGCACAGGGCGCCAGTGGCAAATTTGCCAATCTTGGTGTTCTCTGGCAAATGCCAAACGTCATGCATGGTGTTGGGCTGTAAGCACAACCGCCACCTGTGGACGTTGGGCCCTCATATCACCCTCATGGAGTCTTTCTGACCGTTTGAGCAGACACATGCACATTTGTGGCCTGCTGGAGGACATTTTGCAGGGCTCTGGCAGTGCTCCTCCTTGCACAAAGGCGGAGGTAGCGGTCCTGCTGCTGGGTTGTTGCCCTCCTACGGCCTCCTCCACGTCTCCTGATGTACTGGCCTGTCTCCTGGTAGCGCCTCAATGCTCTGGACACTACGCTGACAGACACAGCAAACCTTCTTGCCACAGCTCGCATTGATGTGCCATCCTGGATGAGCTGCACTACCTGAGCCACTTGTGTGGGTTGTAGACTCCGTCTCATGCTACCACTAGAGTGAAAGCACCGCCAGCATTCAAAAGTGATCAAAACATCAGCCAGGAAGCATAGGAACTGAGAAGTGGTCTGTGGTCACCACCTGCAGAACCACTCCTTTATTGGGGGTGTCTTGCTAATTGCCTATAATTTACACCTGTTGTCTATTCCATTTGCACAACAGCATGTGAAATCTATTGTCAATCAGTGTTGCTTCCTAAGTGGACAGTTTGATTTCACAGAAGTGTGATTGACTTGGAGTTACATTGTGTTGTTTAAGTGTTCCCTTTTATTGGATTGGTGCCCTTCTTTGCGCGGTATTGGAAAACCTCCCTGGTCTTTGGTTGAATCTGGGTTTTTTTAGTCACTGCTAGACTGAGGGACCTTACAATTATCTGTATTATTTTGTGTGGGGTACGGAGAGGTAGTCATTCAAGATTGATATTAAACACTATTATTGTACACAGAGTGAGTCTATGCAATGTATTATGACTTGTTAAGCTGATTTTTACTCCAGAACTTCTTTAGGCTTGCCATAACAAAGGGGTTGAATACGTATTGACTCCAGACATTTCAACTTTTAATTTTTTATGAATTTGTAAAAATTTCTAAAAGCATAATTCCACTTTGACATTATGGGATATTGTGTGTGTGTGTGTGTGTGTGCGCGCGTGTAGGCCAGTAACATCTCAATTTAATCAATTGTAAATTCAGGCTGTAACACAAAATGTGGAAAAAGTCAAGGGGTGTGAATACTTTCTGAGCACTCTGTATGGTTTTTCGGCAATGGGAAAATGCGGGACAATGCTGTCCAAGCAAGGGAAAGCATCGGCACGTTGGGGCTAGCCTGTGATACAGTATAATAACTAGTGCCTTTGCTGTTCAGGAAGATCAGGTGTCGTGTAACAATTGTGACACATGAAACTGTGAGGGAAAACCAGGTTGAGAGGAGATTACTAGGTCAGGGTTGGGCAGAGGGTCTGACTAGTTCCCATGATGAATTGTTATGATAGGCTTGTTGGGATAGGTTTATTGTTGTTAGTGGGAGAAGGGTTACTTTGGTTTGATTCAGGAATTTTGGTTTAGTTTCGGTTTAATTATCGAATCCGCAGTTGGGGAAACAGCACCACTGTTCGCCCCAGCGTCTTTATTGTTTTTTTTGTTCATGAAACGGAGGAGAGGAACGTCCGGCAGCGTGGTAAAATAAATTGCAGTACATATTCTGCTGTTCTGTTGTACATACAGTGATTTCCGAAGAAGAAAAACAGTTTGTTTGCATTAACTTTGATGTTGTAGTTTCACCAATTTTTAAGGATTCTAGCTTTTAAAGGGGCAATTCGAAAAACAAGTGCCCCGCCACTTGTTTTGGCAAAGAGTTGAGGGATGGGGCTGGAGAAATTGAACCACTCAAATTCATGAGATCAAAATGATAGTTTTAACCATGTTTTGAAGCTATACAGTGTTTGTGTACAATTACATTAACTAACAATTGATTAAAAAACTAACAAGTGAACTAATGTAAAATATACTGTCTGTAAAATGTATATAGGATGTAGAAGCCTAAGTATTGTTGTCCATTAGTTTACACCAATTAGGTGGTAGGGTTAGGGGAAAATATTATATATAAAAAAAATATATATATGTGTGTGTGTGTGTGTGTGTGTGTGTGTGTGTATGTATGTATGTATGTATGTATGTATGTATGTGTATATATATATATATATATGTATGTGTATATATATATGTATATATGTATGTGTATATGTATATGTATATATATATATATATATACGTATATATATATATATATATATATATATACACGTGTATATATATATATGTGTATGTATATATATATATATATACTGCTCAAAAAAATAAAGGGAACACTTAAACAACACATCCTAGATCTGAATGAAAGAAATAATCTTATTAAATACTTTTTTCTTTACATAGTTGAATGTGCTGACAACAAAATCACACAAAAATAATCAATGGAAATCCAATTTATCAACCCATGGAGGTCTGGATTTGGAGTCACACTCAAAATTAAAGTGGAAAACCACACTACAGGCTGATCCAACTTTGATGTAATGTCCTTAAAACAAGTCAAAATGAGGCTCAGTAGTGTGTGTGGCCTCCACGTGCCTGTATGACCTCCCTACAATGCCTGGGCATGCTCCTGATGAGGTGGCGGATGGTCTCCTGAGGGATCTCCTCCCAGACCTGGACTAAAGCATCCGCCAACTCCTGGACAGTCTGTGGTGCAACGTGGTGTTGCTGGATGGAGCGAGACATGATGTCCCAGATGTGCTCAATTGGATTCAGGTCTGGGGAATGGGCGGGCCAGTCCATAGCATCAATGCCTTCCACTTGCAGGAACTGCTGACACACTCCAGCCACATGAGGTCTAGCATTGTCTTGCATTAGGAGGAACCCAGGGCCAACCGCACCAGCATATGGTCTCACAAGGGGTCTGAGGATCTCATCTCGGTACCTAATGGCAGTCAGGCTACCTCTGGCGAGCACATGGAGGGCTGTGCGGCCCCCCAAAGAAATGCCACCCCACACCATGACTGACCCACCGCCAAACCGGTCATGCTGGAGGATGTTGCAGGCAGCAGAACGTTCTCCACGGCGTCTCCAGACTCTGTCACGTGCTCTGTGTGAACCTGCTTTCATCTGTGAAGAGCACAGGGCGCCAGTGGCGAATTTGCCAATCTTGGTGTTCTCTGGCAAGTTTATAGGCCTTGTGTGCGGGTTTTGAATAGTCATTGGTCTAGAAATGTCAGCTAAACCTGGCAACCGTGAATAGTGGCGTTTATGTAGACGTAGATGGTGCATTTTATATTTGCCCATTTTGTGCAGAACATTTCCAATTCACACTCCGACCTGTGAAAGGCAACAATACGCAAAGTGTGTAGTCTGCCAGAGAACTACACGAAGAAGAACAATAACAACAACCCGTGTAAAAAACATTAACATCCGGCAGTATCATTGTCACTTCTGAGAACGTTTAGCTAGCTAGTTGTGCCTTGTATTTTATATTTGTTCATTTCACACAGCGACAAAAATGCCAACACTGTGTTCAGCATACAACTGCAAAAATCGCGGTCCCAAAGCTGATGTAGGATTTTTTAGGTACGTTTTACCGTCTTGCTCGAGAGACACGTTAACGCTATTAGCCGTGGTACTTTGGCAATATACAACATACCCCAGAGGTGCCTTATTGATATTATAAACTGGTTACCAACGTAATTAGAACAGTAACAATTATTTGGTCATACTGTGATGCCTATTACTGGGTACGGTAGCTAGCTATGGTATTGTTAGCTAAAGTTATAGCTAGCTAGTACAAATAACGTGAGTGTGCAGGAGAAACTCTGACAAAAAAGCTTAATTAGCTAGATTATATGTTCTGTTGCGATACTGTTATCTTATAAATCTACATAAATCATTTACGGATTTACTGTTCATCATTTGATACTTTTGTGATACCAATTTGCTGGTGTATTAATGTTTCTGGTAACAGTTTCCCCAAAAATGACCCTGAAAGACGCATGCGATGGATTATTAATATGAAGTGGAAAGACTGGAATCCTCAACACCACCACCGTGTGTGCTCCATTCACTTTGAAGACAAGTACATTTGCCGGATGGACAAACGTCAACGTCTCACGCCAGACGCAGTCCCGACCATTTTTGACTTCCCAGAGAACTTTCAAAAGAAGAAGGTACGTTGCAACCAAAAATGTATCTAGCTGGATACATCCCAAAGTCAGAACTCACTACACAAATAATACGGTTTATGATAACTAGATGTACAATATTTTAACGTGTGATTTAAATTAAATTTGTTCCTTCTACAGGCATCCATCCACCCACAGAGTAGAAGAGCCAGGGTAAGGCACTGGAAGAGGCTAATAACACCTTGGCTGTATTTGGTATCACACATTAGTGTCCATGTTGGTATTGCATTTGATGTAACTCAGCAATGTTTTCACTTGGTAAGTGAAGCATTGATATGTAAATGCAGAGCCTACACATGGTACGTTTAAAGTACATGCGTCCACGCAGTAATGGTGGTCATTATCTTTGTTTTTGGCATGCAGAGTGATGGGTTGCCAGGGAAGTATACCTCTGCCCCTGCTGTTACAGTGGCTGAACCGGTCATAACACCAAGCCTCACCATCACATCAGAGACAAGCAAGCTGGCTAAAGACAATACTAAGTAAATAACCTCGTGAAAGTTAAATTGTCTCTTTTTGGAATGCACAACGTCACTGTAGAGCAGTACGGTTTCTACCTGTGTTCTAGTTCTGTTTTTTTTTCAATTGTCAACTTCTATTTTGACGGATCAGAGCTCCAGAAAAAGTTACCTCTTCAAGTTGGTATATCCATGTAGATGAAGAAATCCAAATGGCTGAATCCCTCCCAGGTTTCTTCCACAGTGATTACTGTCTACCACATGTGAGTGGCTCTAGGTGGTCTGATTGGACTGTTGCTTTGTCAGATATACAGGGATTTTTTACTGGGGTTTTGCATTATGTAGACATTTAATAACATTTTCCTCATATTGATCTTTGCAGAGTATTCGCTGGGGATTCAAAGATGATGTTGCCCCAAAGGTAAGTTGTTTGCTCACTGGAATAACCTGTAGCTTATGCTATATACCAATAGCTTATGCTAAGGATTTGATAAACAATGCACTTTATTTTCAGGTGGCATGTGAGAACATGGAGTTCCAACTTCCACCCCTCAAGCACATAATAGAGGTAATGAAGGATGTGTAAACATTCAGTCTCTAATACAGGGTTAGGGATAGAGTCTCCAAGTTGATCATTGATTCATTGGTCTGTTTTTTTCTATGTCTCACTCTGGATCGAAAACCAATAAGAGTGTCATTAAAACAGTACTATACATTGTCTCCCATTCTTACCCAGATCACAGAGGCGTGGGAGTGGCTGGGTATGGACATCAGAGGGCCACTGCCCCTAACACCGAACGGACACCAGTACGTTCTGACCTTGACAGACTTCTACTCCAAATGGGTGGAGGCCTTCCCCCTGAGAGGTTGTAGCTCTACTGAGGTAGCACAGCATGTAGCTGAAGTCATCTCTCACTTTGGCTTCCCTTTTGGAATCCTTGTTCGACTAAAGAGGAAGTTTACCAGTAAGGTGAGGCAAAATATATTTTGTCACATACTTACTGTTACACATACCTTGCAACAATCTTGAGGTTGGTTCATATATGCACTAGCGGTCAATAGGTCCAGAGTGGTTCATTAGACAATCGTATGAGGTGTTTTTACATTTATTCATGTTTTAGATCAACCTTGCCTTAAACAGTCATCTGAAGCTGAGGGGGTTCTCTCTCTTATACCGTCATCGGCAAGTTGGATCACTGGATCTGGCCACACAGACCCTGATCAGCAGGTTTGTGTTCTAGACTCATTCCTTTATATGGTTTTTAATTTCATACTCAACTTTGACCATGGTGGCCTTCACCCCAACAGGATGGTGTCTGATCTTGTGAAGGACCATCCATACAACTGGGATGTCTGCCTCCCTGCAAAGGTGTTCAGCCTGTGTTTCAAGGAGCACCCCAAGACCAAGCAGAGACCTTTCTCTCTGCTGTGCTGCAAAGGACCACAGCCGGTCACCACTCCTAGGGATCTGTCTGTAAGTTTACTCTGTAGTTATAGCTTAACTCTTATCATAATGGATTGCATTTCAATTGAATGGGTGTGTTTCTGCCTGTCCTTTTTATTTTTCCTACAGTTCAGTCCTGCAGAGCTCGGAGAGAGTTCCTTTGCAATTCAGTCAAATCAAGAGGGTGGGCATGACACTGATCCGCAAGGTGAGCGCAATCCCTGTACAATACAACATCACACACTGTAGTGATGGTTAAAGGGATACTTCAGGGTTTTGGGAACTTCTCCTGCGTCAGATATACTTCTGGTTATCATTTTTATGTCTCTGTGTCCAGTATGAAAGAAGTTAGAGGCAGTTTTGTGAGTCAATGCTAACTAAGTAAAAAAGGAAATTGTAATGCGATTAAAAACAATAACGATGCTGTTTATAAGGAGTACAAGTACTGAATCAATGTGCAGGGGTACAAGGTAGTTGCGGTAATACAATATGTATTATACAGGTAAATAGTATGGTCTACAGCTTATCGTGATGCATAACTCAGGCGAGCAGAACCTCGACTTACTTAATATTAGAGATCGCGCACCAGCTGTTAGTTCACTTTCCTAAAGAGGTTTGAGAATAACTTTGTCAACATAGATATTGTTCAAGTGAGTATTTAGTGTGTTCTAAATTGTAGTTGTCTTATGTTATGTTACTAACATAATTGTAATTTGTTGATCATATTGTGTTTATCTGTTATTACAGACATGGTTGGCATTGAATCTGGAAAGGAAACAGCTGGAAAGAGCACTGTTATGAGGGTCTCCTTTTTAAGGAGCAACACCGAGAGTAACAACAACACTGATGGTAACACATATGGTCACCCGGACAGTAGCACGGCGGGTAACCCCGACGGTAGCACGGCAGGTAACCCCGACGGTAGCACGGCGGGTAACCCCGACACCAACAGTGAGCGATCCTCTGAAGAACATCATGCCATGGAAAACTGAATAATTGATTGGATGAGCGCTCTATCGGGGGTGTAGTTTTTACTTTATCATTTTGATTAGAAACACTTGTGTTTTATGGTTGTGTGTGGCTGGTGTACTGGGTCATGATTATTACACAGGAGGATGATAGTAGGAGTTTATGAACCAACTGGATCAATTCAAAATCAGTCAAAACATCATGCATAGCAACATAGATGATGGAATAAGTGATAAGCTTATCCTAAAAGCAGTTTCTTTATTTTACACTGTAAACTTTTTTTTTTCTTCCAGTAAATGAATCCAAACATGTTATTGTAGTACATTTATTGTAGTATAGACATTTTCACCTTACATTATTGTAGTATATACTGTAGATAGTTTCACCTTACCTGATCTTGGAAAAATCCACTTTAATGCTCCTCCAACTGGTAATTAGTAGTAGGAAACTTATCTATCATCCCTGAGCTCTGACTTCTCCCACATGCTGACCTCTGACGTCACATACTAAGGAAATTAGTATGCAACAAGACATTTATAAAAAGCAATCTTGTTATTGTTTTTTAACACTGTTTACAATCATGATAGCTGTACATTGTTTATGGTTGACACAGTTTGTTGGCCATTAGCCAATCGGCGAGTTCAAAGCTTGTGACTGTATCAAACTGGTATTTACGACTTCACAACGGGTAAATACTACCTTCCCCATTTGGTTATGAACGCAGGATTATTATAGGAATGTTTTTTTTATGCCTTAAATAAGACTGAACAATCAACAAAAAAAATGCATTTGTTTATAGGAATAGGATACTTGTTTGCATTTATTATGGGTCTCTTCATTGTAGAGCATGCCGGTGTTGGAGCTTAACAAAATGTACAATTATGAAATATTCTCACAACAAAGCTGAGTTTTCACTGCACAAGCAGCGCTTTCGGACAGCTGAGTGTAATTCAGTCCGCAGATTCTGATGCAAAACGTTTTTTAAACGAAACAGAATTTACCTCAATTTTCCAATAGAATTTACCTGAATGACCAATAAACTCTTGTTTTGGTTCTTAAATGGTAAACATCTCGCCAACTTGTAGTTCTAAAACCCGGTAATGAGTTATCTCTGGTTGGGGAAATAATAGGGGTTTGAAATAAATGCCTAAAATAAGGTCTGAGGAGGTCTTATATATTTAGTAATATGAGATATCAGTCAGTTAACATGACCTTTATGAATTATGAAGCGTTGTGCTTTATTTTTCATAAATACATACATTCACAGAAAGTGACGTAAACTGATGATTATTTCATAGAACAAAACGTTAGATTTCCTAAACCTGTGTTTACCACAGACCTTATTGTCGGCGTTTATTCAAAACCGCCATTCATTTCCCCATAGGCATTGGCTAACGAACCATGGCGGAGTTCGCAAAGATGGTTACCCCTTCTGTCTGTGGAGTGAGTTAATGCCTACAAAACTACGCCATTGCTAGTTCTCTGAATACCCTCCGCTGTTGTATGATCAGAGACATTAGAGAAAGGAGATAGGAATCATATTGGGCAATGAATGAGTCACATAACGACCCACCCAGCAGACTGTTGACCAATCGCGTTGACGTTGTTTTGCTTCGTCACGCTGTTGCTAAAATAATCGTCACGAAATCCGTTCCTAAAGTCAGGGTATGAGTAGAGAAACTTGCCTCTTTTTTTTCCAAAGAACGCGATGTCACGATTCCAAAGGTATACATTACAGATAGCAAGTTAATTATCGCACATATCGGAAAATATTTGTAATGTTGTACTTCTTGTTGACAAAATGCATGCTAATGTTGAGTTTTTAGTTAACGGCCGATTGACTCCCATTCACTCCTTGAAGGAAAGCTCTATTTGACCAAGAATCGCCCAGAAGGCACCGCGCGGTCCATTGACGTAGCATGGGCAACGTACACAATGGTCGTTAATACGATTTCAATGGAGTTTCCTAGCTCATCAAAAGTATCTCTGGTGTGATACACCACTGTTGGATGAGAGCGTTTTGTGATTCTCGCAGTGCAGCGTGGGATAGCGGAGGCGCAACCGACCGAGAGAAATGGTGAGTGAGGAAGAGAAAATTGATCTATTTTAAAACTGTGACTTGACATTCTTATGGCGTTTTGCTGCTATGGTAAAGTAAATGTTGACATGTAGAAACCGTTAATTCCCTCCATTAAGACATATGGTGGGGAACGCTTGATATGGACTCGCAGCATATTAAGCTAATGGTAACTAGCAAGTCAACAGTAGCTGTTTAACTGCAATCAGCGTTTTGTTTTAGTCTAACTTGACGAGTTAATTCTAGCTCAACGTTCACTGTCTGACTTGTTAAAAATAAATAACTAGCTAACTTATCCTAGATCTGTCTCATGTAGCTAGTTATCTAGCCTTGGTGACACTCGAACATACTTTCCATGTCCATAGAAACTAGGTTACGTTAGCTAGCTAGGTAGCTACTGCCCAGATGGCTTGCTATTCGTTTGGTGTCAAGCGTACATGACCACACGTCAGTGAAGCATTGAGTGAATGGGCTAGCTAGCTAACGTTAGCTAACAGTAGTAGATAACAGCCAACTGAAGAAGTAATGCAATATTACCTAGCTTTTTTTGCTGACTAGTTAGCTACACAAACATTCCATTTGCTATTTAATTAGTTAGCAAGCTAACGTTATACAGTTGCCAGCTTGGTAGCTAAAGTCATTTGGACATTTTGTATCCAGCATCGTTATGTAGCTAGCTAACAGTTAGCTAGCTACTAGCTTTGGAAGACAATGTTAACCAGTCAATGTTTATCAACTAGCTATTAAGTAACTGGTGGCAAGTTTAGGTAAAATGTGCTCATAGTCAACCGTAATTTTGTCAGTCAACAGAAATGTAGCATTTTCCTCTTCAAGTTAAGCCTTACAGTTGGCGGTGCGGTCTTAACCTATTTACTTTGCATGATCCCCCCAACCTTAAATGATGAGACCCTGTTTCTCCCAAATATTGAACTGTACTTTGCCCACTATCCTCCAGCCCTACATGTTGTCGACATTATTGGGTCCGGCCCAGGCTTGAGGCCTTTAATTAGAAAGATGGCTCTCTAGCACTTCTAATGATGAACGAGCACATGTGGGGCTGTCACCCGGCAGAAGCCTATGGTGGCAGATTTGGCTGCTGTTTGCTCAGTTTTCCCCTCTACTGAGATGTTTTAACATCAAACAGGTGCATTGGTTCAAGAAAGGCTTCCGTATATACAAATCATAGGCCATTGACTACTAGACAATGAATGAAATGTCAAGGGCTGCAGCACGTTTCACAGTCCTATTCCAGTGTTTCTTATTGTTCACTGGTCTGTTAGCTAGCAAACAGAGCAACGGCATAGTGGTCCCTGGTACTAAAGGTTTGGGACACTATTATTTTTATTATGTCTTATCTCCCTAACTTGCTGTTGTCTTAGGATGTGTTTCTGATGATCCGGCGTCACAAGACGACCATCTTCACTGATGCCAAAGAGTCCACTACGGTCTACGAGCTGAAGCGCATAGTGGAGGGTATCCTAAAGAGGGCACCGGAGGAACAGAGGCTGTACAAGGTATATACAGTGCATACCCCTTGTGGAGGACAATTACAAAGTGGGGGAGTAAGATATGGCCAGGCCAATGAAAGTCATTTATTCTATTTGTATATATAAAATAGGGTTTTCTTCTGCTGTAGGAACTCCCCAAGTCTAAGAGGAAGTTGATTTTATTAAACCCAAACAATCCCCGAAAGTCTGTTCTTCTCTTTTCTCTCTCCTGCCCTCATTTGTGGTGTGTGTGTGTGTGTGTGTGTGTGTGTGTGTGTGTATATATAGATAGATTAAATGGTGAACTTGATGGTGGTGTTACATATCTACCCTCTGCTCTGACATCTCTCTTGTATCAGGATGACATGTTGCTGGAGGATAGTAAGACTCTTGGAGACTGCGGCTTCACAAATCAGACAGCCAGACCTCAGGCCCCAGGGACTGTTGGATTAGCTTTCCGTCTCGGTGGTGAGTGTTCATTTCTGTTACGTGGTATCTGTCCCATGTTTCAAAACATTCACTCTGTTTTATTCTGATGTTGAGCTGCAAGATATGGCTGTGAAATAGTTTGTTGTTTAACAGAAACAAATTGCCACTTCCTTGCACACCTAAGTTTATCCCTCTAATAATGCCTCTTGCTTCCTCTGTTTCCCTTTGATACTCTTTACTCTCTCCTTATCAAACACATCTCTCCCTCTCTTTCAGATGATGCATTTGAGCAGCTGAGGGTTGAGCCCTTCTCCAGCCCCCCAGAGCTTCCTGACGTCATGAAGCCTCAGGACTCTGGCAGCACAGCCAATGAGCAGGCAGTGCAGTGAAGGAAGGAAGCAGGCAGGGAGGGAGGGACATGGGGCGGGGGATCTGGGAAGTGGTGCTTTGGATTAGGTAGGCCGGCTTTACAGACTGCTTTAGGGTAACATGCGAGTGTACCTGTGAGATCTTTAACTTTGCAGGAAGAACATGAATTCCCTCTCACACAGAGGGGAGTATTTTCATGTTATTCCTGAACTAGGCTCACGCATGTTTTGATTCACTCACAAGATCCCTCAACAAACATTTCTAATTTGTCAGGCCACTGTCAGTAAGGGGGTTGGGAAAAAATGAAAAATGCATCATACCTCCTAATTTAATTCATACTAGTCTTTTGGGGAGGGTGTAGCCTGTCTTTTGGCTATGTTGGAGATTTGCGAAGGGAGTGGCTATTTCATTTTTAGAATGCCCTCTTGCTGATTGCATTGTTTTTCTTTATTCAATATTACAATTTAGCGTTTTTTAATTACTCCTTGGGGTGGTAGTATGTGGAGCAACAAAGGGTTTGTGAGTTATTAGCTTATCTAGTTAACATGCGCATGAATGGATCTGAAATAAACACAACATGTTGATGCCATGACATAAAATGTATAGCAGAACACATGTACTTGCACACGGATGGACACACACACACACACACACACACACAGAATGGTGTGAAGATTTACAATCGTCAGTTTTATTTCAGTGTAAAGGTATTAAGCTTTCCCACTATCTGGTTTTTGTTTGCTTGTTTCTTTACTTTTGAACCTTTGCACTGGAGTTCCTGTGTAATTTTTTTTCTTCTTGTTTCTCTATACAAAACTGTACCAATTTGACCCCTACCCCCAAATTACACCCCCCCCCCCCCCCACCCCCCCCACACACACACACACACTTTTTTTTGGTGCTGAAGTGTAAATGGAAACCTTCAGTGGAAAGAGACAGGAATCACTAATCTATTGTGATAAACAAACAAATTACTGGTGTCAAATTGAAATAGGTGTAAACTGTCTCAATTAGATTCAACAACCTGATTTTGGGGTGGTTGTCATGCCCTTTTTTTAAGATATGATGGAAATGGTTCACCAACAAGCTCTTTTAAAAACAGGACTTTATGAAACAAGCAACACCTGTAATTGTCTTTTGAGTTGACATAAAAAAAAACATTTTCTTTGTCACCTCCTGTGTGGTATATTGTTAATCGACTCGGTGAAATGCTTTTGTGCCGTTCACTTTACTTGGTATTTGTCATTCATATGGTGAAATAAAGTCAGTTCAGTGAAATTTGAAATTGCCAGGATTGTATGATAGTGTAGTGTTATACTACAGCCAGAAAGAGGTGAGCTCTTGCACTTGCTTAATCTATTAAACTAGTTACAGCAGTAGAATGTGTTTGTAGCAGGCTGGATGAGAGCTAGTTAAATATGTAGTTAGCTCATTTATTTGGATAAAGGGTCAGGTAGGTAACTTTATTAATCTACACAATTGAGGATGAAGTGGATTAGCGAGTTAGCTATAACACAATAATAGCCAATGTATTAGTTCCCTTAATATTTGTAAATTACCTTGGTGAAACGTTTAGATGGCTAGCTAGCCTGTAATTTGTAATTTAGTGTGTTGGCTGAACAAGCATGGCCTTTTGCATCAACTATATTTAAATGAATGAATGAACTAAACATCAGTAAATACGGTATTTAGCATATTTTCGGTGGTCCACTCATCTTTCGTGATAAACAAAGGTACAAATTACTGTCTCGGAGTCAACAATCTGACTGTTGTGGTTGTCATTCTCTTAAAATATGATGGAAATAGTTCGCCAACATGCTCTTTTAAAAACAGGACAACCACAAAGTCCTTTTGTTGACATACAAACATATTTGTCAGCCCCTGTGTGGTATATTGTAATTGCTTTTGTTAATGCACACTATTCTGTGAAATGCTTTTGTGCTATTCACTTTGTCATTCATATGGTGAAATAAAATCCGTTCAGCAGTAAAATTAGGAAATGTTCAGGATTTTATGATAGTGTATTATACTACCGCCAAAAGAGGGTGATGTCTTGCACTTTTTTACTGTATTACGCTAGCTACAGCAGAAGATATTTCCCAGAGCCTGTAGGGATGGGCAGTTGAATCTGAATAAAGGAGTTCATTGAGTTTAGTTTTCTTTATTTTAATTATTTGGGCTGATACAGCCAAAACAGTAGGTGGCAGCATGCACCTATAGCATTTTTCTTCGTTCCCAGTGGTGTCAAGTACTTAAGTGAAAATACTTGAAAGTGCTACTTAAGTAGTTTTTTGGGGGGTATCTGTACTTTACTATTTATATGTTTAGCAACTTTTACTTTGCTACATTCCTAAATCAAAATAATGTACTTTTTACTCCCTACATTTTCCCTGACACCCAAAAGTACTCTACATTTTGATGGGAAAATGGTCCAATTCACACACTTATCAAGGGAACATTTTTATTTATTTTACCTTTATTTAACTAGGCAAGTCTTAAGAACAAATTCTTATTTACAATGACGGCCTAGGAACAGTGGGTTAACTGCCTGTTCAGGGGCAGAACAACAGATTTGTACCTTGTCAGCTCAGGGATTTGAATTTACAGTTACTAGTCCAACGCTCTAACCACTAGGCTAGCCTGCCGTCCCTGGTCATCCCTACTGCCTCTGAACTGGCTGACTCACTAAACACAAATGATTCGTTTGCAAATTGTGTGTTGGAGTATGCCCCTGGCTATCTGCCAATAAAAAAATGTGTCATCTGGTTTTCTTAATATAAGGAAGTTTAAATAATTGATGTATTTACTTATGATACTTAAGTACATTTTAGCAATTCCATTTACTTTTGATACTTAAGTATATTTAAAACCAAATACTTTTGTAGTATTTTACTGGGTGACTTTCACTTTTAGTAATTTTCTATTATGATATCTTTACTTTTACTAAAGTATGACAATTGAGTACTTTTCCACCACCGAAATAGTTCGTACTGCAATAATATCAAAGAGGACGACTCCGTACAGTAGATGGCGGCAATACACCAATAGGTGTAGTCTGCCATAAAACTTTAAAGAAGAAGATTATATTTTTGTTTTTAGCAGGATGGATGAGAGCTAGCTAGCTAGACGGAACAAATATTTAGCTATCTAATTTATTTGCATCTTAGGTGTCGGGTATCTAACTAGCAATCTACACAATAACTGAGGAGGACATAGTGGATTAGCAAGCTAGTTAGATATAACGCAATAATAGCCAACTTACTAAGTTAGTTAGTTACCAGTATCTGTGATAAGTTACCCTGTATTATACATTTTAGATCGCTAGCTAGCCTGTAATTTAGTGTGTTAACAGAGCAAGTTCTGAACAATCATGGCATTATCCATAAACTATTTAAAGGAGTGAATCAGCAAAACAAATCGAATATTAATTACGGTTTTCAGGATAACGTTACCGTTTCGGTGGTCCTCTATCAAACCTTTTCCACTGCGCTCAGCACCACGCACACGCATGGATAATAATTATGTTGAGTCGGCTGGTCGAGCTGTGCTCGAAATGATGCAGCGTGAATGGGAGCCTCTTTCTCAAGACGAACTGGAGCAACGATTGGACCGAGCAGTGGAAGAAATTCTGGAAGCTGACCTCCTAGCAAAGGTTCAGGACCAGCCTGGACCAATCTACCTACAACTGTCTCAGCTGGTGGAAGAACCTCAACAGCAAAACCAAATTCGGTCAACAACAGAACTTACAACACTTTCTCATGTAGAAGAGGAGTCTGAATCTCAACAGTTAACTGATGCTGAGGAAAACGCTGCAGTTCAGGTAGCCTTCAGTAGGCCTACTTTTCTTCATTGTTGTGGCTTGATCTATTTTTCCATCCCCACACTAATGCAGATTTGAGATGACACCATTTGCTTCATTTGCTGTGCACAGATCTGATTTATGTTTCTTTTCATCTCTCAGTACATTACAGATCTCCTCCAGAATTCAAACTCAAGATACAATCAGAGCCGTATGGCAGGACGTGCCCGCTTATCCCTGTCCCACACTGTTCTCCTGTCCCTTACCCTCCTCTCCAAGCGCCTCAGCTATCGCTCTGTGTCTACCAGTTTCCGCCTGGAAAAAGGAAACATTCATAGGATCTTCTTTTCCTTTTGTGAGCGTGTGAACACACTTGAGGACCAACAAATTAGATGGCCGACTGGTATGTAGACTGCTGTTCAATGTGGATCAATTACAAGTGTTATACAAACTTTTTCAGCAGGGACCCCATTTTATCTGCCAGTATTTCTGTGGACCCCATTTTCCCCCCAATAATTTCTTGCCACCCCAAATCGGATGACACAACCTTAAAATCAGTCAATTTAGATTTTACATCAATAAATAACATTCAATTAATTACATTACTTTCAAAATGAAAACCCATCAATACATTTACTCAAGAAATGTTTGTATATTGTCCCATACAATTATTTTTTGGGGGGGCGACCTCACTGCAGCCCCCCCCCCCCCCCCCCACGTAGAATATCACTGAATTACAATATCCTGAAATGTTCACCTTCAAACAATTGACACATTATTTACTCTATCACCCGTGTTTGTTTCTGGTCCTTCTCTCCTCCAGGCATTGAGGCTGTTGAAAACCTCCCGCCCCTCTCCAGCCTGCTGGGGAAAGCCAAGGGCTTGGAAGAGAAGGGCGTCCCCAGGGTCCTGGGAGTCTTGGGGCACACCCGCATCCCCATCCGCCTGCCCATTGGCAAACAGGATGTGGAGAGCATGGTGCCAGAGGTAAAGAGGATGAAGAAGGAGGCCCATCCCGACTCCTGGCTGAACCTGGAGCTGGTGTGTAACCATACAGGCAGGTTGATACACTGCAGAATCAGCAAGGGATCAGACCTGGATAGAGCCAGTGCTCTGAGGGACAAACTCAAACAGCTCCCTGAGATGATGCCCCCAGGGACCTGCCTAGTGGCTCGAGTTGGATATCCAGCCTCTGCCCAGATATTGACCCCGTACGTAGTGGGTCGTGGCCCCAGGGGAAATCTTTACAACAGGTCCCTGGAAGCCCATTTTTACCTCCTGGACCAGGCTGTGGCTGACCTGAAAGCCAGATTTGAAAGGCTCAGGTATTTGGACATGGGGAACTATGAAAGAGCCAAAGCAGTTGTCCTTACTGCTTGCATACTCCACAATGTATTTCTGGACATGGGGGAAGTGGTCAACGGACAGGTTGAGAGGGAGGCAGGGACACAGGAGGGAGAGGGGGAGTGTGATGAGGAGGGTGTGAGGAGAAGGGAAGCCATTGCAGATTTGCTGTACAAAGAGTTGGATTCTGGAAGTACATAAAGTGATTTAGAATTTTTGTGTTTGTATTGAGATAAACAGCATTTATATTGAATATTTTATTAAAAGGAAGAGTATCACAGCAATATCTTGTATTTTATACATATGTAGGATTATTTGTATCCTATGGCAGATCTATGTACAAATGCCCTATGTAGCCTTCTTCTCATTCACAGGTATTACAGGGAATTCCTGCAGTGAACTCCTTTGTCAAATGGTGTTATTACAGCATAATAAAAACATATACAATGACAAATCATGACAACACAAAGTAGCTGAATGGTTGAACGCTTAAGAAACATTTGCATGATGCAGTCTTTCATTCTATGCACAAGTTCAGTGAAAACTCCTTTGCTCTGGTGTGCTGTACTGCTACTCTGGCAGCTGGAAACTGTTGTTTTGACTGTGAGACAAACTGGAGATTGCACGGGCTAGATTATTGATGGCCTCTATCTTCCTCTCCTCCAGGGCCTTCTGCTGGGCCCACATGTTCATCTTCCTCTCCTGCAGCTCCATGTACAGCTGCAGGACATCCTGGGGGGGCCTGGAAGCAAAGGGGGCAGCTGTCAGGGAGGGTGTAGGGAGGATGGGGGTAAACCGCTTGCTGGCAATAGCCTTGCCCAGCTTGGTCCCGTTGAGTTTGGACCTGCGCTGTGCCTCGATCTCCTCCCGACTCTTCCCCAGGACCTCATGCATGGCCTTGAAGAACTCCCAGTGGACACTCTGGGCCCCCAGTCTCTTGGACCTCTCAGCGTTTTTCCTGTATGTGGCCAACATGTTACGCCACTTCAGATCACACTCATAGGCCTTGACTGTGACATCTCTGCTCCCAGCTGCCCTTAGCTTGGCAGTCACTCTCTCAGCCACTGTCTCCCACAGTTTCTTTTTCTTGCACACTGGCTGGTCAAAATCCTGGTCCATTTCGAGGCGGGTTTGGACAAGTTGCCATGTGGCTTGTAAAGTCCATACAAACTCTGGAGAAGGGAAGTTGATAAATGTGTATATATAAAAACAATATGATACAAATAAATGACATGTTTTGTTAAATGTTGTTTATTAAATTGTCATGTGTTTTCCTCGTAGCCCGTGTGTTTACAGAAACTTGCCCTATTGAGAAACTTTGAGAGCCAATTAAATTTATTCTGATAAATATCAGTGATCAACCACAAACTCATCGAGCTCCTCGCAAATAACGATGAATGCAATCTGCTGACAAGTTGCACTGACCTGCTTTCGATTTATCTGGATCCAAACTGGACACCGTTGGAGTTTCATCTACTTCAATACTCTCTGTTACAACCGTCTCAATAACATCCATTGTGTTTCTCAGTGACAATGAAATTTGTTTGAAGTAGGATATGACAAGCAATTCTAACCAATAATTTAACAACTGTGCTATGGCATGCGATTATTTCCCCCCCGCATCAGCTAAAACGATGAATATAACAACCCCATACTTGTTTCCAGCACCTCCCAGTGAGCGTAGCCATTGCATCGTAGAGCAATATGGAAAATGTAGTTTTTACAGTTCTAATGAAACAAGATTTATTTTGCTTACTAAACAACAATCACCGGTTGCTATAGATATGGCTTTAAACGAGGAGTTATTTATTAATGTTTTGGGAAATGTTATTTTTCATAGAGAAATATTGCTTAATTCTGATAGTTGTAAAACAGCTGAGACTACAAGGCCCATGATTAAATAGAACGACCCACCCATTCACACATCCCTCCCCCCTTTTCGTGGTGCCTCCTGTTTATCGTCCAGCTAAAAGATGGCGTTAGCGGCTAGCTAAAACGATTATTCTTCGTTTGATTGAATTAATTATGTCGGTGGGAATAATTAGTCATTGCAAATACTTTATTACTCTTGAGATGGGACTAAAAACATAGCTTATAGCACTTGTGTTCGCACCATAACGCACCGTGATTGTTTGTTGGGCCTTCTCGCATACAGAGGCCTGTTTTTTTTTTAGGGAGTGGACGAGAGGTTTACAAACTTCAACTCCCAGCAGCATTGCTGAGAAGTGGGGTCAAAGGGTAATTTCTTCCACTTGTCATGCCGGTATTTGTAGTATTTTTGATCATTTCCAGAATTTTTTGACAAACTTTGGAAATTGATTAAGCTGAAAATACACTACAGATCATTTGTTAACCATGTTTGATACTGTATAACTTTATGATGTAGCCTAAGAAAATTGAAAAGTAAAATGCACAAAAATAATGATCCACATTTCTGCCCCTCCCCCTGTCATCCTCCATGTCATCACTTTTTATCTGAAGTGATTTGTTAGTGAGGATAAGCAGAAGAGCAGGTGGGTTGGAGACAATTAGTGGCATCATGGCGTCAAAGCCAGTGCCAGGGATCCAGAAACATGGGACCTGGTTAGGCAACCCCAGAGAAGTGTCCTCAGCCTCCCCAGAGACCTCTCTGGCCTGGTGCCTGTCACAGCTCTCTAAACCTGGGAGAGCAGCAGCCGAGGACCACAAGCCAGGCACTGCAGGGCCGGACACCAGTGGACACAGACAGCTGGATAAGAGGGTCAAAGCTGGGCAGTGGCGAGCACTGGTGGCCATCCGCACACAGCACATTAAAGGAGGAAGCAGTGGGATAGCTCGATTCCGAGGCCAGGGTGGACTGTGCACTATCCTGGACCTGCTAAAGCACCCTGAGTGTTCCAGGAAGACTCTGGACCTGGCTCTCAGCATCCTGGCTAACTGCTGCACTGAGAGACAGACACGAGTTGAGGTGAGACAGAAGGGTGTAGGACAAATCAGGGCTGCTACACATTTACATTGATTGAATATGAATGTTTTTAGTATGAGAAGTTGGACAGTGGTGACTTACATTATGATATTTAATGTTTTTCTCCCCTCTAAAGGTTAGGAAGCTTGATGGAATATCTATTGTGGGCAAGTGACTATCATAATAAGTTTGAATCATTCATTTCACATGATGGTGAGAATTTCAGAAATGTAAGTTTGCTCTTCCTTTCTTAGTGGGTATTTTGAAGAAGAATGTAGCCATGGAGACGATCCAGAACAGAGCAGCCCGGGCCTTGGGGAACTTGGCCATGGACCCTGAGAGTTCCACACTTATCCACTCTGCCGGTAAGTAAAACATGTTATAATGATTTTGGCTGCCTGTGTCTGTCTACATCACTTTCTGATGGTATTTTTGTTTTGTAGTACAGTACCAGTCCAAAGTTTGGACACAGGGTTTCTCTTTATTTGTACTATTATCTACATTGTAGAATAAGAGGGAAGACATCAAAACTATGAAATAACACATATGGAATCACGGAGTAACCAAAAAAGTGTTAAACAAATAAAAATATAATTTGTATTTTTTATTCTTCAAAGTAGCCACCCTTTGCCTTAATGACAGTTTTGCACACTCTTGGCATTCTCTCAACCAGCTTCACCTGTCCTGTTGAAAAACAAATGATACTCCCACTAAGCGCAAACCAGATGGGATGGTGTATTGTTGCAGAATGCTGTGGTAGCCATGCTGGTTAAGTGTGCCTTGAATTCTAAATAAATCACAGACAGTGTCACCAGCAAAGCACCCCCACACCATCACACCTCCTCCTCCATGCTTCACAGTGGGAACCACACATGCGGATATCATCCGTTCACCTACTTTGCGTCTCACAAAGACACGGCGGTTGGAACCAAAAATCTCACATTTGGACTCATCAGGCCAAAGGACAGATTTCCACCGGCCTAATGTCCATTGCTCGTGTTTCTTTGCCCAAGTCTCATCTTATTGGTGTCCTTTAGTAGTGCTTTCTCTGCAGAAATTCGACCATAAAGGCCTGATTCATGCAGTCTCCTCTAAACAGTTAATGTTGATGTGTCTTATACTCTGAAGCATTTATTTGGGCTGCAATTTCAGAGGCTGGTAACTCTTAATGAAATTATCCTCTGCAGCAGAGGTAACTCTGGACCTTCCTTTCCTGTGGTGGTCCTCATGAGAGCCAGTTTCATCATAGCGCTTGATGGTTTTTGCGACTGCACTTGAAACTTTTAAAGTTCTTGAAATTATCCGGATTGACTGACCTTCATGTCTTATAGTTATATTAAAGACTGTCATTTCTCTTTGCTTATTTGAACTGTTCTTGCCATAATATGGACTTGTTTTTTTACCAAATAGGGCTATCTTCTGCATACACCCCTACTTTGTCACAACACAACTGATTGGCTTAAACGCATTAAGAAGGAAAGAAATTCCACAAATTAACTTTAACAACGCACATCTATTAATTGAAATGCATTCCAGGTGACTACCTCATGAAGCTGGTTGAGAGAATGCCAAGTGTGTGAAAAGCTGTCAAAGCAAAGGGTGGCTTTTTTGAAGAATCTCAAATATAAAATATATTTTGATTTGTTTAACACTTTTTTGGTTACTACATTCCATATGTGTTCTTTAATGGTTTTGATGGCTTCACTATTATTCTACAATGTAGAAAATAGTAAAAATAAAGAAAAACCCTTGAACGAGTAGGTGTGTCCAAACTTTTGACTGGTACTGTATAAGTTGAACATTAGATTTTGTCCCTGAAAAATAATTGCTTTTCTGTTTTCGACACAGGTGGTGTTCCACTCCTGCTCCTCTGCGTCTCTCTCGCATCCGCCCCATCCCCTCCCTCTGATGACCCACTGGAAGCCCCTTCCTCTAAACTAGAGTGTGCTCAGTCGGCTGCCCGTGCCCTCCTCTACCTTGCAGACACCCCCTCAAACCGCCTTTTACTGCTCACCCAGGGTACTCTGACTGCTCTTGCCCCGCTCATTGCTCCAGAGTACCCTCTGGGGCTGAGGAGAGCAGCACTCCGGACCCTCCATGAGCTCACAAGGGGCTGTGGTGTAGAGTGTGCTAGAGAGGTTTCCAGATCTGGGGTTCTAGCTCAGCTAGGTGTCATGGCTTCGGGAGAGGCCGATAAACCTTTTGAGGAGCTTGCGTTGAAAACCCTGGCCAACATGTGCACTCAAGGCTGCTTACGTCCTCTGGTGGGTTCCCTGGGGGTAATCCAGAAGTTTACGGAGGAGGTCAAGAAGGACGGCCTGAAGTCTGGCGTGTTCCTCAAGGCACTCTGCTTATGCTGCAAAGAGGCAGTGAACCGGGCCAAAGTGAAGGAGAGCGGCGGTCTGGAGGTGTTGATTGGCTTCCTTGGTGTCCATCGGAGCCACCCCCTCGACCGATTGGTCATTCTGGCTTGTGTTGACTTTGTCTATGACGAAGCTGCCCTGGAACAGTTACAAGAATTGGGAATAGTCCCCCTGCTAGTTGCTCGGTTAGTGGAGCTGGCTAAAGGTGAGGAGCCATCTGCTGGGAAGATGGATGTGAGCCTCACCTCTACCATGTTTGCTTCAGAGCTGCTGTCTACGTCATGTTTCGACTCATTTGACTTCCCTCCCCCAGAGGGGAACAGGAAAGAGGAGATGGGGAAGGAACATGTCCTTGGGTCATCCAGCTTTCTTAGCCTGAGGTGAGTGAACAGACTCACCTTTGCCCCCCTCTGGGTTTGTGCACCTGTGATTTATTTGAGTTTTGTAAAAATGGTTATCTGACCTGTCCTATTGCTGCTCCTCCAGGTCCTGGTTGGTGTCTGAAGGGTTGATCTCCTCTGAGGGGGATCTTCTTGACTCTCCTGGAGGCACGGAGGGAGATTGGGGGAGTCTTCATATCCCCTCTTCTTCTCCCCAAACCTCTTCCACTGACAGTCATTCCCCTTTAAAATGCTTATCTCCTACCCGCTCACTACCTTCCTCTACTCCCTTATCCTCACCCGAATCTCAGAGTCAATCCACCCCCTCTACCTCAACGAGTTCTCCAGCTCAGGTCCACATGTCATCTCCCTCAAAAAACGCTGATCTGTCTCCCTGTGTCCCTCTGCCCTCCTCTACCTCCACCCCCCGAGCCCAGCCCGGCTCCTCTACCTCCACCCCCCGAGCCCAGCCCGGCTCCTCTACCTCCACCCCCCGAGCCCAGCCCGGCTCCTTTACCTCCACCCCCCGAGCCCAGCCCAGCTCCTCTACCTCCACCCCCCGAGCCCAGCCCAGCTCCTCTACCTCCACCCCCCGAGCCCAGCCCAGCTCCTCTACCTCCACCCCCCGAGCCCAGCCCAGCTCCTCTACCTCCACCCCCCGAGCCCAGCCCAGCTCCTCTACCTCCACCCCCCTAGCCCAGCCCAGCTCCTCTACCTCCACCCCCCTAGCCCAGCCCAGCTCCTCTACCTCCACCCCCCTAGCCCAGCCCAGCTCCTCTACCTCCACCCCCCAAGCCCAGCCCAGCTCCTCTACCTCCACCCCCCAAGCCCAGCCCAGCTCCTCTACCTCCACCCCCCAAGCCCAGCCCAGCTCCTCTACCTCCACCCCCCGAGCCCGGCCCGCCTCCTTTACCTCCACCCCCCGAGCCCAGCCCGGCTCCTCTACCACCCCCCGAGCCCAGCCCGCCTCCTCTACCTCTTCTCTCCCTTCCCCCACTATCCCACCCCTCACTCCCGTCTCCCCATCCAAGTTCTCCTCCCCTCCACGGAAAAGGCCACGTGTCCCCTCAACCACCCGCTCCAGTGTGGTGCCCCTCGACACCCCTCCCACAGTGTCCCGACCCCAGGCCTACCACCACCCCTACCACCCTGAGCCTTGGGCCCCAGAGTCTCCCATCCTGCTGCTGCTCTCACGCTTCTCTCACGCCACGGACCCCAGCGCTGCTCTGGTCAACTCAGGCATCATCTCTGGCCTACTGTTCTACCTCAGCCAGCATCAGGACCCCAGCGGCAGGTGCTTCCGCATGCTGTGCCGGCTGAGCTGCAACCCCAACTGTCTGCAGGCGCTGGTCAGGACTGGCTCAGTGGCTCTGATCCGCCACCACCTGGTCCAGAGAGGGAGTGACCCTGAGAGTTGGGGAGCTGGAGAGAGGCAGACTGATAGGGTCAAGGCCAAAGTGAAACAGCTTGGTAAGTTTAATTGATGTACTTGGTCATAAAGTTTTGTTATTAGTTTGTGTAATGGTGCTGCTGTAACGTTTTGGGTATAATTTCTTGTGCATAGGTCTTGCTCTGCTTAGTAATCTACGCGTTCAGTGTGAGTCTGGATTTGGTTCTGGAGTCCTGAGCCATGTGATGCTGTCAGGCTCGGAGTCAGACAAGCTGAACTGTGCCCTGTCTCTACCACTAATAAATGGGTAAGTCAAATTGTCTTGTGTGAAATGGCACTGGTGGAATGTTATGAAGTGTATACCAACTGTAATCTGACATCAACTTGTGTTCCCTAACAGTAACAAGGTTCTGTTGAAGAAGCTTCTTCTAGACAACGGTGGTCTACTCTTGGCTCTGGAGCCCCTTGGATGTAATGAGGAAGAGGAAGACCATCACACCAGTGAATGCCGACGACTCCTGTCAGATTGTCTCAACTCACCACATGTCTCCGCCCCCCAGCTCCACTCTCTATATTTCTCCCTGCTGATTGGATGCCTCTCTAGTCTGATGGGTTGCCCCAAAACAGTACTGGCTAAAAGAAGGTGCAGGGTACTCAGTCCTATCAAACCACTTTCAGTCTCACAAACCGGTAAAGCTTCACCCCCTCCCTTAAAAAAGCCTCGTCTGGTCAATATCTGTCCTTACAATGACTCAACCTTTGACCTCCTCTTCCTGCTGGACGATGGGAGCCAGGTGTCAGCCAATAGGGAAGCAGTGGCTGGGGCAGAGGGAACCGAGGTGGTGGGGTCAGAGTACTTCAGGGCCCTGTTGAGGGGGGGCTTTGGAGAGGCTCAAGGGAGAACTGGGGAGGCCATCCCTATCAGGGATGTGAGCCAAGGCATGCTGCTACCTGTACTGCACTATCTGCATGGCTGTCGCCTGAACAAGGACGGAGAGACTGCAGAGGAACAGGGGGATGAGACGGAGAGAGAAGGCAGAGGAGAGTGTCAGATTTTGGGATCCTTGGCCTCTGAAGGACTGGGTGTCTGGAGAGACGGGGCAGAAGAACCCTCACCAGAGGCACAGGGCTTCCAGAAGACCCCCCTAGCTGAGACGATGATGGGGGCCTGTAGGTTTTTGGTGACAGAGTTGCAGAGGGAGGTGGAGGATCTGTGTGTGTCTTTGCTGTCCTGCTCTGCCAAGAATGCTGGTCGAATTGCAGACGTTGGCAAAAAGCCTCCATCTAACATGAACCAATATGGGTCAGATGGAGAGTCTGCTGACGAGAGCCTGGCAAACCGCACATCTGGACTAGAGTTGAGTGGTTCTGAGGCCCAGACAGACTCCTTGGCCCCCACAGTGACAGCAGGCCAGGCTGTGTCACTACATGGCTCTGGACTCCAACCCTGTCAGCAGACAGAGGGTAGACGACACTCTGCCCCTGGACCAGGCCAGAAGGGCAATAGTGCACCAAAGACAACCTCAGGACTGGAGACTTGTGTCAATCCTCTGAAATCAAGTTCTGCCTCTAAGTGCTGCAAAAGACGTTCTAAACTGCAGAGTGTTTCAAACACACAGAAGGTTGCGGATTCTGTACAGGACTCTAAAGTTGGTCCTGGTAGATGGACCCTCCTTCCACAGGTGTATTGGTTTTCCCAGCGGTACAGCTATCCTGGACTGGGCAGGGCCTGTCTGTCCCTACTGCTGGGCTCTCAGGGCTCCTCCCAGCCCCGCCCTTCTTCCCTGGCTGCAGACTGCCTGCGCAGACTGGCCAGAGAGGCAGACTGTACAGAGACTCTGAAACGTGACCTAGTGAGTCTGGCCACCATGGCCCTGAGCTGAGAGGGGGAGGGCTCGGAGGGGTGTTGGGTGGGGATGGAGGTGGAGAGAGGAGAGGAGAAACAGAGGATCAAGTATGAGGAGATTATTAGGGATGGTATGAGATCATGTGATTGTCTCTCCAATGACACTGAAGTTAACGTTTGCCAGTGTGAAAATGTATTTTATGTTCAAAAGTCTTTACAACATGATTAGCCTTCCTTCCTTCCTTGTGAATATCTGTCTTTGTCTCACAACAAATAACCTTTATATTCAAATATTGGTGTTTACAAAGTAATTGAAGTTTGAATTATTTTCTTAAGAATAGTACATTTATATTTAAAGGAGTCATGCGGCCATTTAGAGGGATGTGTTCTCAGACAATGAATCATGAGGAAAATCATTTTTCACGTGGTGCACTGTAAATTAAGTTGTATTATAATTAAAACATTAGCATAATGTAATATGCTAAATACTTTTGTTGCATGTAATGGTAACTTTTTTAAAATATTTTCAGTTTGATTTTGAAGTATACACAGAGCTGTCCTGTATTGACTTGGATGACTCTAATAATCAGGGTGGGACTGGGTGCCATGTTGTATATGCTGTAAATAAAGAGAACTTTAGGAGTAGCTGCAAGGTGAAGGTAACAGAGATCAGCTTTCACTCGCCCCATGTGAATCCACGTTCCTCAATAAATCTGTTTAGATGTCTTTCTCTTTTGTCCTGTCTGAAAAGGCATACTGTATCTAAAGGACAAGACTGATCAACACGAATGTTGGCCATGCGCAGTAGATCACCTGCTCAGTGCTCAGACCAACACCGACGGAGTAGCCCAGTAGAGTATCGCAGTAGATCACCTGCTCAGTGCTCAGACCAACACCGACGGAGTAGCGCAGTAGATCACCTGCTCAGTGCTCAGACCAACACCGACGGAGTAGCGCAGTAGATCACCTGCTCAGTGCTCAGACCGACGGAGTAGCGCAGTAGATCACCTGCTCAGTGCTCAGACCAACACCGACGGAGTAGCGCAGTAGATCACCTGCTCAGTGCTCAGACCAACAGTGGTGATTCAACATGTAGAATTGTCGGGAAATGAACACAAAATGACAGCCGATGTTCTGTGGTCAGAGGCAAGAGCAAGCCACACCCACTACGCACAGCCAACGTCTGTGTTGGTCTGTCTTGTCCTCAATGTATGTTTGGTGTTCAGAACTGGAATATACTTGTATGTTTACATACTAGTTCCATTCATGTTACACATATAATAACATCAGACAGTTGGAGGTAAACAAATGAGAAGCCACTCAGTGTGTGTGATACAGTAAAACTAGTATATTTTTTATTTCTATCTGACTGGGAGCACCACAGTCAGTAGTGTTGCTAATTGGCCCCTTGGTCAGTAGCATAATGCCAGGTTCATTAGAGCTATAGATTAGAGCTATTCAGCATGTAGCAATCAGGGAAGGTGGATGATCAGCATAGAGTTAGGAGGTTTCCTTAGTGGCGGGAGCCCTCATAACCCTCAGGAAGAGCATTTTCATGAGGGTTGTGGAAGAGAGAGTGGTTGCCGTCACCCCAGGGCCATTTCTGAAAGAGAAAGTTGTTTCATCATTCAGGATAGATTGGATAAAACTAGACTTATGTTCAGAAAGACATCCCACTACTACTACCAATCCTAACATGTAGATGATGAACTGTGAGTGAAGTTAGTCTGAGGATGTGGCTATAGTCTGTTGGATATCAGAGTGCCTCCTGTATCACCTTGGTGCGGATGCGAAGGTGTGAGTAGGCCACAAACTCAGGGGGTTCATGGGAGTGCTGCTGCATCTTCATGTAGGCGTTGGCGATGCAGACGGCCACACCAGGTAGGGCCAACACAAACGACAGGATCTTCCAGGTCCTAGCTGTGGAGTTGAAACCAGTTCCGGTAGATCAGACTCTACGGTTCTGTGTGACCCTGAGTTATCAAGGCTTGGGTACATCACAACACCAGCAGAACTAAGTAACAGCAGCTCCAAAACACTGATCATCCAGTTCAGATTGCAGTGACTCAGCCTTGGTTCCTTGTCTCAGGCTCTGACATGCAGGACAGAAGCGCCTCAATTACAATATGATACATTTGTAAGTCACCTGACAGGCCTAAATACAGCAGAACACAAACATGTAATGAATGTAAGAGGAAGACTGCCAACATTCCACAAACCTCTGTTAATGTTAAACCCAGAAGCCCAACTCAACACAAAAGGTGCAGGCAGTAGGGCAGAGAGAATATAACACAATATGAGAAGAGTTAAGTACATTACACACACCTGATCCTCCCTCATGGCCTGCGTGTGATGCAGCAGCTAATACCCTGCGGGCCGCCATCGATGCAGGAGACGCCATTCCTGTGGAGTACAGACAGACAACTTTTAGACCAATGGACAGAGGATAGAAGTGGGAATTAGTTTCCATGTTTGTGTAGACAGAGGCAGTAGGCTATGTTCAGATGTGTAGATTTATTCCTTTTTGAAAAGTGCTATTTATAGGTCATTTATTACACCCTATAGACAAGATGAAATAATCCAGGGCTAGGCCCACATGTTATCCATGTCAAAGGTTTGTATTGTGGCTCCTCTACCCCAGCAACGGCACATACAGTAAGTAGGTCAAGCTAAAGCTCTCAATAAACCTTCATAGATAAGAAACCCCATTAAAATGGCTCACAATACATGTTAACTGGCAGTAAATGTCTAACCTAGTCATTTTCAAATGAAGTCGAATACATTTTATAAATATTGGGTTTTAAATACCTAAATTAAAAGAAAAGTAAAGTTTAAAAAAACAGACAGAAGCCATGCCATAGGCCTGTTGATATTACTGGTGATCTGAAATGGGAAACACTTGGGAAGCAAAAATTAAACAAATACCATAGAATCTATAAAAACTTTCTGTTCTTTATCCAAAACGTTTAACTCACCTTTAATTTTGTTGGTCAGTCTTTTGTCCCTTTCTCTTTCTGCACCTTTGTGTCTGTTTGTCCTTCAGCCTGTCCTGGACTGAACAGAACTGTGAGACTCCTCCCCGTTGCAACCTGTCTGTCTGCCAAGAAATATCAAGTTTATATTTGGTCAAGTGCAAAAGGCTGGCCGGAAGATCTGTGGTAGACCTATCAAACCAGCGCAGTGTACAGGAGGAGTAGGATCACCCTGTTTGAGGAGAACTTTCCTGCAATGCTGGAAATTTAAAACTTCTGAACTTTGTAATTTGCACTTTGTAATTTCAGACTTGATTTTCCGTTACGAAAAATATACATTAGGCTAATTATAATCCACATAATAATTCACAGTTTCTGTTGCTGCATGATTATTTTCCTGCTGTGTAAATGCAAGGCACTTTTGCCCTTGAACAAATATAAACTTGATATGCTAGGCACTTACACTAAAACCAGCTAAAATGAAAATCCTACACCTGTAATAGTAGTTGGTCCCAGTTTTGTTCAATTTAATTCTGCGCATGACCACATGCACATGAGATTGATAGATTACCATGAACGCCATCACATGTTGATCAGGCGGGAAAAGGTCTGAAGTGGGAAAAGGTCTGAAGTGGGAAAAGGTCTGAAGTGGGAAAAGGTCTGAAGTGGGAAAAGGTCTGAAGAAGCTTTGAAATAGATGGTCTGTATTTCCTTTATGTTTTTGTTTAAGAGTTCACAAGAAGGTTAATTTGTCAAGCAATTCAGCACGCCTAATTTCATAGAGTTGGCATTTGTAGATAAATGTATTTTCATCAACTATACTTCAGTCGTACATAGAGAATGGGCCGTGTACAATCGGAAGTTGTGAATATGACTGATAGGTGTGTCTGCTAATCATGGTGCAGCTGACCTGTCCCTTTAATTTACTGAAGTCTGACTTGAATTTGGTCCAGTTGGAACTTGTGTTCCAAAATAGAAATAGAAATAGCTCTCACTGTGTGTCACAGGGTAACAGTATCCCCTGATCTGCGGCCGGTTAGGCAATGGCAGTCACAGTGCAGCACCCATACCTCTTCCTAGACAGTGAGCGTTCTATACCTACAGACTGCAGCCTGAACTTTGCATTGCTTAATGTTGAGCTATCTCTCTCATTGTTGGGCTGGACGTGTGTGTGTGTGTGTGTGTGTGTGTGTGTGTGTGTGTGTGTGTGTGTGTGTGTGTGTGTGTGTGTGTGTGTGTGTGTGTGTGTGTGTGTGTGTGTATGTGTGTGCATGTCAGATAATAGTGTCCATGGTGTAGGCCTACCGTATTGAAGCTGACAGACCCATAGGTTTAATGCTGCACATTTGGGTTTGAAATGAAATACTGAATATTGACATTCAAAGACGAGATAGCAAATAGGTCTAGAAGTGTAGTATTACTTCACTATAGAGAAATATCATATCAGAACAGTAGCGGTGTGTGGGTAAGAAAAGTCATATTACAACCTATGTGTTGTAATAATTGCGTTGTTTGCTCTATAACCTGTTAGTTTATAGTTGATATACAGACCTAAAGGCCGAGACAATAAGAAGACACAGTGGCAGAATAAATTCAACTACACCTTTGTTTCATCACAAAACCGACAAGCAACCTCTGTCCAGTGAAGTCCACAAAGCATATTGCATGTAACAAAAAGTTACATGACCTACAGCATGGTCAAGCAAGTTACTGTTTCCGACATTTTCAGACCACTAAACAACTATGGATATAGAAGCACTGTGAGTTACCGGAAGTCGCAAAGAAAACAGGAACTGCCTCCACTATCCAGCACCATTTCAACTTCAACATTTCAACACCATCAAATCACCTATGCTTAGTCTAATACAGTGACAACTAAAATATACCAAAAACATTTACTCCAATATACATAATAAAAATATGATGTGGCTGTTGACGTTTCTGATTTCTGTGTGCGTGGGTGCTGGGTTCTGTGTGCGTGGGTGCTGATTTCTGTGTGCGTGGGTGCTGGGTTCTGTGTGCGTGGGTGCTGGGTTCTGTGTGCGTGGGTGCTGGGTTCTGTGTGCGTGGGTGCTGGGTTCTGTGTGCGTGGGTGCTGGGTTCTGTGTGCGTGGGTGCTGGGTTCTGTGTGCGTGGGTGCTGGGTTCTGTGTGCGAGGAATGAACATGTTGACTCACCCTACTTGGAGAGAAATGCCAATGCCATCCTCGTCTCTTTCATGTTGACGAAACGATCTATCACTTTGTCATACAGTACACAAATGTATTGTTGTTGTCTTAGGTTACCTGGCTAAAATGCTTGCTCACTAGCCTAACTTCCTTTCATGGACCATGTTAGCTAGTTAACAATAGCCTTCTACATCTAGCTACATATTGAATGTCCATCCTCTCAGGCCAGGGGCACAATGTATGAATTAATGGTTGGATCAGAATCGGAGTAATAATCATTGGCCAGGACGGAGAATTAAGTAAAACCACAAGTCTAAATCCCTATCTCCATACATGGCTAATTTAGGAAAGGGACAATTTTAGCTAGCTAGCCACAGGAGGACAACAACGCAGTGAGATGCAACAATTCAAGTTGTTTCTGCCAATGACTTATGCTCTCCATACGATTTGATAGGAGTCACACCAAATCCAAGTTGGCTTCCCTTGACACTTTTTTTTGGTGCGCTAGGAACATTCACAGTTGAGCTCACTCAGTTTAGCTCAACGCTGATTGGCTACTATTTTATATTTTTTTCATCATGGGAGGTCATAGCTCACTGGCTTCCTTTGCATTCAATGCTACAGGTGGCTACAATGTCATACTCTTTTGGAACTACACATACAGTGACAGAAGGGCGCTGTTTCACTTGCTTTCTCCAGTGAGATACAATACAGTCGTGGCCAAAAATTTTGAGAATGACACAAATATTAATTTTCACAAAGTCTGCTGCCTCAGTGTTTTTAGATATTTTTGTCAGATGTTACTATGGAATACTGAAGTATAATTACAAGCATTTCATACGTGTCATAGGCTTTTATTGACAATTACATGAAGTTGATGCAGAGAGAGTCAATATTTGCAGTGTTGACCCTTCTTTTTCAAGACCTCTGCAATCCGCCATTGCATGCTGTCAATTAACTTCTGGGCCACATCCTGACTGATGGCAGCACATTCTTGCATAATCAATGCTTGGAGTTTGTCAGAATTTGTAGGTTTTTGTTTGTCCACCCGCCACTTGAGGATTGACCACAAGTTCTCAATGGGATTAAGATCTGGGGAGTTTCCTGGCCATGGACCCAAAATATCGATGTTTTGTTCCCCGAGCTACTTAGTTATCACTTTTGCCTTATGGCAAGGTGCTCCATCATGCTGGAAAAGGCATTGTTCATCACCAAACTGTTCCTGGATGGTTGGAAGAAGTTGCTCTCGGAGGATGTGTTGGTACCATTCTTTATTCATGGCTGTGTTCTTAGGCAAGATTGTGAGTGAGCCCACTCCCTTGGCTGAGAAAAACCCCCACACATGAATGGTCTCAGGATGCTTTACTGTTGGCATGACACAGGACTGATGGTAGCGCTCACCTTGTCTTCTCCGGACAAGCTTTTTTCCGGATGCCCCAAACAATCGGAAAGGGGATTCATCAGAGAAAATGACTTTACCCCAGTCCTCAGCAGTGCAATCCCTGTACCCTTTGCAGAATATCAGTCTGTCCCTGATGTTTTTCCTGGAGAGAAGTGGCTTCTTTGCTGCCCTTCTTGACACCAGGCCATCCTCCAAAAGTCTTCGCCTCACTGTGCGTGCAGATGCACTCACACCTGCCTGCTGCCATTCCTGAGCAAGCTCTGTACTGGTGGTGCCAGTTCTTCACAACAATTGAACCACTCTCCTTGAAGTTCTTGATGATCCGATAAATGGTTGATTTAGGTGCAATCTTACTGGCAGCAATATCCTTGCCTGTGAAGCTCTTTTTCTGCAAAGCAATGATGACGGCACGTGTTTCCTTGTAGGTAACCATGGTTGACAGAGGAAAAACAATGATTCCAAGCACCACCCTTCTTTTTCAAGCTTCCAGTCTGTTATTCGAACTCAATCAGCATGACAGAGGGATCTCCAGCCTTGTCCTCGTCAACACTCACACCTGTGTTAACGAGAGAATCACTGACATGATGTCAGCTGGTCCTTTTGTGGCAGGGCTGAAATGCAGTGGAAATGTTTTTTGGGGATTCAGTTCATTTGTATGGCAAAGAGGGACTTTGCAATTAATTGCAATTCACCTGATCACTCTTCATAACATTCTGGAGTATATGCAAATTACCATCATACAAACTGAGGCAGCAGACTTTGTGAAAATTTATATTTGTGTCATTCTCAAAACTTTTGGCCATGACTGTTCATTCAGCCCCTTGTGATTTGAAGTAAAAGGATTAAACACAAAAGATACATTATTTTTTATGTTTTTTAAATATTTTTTTTATTGGTGAATTTTGTGGGGAAGCCTGGCCTCTCTTGGCATCCATGAATGCACGCCACTGATAGTGAAAAAAACAACCAACTTAATGGGGTTTTTTTTACGGTCTGGGTACATTATTTTTACTGACCACCAGATGGGGCATTGTGTGCCTATGGCACAATATCCAATTGACTAAGATTTTCACCCTCCTGTTTGGTGTTTCTCTAACTTGCCTAGATGCCTATTACTTCTCCCTCAACATCCATATGTGATCCTAGAGAAAATTATGCCTTACTGTATTTTCCCAAATATTTTTTTACCTACTTTCAGTAGGCTATTAGTTCCCTGGAATCAGTTCAACTCCTCTTCAGCCTACAAGACTGTCTTTTTGTGTGTTTATGATGTGTGTGTAACCTTGTGAGTTTCCTCTGTGTCTCTGTGTGTGATGTGTATGTAAGCATGCGACTTTCTTCTGTCTGTGTGTGATGTGTGTAACCATGTCCGTTTCGTCTGTGTGTATATGAAGTGTGTAACCATGTGAGTTTCCTCTGTGTCTGTGTGTGAGCCAGCCTGTCCTTTTATAAGTGTGAATCCTTTATTTTCACACTATTTGTTGAGTGTTCCCGTCTCTGTCTGAGGAGCTTCCAGCTCCAATGCAAACAGCAGTGAGAGCCAGGCGTGAAGTCAGCCTGTCAGGGTTAGGGTTAGCAAGCAGTCTGGCCGTCTGGCCCTGTGTTATTGTAGGCACATGTTGTGTTTTACTGTGCGCGTGCATACGCACTCATCAAGGCTCACATTGAAACACACACATTCACTCACACACACAAGTGTGTACACACGCACACACACACACACACACACACACACACACACACACACACACACACACACACACACACACACACACACACACACACACACACACACACACACACACACACACACACACACACTTGTTCGAATTGTTCACTCAAGCACACAATCAGTCTCACACATTCCCATGTTTCCACTCTTTCCAGCTCTCTCTTACCACATACACCTGTTTATGTGAACCTGGCACACACCTCTGCGTTGAGACACCTAGACTCAACAATGTTCAAGTGTACACACACACACACACACACACACACACACACACACACACACACACACACACGCGCGCGCAAAACTCGCACACTTTGACTGTATGCCTTCAAAATGCCAAGATAAAGATTGAGATGGCATGAGCGGTTATTGCCACCCTGCCATAGCGTTGACAATAAGTTGAGAGCATGTGCCCTGTTAGACGAGTTGAATCAGGCCATGCCAGCTCCAGAGGGGCTCCTGGGTCTGATATAGACCATTCAGTTCTCCTGCCCCAATAAAGTCACTTCACAGTCACTTTCTAGTTATTTTCTTTCTTTGTCTTAGTTTAGTCACAGAAATGACATGGTCAACCATGGTCACATCCATGTCTGTATCAGATGTATTGTGAGGGGTGATCCATTGTTGTTTAAAGTCATTTTGTAGTGGTACAGAGTTGCATATCCAAACATTACAACATGGGTCTTGAAAACATAGTATACTGAGCATTTGATGAGGCCGCCTCGAACAGCTAGTCCATCAATTCGCGTCTGTATTTTTTATGACCCTGAACTGAATTTAAACATTGTTCTGCATCACTGTCTTGGACAGTACAAGGGCTCATTTGTATTTTTCACACACTATCTGGTGGGTAGAAAATGAGGTTGGGACTAGGCAAATCATGATCAGATGAAGTAGAAACGTTTAAAATCAAGACCTGTGACTATTACGTCGTTGGAAAGCTTTTCAACGCTGCCGATTGCACAAAGGCTTGAATATTTCCTTTAGAGGTTTTGACTGTCGTTCAGTAGGAAGAGAGGGAAGAGGTGGGGGATGGAAGATAAAGAAGCTCTGTAAGTACACACTTTAATGTGAAATTCTATGAAAGTGGAAATTGCAAACAGCATAGACAGGGGTGATATACTGCCTTGGATGTGGAGAGATAGAGATGCAGGGAGAAAGTGAATATTGAGAGTTAGAGGACATGTAGAAACAGCTATCAGGGGAATGAGATGGGCAGCAGAGATGTGAAGATAATGACTCAGAGGGGTCAGAGAGAGGATGCTTAGGAGTGGGTGTAAAGTGGGAGGGGTCTGGTCAAGACACAGGGCAAAAGGTTCAGAGGTTTAATTCCCTGTGTGGACAGTCAATCTCTCACTATGTTCACTAATGCAAACACGTGCACCCAACAGTACTGCGTTGACTTATACACTGAACAAAAATATAAACGCAACATGCAACAATTTCAAAGCTTTGACAGAGTTACAGTTCATATAAGGAAATCAGTCAATTGAAATAAATTCATTAGGCCCTAATTTATGGATTTCACGTGACTGGGAATACAGATATGCATCTGTTTTCACAGATACCTTAAAAAAAGGGAGGGGCGTGGATCAGAAAACTAGTCAGTGTCTGGTGTGACCACCAGTTGCCTCATGCAGCGTGACACATCTCCTTTGCATAGAGTTGATCAGACTGTTGATTGTGGCCTGTGGAATGTTGTCCCACTCCTCTTCAATGGTTGTGCGAAGTTGCTGGATATTGGCGGGAACTGGAACTGTCAATCCAGGGCATCCCAAACATGCTCAATGAGTGACATGTCTGGTGAGTATGCAGACCATGGAAGAACTGGGACATTTTCAGCTTCCAGGAATTGTGTACAAATGCTTGCGACATGGGGCTGTGCATTATCATGCTGAAACATGAGGTGATGGCGGCGGATGAATGTCACGACAATGGGCTTCAGGATCTCGTCACTCTATTTCGCTACATTCAAATTGCCATTGATAAAATGCAATTGTGTTCATTGTCCGTAGCTTATGCCTACCCATACCATAACCCCAGCGCCACCATGGGGCACTCAGTTCACAGCGGTGACATCAGCAAACCGCTCGCCCACATGACGCCATACACACTGTCTACCATCTGCCCGGTACTGTTTAAACCGGGATTTATCTGTGAAGAGCACACTTCTCCATTGTGCCAGTGACCATCAAAGGTGAGCGTTTGCCCACTGAAGTCAGTTACGACAACGAACTGCAGTCAGGTCAAGACCCTGGTGAGGACAACAAGCATGTAGAGGAACTTCCCTGAGACGGTTTCTGACATTTTGTGCAGAAATTCTTCGGTTGTGCAAACACACAGTTTCATCAACTGTTCGCGTGGCTGGTCTCAGACCATCCCGCAGGTGAAGAAGCCTGGATGTGGAGGTCCTGGACTGGCGTGGTTACACGTGGTTTGCGGTTGTGAGGCCGGTTGGATGTACTGCAAAATTTCTCTCTATGGTAGAGAAATTAACATTCAATTATCTGGCAACAGCTCTGGTGGACATTCCTGCAGTCAGCATGTCAATTGCACAGTCCTTCAAAACTTGAGACATCTGTTGCATGGTGTTATGTGACAAAACTGCACATTTTAGAGTGGCCTTTTATTGTCCCCAGCACAAGGTGCACCTGTGTTATGATCATGCTTTTTAATCAGCTTCTTGATATGCCACACTTGTGAGGTGGATGAATAATTTTGGCAAAGGAGAAATGCTTACTTACAGAGATGTAAACATATTTGTGCACAAAATTGGAGCGAAATAAGTTTTTTGTGCATATTGAAAAATTCTGTGGGACTTTTAATTCAGCTCCTGAAACATGTTACCGACACTACATGTTGCATTTATATTTTTGTTCAGTGTAATTCAATACACAAAATAAGGACAATGCACAACCAGCTAATGCAAAAGGATGCAAGTTTCAAGTTTTATTTGTCACGAGTACAGTGAAATGCTTAACTTGCAAGCTCTTCCCAACAGTGCAGTAGTCAATATCAAAATAGTATATACAAAAAACAGAAATAATAAAGAAAGAAAAATGGATGGAGTTGCTAAAGCATAGACATGTATCCCTCAGACTATCTCACTCTGTTTTCTAAGTGGCTGGACAGAGACCCTGCCTGTCTGTTTTGATGGGGTAACCCTGGCTGTAGACACTAAAACAAACCTTTAATACTGAGAATACACCATCAATATTGTCACTGTCTGACTCAGTCAGCAGGGGATTTGGAATGGAGACGGAGACGGGGAGCGATGTGAGGGCTGTATAGTGGAATCTCCCATATGCTGTCACTGAGAGTCAACAAGGAAATGGAGGTGTCTGTGGACAGAAAGGCAGTTAAGTGGCTATTGTATGATCTTTTTCCACATTGAGTGGATTCATCTGACAGAGCTTGATAATCTTGAACGTCAGGAGCAAGACTAAAATTCAATTATGGTCTTAAAATCAAGTATGGTGGACTTCAGTTCGGTCTTAAGGTGTCAAATTATGTAATATACTCAGTTATTGTAACCAGTGGTTAAGTAGCTGGCAAACAGTGGACGGGTTGAGTTCTACTATCATTAGACTGATCATTTTATGGATATGCAGGGGCTGAAAAGTGTTCATTATGAGATGATTTTAGCATGCCAAGTTGCCAACAGACTCATCTAAATGCAACAGTATATAGGCTAATAGATCCATGGACACATTTTGAGGTTACTGTAACTATATATATTTCTTCTTATGTAATCATATAAAGAGTGCATGATCAAGATAGCATGCATAGGTCATCGCAGGTCTGTGGAGATCTTCACAATTGCTGTAATAATCTGCAGAATCTCGAATGGCATTGATCACTTGCACCATGTAATTTTAATGTAACCTCAACTGCATTCCAAGTCATTTGGTTGTGCTATTAGATGAAACACAGTGATATCACATTCATCTGATGTATAAATAAATATCTGGCATTTGAACTTTGCTGTGCTTTTAAATGATTGAAAGTGCAGTGATAGACATTTGGGTGACAACTAAACCAAAACTCAGACATAGTTTTTCCATTGGAATTTGGTTGTGCTTTTAGAGAGCATAGTAATAACACAATGCAAATCCAACTAACTTTTGTCTGTCTTTTTGAGTGTGTGAATATAGGTTGTACCTCATTGGTCAATGTCTCAACCAAATATGACCCAATTATCCATGTTGAAATGACGTAGTGTGCCCAGTGGGTTATCTCAGTCTGAATAAGAGGCAGTAATTATTACAGTGTTAATGGAGCTGTCCATTACTGCGCGCCTGGTCATCTACAGGAAACTGTAGATCACCCAACTGGACCGGCAGCTAGACTCTTGGCCATTCTCTCTCACTGGGAGCTTGGCAGAGTCATGATGTTTTGACAGGCCGGCCCGTCTGTATGTGACCCTCTCCCTCTCCTCTCTGTTTCATCAGTCTGGATTCTATAGGACTGTTTAAACAGCCCCACTCACCACCTCCACCTCCTGGCACCCCTGCTCCTGCTGCCCCCGGACTGCATTTTTAAGACAATTTCCTGCAATTCTCAGAATTTCTCCATGGAGCCGAGATGCGTTTTTGCAGTTTCAAAATACATTTCCTGCATTTCTACACATTTTGCCATGGAGTTGAAAGATATAGATGCAGTTTTTTAAGCAATTCTACCACAAGAGGTTGGCGGCACCTTAATTGGGGAGGACGACCTCGTGGTAATGGCTGGAGCGTAATCAGTGGAATGGTATCAAATACATCAAACACATGGTCTCTATGTGTTTGATGCCATTCCATTTGCTGCGTTCCAACCATTAAGTGCCGTCCTCCCCTCAGCAGCCTCCACTGGATTATACGTATTCTGCCATGTAGCTGAGAGAACTTTTAGCAGTTTAAAGATAAATTCCTGCAATTCTCTGCATTTTGCCATGGCTGGTTCTTTTGCTCAAATTTATTAACATCAATACCGTTAAATGCATTGTTTTTGGAATTTTCTATTCCCCTGAATGTTTCGCTTTTATATTGGTGATTGTTAGTTCTCAAAGAATATATAGTATAATAAAAAAAATATAGCTCTATTATTTTTTCTACATATTTGATATTTGGTTTCAGTTGTTTGAGTTTACATTGAAATCATTTTTTGTTTTTTTACAGAGGGTTCTACATGGAACCCAAAAGGGTTCTATGGGGACAGCCGAAGAACCCTTTTGGAACCCTTTTTTCGAAGAGTATAGGTAATAGCGCAGCTCATGTTGGATTTCATACTCCCCCTGTCCATATCCCTGCTGCTGGTCAGCTTTTTGTGTTTGATTTGTGTGTCCTGGAGGATCCACAAAAGCTTCCCTTGCATCTCTCTGTTCCACTACTGTTGTCAAGGTTTTTATATCCATTTCTACTGCAGTGATTGATTTTGACTGCAGATATTGACTGTTTGAGTTGCCCATCTGTGAGAGGGTGCATGGTGGTCTGTCAGAGAGATATTTTATTGCAGATTTGTCATCAGACACCACCTGTTGGTTCAGCCACACCCTCTGGTATGTCCGTTGTACCTGCACAGCTAGGGAGGTGAGCATGCTTTTCAGACCTTTCTGTGGTTCTTTGTGTTCTCTTAACTCAGCTTTGATATGCTACACAGAGTTGAACACTAATATTGAGAACTCCCAGCTGTGGCCAGAGCAACTTACGAGACTGAAGCAGCATAATGCCCGAAGAGCATAAAACCACATAGGCCTAACACTCTGGAACCTCAGGGCTAAACTGCGGTAAGCAATTTAAAAAATACATGACAAATAATTATGTCATGTGCCCAGCACCATATTTGTCTGGGTATGAAACATGTGTCTGAAGAGATGTGTTATTGACATTCAGAGGATGAATGAGGACCTGGGACAGATGTAGTGGGCCCAGGTTTATCTCAGACAGACACACACACACTAATAATGGCATTTACCTCAATCCTAAGAGACGAAAACATGATTGCAAATCATTTGAATGCACACACCTACGCCCACCTAACAGGCATGTGAGAACCTGTCAGAAACGAAGAATTGACTGATTGTTATGTATGTATGCCAGTGTAGGTGTATGCATTCATTGTGTGTTGTGTTTGCAGGAACTACCTGTTCAGCCCCCTCCTCCTTACCAACTATGAGGTTGTCTCTATGGTATGGTGTGTTTTTCCTGTCTCTGTTTCAGTCTGTGTGTTCAGTGAGGCACGGTATTTTCAGTTTGACTGACCACACATAAATAGCGTCCAGATGTCTGTCCACACATTGCATACCCTGTTCTTCTCACTTCCTCATATAGCCAACACTGTCTATACCACCTCTTTCTGCCCTCTCGCTTCCCTCCCTCTTCCCTCTTTCTGCCTCTCTTTCTTCCCTCGTTCTGCCTCTCTTTCTTCCCTCTTTCTTCCCTCTTTCTGCTTCTCTCTTTCCTCTTCTCGTCCTCTTTCTTCTCTCTTTCTGCCTCTTTCTTCCCTTTCTTCACACCTTCTTCCCTCTTTCTGCCTCTCTCTTTCCTCTTTTCTGCCTCTCTTTCTTCCCTCTTTCTTCCCTATTTCTTCCCTATTCCCTATTTCTTCCCTCTTTCTGCCTCTCTCTTCCCTCTTTCTTCCCCCTCTTCCCTCTTTCTGCCTCTCTCTTTCTTCCCTATTTCTTCCCTCTTCCCTATTTCTTCCCTCTTTCTGCCTCTCTCTTTCTTCCCTCTTTCTTCCCCCTTTTCCCTATTTCTTCCCTCTTTCTGCCTCTCTCTTTCTTCCCTCTCTTTCTTCTCTCTTTCTTCCCTCTTTCTGCCTCTCTTTTCTCTGAAAATAACCAGTGTTCTTTGGATCCTCTAATCAATGTATTGTGTTTACATTATTTGTGCAGTGCACTGACCACACAGAAGCTGTGGGTTTGGACAATGTCTTCAAAAAGGTCCCCATGAGTGCAATGACCAGAAAATATACATGCAGAGGTCAAACGTGGGTGAGGGAGTCATTTTAATAATTTATGTCTAAGAAGTTAGGGTTTCTATTCAGAGCACCACTATGAGAAACAATATGCAGGTGTGAGTTCAGTTCTATATAATCATGAAAATAACCAGAGTTCTTTGAATTCCACTCGTTAAATTATTGTATATTGTGTAAGGTTTTGGATATCAGCGTGGTGCCATATAGACTATTTTAATGTTTTATATCATCATATATTCAGCAGTCATGGAGGTGTAGGTGGACAGTGCGTGTTAGTGGTAGCAGCCCTCACACAGCACAGAGGAAGTGTAGAAGACAGTAGATCATGTGTGAGTCAATGAGGAACCACAATCCCATGCATGGACCAATGCCTCTTGTTGACAAACTGAGGTGAAAACTAAGAGAGATGGTCAGTACAAACAGCGTAATAAAAGGTTTTAGACAGGTTATTTTGAAGGAACATTTTTACAACGTCCCTCTGTAGAAAAATTATGGGAAAATCCTTTTTCATCTTTTAAGAGAGGAGGTGGCATTGAGGAATATTTCAACCTGGTTGCACAGGTTTCCACATTAAACATTTATACCAACATGCTTTTCACTGAGCCTTACAGTGCCTGGCAGAAACAAACTACTCTAAAATGATGTCATATTTATCCTGCAATTTACTGGGCCTTTTTCTGGGCTGTTTGTGTAAATTTCAGACATTCTGTTTGCGTGTTCTCATTCTTTTCCCTTTCCCTTATTTATTAGGAGGCGTACAGTCACACCTGTTTAGTAAAAACAAGACGGTTGTTAATGAACCCAGTGGGTCTTGTTTGGAACACAGAGCAGGTTGAGTTTGTTCCACCTGACTGTGAAAGCTCTCTCTACCACTCTTCATCATCATCATCATCTCTCTCCCCAGAGCAACAGCCCCATCCATTTATATTACACCTGTCAGTGGACTGGGCTGTTGTGTATAGAGGTTTTGTGTTAGTTTGCCCGAGTGTATGTTTTCTACATATATATGTATTCCCGTGTGGCACAGCAGTGGTGGAAAAAGTACCCAATTGTCATACTTGAGTAAAAGTAAAGATACCTTAATAGAAAATGACTGAAGTAAAAGTGAGTCACCCAGTAAAATACTACTTGAGTAAAAGTATAAAAGTGTTTGGTTTTAAATATACTTAAGTATCAAAAGTAAATGTAATTGCTAAAATATATTTAAGTATCAAAAGGAAAAATATAAATCTTTTAAAATTCCTTATTTAAAACAAACCAGACTGCACCATTTTCTTAGATTTGTTTAATTGACGGATAGCCAGGAGAACGCTCCAACACTCAGACATCATTTACAAATGAAGCATGTGTTTAGTAAGTCTGCCATGTCAGACGCAGTAGGGATGACCAGAGATGTTCTGTGTTTAGTGAGTCTGCCATGTCAGAGTCAGTAGGGATGACCAGAGATGTTCTGTGTTTAGTGAGTCTGCCATGTCAGAGTCAGTAGGGATGACCAGAGATGTTCTGTGTTTAGTGAGTCTGCCATGTCAGAGTCAGTAGGGATGACCAGGGATGTTCTCTGTTTAGTGAGTCCTCCAGATCAGAGGCAGTAGGGATGACCAGGGATGTTCTCTGTTTAGTGAGTCTTCCAGATCAGAGTCAGTAGGGATGACCAGGAATGTTCTCTGTTTAGTGAGTCCTCCAGATCAGAGGCAGTAGGGATGACCAGGGATGTTCTCTGTTTAGTGAGTCTTCCAGATCAGTCAGTAGGGATGACCAGGGATGTTCTCTGTTTAGTGAGTCCTCCAGATCAGAGGCAGTAGGGATGACCAGGAATGTTCTCTGTTTAGTGAGTCTTCCAGATCAGAGTCAGTAGGGATGACCAGGAATGTTCTCTGTTTAGTGAGTCCTCCAGATCAGAGTCAGTAGGGATGACGAGGAATGTTCTCTGTTTAGTGAGTCTGCCAGATCAGAGGCAGTAGGGATGACCAGGAATGTTCTCTGTTTAGTGAGTCCTCCAGATCAGGGTCAGTAGGGATGACCAGGAATGTTCTCTGTTTAGTGAGTCCTCCAGATCAGGGTCAGTAGGGATGACCAGGAATGTTCTCTGTTAAGTGAGTCTGCCAGATCAGAGGCAGTATGGATGACCAGGGATGTTCTCTTGATAAGTTTGTGAATTAGACAATTTTTCTGTCCTGCTAACCATTCAAAATGTAACTAGTACTTTTGAGTGTCAGGGAAAATGTATGTAGTAAAAAGTACATCATTTTCTTTAGAAATGTATTGAAGTAAAAGTTGTAATAAATGTAAATAGTTAAGTACAGATACCCCCAAAAACGACATAAGTAGTAGTTTAAAGTATTTTTCCTTAAGTACTTTATTCCACTGTGGCTCAGTTGGTAGAGCATGGTGCTTGCAATGCCACAGTTATGGGTTCAATTCCCATTGGGGACCTGCACGAAGATGATGGTACTCACTACAGGAAGTTGCTCTGGATAACTCCATCTGCTAAATAATAACATTTGAAATACATGTGCCTGTTCCAGCCCTCTCTCTGTAAACAGTGGACATGACATCAGACACTGTGTTTTCTCTGGGCAGCATCTTCATTGGCTCTCATCACTGACAAGAATTTGCTTTTTGTCTGTCTGTTTCCATCTAATGTGTCTCCACCAGTGGAGGCTGGTGGGAGGAGTTATAGGAGGACGGGCTCATTGTAATGGCTGGAATGGAATAAATGGAACGGTAGCAAACACATCAAACATCTGGAAACCACGTTTGACTCCAATCCATTGATTCCATTCCAGCTATTACAATCAGACTGTCCTCCTATAGCTCTCCCCACCAACCTTCACTGGGTCTCCACTAACCTGAGGTAGACCTAAAACAGCTTCCCTTTGACCTTGGCTTGACAGGAACATACTAACAATATCACTCAAAAAACCATTGTACTCAAAAATGTGCTTGACTACATATAAATTCAGACATGAGCTCAATGCATGAGAAGAGTTTTGGGGGGTGGGTGGGACACACACACACATACACACACACACACACACACACACACACACACACACACACACACACACACACACACACACACACACACACACACACACACACAAGTAACCGGGTTGTCTGTTTATTGCTTTGGATTGGATTGCAACTTGAATGTTATCAGTCTTCTACATTTTCTAAGGATCTTCTTGCTGCCTCCAGCCAGAATAGTGATTCATGCACTGTTTTGTCACTGTAAATTGCCGCTGTGAGCTCATGCTGGGCTGGCGTGACCGTGAGGCTCTGAGAGGGGGTAGGAGGGGTCTGAAGGGGTCACTAGGTCTAAGGGGGGGGGGGGGGGGGTCTGAAGAGGTTATTAGAGGCAGAGGGCCATTGAGGGTTCTTTCCTTATGGTCAGGATGTGAGTTAAAGAGAGGAGGGGTTACAGAGTAGAACTGAACAACAGGGACTAAGGCCTGGTGTATACATGTTCTCTTGGAGAAGGAATTTCAGCTTATAGGGTGTTTCTGTTTCTGGGTGTATGGTCTATGTACTTGTTTAAGTACATGTGTTTTGAGAAATATAATAAGGTCTCGTTCAGAAATGTTATAAATATGTTGTAATTATGTAATAGGGTTATGTAATAATATCATACAGCCACTCCAATGTAGTGGATTTCCAAGGCTAGCCACCTTGAATGTATACACGTACCCATCCTTCCCCTCTGTAAAACACACATAGACTTGCCTAGTTAAATAAAGGTTAAATAAACAATCCTTTTTATTTCAAACACTGTCATACTGAAAATGCCCTTCTGTCCTACCGCCCCTTCCTTACCATCTAAATCAGGCTTCCTCAACTGAAGGCCCACAATCCAAATTTGGCCCACGAGGGTTTTTATTTGGCCCCCCAAGTTTTCTGAGCAACATTATATATTTAATTTTTTATTGTTAGACATAAAAGACTATAAAAACACCAGAAAATCATCTCCAAGTGATTCCCATCCATAGTAGAGAGACACGTGAGCATATATACATGTAAGCAAGGTTTTAAATTATGTTTTAGTCAAATATGATATATGTTTAGGCTGCTTGCGGTCAATTTGCAGTTTACAAATTATTTGTAATTATGTTCCAGCCCCCAACCATCTGCTCAAGAAAAAATCGGTCCACGGCTGAATCTAGTTGATGATCCCTGATCTAAACCATGATCTCACACTTATCACCTCTTTGAAGCATTGTCTTATCCCGCTCATCACACACAAATCACATTGCCATGTTAATATACTGGCTGGCAGCCCTCCAGCTGATCAGCAGCCTGATGTGGACTGTCTTTAGATGGGCAGAGGTGGGCCTGACTGCCTGTCCAGAGAGAGAGGGAGAAAATGGGGCAGGTGCTTCGGTGCAGCAAAGGCCAATTGCAGGATAGAGGGCAGGGCTGGTCAGGGGGAGGGTATCAAAACCAGAATCGTATTTAAGGCGTGGGCAAACACTGGAGCTGTCTACTTGTGCTGTGCCCCTGTCCAGCCGGACAGTTTCTCTCTCTCTCTCCTTGTCTGTCTGTCTGTCTGTCTGTCTGCCTGTTTTTCTCTCTGCCGGACAAGGTCTCCTCCACCATGCTGGTAAAAGCGTTCCTTCAGACCTCGCTGGTCCTATGGCTGGCACAGCACACCCTACAAGGAGGTAAGAGACATAACCAAGATAGAATGGCTGATGGAAGAGGGATGTGAGGGAATATGACAGAATATGACAGAAAGTGAGAACGTTGTCTAAAGGATATAGATCCCAGGTGAGAGAAGAGAGAGAGATAAGAAGTCAGGCCCACATGTGTGTGAGGATTGGCAAGGATAGAAAGAGAGATTAAGACATGCCACCATCATTTCTTAAATTGTAGAGTTGGCACATCAGAAATGTTATTTTTAATTAATACCTGGAGTTAATGTTGGAGTAGTTTCAAGACTGTCTTTGTATAACATTATTATAATATATAATATTATAATAGCATTCAGACGCATTACATTGTGTTGTGAAACACTGTACAGTAGGTGTCAGCACAGGACTGCTTGTTACCACCTTAAATCTTCACTGGTGCTTGCTTAGTGCACAACAGTGTAAATTGGACTTAAATGTTTAAATGTTAATTATTTATTAGTATATAGTAGTTTCCGAAGATATTGTATTGTTCTGTAAATTATGGATTTGCTTGTTTCTCAACTTTAAAAAATAAGAATATTTAACAGTTGTAGTTTGATTACTTAAATGGTTATGCATGTATAATATTCATATTATATTCATATATAAAACGTGAACTATTTTTGTTGTTGTTGGATGTGTTGCATTGTGGTCCACATTTAGTTACCTATTAGGCACAACTTCCAACTTCCATAAAAAACGTGCCAATTTGAATTGTCCAAATTAAATAGAAATAACATTTGAATTATAAGATATGTTTAATATAACATTAATTCCCTAGTTGTGAAATTCCTTTGACACATGTAGTCAAATTCTCTTCTAAAGAAAGAAGCTCTAAAATTCACAGAGAAAATCAGGAAATAATTGCCAGCATAATTTCTTTAATTGAATAGTTGGGGATAAAATGAAAACAATTTCAAATTGTATGGAACATTTGAACAATTCAGAGTAACTACTTTGTTTTAAACCCTGACAACATGCATTTCATGTTTCTGGTGACTTTATCTGAGAGGTCTGGAAGGCCTGTCAACATACAGATGTAGGATCTTTATTTGAGTCAGCTTGCTACAGCAGGAAAATAATCCTGCAACAACAGGAAATGTGAATTATTATGTGGATTATAATTAATTGATATTTTCCTGGGAAAATCAAGTCTGAAATTTCAAAGTGGAAATTACAAACCTCAAATACACTACAAGTTTCACATTTCATGCATTCCAGGACATTTCTCCTGCAACATGGGGATCCAATTAAGATCCTACACCTCTACAGCTGAGTGACAGATAGCTGTAGACATGTTGCTAAACTATCAGGTATCAACTTGGATATCATGCTCAGATATCTCTGTAAAATCGGCCAACTGACATTTATGTGTCAAATTTCCAATAACCGTGTCAGATCAGGGAAGAAAATGGGCCTACGTGGTCCTTGCTGCCTGGATCTCAGTGAAATGGACCTGCTCCAAGTCTGGTGACCCCGCTAAGCCTCTGTACTTTCATCTCGTCTGATTGCTTTGAATCAAAGCACGGGAAGGTGAGGTCGCAGCAGTGGTCCAAATTTGACAACCTGTTGTGAAAGAAGCCTTTACAACCTGCACACAGTCCCTCCTTTTTGTCTGTCTCTCCACTCCATCAATGGAGATGTCTGTTTCTCTTCCCTCAAGCTGCCCAGTTGGAGCTGAGTTTGCATGGGATGGGAGTGAGATGTACGCTACTCATCATCCGATGACATCATTTAATATTTAATCAGCTGTAGTGTTTCAAATGCTTACGTTATGGATGGTGGAACACTGGCACTGGCCAACAGGAAACGATGAAGGCCTTCATCTTTCTCCAAACCACAGCATAGCAGCATAGTATACTTCATAAAGTGATTTGCAATTCTGTTTTTCGTCTCTATTAGGAGTGAAACCTCAAAGTGGCGGTATGGGGAAAATGCTGCCCAGGGGTAAGTGCAATTATTAGTCTCTGTATGTCTGTCTGTCTCCCCCACCCCCACATCTCTCTCTCTCTCTCTCTCTCTCTCTCTCTCTCTCTCTCTCTCTCTCTCTCTCTCTCTCTCTCTCTCTCTCTCTCTCTCTCTCTCTGTGTGTGTGTGTGTGTGCAGGGATGAGAGGTGTAAAAGCTGACATTTCTGAACCCCTAACAGATTCTGTCTTATCTCAAGACTGCACTCAATTGACCCGTCTTGAGCATGGTCTAAACTAATTTGCTCAACTAAATATAGCTTCAGATTAAGTTGTCTGGCATTTTTAGAATAATTAAAAACTGAAAGTGGTGCAATCGTCAATGAGAAATCTGACTGAGATTCTGTCTTGCAATGCTCATCCTCCTTGTTAATGATTTAATATAGACTCATATGAAACAACGTTTAGATTCTTTTCCCACCATAGAGAAACATGCTCCGCTATGGTGCTCACTGATCACTGATGTCTCATATCTCCCTGTGGTGTCTTGTTGTGGTCTTCCAGGGGCTGGTGCTCTTGGGATACAGGGAGGCTACGGAGCCAAGCCCGCCAAAACTGGAGGAGCTGGGGGTAATATTGATTGCCATATTTATATTTTTAGTGCTGTCAATCATCATTCATAATTGAATTTATGTACCATCATTATCTGTCTTTCTAATGAATCACAGGTGGTCGTTATCCAGGGGGGGCTCAGCAGCTTGGAGGAGGTGAGTTTCTCAAAGATAGAGCTAAACCATGTACACTGAGTCGACTGTACCAAACATTAGGGACCCCCCCCCCCCCCCCCCCCCCCCCCAGAACAGCCTCAATTCGCCTGGACATGGACTCTACAAGGTGTTAAAAGCGTTCCACAGGGATGCTGCCCATGTTGACTCCAATGTTTCCCACAGTTTTGTCAAGTTGGCTGGATGTCCTTTGGGTGGTGGATCATTCCTGATACACACGGGAAACTGTTGAGCGTGAAAAACCCAGCAGCGCTGCAGTTCTTGACACAAATTGGTGTGCCTGTCACCTACTACCATACCCTGTTCAAAAGGCGCTTCAATCTTTTGTCTTGCCCGTTGACCCTCTGAAAGGCACACATACACAATCCATGTCTCAAGGCTTAAAAATCATTATTTAACCTGAGGCCCCTTCATCTACACTGATTGAAGTGACTTTAACAAGTGACATCAATAAGGGATCATAGACTGACCAGGTGAATCCAGGTAAAGGCTGTGTCAGGTGTTCTTAATGTTTTGTATTCTCAGTGTAAGTATTCTCTGTTTGATTCAGCTTGTGTTTATCTACCCTGTTTAATGTGTTATTTGTGTGTATCAATATGTGACATGTCTCCACTGTCTTTCCCAAAGGGGGATACAGAGGCCCAGGAGGGGCCGGGGGTAGGGGAGGATATGGTAACGGAGGCCAGGGAGGCTATGGTAATGTCTACTACTTTACTTAACAAACAGTCTCTGAACAAGGCTTGTTAAGATGAAATGCCTTAGTAACTGAGATTTACATGAAATCCACAATGGCTATATGCCAAAAATGTCCAACTCTTGCAGCAGTTTTCCTTGTTGATTTAAATATTCATTCATTTATTTTAATAAATGTCTACATAATATGACTTCTTCCCATTTGTCTGATTGTAGGTGCTGGTCTAGGAGCAGGAAATGGCCAAGGAATGGGGACGGGAGCCGGACTGGGCTCACAGGGTGGGAAACCACGTGGAGGTGGAGGTGAGTGAGACATTCAGGACAAGAGATGTTTTATTCCAAAGTTTGTACTAACAATGCTGAGTAAACATAATCTGTCTGTTTGTCTGTGTTTGTCAGGATACGGTGGTAATGGCTATGGCACACAGCCAGGTACGTGTTTGTTCTGTTACCTGGTATTTGTTCGCATAGAACACACAATATTTAAGATCCTTAAGTCCGTCTCCTCTGTCTCTGTCTGTTGGATCTAATCATAGTTAAGTTGAATTTGTGCCATTGTCTGTGAGTGCAGATTGGTTCTCATCTAATAAACCAGAATGTGACCTTGGAATAAAATAATAAAAACTCCAGCGGTGGTGATTTAAGCTTTGTGTTTGTGGTTATGTGGTTAAATGACATGATGTAAAGAGTTATGTGTTGCATGTCCTTTGACCTTGCTACTTGTCTTGTTGCTAGGCTATGGGGCTGGAGCTGGAGCCAGAGGCTATCCACGACCAGGTAAGCAGCCAATCCCTGCTGGCCTGAACCATCTAAAGGCCAATACTATGGCCTACTATTTTACAAGCCAGGGTTCATATCTTTTACAGCTCACACCTCAAGCACTTCATTCATTGAACAAACTGTCAATCCCAATCAATAAATCAGTGTGCATTTCCATATCACGCACCTTACAAATTGTCATCTGCATACTGTACACTGTACAGTGTACATTAGCCAGCCGGGTCCTACATAGACAGCAAGCATCTGTAAACTGGCTTTACAGATGTAGGATCTTCATTTGCAAAATTTGAGTTTTAAAAAGATTTTCCACTTTGAAATTTCAGACTTAATTTGCCCTAATGAAAAATGTATCAACCCCTACATAAATGTCCATTAAACTGACTGGTTTTGTTGGGGATTTTTTAATAATGTTACTTAGATTGATGCACAGGTGCGTCAGTTTACTCTTAAAGATGAATTCTAATCCACATAATATTTCACATTTCCTGTCGCAGCAGGATTATTTTCCTGCTGTAGCAAACTGGCTGAAATTAAGATCCTACATCTGTACAAGCAAAGTGGTTGATTGCTGCAAAGCCTCTGTACTTCATACCCTGCATGTGGAGTTTGATAATTCCAGTTGACAGTGCCCCTTTGCAAACATTAGGTGCTAGAGCTGGGTATCCCAATGGACAGGGATCTAAGGGACCAAAACCGGGTAAACTTTCCAATCCTGCTGTGTCCGTCTGTTTCCGCATTCATGTTTGTTTGTTTTTACCTGCGTTTTTCAGTTTGTGCCTTCATGTCTGCTCTTCGTGTTGCTGTTTTCAATCTCTTCTGTGTAATCAGTATTCATGCCTTTTGCTGATTCAGTCAGACATGGTGTAAATGCATGTTGTTTGCTCAGTGCATTAACAGGTGTCTATCTACTTACCATCAATGGTTGTCTTTATTGTTCGGCTGCCAAACTCTTTCAAATGGGCAGCCATATATATTTAGTTGTGGTGTGATTGGAATTGTGTTAGTGGTGAAGTATGTAAGTGGGTGTGTCCGTGTATGGTTATGTTCGTGGATCAGAGCATCGTATCTGCATGAGTCCGTCCTATAGTCACCAGTGTTGAGTAATCACTATTGTGGTCTTCAGGATATGGTGCAGGAGCTGGAGTGCCCAATGGACAGGGTGCTAAACCCAATGGTAAACATCTGCTACCCTGTGTGTTTGTCTGTCTATGTGTGTCTTTGTTCCAGTTTCCATAAAGGTGCATGTTGCATGTAGACACATTATGCCACAATCATGATATTGATTGTGTAAGTTCACATACTGTCTACATATGGTGTAGGTATCATTTTCAGTCATAGTTTTGTTTGAATGCTATTGAGACACCATGCCAATATCTATTGCCATGTGTGGATCACAGCCCCTGTCAGCATGTTGTGGTTGTGGGTTTTGTTCCTAACTTTGTATAGGGATTTGGGTTTTTCTAACAGCATGTGTTTGTCCTGGGTCTTCTTGACCGATCACTAGAAAGTGACTCCTAACGATGATCAAAGTATTCTATTTTCAATATGATATTTTAAATCACATTGTCATATAGAATGATAGATTCATTTTGGGGTTCAGACTCCAGTCTTTTTATTGGTTGGTTTTTGGGTGAATCTTGTTGAATGACCACTGTTGTGGTCTCCAGGGTATGCTGCAGGAGCTGGAGGAGTTCCCACTGGGCAGGGTGCTAAACCATCCAAACAGGGTAAACCTCGCTTTCCTTGTTTTCATGTCATCTCTTTCTAATAATTAGTCTAGAACTTAAGATTTTATACGTGCACCTGGTGGCCTTTCCTTCTTCTCTGATCTGGTTCTAAGTCTCTGATCTGGTTCTCTATACTTACTAAGTGCTTTCGAGGTTTCAGCGTCAGTGCTCGAGCCGCTGGTATATCCAATGGGCTTACGGTTTGACATGTGGATGTTTTGTGAGTCTTGTGGATGTTTTATTTTTTTTACATTTTACCTTTATTTAACTTGGCAAGTCAGTTAAGAACAAATTCTGATTTTCAATGACGGCCTAGAAACAGTGGGTTAACTGCCTTGTTCAGGGGCAGAACGACAGATTTTTACCTTGTCAGCTCGGGGATTTGATTTGGCAACCTTCCGGTTACTAGTCCAATGCTCTAACCACTAGGCCCCTGCCGCTAAGATTCTTGTGTAATTGTTCCTGTAAATGATCTCCAGCTTATCCGTCAAGTCTGTGTCTTCTGCATTTTCGTTTCTCACTGTCCATCAGGTGGATTTGTCACCCACTGATGTTGACTGTTGTGAGTCTTCGTCTATAAATGTCTCATGGAGACTGGTCTTGGTGTGTGCCATTGAAGTTTTAGAGTTTTTGATGGCAATGCTTTGTTAGGTGTATGACCTCCATGTGGGTGTGTGTTTATGCCAGTGGATGCCCTCAGAGAGTATATTTTCACGTTAGTCTATTTTGCGTCTGTTGTTTCACTTGTGGCTTTTGTTGTCATCTGTTGTTGTTTGTCTTAGTCTGTGTCTTAATACGGCTGATGATGTGTCCTTTAACCTAGGCCCATCGTTAATCTCGGACGATCGCCCCTCATCTTGTCAGTGTTGTGTGTCTTTTTTCTGTCACGCTGTCCTATATGTAGTCTGTCAGAGGATGGTTGTTTGGTATTGAGTGCTGAGTGACCTGGAGAAAGAGGCCCATGAAGTGTCATTTGGAAGATTTGTACTACTGTTTAAGTTGCTGTTTCAAAGTGTGTTCAAGTACAATGGTCTGTCTTAAATCAACCCCGTGGATATACCTTGTGGCTGGGTGAAGACATTTGTAGTCATAGAACCAGAAACTGTGGTTGTAGAGACAAAACTTTAGAGATTAGTTTTATGTTTACATTAAGCAACAGAATTGGCCTATACGACCTGCAATTCAATGGATCTTTATATCAACAACAAATAAAAGCGCAATCTCTACTTCACCAGAGTCAGATTAACTTGTGGTTAAAATGCATGTCTCTGTGTCCAGTATGAAGGACGTTAGAGGTATGAAGGAAGAATGCTAGCTGATCTCGAAGACTTCCAGTCTTTTCGCTAACGCTAGTTTGCATTGACTCGCAAAACTACCTCTAACTTCCTTCATACTGGACGCAGACATAAAAATGGTATCCACGAGTTCATCTGACTCTGGAGAAGTAGATAAAGTCCTGAAATGTATACCTTTAAGGCTTGTCTCAGTTTTTGCAGTAAAAAAGAAAAACGTGAAAACCGTTTTCTAACAAAAAAGATCTGTATATGCCAATAGTTAATTATTGTGAAAGTCTTCTGCCCTCAGCCATTAGTGTGCCAATGTGATATGCATACAATCTGAGCCTTCTCCAGGTCCCAAAGAATTCAACAGTGAATGGTGACAAGCTTTTTTCTGCCAGGTGTCTCTGCGGGAGGTTTGGGAGGTGCTGGAAAGGGTAATAAGGGTGAAAGTCTAGTGGCACAGGATTTAACAGGAGCAAAAAGCCAAGGACCTGCTGCATTGCTAGATGTGAAGGGGCCCAAAAGCCCTTATCCTGTTGTTCTTCAAGCACAGGGAGCCAAAAGCTATGGACCTGCAGCTCCACTGGGAAAGGAGGCCAAGAGTTCTGGTCCCGTAGCTCAGCAGACACAGGGGGCCAAAGGTTTTGGACCGGCAGCTCCAAATGGCAAAGGGGTCAAAAGTTCTGGTCCTGTGGCATCCCATACACAGGGGGCTAAAAGCCTAGGACCTCAGATACCCATTAGGAAAGAGGCCAAAAGTCTTGGTCCTGCTGCTCCAGAAGCACAGGTCCAGTAGCTCAGCAGCCGCAGGGCTTCGAAGGTGTTGGTTCTGTGGTCCCAGAGTCACAGGCGGCTAAAAGTCTAGAACCTCAGGTGCCTGTTGGGAAAGAGGGCAAAAGTATTGGTCCTGTAGCACAGGGAGCCAAAAACTATAGACCTACGATACCAGATGGACAGGGAACCAAAAACTATAGACCTACGATACCAGATGGACAGGGAGCCAAAAACGATAGACCTACGATACCAGATGGACAGGGAGCCAAACACTATAGACCTACGATACCAGATGGACAGGGAGCCAAAAACTATAGACCTACGATACCAGATGGACAGGGAGCCAAAAACTATAGACCTACGATACCAGATGGACAGGGAGCCAAACACTATAGACCTACGATACCAGATGAACAGGGAGCCAAAAACTATAGACCTACGATACCAGATGGACAGGGAGCCAAACACTATAGACCTACGATACCAGATGGACCGGGAGCCAAACATTTTGGCCCTGTTGCAATAGAAGGGCAGGCATCTAAAAGCTATGTACCTGCTGGACAAGGTGCAAAAGGCCCTTCTGCTGGGGTGCCAGACTGGACAGGGTCCAAAGGTCTGGGCCCTGTAGGAGGACAGTCTACTAAAAGTGTGGGTCCTCTGGCTCCTGGAACAAAAGGTATTGGTCCCCGGTACTGGACAGAAAGTCTATCCAATCTGCAAACAAGGGTAAAGTGTTCGTTTCTTTATCTCTGCATTTCTTACTGTGTTCATCTCATGACTTTCGTGTCTGATGTTAAAGTGATGTCTCAGTCTGGGGCTCACTAGAGACTCCTCTTCGCCTGATATTGTTTGTTTTCAGTCATCCCATTGTAAGTTGTCAACTGGGATACATATCATCTTCCTGTTGTTTGTCCATGGTTTCCCTCCAAAAGTGTTTGTGAATGTTGCTCTTCATCTAATTACAATGTTTTTATCTTAAAATGTGTCTCAATCAGTGACTAACTCCAGGTGTTTATAGAAACCTGTCTTTAGTATGTGCATATCAGCTGTCTGAGGTTGTTAATGAATTTGATATGGTGTTTTTTTCAAGTGTTATTTTAACATGTTATCTATGTTGTCTCTCCAGCGTCTTTGTCATCCAATGTCTTTAACAATCTTCATATGTGATGATTTGAGCGTGTACACTTCACTTACGCCTCAAATGAGTTCTCATTTACATTAACAGCCTTGATTTATCAGAATGAGTCGTTTTTGATTTTAATATCAACTTCAATATATACAGATTGGAAAACCATTTCATTCAGTTGTGACAAAAAACTTGAAATGACCTTCAATTAACATTTACTTGACTTCCTAGCTGAACATGTTGATGTGTGTAGTGAAGGTATGTGAGTGTGTGGTAAAATGTGAATAGATTTAGCCGGTGGAAACTTGTGGAATAGACACTGGCTGGAATGCGCTTTTAACCAATCAGCATTCAGGATTAGACCCACCGGTTGTATAAAATGTGTATATACTGTACCTCTACTGGTTGTTTAGGGACTGGTGATGTTGGAGCAGAGCAACCTATTGAACAGGGTGCTAAAGGCAACCGTTTGTTTGCCTGTCGTCCCAACTGTAGCTCAGTGTGTGTGATCCTGTCTGTGTCTGTGCCCTGGTGTCTGTTCTATGTATCAGTGTTGCGCCACAGAGGACGGCTTGGTTCATTCAAAACTCTGACTTACATGCTAATCCGAATTCATCCCCCCGACTCTGACAGTCTAAATATAGAGTCTCTGCTACATTCTCAGTTTAGCTTCCGTTTAGAGTGAGTGTCACAGTTTAATAGCGAACACTGCTTGTTGCGTGCTGGGGGGTTCAATATGCTGGGTCATATTGGGTTCCTGAAGTATATGTATGGTTCATATTAGTTGCAGTACAAGTGTCGCTAAGACAGCATGCCCATGACTAACGTACAGATTCAACAACTTGTCAATATGTTAGCTTTTATGTCACGTGTTTGGTCTGTTTTTATATATTTTTGTACCTAATGAGTCATTGTTGTGGTCTTCAGGATATGGTGCAGGAGCTGGAGTGCCCAATGGACAGGGTGCTAAACCCAATGGTAAACATCTGCTACTCTATCTCTGTATGTCTGTCTCTGTCAAAAGTTTAAACTCTAACAGCAGGAAGATATGACGTTACAGTAAATATATTACAATCAGATAGCTGCTGAATACCTTGTTTTAGGTTGTGTTGAATAACCAGTATTATGGTCTCTAGGAAGTGATCCAGGATGTGGAGTGCCCAATGGTCAGGGTGCTAAACCTAAACCCCATGTTGAACCTCTGCTACTCTGTCTGTTGTTACTCTGTCTGTTGTTACTCTGTCGGTTGTTACTCTGTCTGTTGTTTCTCTGTTGTTACTCGGTCTATTGTTACTCGGTCTGTTGTTACTCGGTCTGTTGTTACTCTGTTGTTACTCGGTCTGTTGTTACTCTGTTGTTACTCGGTCTATTGTTACTCGGTCTGTTGTTACTCTGTTGTTTCTCTGTCGTCACTCTGTCTGTTGTTACTCTGTCTGTTGTTTCTCTGTCTGTTGTTACTCTGTCTGTTGTTACTCTGTCTGTTGTTTCTCTGTCTGTTGTTACTCGGTCTGTTGTTACTCTGTTGTTACTCTGTCTGTTGTTTCTCTGTCTGTCTGCTACGTACAGTATTGCATGATGCTGGTATTTCTGGATGATATTGCTCTTCTGACAAATATCACTATCTAGTGTTTGGATATCAGCTGGTGAACTGCTATAAGTACACTGTTGCTGTACATTTTGACTGGATGCCTAACTTCCCTATTGAAATAGTTTTATTGTTGCTTTTATGGTATTTGATGCAGTTTTACGCAGTGTTCAGACATGCCTTCTTTAAACGGTATGCGGTGCTTACTAACCAGTGTTGTGGTTTTCAGGATATGGTCCAGTTGCTGGTGTTCCTAATGGTGCTAAACCCAGTGGTGCTAAACCCAGTGGTGCTATACCCAGTGGTGCTATACCCAGTGGTGCTATAGCCAGTGGTGCTATACCTAGTGGTGCTATACCCAGTGGTGCTAAACCCAGTGGTGCTATACCCAGTCGTGCTAAACCCAGTGGTGCTATACCCAGTGGTGCTAAACCCAGTGGTGCTATACCCAGTGGTGCTATACCCAGTGGTGCTATACCCAGTGGTGCTAAACCCAGTGGTGCTATACCCAGTGGTGCTATACCCAGTGGTGCTAAACCCAGTGGTGCTATACCCAGTGGTGCTATACCCAGTGGTGCTATACCCAGTGGTGCTAAACCCAGTGGTGCTATACCCAGTGGTGCTATACCCAGTGGTGCTAAACCCAGTGGTGCTATACCCAGTGGTGCTAAACCCAGTGGTGCTATACCCAGTGGTGCTAAACCCAGTGGTGCTATACCCAGTGGTGCTAAACCCAGTGGTGCTAAACCCAGTGGTAAACCTCTGATACCATCACTAAATGTCAGAGTCTCTATCTCTATTTCTCTATTGCTGTATCTTTCATTACTTGTGACAGAACTCCATGGTCATTGATAATATCTACAGAGATAACCATTGTTGAGTAACCAGTGTTGAGTAACCAGTGTTGAGTAACAGTTGTTGTGGTCTTCAGGATATGGTCCAGGAGCTGAAGCTCCCAAAGGTCAGGGAGCCAAAGGCAATGGTAAACCTCTGATATCTTGTATGTGTCTACGTCCGTCTTCACTGTTTGTCTTTCTATCTCAAAGTTGAGGTTGAGCTTTCTGGTGCATGTTGTGTGGTAATTCCAAAGTTTGTAGCATATTATTCATGCATGTCTGTCTTGTATGGTACTCTATCTTTAGAACAAAATTGGTGATATGCTCCTGAACACAACCAACTAGTGTTCAAATCAAAATTGTATTTGTCACGTGCTTCGTAAACTAGAGGTGTAGACTAAGAATGAAATGCTTACTTACGGGCCCTTCCCAACAATGCAGAGAGAGAAAAATAGAAAAATAATAAAACAAGGATTAAAAACACTATGAGTAACGATAACTTGGCCGTATACACAGGGTACCAGTACCGAGTTGATGTCCAGGTGTCCGGGGTGACTAGGCGACAGAACAGATAATAAACGGTAACAGAAGCGTATGTGATGAGTCAAAAGAGCTGGTGCAAAAAGGGTCAATACAGATAACCCAAAGCTACCCAGACTAACTATTTACCTAACTATTTAGCAGTCTTAAGGCTTGGGGGTAGAAGCTGTTCAGGGTCCCGTTGGTTCCAGACTTGGTGCATCTGTACCGATTGCCATGCAGTAGCAGAGAGAACAGTCTATGACTAGGGTGGCTGGAGTCTTTGACCATTGTTATGGTCTTCCTCTGACACCGCTTGGTATAGAGGTCCTGGATGGCAGGGAGCTCGGCACCAGTTATGTACTGGGCCGTACGCACTACCCTCTGTAGTGCCTTTCGTGGTCGGTGTTTGCTAAATATTTGTGCATGGCTATAACCTATGCGATGAAATACTAGGATCAAGGGCAGAATGTGCTGTGGAGGTGGTATTGATCAATTGTCTATAAGCAGTGTTGAGTAACAAGTGTTCAGTAACCGTTGTTGTGGTCTTCAGGATATGGTCCAGGAGCTGGAATTCGCAGTGATCAGGGAGCCAAAGGCAATGGTAAACCTCTGATACCCTGTCTGTGTCTCTCTGTCAGTCTTTGTGTGTCTTGTCTGTCTGTGTCAAGGGCAGCATGCATTGTGTTTGCAAGTGGTTTTGATTTATTTTGATTTAATTGTTGTTGGTTCCAGGATATGGTCCAGGAGCTGGAGCTTCCAATAGTGCTAAAAGCAATGGTAAACCTCTTTCTGAGTGTTACAGGTCTATACCCGTCTCTCTTTCTTTGTTGCTCTCTTATGATAAGATACATCACTTCTGTTTATAATAAGTACAGAGCCAAGATGAATTGAGTAACAAGTGTTCAATAACAGTTCTTGTGGTCTTCAGGATATGGTCCAGGAGCTGGAGTTCCCAGTGGTCAGGGAGCCAAAGGCAATGGTAAACCTCTGCTACCCTGTCTGTTTGTCTCTGTCTTTGTGATGCATTGCTGCATGTCTGTAACCTCAAATGTTTGTTAGAATTAGCATATTGAAGCATTTGACAGATAGAGTACCCAGGCCAGTGTGATAACACTAAATGTTGATGCTGGTTTGGTCTGTTGTAGAACAGGGTTGAGTAAGAGTTGTTGTTGGTTCCAGGATATGGTCCAGGAGCTGGAGCACCTAACGGTGCTAAACTCAGTGGTGCTAAACTCAGTGGTGCTATACCCAGTGGTGCTATACCCAGTGGTGCTATACCCAGTGGTGCTAAACCCAGTGGTGCTATACCCAGTGGTGCTATACCTAGTGGTGCTATACCCAGTGGTGCTAAACCCAGTGGTGCTAAACTCAGTGGTGCTAAACCCAGGGGTGCTAAACCCAGTGGTGCTAAACCCAGTGGTGCTATACTCAGTGGTGCTAAACCCAGTGGTGCTAAACCCAGTGGTGCTATACCCAGTGGTGCTATACCCAGTGGTGCTAAACCCAGTGGTGCTATACCCAGTGGTGCTAAACCCAGTGGAGCTAAACCCAGTGGTGCTAAACTCAGTGGTGCTAAACTCAGTGGTGCTAAACCCAGTGGTGCTATACCCAGTGGTGCTAAACCCAGTGGTGCTATACCCAGTGGTGCTAAACCCAGTGGTGCTAAACCCAGTGGAGCTAAACCCAGTGGTGCTAAACCCAGTGGTGCTAAACTCAGTGGTGCTAAACTCAGTGGTGCTAAACTCAGTGGTGCTAAACCCAGTGGTGCTATACCCAGTGGTGCTAAACCCAGTGGTGCTATACCCAGTGGTGCTAAACTCAGTGGTGCTAAACCCAGTGGTGCTAAACCCAGTGGTGCTATACCCAGTGGTGCTAAACTCAGTGGTGCTAAACCCAGTGGTGCTATACCCAGTGGTGCTAAACCCAGTGGTGCTAAACCCAGTGGTGCTATACCCAGTGGTGCTAAACTCAGTGGTGCTAAACCCAGTGGTGCTAAACCCAGTGGTGCTATACCCAGTGGTGCTAAACTCAGTGGTGCTAAACCCAGTGGTGCTATACCCAGTGGTGCTAAACCCAGTGGTGCTAAACCCAGTGGTGCTATACCCAGTGGTGCTAAACTCAGTGGTGCTAAACCCAGTGGTGCTATGCCCAGTGGTGCTAAACCCAGTGGTGCTAAACCCAGTGGTGCTATACCCAGTGGTGCTATACCCAGTGGTGCTAAACCCAGTGGTGCTAAACCCAGTGGTGCTAAATCCTGTAGTAAACCTCTGTTACCATCACTAAATGTAAGAGTCTCTATCTCTATTGCTGTATCTTTCATGACTTCAGACAGAACTCAATGGTCATTGATAAGAGCTACAGAGCTAACTTGTATTGAATAACAGTTGTTGTGGTCTTCAGGATATGGTCCAGGAGCTGGCATTCCCAATGGTCAGGGTGCTAAACCCAATGGTAAACCATGGCTACCTTGTCTGTGTCTACGGCCCTATTCAATGTGTGTCTTTCTATCTCAAAATTGAGGTTGAGCTGAATGGTGCATGCTGTGTGGTAATGCCAATGTTTGTAGCATATTATGCATGCATGGTCTGGTCATTTTTAGAACAGTTTTGAATAAGAGCTGTTGCTTTTAGGATATGGTCCAGGAGTTCCAAATGATCAGGGAGCCAAAGCCAATGGTAAACCTCTGATAACATGTCTGTGTCACACTCTGTCTCTCTGTATCAAAGTGGAGCTTCTTTGACTGTATGTTGCATGATATGTGCTACAAAAGTTGGTGCGATGTGACTCCTGAACGTTGAGAAGGATTAATATATTTGTGCATGGCCAGAGGGGAAAGGTCCCAGGGAAGCATGTTTTGTGCTCATGCAAGTGATTATTTACAATAAGTCAGTGTTGACAGTGTTGCGTAACAGCTGTTGTGGTCTCCAGGATATGGCCCAGGAGTTGAAGCACCCAACGGTGGTAAAATAAATGGTAAACCTCTTTCTGAGTCTTCATCAGTCTCTATTTCTCTGTCACTTTAGAGGTAAACTGGCTCCTTTCTCTGAGTCCACCAATCACTGGGTGACGCTCTTTTTCCTGGTCCTTCGAGCCAGACATTTAAGTACTCTGAACCATTCCATCAGGCCAAATAAACATGTTATCACAGTGAAATGCTATAGCATCTCTTATTATAAATAAAGTACAGAATCTCTGATGATAAGATCTACAGAGAAAACTTGTGTTGAGTAACAAGTGTTGAGTAACAGTTGTTGTGGTCTTCAGGATATGGTCCAGGAGCAGGAGTTCCCAATGGTCAGGGTACTAAACCCAATGGTAAACCTGTGCTACCCTGTCTGTGTCTACGTCTGTCTTCAATGTTTGTTGTCCATGTCAAAGTTGAGGTCGAGCAGGATGCTGCATGCTGTGCGATAATGTTACAGTTTGTAACATATTTTTGCATGCCTGTTGCCAGTTCATTGAGCATATTGTAGAATTTGACCGATCCATGGATGCTGGTTTGGTCTGTTGTAGAACAGTGTTGAGTAAGAGTTGTTGTGGTTCCAGGATATGGTCCAGGAGCTGGAGCACCTAACGGGGCTAAAAGCAATACTAAACCTTTGATACCTTGCCTGTCTGTGTTGCATGCTGTATGGTAATCTATCTTTTGAGGAGTATTGATGATAAGCTCCTGAACACATCCAGCTGGTGTTTGCTAGATATTTGTGCACGGCTATAAGCTATATGATGAAATACTAGGATCAAGGGCAGAATGTGTTATGCAAGTGGTTTTGATCAATTGTCTATAAGCAGTGTTGAGTAACAGTTGTTGTTGGTTCCAGGATATGGTCCAGGAGCTGGAGTTCCCAATGGTGGTAAAATCAATGGTAAACCTCTTTCAGAGTGTTACAGTCTCTCAATCTCTATCCATCTGACACTCTCCTATGATAAGCTACAGAACCCCTGATGATCAGATCTACACAGCTGACTTGTGTTGAGTAACAAGTGTTAAGTAACAGTTGTTGTGGTCTTCAGGATATGGTCCAGGAGCTGGAGTTCCCAGTGATCAGGGAGCCAAAGGCAATGGTAAACCTCTGATACCCTGTCTGTTTGTCTCTGTCAGTCTTTGTGTGTCTTGTCTGTCTGTGTCAAAGACAACATGTGTTGTGTTTATGCAAGTGGTTTTGATTTTCTATAAGCGGTGTTGAATAACACTTGTTGTGGTCTCTAGGATATGGTCCAGGAGCTGGAGCTCCCAATGGTGCTAAAAGCAATGGTAAACCTCTTCTTGAGAGTTATAGTCTCTCAGTCTCTATTTCTCAGTAATCTCTCTCATGATAAGCTGCTACAGAACTTCTGATTATACAGAGCTAACTTGTGTTGAGTAACAAGTGTTCAATAACAGTTGTTGTGGTCTTCAGGATATGGTCCAGGAGCTGGAGTTCCCAGTGATCAGGGAGCCAAAGGCAATGGTAAACCTCTGATACCCTGTCTGTTTGTCTCTGTCAGTCTTTGTGCGTCTCGTCTGTCTGTGTCAAGGACAGCATGCTTGTATTGAGTAACAGCTGTTTTTGTGGTCTTCAGGAGCTAAAGTTCCCAATGGTGGGGCTAAAAGCAATGGTAATGCCAGTTTAAATCTCTGGGTTTAAATTACTGGATGGCACTCATTATCATAACCTACAAAACTTTAGATAATAAATTCTACACCACTAATTTGCTTTGACCCAGTGTTAAGTAATAGTTGTTGTGGTCTCCAGGACATGGTCCAGGAGTTGGAGCCCTCAACGGTGGTAAAAGCTATGGTAAAGCTCTATCTGAGTGTTACAGTCTCTCAATCTCTCTTTCTCTATCACTCTCATATGATAAGCTACAGAACCTGTGACTATAAGTCTTACTTGGCTTGTTGAGTAACCAGTGTTCAGTATCAGTTGTTGTGGTCTCCGGGATATGGTCCAGGAGCTGGAGTGTCTACTGGGCTTGTTGAGTAACCAGTGTTCAGTATCAGTTGTTGTGGTATCCAGGATATGGTCCAGGAGCTGGAGTGTCTACTGGGCTTGTTGAGTAACCAGTGTTCAGTATCAGTTGTTGTGGTCTCCAGGATATGGTCCAGGAGCTGGAGTGTCTACTGGGCTTGTTGAGTAACCAGTGTTCAGAATCAGTTGTTGTGGTCTCCAGGATATGGTCCAGGAGCTGGAGTGTCTACTGGGCTTGTTGAGTAACCAGTGTTCAGTATCAGTTGTTGTGGTCTCCAGGATATGGTCCAGGAGCTGGAGTGTCTACTGGGCTTGTTGAGTAACCAGTGTTCAGTATCAGTTGTTGTGGTATCCAGGATATGGCCCAGGAGCTGGAGTGTCTACTGGGCTTGTTGAGTAACCAGTGTTCAGTATCAGTTGTTGTGGTCTCCAGGATATGGTCCAGGAGCTGGAGTGTCTACTGGGCTTGTTGAGTAACCAGTGTTCAGTATCAGTTGTTGTGGTCTCCAGGATATGGTCCAGGAGCTGGAGTGTCTACTGGGCTTGTTGAGTAACCAGTGTTCAGTATCAGTTGTTGTGGTATCCAGGATATGGCCCAGGAGCTGGAGTGTCTACTGGGCTTGTTGAGTAACCAGTGTTCAGTATCAGTTGTTGTGGTCTCCAGGATATGGTCCAGGAGCTGGAGTGTCTACTGGGCTTGTTGAGTAACCAGTGTTCAGTATCAGTTGTTGTGGTCTCCAGGATATGGTCCAGGAGCTGGAGTGTCTACTGGGCTTGTTGAGTAACCAGTGTTCAGTATCAGTTGTTGTGGTCTCCAGGATATGGTCCAGGAGCTGGAGTGTCTACTGGGCTTGTTGCTAAAAATGGTAGATTTCTGCTACTGGGTTGTTTCTGTTTCTCTGGCTAGTCTTCATCAGTGGTGATCTGCACATTGTTCTGCATGCTGGATGGCACTGCCACTGCAACAATTATGTCTTTGTTAGCTTTACAGTTAACCTGTTGAGGACAGACGTTCCGCTAGCGGAACCCCGTTCCGCCTGCGGAACCCCTAGCCAACAGCCAATGGCATCGCATGGCGCGAAATACAAAACCAACTAAAATACCACAATTCAATTTTCTCAAACAATCAACTATTTTACACCATTTTAAAGATAAGACTCTCGTTAATCTAACCACATTGTCCGATTTCAAAAAGGCTTTACAGCGAAAGCAAAACATTAGATTATGTTAGGAGAGTACATAGACACAAATAATCACACAGCCATTTTCCAAGCAAGCATATATGTCACATAAATCCAAACCACAGCTAAATGCAGCGCTAACCTTTGATGATCTTCATCAGATGACACTCCTGGGACATTATGTTATACAATACATGCATGTTTTGTTCAATCAAGTTCATATTTGTATCAAAAAACAGCTTTTTACATTAGCATGTGATATTCAGAACTAGCATACCCACCGAAAACTTACTTAATTTACTAAATTACTCATGATAAGCGTTGACAAAATACATAACAATTACTTTAAGAATTATAGATACAGAACTCCTTTATGCAATCGCTATGTCCGATTTTAACGCTGTTTAAAATCAATTTTTATGCTATTTTTCTCTTAAAATAGCGATAATATTCCAACCGGGCAACGTTGTATTCATTCAAAGAGAGAAAGAAAAACATGGTTTTCGTGACCACGCATCTCCAGTCTCACTGTCCCCAGGCTGACCACTTACAAACTCTGCTCCTATACTTTGCCCAGAGACAGCAGACACCCCATTCCACTTTCTGGCGGCTTTAGAGAGCCAATGGAAGCCTTAGAAAGTGTCATGTTACAGCACAGATGCTGTAATTTCGATAGAGATGTAACAGAAGACAACAAATTGTCAGACAGGGCACTTCCTGCATGGAATCTTCTCAGGTTTTTGCCTGCCATATGAGTTCTGTTATACTCACAGACACCATTCAAACAGTTTTAGAAACTTTAGAGTGTTTTCTATCCAAATCTACTAATTATATGCATATTCTAGTTTCTGGGCAGGAGTAGTAACCAGATTAAATCGGGTACGTTTTTTATCCGGCCGTGAAAATACTGCCCCCTATCCCAAAAAAGTTAAGACCATATTGGAAGTAAGTCTCGCTTTAACCCGACAGACTTATTTAATGCCTGTAACTGTTCTGGAAAGGATGTAACAGAGCTTTCCAATGGTCAATTGTAAACAGTGTTGAGCAAGTAGTGTAAAGTAATCACTAGTGTGGTCTCTAGCGGTGCTGAAAGCAATGGTAAACCTCTGATACCCTGTCTGTGTCACAGTCTGTCTCTGTCTCTGTCTCTTTCTGTATTGAAGTGGAGCTGTATATTTAGAACTATCTTTAAAAATATATTTTTGGTGACATGTAATTTGCTGATATCCTCCCAAATGATAGTCAGCTAGTCTCTGTGATATTTTTTGTGCATGGCTAAGAATCTATGTGTTGAATTACTAGGATAAAGAGCAGTGTGTTGTGGGAATGCAAATGGTTTTGAATAATCAGTGGTTGTAACACTTGTCGTGGTCTCCAGGATATGGTCCAGGAGCTGGAGTTCTCAATGGTGGTAAAAGCAATGATAAACCTCTTTCTCAGTCTCTGGAACGTCACTGTGTCTGGGCACCACCCAGTGAGGGTTGGACACAGGGAGAGGTACTGTTTAAAGTGGGTCCCCTGTTAGGACAATGACACAGTATGAGGAGACAGGGTGATATGTTTCTTATTTTAAACCACTCTCTGGATGGTGTTGTTTTTCATGGTCCTTGAGCCGCACAGATAATATATAATAATATATGCCATTTAGCAGACACTGTTAACCAAAGCGACTTCCAGTCATGCATGCATACATTTTATAAATGGGTAGCCCCAGCGGGAATCGAACACACAACCCTTGTGTTGCAAGCACTATAACAGAGGGACGCTGTTTCTATTATTATAAGCTACAGAGTTAACTTGTTTAGTGGTCTCCAGGATATGGTCCCAGTGCTGGAGTTCCCAGTGATCAGGGAGCCAAAGGCATTGGTAAACCTCTGTCTGTTCCTTTTTTCCTATTTTCAATTGTGGCTGTAATATTGTGTAGGTAGCACTGTTGAGTAACATTTGTTGTGGTCTCTAGGATATGGTCCAGGAGTGGGAGAGCCCAATGGACAGGGTGCTAAAGCAACCAAAACTGGTAACCCCATACAATCTAGCTGTCTGTGTGTTATATCCATCTGCATGTGCCAATCACTGTCGTTTGTAGCAATCACTTTGTGTCAATGGCTAAAGTGCCTTCGGAAAGTATTCAGACCCCTTGTCTTTTTCCACATTTTGTTACTTTACAGCCTTATTCCAAAATTGATTAAATAAATAAAAAGTCCTCATCAATCTACACACAATACCCAATAATGACAAACCGAGAACAGGTTTTTAGACACAGACCTGGGGAAGGGTACCAAAAAATGTCTGCAGCATTGAAGGTCCCCAAGAACACAGTGGCCTCCATCATTCTTAAATGGAAGAAGTTTGGAACCACCTTGACTCTTCCTAGAGCTGCCCGCTCTACCAAACTGAACAATCAGGGGAGAAGGGCCTTGGTCAGGGAGGTGACCAAGAACCTGATGCTCACTCTGGCAGAGCTCCAGAGTTCCTCTGTGGAGATGGGAGAACCTTCCAGAAGGACAACCATCTCTGCAGCACTCCACCAATCAGGCCTTTATAGTAGAGTGGCCAGACCGAAGCCACGCCTCAGTAAAAGGTACATGACAGCCCACTTGAGTTTGCCAATAGGCACCTAAAGGACTCTCAGGCCATGAGAAACAAGATTCTCTGGTCTGATGAAACCAAGATTGAACTCTTTGGCCTGAATGCCAAGCTTCACGTCTGGAGGAAACCTTGTACCATCCCTACGGTGACGCATGGTGGTGGCAGCATCATGCTGTAGGAATGTTTTTCAGCAGCAGTGACTGGGAGACTAGTCAGGATCGAGGCAAAGATGAACGGAGCAAAGTCAAAGAGATCCTTGATGAAAACCTGCTCCAGAGTGCTCAGGACCTCAGACTGGGGCAAATGTTCACCTTCCAACAGGATAACGGCCCTAAGCACACAGCCAAGATAACGCAGAAGTGGCTTCCGGACAAGTCTCTGAATGTCCTTGAGCGGCCCAGCCAGAGCCCAGACACGATCGAACATCTCTGGAGAGACCTGAAAATATCTGTGCAGCGATGCTCCCCATCCAACCTGACAGAGCTGGAGAAGATCTGCAGAGAAGAATGGGAGAAACTCCCCAAATACAGGTGTGCCAAGCTTGTAGCGTCATACCCAAGAAGACGCAAGGCTGTAATCGCTGCCAAAGGTGCTTTAACAAAGTACTGAGTAAAAGGTCTGAATACTTATGTAAATGTGATATTTACGTTTTTATTTTTTATAAATTTGCAAAAATGTCTAAAAACCTGTTTTTACTTTGTCATTGTGCGGTATTGTGTGTAGATTGAGAAGGGGAAAAAACGATTAATCAATTTTAGAATAAGTCTGTAACGTAACAAAATGTGGAAAAAGTCAAGGGGTCTAAATACTTTCCGAAGGCACTGTATATGATAATACCCTTAATGAATGATGCACCGAACTTGTTGGCTCTATGTTCGTGTTCTAGAAGCACACTGGAAGCTTTTGATGAATTGCTTTAGGGATGGTTGACTTGAAATTTGACCTGAGTTGTAGGTTTGTCTTATCTTCACTGTGGCTTGGATTTGTGTAAACATATCTTTCTGTTTGGTCACAGTTATGTGGTAAGCATGGATGTTGTGTGTCACAGGCTACGGCCTAATCACAGTGATATGTAATGTGCATGGATGTTGTGTGTCACAGGCTACGGCCTAATCACAGTGATATGTAATGTGCATAGATGTGTGTCACAGGCTACGGCCTAATCACAGTGATATGTAATGTGCATGGATGTTGTGTGTCACAGGCTACGGCCTAATCACAGTGATATGTAATGTGCATGGATGTTGTGCTCTGCAGGCTAGGAGCCAATAGCAGTATTATGTGATGAGTGCTCGCTGTATGTTTTCCTCCACAGGTAACAGGGTCAATCACAATGCGATGAGTTTAGGGATCGTGTCGCTCAGTCTCAAGTCAATCACAGGGTTTTGTGCTGAGCTTTGTTGACTTATTCCACAGGCTACGGTGCTGGAGCTGGCAGCTATCCTGGGGCAGGAAATAACGGCTATGGAGCAGGTAATGGACCTGACACTGACAGACCTAACCTAACCAACATCTTTTCTCCTTTCAATGGATGGCTCACTATTCTGTGGCATAAAGAAAATCATTGGAAACATTGCTAAATCTGGCACAGGTTCCATGTTACCTCTTCACAGTACATTCTAATGCATGTTAGGTGATGTAATTGAAATTCATTTAAAAGTAGATGATCACTTGAGTAATGAATTCACCTATGTTACAGGTCTTGGTCAAGGAGGATACCCCCAGAATGGAGCAGGCAAAGCTTTTCTATTTCTGTCTCTCTTTATATATCTTTGTCTTTCTATTTCTGTCTCTCTTTATATATCTTTGTCTTTCAATTTCTGTCTCTCTTTATATATCTTTGTCTTTCTATTTCTGTCTCTCTTTATATATCTTTGTCTTTCAATTTCTGTCTCTCTTTAAATATCTTTGTCTTTCTATTTCTGTCTCTCTTTATATATCTTTGTCTTTCAATTTCTGTCTTTCTTTAAATATCTTTGTCTCTTCTATTTTTTCTATCTTAATGCATTTTTCCCTCTTTCTCGCTCTTGCTCTCTATCTCAGGTGCCAGTCTGGGACAGGGAGGATACCCTCAGGGTGGAGCTGGAGGATATCCCCAGGGTGGAGCAGGTGGATATCCCCAGGGTGGAGCCGGTGGATACCCCCAGGGTGGAGCAGGAGGATACCCCCAGGGTGGAGCTGGTGGATACCCACAGGGTGGAGCCGGTGGATACCCCCAGGGTGGAGCAGGTGGATACCCCCAGGGTGGAGCAGGTGGATACCCCCAGGGTGGAGCAGGTGGATACCCCCAAGGTGGAGCAGGAGGATACCCCCAGGGTGGAGCAGGAGGATACCCCCAGGGTGGAGCAGGAGGATACCCCCAGGGTGGAGCAGGGAAACCAGGCAAAGCTGGTGGTGGTGAGCCTTTTACTTTGTCGCCATGTTTTTTTCTTTATTTCTCTCTTTCTTTCTTCTCACTCTCTCTCGCTTTCTATTCTATTTTTTCTCTTTCACTCTCATTTGCCCTCTTCCTCACTCTTGCTCTCTCTCTCTCTCTCTCGCTCTCTCTCTCTCTCTCTCTCTCTCTCTCTCTCTCTCTCTCGCTCTCGCTCTCTCGCTCTCTCTCTCTCTCTCTCTCTCTCTCTCTCTCTCTCTCTCTCTATCTCTCAGGTGCTAATCTGGGACAGGGAGGATATCCCCAGGGTGGAGCCGGAGGATACCCCCAGAGTGGAGCAGGAAAATCAGCGGGTAAGGCCTTTAATTATCACACTTTTGCTCGCTCTAGTTCTAATTGTCTATCTTTCTCTGTTTCTCTTGCTCTCTTATTATCTCTCCCACCTTTCATTTTCTCTCTCATTTCCATTTGCCATCTTCTTCACTCGATTTTGGATCTCAGGTGCCAATCTCCTCTTTTCTCGTTATGAAATATCCCACAGTACTCTCTCTATGAATGATGTGCTGTGCTCTAATGTTTTTTGGTTGTCATCACAGGTTATGGTGATCAAATGGGAGGAGCATACCCCGGGGCTGGAGCGGGCAACGGCTATGGGAATGGTGAGTCAGCATGCTTCCCCTTGTCAAATGCTAAGGTCAAATTCCTTTATTAAGGTCAAATGCCTTCAAATATAACTACAGTTAGAGGACACTGTAGACTGAAGTATAGAGCTGAGGTATTGACGATGAAATACGAGATTCAATAGATATGTTGGGAATGACTGAGGAGTACAGTAGCAGTGTGAAACATAGCTGACTCTCTAGAGATGGAAGACAACTGCACCAAAGTTGTCACTGAGAAGTGATCTTAAATGAGAGAAGACAGATCCTCAGGATCTATACCACCAGGAAGTGACCTCGACTTATTTTGTTCTCATGCAGGTGGAGGCCCAGCTGGGGGGGCCAATGCAGTGCCTGCAGGTATTTGGCGTCGGCATGTGTCTGTCTGTCTGTCTGTCTGTCTGTCTGTCTGTCTGTCTGTCTGTCTGTCTGTCTGTCTGTCTGTCTGTCTGTCTGTCTGTCTGTGCATGGCATCTACCTGTCCTTCTCTATCTGTCTATCCTTCTGTCTGTACATGGCATGCACCTGTCCTTATCTGTTAACCTTTCTATCCCCTGTACAGGAAGTACTGTTGTGGAAAACTTCTGCCACAACATTAAACAAGCCCACGCTAAAGCTAGAGGAGCTGGAAAGCTGCATGCAGTGTTGTTTGGGGACTTTGTTTGAGACTAAATGTCTGCTTTCTTGTCAAGGTTTTTAACATGCCCCCTCTTCTCCACAGGCTATGGCAATGGCTACGGTGCTGGTACTGGAGGCAATGGTTATGGAGCCGGTAGGTCTCATCATCTATAGCCTACCAACTAACATCTGTGGGTAGCTGACCAACTAACTGACCCGCTCACATACAGACATAATTCTAATTGATTGATGATTATAATTATGTTTCAGGGATTGGGTACCCAACAGTGTTAGCGGATGGTGCTGCTGGGCTGGGAGGCAAGGCAGGGAAGGGAGCAGGAGGTAACCATTCATAACCAGTAACAACTCACTCTTTTTTTTATTTCACCTTTATTTAACCAGGTAGGCCAGTTGAGAACAAGTTCTCATTTACAACTGCGACCTGGCCAAGATAGAGCAAAGCAGTGCGACACAAACATCACAGAGTTACACATGGGATAAACAAACGTACAGTCAATAACACAATAGAAAAGTCTATATACAGTGTGTGCAAATGTAGTAAGATTAGGGAGGTCAGGCAATAAATAGGCCATAGTGGCGAAAATAATTACAATTTAGCAATTAAACACTGGAGTGATAGATGTGCAGAAGATGAATGTGCAAGTAGAGATACTGGGGTGCAAAGGAGCAACAACAAAAAATAACAATATGGGGAAGAGGTAGTTGGGTGGGCTATTTACAGATGGGCTATTTACAGATGGGCTATGTACAGGTGCAATGATCGGTAAGCTGCTCTGACAGCTAGTGAAAAGTTAGTGAGGGAGATAAAAGTCTCCAGCTTCAGTGATTTTTGCAATTCGTTCCAGTCATTGGCAGCAGAGAACTGGAAGGAAAGGCGGCCAAAGAGGAATTGGCTTTGGGGGTGACCAGTGAAATATACCTGCTGGAGCGCGTGCTATGGGTGGGTGCTGTTATGGTGACCAGTGAGCTGAGATAAGGCGGGCTTTACCTACCAAAGACTTATAGATGACCCGGAGCCAGTGGGTTTGGCGACGAATATGAAGCGAGGGCCAGCCAACGAGAGCATACAGGTCGCAGTGGTGGGTAGTATATGGGGCTTTGGTGACAAAACGGATGGCACTGTGATAGACTACATCCAATTTGCTGAGTAGAGTGTTGGAGACAATTTTGTAAATGACATCGCCGAAGTCAAGGATTGGTAGGATAGTCAGTTTTACGAGGGTATGTTTGGCAGCATGAGTGAAGGATACTTTGTTGCGAAATAGGAAGCCAATTCTAGATTTAATTTTGGATTGGAGATGCTTAATGTGAGTCTGGAAGGAGAGTTTACAGTCTAACCAGACACCTAGGTATTTGTAGTTGTCCACATATTCTAAGTCAGAACCGTCCAGAGTAGTGATGCTAGACGGGCGAGCAGGTGCGGGCAGCGATCGGTTGAAGAGCATGCATTTAGTTTTACTTGCATTTAAGAGCAGTTGGAGGCCACGGAAGGAGTGTTGTATGGCATTGAAGCTCGTCTGGAGGTTTGTTAGCACGGTGTCCAAACAAGGGCCAGATGTATACAGAATGGTGTCGTCTGCGTAGAGGTGGATCAAAGAATCACCAGCAGCATAAAAAGTAACTCAATAATAACTCAATCTGGTAACTTCTCTATTCTATGGGAACTTGACTCGCTCTCAGTAAGATGAGGAAGGTCAGTAACACTTTCTATGAGGCATGTATACACATAAGGAATTATAGTGCATTATAACACTTGCATAAACTGTCATAACAACTCATAAGTAGTTATAACATCCTAATTTAGGATCTTACTTAGGCCTACTCAAAACAAACAACAATCGTTCAAAGTCTGCATTGAGAGAGGTAAGAGGATTTTGTCAGGTCATAATCATATAACATGTCATGTGTCATGTAACAGTGTGGACACTAGGTGTAATGTAACAGTGTGGACGCTAGGTGTAATGTAACAGTGTGGATGCTAGGTGTAATGTAACAGTGTGGATGCTAGGTGTAATGTAACAGTGTGGATGCTAGGTGTAATGTAATAGTGTGGATGCTAGGTGTAATGTAACAGTGTGGACGCTAGGTGTAATGTAACAGTGTGGATGCTAGGTGTAATGTAACAGTGTGGACGCTAGGTGTAATGTAACAGTGTGGATGCTAGGTGTAATGTAACAGTGTGGATGCTAGGTGTAATGTAATAGTGTGGATGCTAGGTGTAATGTAACAGTGTGGACGCTAGATGTAATGTAACAGTGTGGATGCTAGGTGTAATGTAACAGTGTGGATGCTAGGTGTAATGTAATAGTGTGGATGCTAGGTGTAATGTAATAGTGTGGATGCTAGGTGTAATGTAACAGTGTGGATGCTAGGTGTAGCAATTGTCTCCCATTTGGAAATAACTCTGGACCATGCCAATGTTCTGCCAACCATGTCTTGTCAAAATCTCCTAGTTGTCTTATGAGGGGTTTTCTTCATCACTTTAGGGGACCTCTATCTAACCACAGAGTTAACTGCCCAGGGGTTCATCGTTTGTTTTATTCCTCTGCTATTCTAGGTCTTGGCGCAGGAGGATATCCACAGGGACAGGAGAAATATGGTGAGGAAGTCACCCTGAGATGGAAGAAGAGGGGTCAAGAAGTGGATGTTTTCCCTAAAATGTCCTGTCTTGAAAAGATAGAGGGCATCAACAAGCAGGATGTACACATGGAAGGAGAATAACTTTCACCCTAATTGATGTCACTAATAGCATCACACTCCAAAACATGCATGCTAACGAAAGTAATGAAATGCTCCCTGGACATGTCACAGTGTAATACCTAATCACTCACCCTAAGCACTCCGAATTACCATCGGGAATGACCATCTGAAACATACCTGATCAATTAATCCATAATCATGTAATAATCCATAATCATGTGATAATCCATAAATGTGCACCATATGGATGACCCCTTTAACCAGACATTTATGTTTGGAAAACGTCTGTTTCAGGAATGCCAGCTCATCAAAATATGCATGTTCAGCACATCATTCATGACATCATCTGAATGATTACATCTACATATATCTTCATTCTAAAGGACACATAGTGAAACAAATTGAAGTCTCTCTATTTTATGATTACCTTCACACAATCATTTACACATTCTGTGTTTCACTTCTCATCTGACACACTCTCTATGCTCACTCTGATCAGCACTGTGTAATCTGTGTAATCCATCTCTGTTTAACTCGCATGCGTCCTCCTACATGCAGTACCCTGTGTGTGTCTGTAGGGGGTGCTGGCTTTGGTCCTGGTGGTGCTCTGCCTTATGGGGGCCAGCCTGTGGTCCCTGCTGGGCTGTGGCCTGATGGTGGGAAGTTGGGCGGGTACGGCCCAGAGCCCTACGGGGTTGCTCAGCCTATGGGGCTGGGACATGATACTGGCCTGGGTAAATACACTCTAAAGAGAGGGGAGGGTGAACAAAGGAAGAACAAGAGAAAATAGAGGCAGAAAAAGGACTGAAAAAACTGAGTGGTCAGGAAAAATAAAGAGGTATAGAGAGGCTGAAAATTAGAGAGATGGAGAGAAGAGAAGGATTAGACAAAGAAAAAAGCAAGTCAGTGATGAACACTGAAGCAGCAACAGAGGGACTCAAAGGTCACTGTCAAAAACTCAAGGGTCACTGTCACAGGAAAGCCAGTAATCATTGTCATTTTACACATTTGCATACAGATGATGCCATAATTGAGTCATATGTTTTCCATGCATTGATGTGGTCTGTTTGGTGGGAGGAGAGATGATGAGACTCTATAAGTGACCCTTGTGGTGTTCCACAGGGGGTGGAGTCAGTCAGCTTCCTTACAATGGAGCCCCAGTCAATACTGCTGGACTGGATGGTAAGAGCATTGTGTCCCAAGGATTCTTTTGTATTACAATTCCTTGCTGTGACTTGTGACCCTGCTTATACAGTGTGGATGTGTGAGGAAGAAAAAAACTGTTCGTGTGTGGTTGTGAATGTTTATGTGAGGTCTTGTTATAACAGTATTAGACACAATTAAATACACTTGTTGTAATAAACTCTCCCAGCAGGTGATGGAAGCTTCCCTTATGGTGCTCAGCAACTGGGCCTTGGTGGTGGTGATGGAGGCAAATCCTCTGGCAAATATGGTGAGACTGGTAGTGTGTGTGTGTTTGTGTGTGTGTGTGTGTGTGTGTGTGTGTGTGTGTGTGTGTGTGTGTGTGTGTGTGTGTGTGTGTGTGTGTGTGTGTGTGTGTGTGTGTGTGTGTGTGTGTGTGTGTGTGTGTGTGTGAGAGAGAGAGAGAAAGAGAGTATAAGAAAGAGAGACAGAGATTGTGTGTGTACAATGTGCTTGTTTGTGTGGTAATTTCTCTCTAAACCTGTAGTGCTTCTGCTGTCTCTGACTATCTCTCTAAAGGCAACGGTGGATTGCCACAGGGTGCACAACAGGGTGCACAGCCTTATGGACCTGCGACTGGTGGTGGGAAACCACCTTGCAAAAACGGTACATGTCTTTGTGTACATGTCCATTTGTCCTATATGTGTCGTCTGTTGCTATACGTATGTGTTTGTGTGTCCGCACGTCCATCTGGTCATGTGCTATATATGATTTTGTCTGTTTTCTGTAGTATGTCTGAATGTGTTTGTCGTTGTTCCTCCTATTTACATGTGGGTATTTGTCTCTTGTCGTTTCAGGAAACGGAGGGGGCTATGGAGCACAGCCAGCAGGTGATTAAACACACTCACAACCACAACCCCTACACTGCTTGCCAAGGGAAATGATGTGTGTGGTGACTGCTTAAGGTGTGAATGCATGTGGGTGAGGAAGAGCACACATTTTTCAGTGTTAGTCTGTTGTGCGTGTTCTGTGCGTGTCTTGTAAATGTCCCTTGTGTCTGTGTGTCCTGTTTGTGGTAACTATTGCTACGACTCTCATCTTGGCACTGCTTAGGCTATGGTCAAGGACAGCTGGGTGCAGGTCAGAGTGGCCCCTACAGTAACGCTAAGTTCTAAAGTCACATTCCCCGACTGAAAGTCCTGCTCTCTTCTGTCAGAATAACCATATTAGTTCCTATCAGTGGAGGCTGATGAGGGGAGAACGGCTCATAGTAATGGCTGGAATGGAGTAGATCCATTCCAGCCGTTATAGTAATTATAGTATAGAGAAAGAGAGGGAGATTATTGGTTGGAATGGAGTGGATGGAATGGAATGAAATGTGTTGCATTCCATTTTGTTGACTCCATTCCAGCCATTACTGTAAACCATCCTCCCCTCACCAGCCTCCACTGGTTCCTACATCTAACCAGGGATGTCCATTAACACCGTTGCATTTTTGTTTGTTTTGTTGTTTGGTTGTTTTGTTGTCTGCTGAACTAACAAAACCTAAACCTCTGACTGTGTGTCTCCTTCAGGAGCAGGAGTGAAGGAAAGCAAATATGGTGGTGGTGGACTGAATGGATTCTTTGGAAATGGAGGATACAAAGGTGGGTGGGATGAGTGTTTGTTACTAATTTATGCTTGTCTCTGTGACTGAGCACATGAAGTCACCTTACTAGTAATTTAGATCAGAGCTTCTTGGCCTACCTTGTTTTATTGTTCTCTTTAACCAGCTGCATCACTCAAAATCATCTCTTATCTCTCTCTCTCTTTCTCTGTCCAGGTTAAGTCAATCAGCTGAGGCCTTCTTCAAGTGAATATTTGTTCCGTTCCATCATGTGTTCATTGTGATGTTTGTTGTTTGGTCTGTTGTTACATTTAGCTATTCCATTTTTGTTCTTATTTGTCTGTTTTTTGGTTCATGGTCCTTGTCTTTTTATTGTTGTGTGTCTGTCTCTTCCTCTACTGTGTTTGGAGATTGTGTTGCCAGTGTGTTTGTGTTCATATCCATTTCACACTAAAGGTCAGAAAGCAACCGTATAATGTCTGTCAGTCTCCTCATTCTTTTAACCTTGGCAACAGTATGGTAAATGTACTGTACATGTGATGTGGGGGTTGAGTTTTAAGACTGAAGCTCTATGAGTTTAAATCAACACCAAATAAAATAAAATGCAAAGACCTGTTCCCAAATCCTGACACCTGAATTCTTCTGAGGTCATTATAAAGGGGGATATTCTCTGGGACATTGTGATGGATATTACATACAGAAGATGTCATGTGTATGAAAAACTATTCCTTAGTACCTCAGTATGCTAGTGGTGTTTGTTTATTACATAGTACTTCTTATGGTACTGTATTGCTATTACTGACAATGTATCCCCAACGACCTTTATCATGTTCCACAACGGAAATAGTTTGGTCGTTATCTCAACACGGCAGTTCGTTTCATTCGTCTTTTGCATGGCGTCACCTAAACTTCATCTGTGCACAGGAAACCATAGCCCTTCCTCTCAAGTAATGCAACTGTGCCTTCAAACAACTGGTATCTCACATACAGTAAACTAAACCAAATGCAACAAAACATAACGTAACAATACAACACCTGACATAAAAAGAAATGACAGCTATGCACGTGCTCATCTTGCATCAACATGTACATGATTGTTAACTTCAGAGAACTTTGCATTTGAGACATAAAAGAGATCCTGTGTGTGCTATAAGCATTTTATTATGCATAAAGTAACCCAATCATTCAACAATTTTAAATTGAATGCAAGTTACCGTGTAAATAAACACAAACAAGTACAAAACAAGCAACTAATACTCAAATCGTTTTTTGTTTAAATGTAACCTTTATTTAACTAGGCAAGTCAGTTAAGAACAAATTCTTATTTACAACGACGGCCTACCCCGGCCAAACCCAGGCAATGTTTAGCCAATTGTGCGCTGCCCTATGGGACTCCCAATAATGGCCAGATGTGATACAGCCTGGATTTGAACCAGGGACTGTAGTGACGCTTCTTGCACAGAGATACAGTGCCTAAGACCGCTGTGCCACTCGGGAGTTCAAAGATATAGTATAGAAAACAAAACACATTTTACCAAAACATTTATTTTATTATTTTAGGTTGGAGAAATCTACCTGAAAAAGATCTGGGGTTTTGACATGGATCACCATGCGTACCTCTAAATTCGACCACACTCTCTGTTCCCTGTACTGAGGCTCTTGTTGCCTTGGAGATTGGGTCCGTCCACCAACACTCCCATACTCACCAGCATGTCCTTTGGAATGAGACGGGAGTGGCGAGACACATAAACCTTCTCCAGGTGGGGATTCATAGGGGAGGGCACATAGTCCATACAGGCGGAGCCACCTAGACTGGGGGCACACACCACCTCCCACTTGTAGAACATTTGGCCATGCTGGAGGTTGCAGAGATCCTCCTTCACCCCGGCTGTCAGCTCCTTCTCACATTCTCCTAACAGGTCGTCGTTCCACTTGTCGTCCTCGTCCCACACCTCAAATCTCAGCTTCTTACTGGTTGACAGATCCACGGTTCCCAGGTCATAGCTCATTGCCCAGCTGGGGTTGTTGTTGTTGTAGATAACTGTAGTGCGTCCGATTGTCTGGCCTGCGAAAGCCACCTTCACGTAGCCGTCAGTGGCAGTGGTGTGGTCTCCCCACAGGTTGGCCCCTCTCTGAACAGTGATGACCACCCGCGCCAGGCCCTTGCGGGTGGGGCAGCAGTCGGCGCTCACCCCGGGGTTGTTGTGGCAGCTGCAGACACAGGAGTCTCTGTGGTCACTTTTGATGCCAGTTTGACATGGTTCAGAACAGTTCTTCCACAAGGCCTTCTCCAGGATGTAGTCGCTGATGGCCTTGCGCAGGTGCTTCCGAGCTGGGTTGGTGGTGGGCAGCAACTCATGGAGAGATTCCAGCGAATAGGAGACGATGTCCGGATAGCGTGGTAGGGAGCCCAGCCATTCCTTGTAGGAGGTGGGATCTTTTTCAGCAGAGAAGAGGAGCTCTGGTTCTGTGGTATGGCCACCTTTCACCTCTGTGAACCTGTAGGGTGTCAGAGGGGGAAAGGTTTTTGTGAGGGGCAATACACATTTCAGCAAGGGAGTATGTAATGATTAGGGAAGTGTGAAGAGAGAGAGAGAAACAGAAATAAAGATATTGTGTGAGGGAGAATCTATATGTGAGAGAGCAGCAGACTATAATTCCCCACCTATCATTGAAGACACTGGAGAAGCTGGCCTTGCTCTCTGTCTTAGACTTATCCTCCTGACAGTGCTTGAACTCAGTCTTCAAGCTGTTACTGTCACCCACAGTGGCAGACGCCTCCACATCCAGACACATCTTCACCTCCTCTGCACTGAGACCCTGCAGGCTGGCCTGGCACTGCATGATACTGGTCACAGACTGCACCGTTCCACCCAGGCTCACCTACACACAGGATGAGAGGTAGAAAGTAATGACTGTTCCCAGAGAGATGCCAGTAAACTGCACATCTAGGGGCAAACATCCCTCATTTTGATATGTAGTTTGTGTGCCTATTGCCTTGATGATTTACCACATTGATGTTGACCATCTCTCTCCCTCACCTTGGTAATGTAATGCGTGCCAAAGTTATCAATAAGCTTGTAATAACGTTGTTTGTTTTCTTGTTGATATATTTTGGGGAGATTCTTCACTGCTGTCTTGAATTCTTGGTGTAACTTGGGCTGGCCAGATACTCGATAGCTATTTGTGGAGAGAGAAAAGAGAGAGGGGGGTTAATGTTGTATGGATACAGACAAACCCTCATAAAATGAAATAAACATGCAAAAATACACTTATATTTACAATCCCCAAAGGAAACTGAGATGAGGTTTCACAGAGACACATGGGTAAAATGAGCTCATGCTGTGTGGGCCACCTGATTTTTACCTGTAATACCTGCAGGACACACTGTGGCTTGTGAAACTGAACTTGTCACTCTTGGTTTTCTCCATGGAGTACTCAGCCAATTTGGAGTTGGTTCCAGCGAGCATAAACTTCCCACTTGTTGATCCCTTCTCTAACTCTAGATTGACCTGCCAGTTATTCTCCACAGAAGAGCTACTGGAGCTGACGAGAGACTCACTGGAGCGATGGAGCTTACTGGACACTTTCATACTACACTGGTGGTTTGGTCTCCAATCCACCACAGCCAAAGGAAGCCTCTGTTTTTTCCCTTCCAGATAGGGATTCTCACAGAGGGTGCATGTCTTGTCTTTGCGTTTCCACACGTTCATGTCAATGACAAAGGCTCCTTTGCGTTTCATTTTGGTGATGTCATAGCCTTCCCCTGCTAGGTTGGTTCCAGGAGCAAATTCTGCCTCTTTGCACTCATTGGCTGAGCCGATGGTGCATGATTGGCAACTGGGACGAGGAAGGGACAACATAAGCCCTGCCCAGAGGCACACTATCAATAAGGACATCCTGGATGAGGTGAGAAGATGTTTGCGACAGGCAGCTAGCTACAAGTCACTATTTCATGCTGAAAAAAATAAAAGTTATTTGTGAATTAGAGGGTAATTATTGTAATGAAGTAAACAATTATTGATAACCAAGATATAACATACATAACTTATCGCAAGTCAGCATGCAAACGTAACCTATAGGCTAGATCATAAGCTAACAATGTTTACCATATTTTACACAAACGTATGAAAACTTGGTGCTGGTGTACATGGAACTTCTGCATAAATATTCCTAATTTACATAATCGTTATTCTTGAATTCTACTTCCATGTCATCATATTCATTCCCTGAATTGAATCCTCAATGGAAATTAACATTGAGCCTCAACTATGAAATACATAATATGGTATAAGCATAACACTTGCATAAACTCAATCTTGTTCTATTTCATCCCACTTGTTATTTATCCATTTCAAAGTCTACTCTCTTATTGACTATACAGTTTTTTTGGGGCATATTTTGTTCAATTTCTCTTTCTTTTGTTATCTAATGTGGTAGTAAATGTGTTACAGCAGCCTACTATCAAAGTCAAATCCAATTATTAGAATATGTGTACTCAAAAATAATATTTTTGTCCATATTCACATGACAATTTGTGTATGTTTCCTTTCTATAAAAATGGTGCCAAGCAAAACTAAATATACAGCATTAAAACTCACCTTTGACCAGTCTGTCCACTATGTGATGGATGTGAGAGGCTGGGGCAATAATGTACTGTATTAAAGTTCCTTTTTGATATAGGAAAAGGTGTGTTCGTACTCAAACGGGACGAGCAAATGGAAGGTTGAGGGGATGTTGGTCTTAGTATAGACGGTGTAAAAGAGTGTCTGACACAGAATAGAACATTCTGTGGTTTCAGAGAGTGAGAATTGAGCGGAAGAGGGGTTGGGGTGGTGGTCTGGTGTGCTGCTCAGTGGAAAAATACGACAGTGGTCTTTCAGTTAAATGCCTTCATCTGACAGACCATTTACTTTGTCATTTCTCTGAAGTGGTGGTGTGGGTTGATAAAATGAAACTGTTGAGAAGATAATGATAGCCTACTAGGTCTAGGAAACCCTGGGTAATGTGATATAAGAAGGAATTTACCTTCTCAATTATAGAACTGCTAATTCAATATAACAAGCTACATGTATATTCTGAAATGGACAAATATAATCAGTGTGTTACTGTAAAAGAGGCAGAGAAATATGAGCTGGCCATCGATAACTGAAGGAAGAATGGTTTTTATTTTATTTTATTCAATATGACATTAAACAGTACACTAATAACAACAAACACATAACACACAACAAGACAGAAAACAAGACAGCAATCAATCAATCAATCAAATGTATTTATAAAGCCCTTCTTACATCAGTCACAAAGTGCTGTACAGAAATCCAGCCTAGAACCCCAAACAGCAAGCAATGCAGGTGTAGAAGCACGGTGGCTAGGAAAAAACTCCCTAGAAAGGCCGGAACCTAGGAAGAAACCTAGAGAGGAACCAGGCTATGAGGGGTGGCCAGTCCCTTCTGGCTGTGCCAGGTAGAGATTATAACAGAACATGGCCAAGATGTTCAAATGTTCATAGATGACCAGCAGGGTCAAATAATAATAATCACAGTGGTTGTAGAGAGTGCAACAGGTCAGCACCACAGGAGTAAATGTCAGTTGGCTTTTCATAGCCGATCATTCAGAGTTTCTCTCTAGAGAGTTGAAAACAGCAGGTCTGGGACAAGGTAGCAAGTCCAGTGAACAGGTCAGGGTTCCATAGCCACAGGCAGAACAGTTGAAGCTGGAGCAGCAGCACAACCAGGTGGACTGGGGACAGCAAGGAGTCATCAGGCCAGGTAGTCCTGAGACATGGTCCTAGGCTCAGGTCCAAAAAAGAAAGAAAGAAAGCACCCTTGAAGCATACAGTACCAGTCAAAAGTTTGGACACACCAACTCATTGAAGGGTTTTTCTTTATTTTTACTATTTTCTACATTGTAGAATAATAGTGAAGACATCAAAACTATGAAATAACAATAATGGAATCATTTAGTAACCAAAAAAGTGTTAAACAAAGCAAAATATTTTTTATATTTGAGATTCTTCAAAGTAGCCAGCCACCCTTTGCCTTGATGACAGCTTTGCACACTCTTGGTATTCTCTCAACCAGCTTCATGAGGTAGTCACCTGGAATGCATTTCAGTTAACAGGTTTGCCTTGTTGAAAGTTAATTTGTGGAATTTCTTTCCTTCTTAAGGCGTTTGAGCCAATCAGTTGTGTTGTGACAAGGTAGGGGTGGTATACAGAAGATAGCCTTATTTGGTAAAATACCAAATCCATAGTATGGCAAGAACAGCTCCAATAAGCAAAGAGAAACGACAGTCCATCATTACTTTAAGACATGAAGGTCAGTCAATGCGGAAAATATCAAGAATTTTGAACGTTTCTTCAAGGGCAGTCGCAAAACCATCAAGCTCTATGATGAAACTGGCTCTTATGAGGACCAACACAGGAAAGGAAGATCCAGAGTTACTTCTGCTATAGAGGATAAGTTAATTAGAGTTACCAGCCTCAGAAATTGCAGCCCAAATAAATGCTTCACAGGAGACTGCTTGAATCAGGCCTTCATGGTTGAATTGCTGCAAAGAAACCACTGCTAAAGGACACCAATAATAAGAAGACACTTGCTTGGACCAAGAAACACAGGTAATGGACATTAGACCAGTGGAAGTCTGTCCTTTAGTCTGAGTGCAAATTTGAGATTTTTGGTTCCAACTGCTGTGTCTTTGTGAGACGCGGAGTAGGTGAATGAATGATCTCTGGATGTATGGTTCCCACCTTGAAGCATGGAGGAGGAGGTGTAATGGTGTGGGGGTGCTTTGCTGGTGACACTGTCAGTGATTTATTTATAATTCAAGGCACACTGAACCAGCATGGCTACCACAGCATTCTGCAGCGATACGCCATCCCATCTGGTTTGCGCTTAGTGGGACTATCATTTGTTTTTCAACAGGACAATGACCCAACACACCTCCAGGCTGTGTAAGGGCTATTTGACCAAGAAGGAGAGTGATGGAGTGCTGCATCAGATGACCTGGCCTCCACAATCACCCGACCTGAACCCACTTGAGATGGTTTGGGATGAGTTATACTGCAGAGTGAAGGAAAAACAGCCAACAAGTGCTCAGCATATGTGGGAACTCCTTCAAGACTGTTGGAAAAGCATTCCAGGTGAAGTTGGTTGAGAGAATGCCAAAAGTGTGCAAAGCTGTCATCAAGGCAAAGGGTGGCTACTTTGAAGAATCTAAAATCTAAAATATATTTTGATTTGTTTTACACTTTTTTGGTTTCTATATGATTCAATGTGTATTATTTCATAGTTTTGGTGTCTTCACTATTATTCTACAATGTAGGGCGAGCGGTTTTCTGATGTCAACGTTGTGAACTGAGTGCCCCATAGTGGCGCTGGGGTTATGGTATGGTCAGGCATAAGCTACGGACAACGAACACAATTGCATTTTATCGATGGAAGTTTGAATGCACAGAGATACCGTGACAAGATCCTGAGGCACATTGTCGTGCCATTCATTCGCTGCCATTGTCTCATGTTTCATCATGATAATGCACGGCCCCATGTCACAAGGATGTGCACACAATTCCTGGAAGGTGAAAATGTCCCTGTTCTTCAATGGCCTGTATACTCACCAGACATGTCACCAACTGAGCATGTTTGGGATGCTCTGGATCGACGTGTATGACAGCGTGTTCCAACTTCCGCCAATATTCAGCAACTTCGCACAGCCATTGAAGAGGAGTGGGACAACATTCCACAGGTCATAATCAACAGCCTGATGAACTTTATGCAAAGGAGATGTGTTGCGCTGCATGAGGCAAATGTTGGTCAAACCAGATACTGACTGGGTTTCTGATCCACGCCCCTACCTTTTTTTTAAGATACCTGTGACCAACAGATGCATAACTGTATTCCTATGTGAAATCCATAGATTAGGGCTTAATCAATTTATTTCAATTAACTGATTTCGTTATATGAACGGTAACTCAGTAACATCTTTGAAATTGTTGCATGTTGCATTTATATTTTTGTTCAGTTTAATTCAAAAAGTGTTCCCATATCAGACAAAATTTGAAGGAATAATGTTAACCAGCCCACTCTCAGTTGAGAGAGTGGGCTACCATGTAGGCTGCTCATTTCCAAATGTAGTAGGAAGTTAAACCATGTTTGAGGGAGATTCCACTGCCTTAGCGCCAAGCTTAATTGTGATGTGTCAATCAGAACTATCAAAATAGATACAATGGCATCAAGTCTCTCATATAAAGAGACTGACATTTATGGCATGTTACACCCATAGGGTCACCTCGTAGGACAACTATTGAAATGTTAAGACTGGCCGACTGGGAGACTCATAATGTTATTCAAGTTTAGATATGAAATGACACTCATCTAGCGAGAGAGAGGGAGTGAAAGAGCGGGAGGGAGAAAAAGAAAGAGAGAGAGTGTAAAAATATCCTCCGTGTACAACGTAAAACACCAAATAATGCATGCAGAGCAGAATTAGGCCGATACCCACGAATTATCAAAATCCAGACAGAGACGCAAAATTCTGCAACCACCTAAAAGGAAGCTATTCCCAAACCTTCTATAACAAAGCCATCACCTACAGAGAAATGAACCTGGAAAACAGTCCCTTAAGCAAGCTGATTCTGGGTCTCTGTTCACAAACACAAACAGACCCCACTTAGCCCCAGGACAGCAACACAATTAGACCCAACCAAATCGTGAGAAAACAAAAAGATAATTACTTGACACATTGGAAAGAATTAACAAAGAAACAGAGCAAACTAGAATGCTATGTGGCCCTAAACAGAGAGTACACAGTGGCAGAATAACTGACCACTGTGACTGACCCAAATTTAAGGAAAGCTTTAAAAATCTACAGACTCGGTGAACATAGCCTTCCTATTGAGAAAGGTCGCCGTAGGCAGACCTGGCTCTCAAGAAAAGACAGGCTATGTTTATCCATTTCACTTACTTTGGCAATGTAAACATATGTTTCCCATGCCAATAAATACCCTTGAATTGAATTGAGAGAGAGAAAGAAAGAGAGTGTGGAAACAATATTTTAGATTCATATTTAGAGAAACATTCATATGCTCCTAGTAACTAAGTTATTACTTTTTGCTAAACAATAGTTTTTTTATTGAATCACAATCTATACAGTCAATTAGAATTATTAAGCATACCTCCAACAATATAGGGACAACATATTTTCTCTATGCTTTGCCCTCTCTCACAACTACAGAATCAAATCAGATAGAAACGCACCCATATAATAATATATGAACACAATCTGCGCTCCAATTGGTTTAGTAATGGCGTGTTCATGTTATAGGCTTTCCTATTGGCTAATGAAGGGTGAACATAGAGCGCAAGCTGCGAGGGCTGGTTGATTGACATGGCTCCCGCCACCCTGGCTGGCACTACAGTCAACCTTTCACCTTCTTATCCAATGTGCATTTTTGTGTATTTTAAAATAAACTTTGCTGTTATAGGCCTACATTTGTTAACTACGTGAAAGTAATTAGAAAAATACATAGGTGAAGATGTAAGATTAATGTACAAATAACTGTTTATTTTTCATGTTTCCTAAATTCTAGAGAGGATAGCCTAATTATTGGTGCAGCCATTATTAAACATTATTCCAAAATAATACCAGACAGTGACTGGTGAGGTATTTATCCCTGTCTCCCTTGTGCTGTTTTCTCATAAAACCCCAGTGTCAGTCCCCCGCAATAATTCTCTTCAGTACCGCTCTTTATGGATTACAGCGTCACTGTCCGGTACAGGGCATCAATCATCCGATGCGAGGGACTCGACGCCGGTGAACAAACGAGTCACATTTAACAAGAGTTTGGACGGAATCTTTATGGGAAATGGGGGTACCAATACGAGAGAAGATTTGGACACGAAAATCTGTATTTTTTGGTGTCGGATTGACATCTTCCTTGTCCATATTTGTTTGAAATCTCCCGGTGCAAATCACAGCAGTAGCACGCTAACGCGTTCCATCGCACTACATCTGTAGTTGTTGGTCGATGACAAACTAGCTAACGTTAGTTAGCTGTAACCGGAATATGGATATTTTTGTAAATACAATAGAGATGATTGTGCGCGAGCGTTTAGCTGCTTTTACGTTATGACCTGCTAACGTTAGTCCTGTATTGGAAATCTGACCGCTAAACCCATTCCTCTGTAGTCAGTGGTATCAAGGTGACGGATGGAAGTAGCTAAGCTAAAGCCACTGGACTTGTGAACCGGTGCAGATGAACTAACTATGGCGAATGCTATGTGCCGTGGAATGTTGTACGCTAGCTAGCGACACATTGAGAAACTAGCTAGCAGCTACCATGAATTATATTGTGTTAGCTAACCTCCGACAGATGTTGGGTGTTATGTCGGCAATGAAATGTAATATGTAATGTATACCACGGGCTTACACCATGAATGTGGTTGGCCTCGTCCTTGTCAACCCCTGTGGTTGACACAAGTATCGGTTTTTAAAAGCAAACACCGGGATAAAAACGCTGTCACCGGGTAGTGGTGCTGAAAAGAAAGAACATATTTTCTGTCGCTAGCTCGCTACTGTACTGTAGCTATGGGAGCTAGCTAGCTATGTAGCTAGCAGTACATTATAGCTAGCTACCCCCCCCAGATTTTATCAATGGTGTCTAATAAATTTTTATTCGCAATAATTCTATTATATGTGTATATAGGTGTACAGTCATTATTTTACTTTTTTGGCGGCGTCGTTTTAACTATTTTGGTTGCTATGGCATTTTTAAATGGACCCAGACTATTAGACTGGGCGAATTCACCTCCTCATCTTCAATTCAACAAATACGTCCTGACTGGATACCGACCAATATCTTCTGTCCAAGACTGTATAAGAAGCCTTTTTTACATGCACAACGAACTGGGAAACATATACACACATGGTGAGTTTAAATATATTGGGATGAAGATAACTTGCTGGCTGGCTAGCTAAATATCTCTAGAAATAAATGAGTGGGTTTGCTAGCTAGCTAGCAACTGAGCAGTGCAGATTTTGCCTGGGTAAAGGCTTTGCTATGGAGCGATTTCAGTGCCAACAGAAACGATTTGAATTCAAATTTTTTGTATTAAGATATTGATTTTAAATTCTATATTTTTCGATTTGTAATGCACACATTGAGTTATTGAATTCATAAATTGCACTTGTATTTCATGATTTGAAATTGAATTGAATGAATATTGCATTCAGTTTTAAAATTCAATTTCAATTGCATTAAATATTCAAATACAATATTTATCTATTCAATTTCAATATTGTATATATTGCTTTCATTGTCTGTGTATTAAGTTTACAAAATATCATTTCAAGTTTAGCAAAGTTTCATATATTCAACTTCTCAGATACATTCAGATTCACTTTTGAAATTCAGTTCTTAAAATTCAGATTCAAAACCAGAGACATCATCCTGGTACTTTGCTAGCAAGGAATGGTGGAAAATAACAGATAGAATCACACGCTCCAGGATTCTCTCCAGGATATTTTAACAAGGTGGTGCTGCAGAGTACGGCTGAGGGGAGGCCTGGAGCAGGGCAGTGACCCCCTTTGGACTCTTTTAACACGTGTAAGTGCCATTTCCTCCAATCTAGAGCAAAAAATACTCTACTAAATGCTAACAATAAAATGTTTTTTACATAGTGGTGCAGTCAGTCTACAAGGTGGCGCAGCACTCCACTTACATTGGGGTGAACCGTGCGCTCTGTGTTAAACAGGTTTCAGGCGTTTTCTAAAGCCAATGTGTCATGTTGAATTTATCTTCTTCCAATGAATTTGGCTCTAGCGTTTGAACTCTTTGGGCTATAAGCTATTATGAACCCTTTGCTGAAAGCTAAAACTTGGAACATGGTTGTGGTTTCTGTGACCATGCTTATGTGATGAGAACCTTGCCTGAGATCTGAAGACGTGTTAGTTTGACATGTTAGACATATTAGTTTCAAGTCTCCGGCAAGGATACTCATTATAATGTGACTGACTGGGTGAAGACTTTGTTAACCTGCTGAGCTAAAGCCTAGGCATTGGTTCTGTGACTTGGATGGGTCTCTTCAAGGAGGAGGTCAAAGGGGGGTGAAGTGTAACAGGTGGTTCATGGACCATGCTTGCATGATGAATACTCTGAGACCTGAAAAGTTGCATTGTCTGGCACACAGGAGACCTGGGTTAGAACCTAATCATGTCTTCCGGTCTCAGGCAAGGTTGTTCATCACATGCATGGATCACCAAACCACCGCTGTTGTGCTCTCATTAAATATGGTAAACAGATTCTTATGCTTTTGTTTGCCACAGAAAGTGTTGTTCTATAGTAGGCCTGAGTTCAAACCCAGTCAGTTATATTGGTGCCGTGAGTATGAGGTCAAAGGTGGGTGAAATGTAACCGAGATCCACACTCTTTTAATGAGTAACTTTTATTTTTTATTGAACCTTTATTTAACTAGGCAAGTCAGTGAAGAACAAATTCTATTTTTTACAATACTGGGCCAATTGTGCGCCGCCCTATGGGACTCCCAATCCCGGCCGGATGTGATTCAGCCTGGATTTGAACCAGAGACTGTAGTGCTGCCTCTTACACTGAGATGCAGTGCCTTAAGCCCCTGCGCCACTCAGGAGCCCTTGCTGGAGACTTGAAGACTTGTTAGCTTCCTGAACTCATCCATATGTGATTTAGCTAAGTGGGCTAACAGTCTTATGACATGCTGGAGACCTGGTTTGAACCCAGTCAGTCACAAAAGCAAGATTAAATAGGGAGTGGAAAAGCTATCCTCAGAAGGGCTATGACAGGGCAATTCAACTATATTCTTATGGGGGCCAAATTGCATTTATTATTGTCACACTCTTACGTGTCCTGCGTGTCCTGTGTGCATCATAGAGGGGAACAGAAGGCACGACAATATTCAAGAGAGTCTTAGAGAGAGCCAAATTAATCGGAAGAAAATAAATTAAACATGCCACATTGGCTTCAGAAACCGCCGGAACCCTGTTCAACCTGTAGAACGTTTGATTCTATCTGTTAACTTCTACCATTCCTTGCTGACAAAGTACCAGGATGTTGCCTCTGGTTTTGAATCTGAATTTGAAAATGTATTTAATTCAATTGAAATTAAACTTTAAAACTATTAATTCAATTCAGTTTTCAATCATGAAATACAAGTTCAATTTATTTATTCAATTATTCAATTTGTGCATTACAAATTCAAAAATGTTGAATTCAAATACAGTTTCTGTTGGCACTGTGGCCAGTGACAGCAGCCATGGAAAGGGTTAGCTGGCTAGCTAACTAGCAAGCAGCTTGCTATTGTAGTTAGTTGAATCACAGTAAGTTGCCATAGGCAAAACCAAAGACAAATCTCATCACCAGCTGATGACTAATATAATAAGCTTTATGTAAAGTTTTGGTTGCACCTAGTAGTACATTACAGCACAGAATAAACGGGTAATAACGTGGTAATTATGTCAGAAAGTATGGTAACAAGTTATAAATAATAACAATGAATTTGCCCACATACTCTTATAATTTCAGTATATGTGTTGGGCAGAGAAGGAGAAGGCTGTCTGTGTCTCTAAAAATCCTCTTCATTTTCAGATTGAAGTGACCAAGATTGCATATGAAACCATGGTCTCTAGCATAGGATTCTTGATGACCTCAAGTGAAGTCAACTTGCTACGGTATAAAGGATGCTTGTGTACCAATGGAGTGTTGAGTTTTAGTGTCAGCCAACTCCTTCCATTTTACTTACAGCACACCCTGCCAACAGTCATTAAAACAGACAGGATTAGTGATCACCAGGGCAGGGGGGAATTGATGCCTGAAAGGAAGAGGAATCCTTTATTAAGACCAGGAATGATTGATTGATTGGCAGGCAGCTTAGCCTCTCCCTTATTATGCAATTTGTCATTCAGAGAAAAGTAATTAAAAGAAAAAGGATGTTCAGAGAAAAAGGTTTGTCATTCAGAGAAAAAGGTTATTGCAATATTCTTGCAGCATAATAGCATTCAGAAAATAGGCTACATAAATACGGATGTATGACTCATTGGATATCATTGGGTAAAAGGGTCTGCTAAATGGTATATATTTATATATTTAAAGTTGGTGAAGTCACACAGGTCCCATTTTTGGTAATATATGGCACCTGAAAACCAAATAAGATCACACAAATGGAGTCTACATGTTACATTTGCACAATATGTTCAACAGCTGGAATACTTTTGGATAGAAACACGCAACTCCTGTCTAAAGAGTAGCCATCATACTTTGGACCGATTAGGCTGTGTTTACACAGGCAATCCAATTATATTTTTTACACTAATTGTTTTTTTGGCCAATCAGATCAGCTCTGAAAAATATCTGATGTGATTGGTCAAAAGACCAATTAATGGAAAACCCCCAGAATTGGGTTGCCTGTGTAAACGCAGCCTTATAGAGCCTGTTCAGTAGTGCTGAGCGGGGTATGGAGGGAGGGGTGCAGAAGAGATCACACTCAAAATAGATGTTAGACAGGAGGCTGGTGGGAGTAGCTATAGGAGGACAGGCTCATTGTAATGGCTGGAATGGAATAAATGGAACGGTATCAAACATGGAAATCACGTTTGACTCCATTTATACCATTCCAGACAATACAATAAGCCTGTCCTCCTATAGCTACTCCCACCAGCCTCCTCTGGTGTTGGATTGCATTGGCTGTATCACCTGGCCAGCACAAATGATTTTACATTCGGAAAAGCAGAGTGAGCGAAAGATGGGGAAGAAGGCAGGAGGTGGAGGAGAGTGATATGTGTGTATCAAATTTCAAGGACCTGATTTTGCTCACCAAGCACATCCCAATAGCCTAAGTGAAGCAACCTATCTGTAGTTAAAGGGCATGGTAATGAAATTACGCTGCGATTTTTCACAGGAAAGAACTGTGATCTTTGCATCTGCACTGTTTTTCCAGTAAATGTTTTAATTGTATTTACTGTGCAGGGATCTCCCAAAGAACCTAAGAGAAGAAAAAAAACAGAGCCTTCAGAAAGTATTCATACCCCTTGACTTATACCACTTATTTTTTTTTTTGTTACAGCCTGAATTCAAAATTGATTTAAAAAAATTCTCACCCATCTACACACAATACCCCATAATGACAAAGTGAAACATGTTTTAAAAATTTTTGCAAATGTATTGAAAATTAAATGCAGAAATATCTCATTTAAATAAGTATTCACACCCATGAGTGAATACTTCGTAGAAGCACCTTTGGCAGTGAATACAGTTTTGAGTCGTCTTGGGTATGTCTGTATCAGCTTTGCACATCTGAATTTGTTTTCTTTCTCAAGTGGCGGTGAACAGCAATCTTAGTCTTTCCACAGATTTTCAATAGGATTAAAGCATTCCAACGTTGCTTTGGCTGTATGTTTGAGGTCATTGTCCTGTTGGAACGTAAATCTTCTCCCCAGTCTAAGGTCGTTTGCACTCTGAAGCAGGTTCTCATCAAGGATTTGCCTGTATTTGGTTTCATTCATTGTTCCCTCTATCAGTCTCCCAATCCCTGCAGTTGAAGAACATGCCCATTGCATCATGCTGCCAGCAGCATTCTGCACAGTAGGGATGTTGTTAGACGGCTGATGTTCTGTGCCTGGTTTTCTCCAGACATAGCACTTTGCATTCAGACCAAATAGTAACATTTGTCTCATCAGACCACAGAATATTTGCCTTATGCTATCAGTCTTTCACGTGCATTTTTGCAAACTCCAGGCATGCTGTCATGGCTTTTTCTCAGAAGTGGCATCTGTCTGGACACTTTCCCTTAAAGTGCTGTAGAGACTGTTGTCCTTCTGGCAGGTTTTCCCATCTCAGCCAAGGAACTCTGTAGTTTTGTCAGTGTTCATTGGGTTCTTGGTTACCTCCCTGACCAAGGTCAGGGCCAACTCTAGGCAGAGTCTGGATAGTTCCATATTTTTTTTATTTCCCAATGATGGAGACCACTGTGCTCTTGGAAACTTTGAACACTCTTACAAATGGTTTTATACCCTTCCCCAGATATATGCCTAATCACAATCTGGGAGATGTACTAGTTCCTTGGACTTCATGGGATAGTTTCAGCTCTGACATATATAGACAGTTGTGTTTCTTTCTAAATCATGTCCAAAAAATGTAGTTGGCAACAGGTGGACTCCAATCAAGTTGTAGTGACATCTCAAGGGAAATTGGATGAACCTGAACTCAATTTGGAAAAATGTCAAAGCAAAAGAGTGTGAATACTTATGTAAATGAGATATTTCTGTATTTCATTTTCAATACATTTGCAAAAATCTTGAAAAAATAAGTTTTCACTTTGTCATTATAGGGTATTGTGTACAGATGGGTGAAAAAATACATCTCTTTAATCAATTTAAAATTCCTATGCCATATTGCTAATGTGATTGGAAATTCATAACACATGACATTATTTGTCATTTCATTGGAATATAATAACAGGTGAAAATAAACTATCCGGTACAGTAGTGAAAACTGCAAGCTTTTTGTATTGGTAAATCTGGTGCTAGTTGTTAGCAAGATTTAGGCCTATTTGACCGAACCCTGTTTATCCCCTTCACCCCTTCCTGACAGGTATCCCTCTGCTCTGCTTCCTGTTCCTCATCCCGCTCAACTTCCCCTGGTCCCAGATCAGTGTGACATGGCTGGGTGTGGTCCACTTCCTGGCCTGCCTGTCCCCCCAGCTGGGCTCTGTGCTCTACCACCTATTCATGAACCACGAAGGAGGAGAGCCTGTCTACCACACCCTTCTCACCCTCGACATGTGCGGCATCTGCATGATCAACACGCTGGGTAAGCAGAGGGGCTTCTGGGTAGCAACTAAAAGCTCTCTACTCTCTCATTCTCTCTACCTTTTTATCTCCTTCTCTCCTTTCTTTCTCTTCCGGCCTTTTGTTTTCTGTGTACACTGTCTGGCACACTCTTTTTGTGCAATCCATTTTTAATTTCCATATATGCAAATCATCTTGAGTATCCAATAGCCAGTGGGTCATACCAGCAATTTGGTGCCTTTCAAGATGTGTAACTTGGTAGGTGTCAAGTGTCAGTGTGCAGCGGTTAGGACGGAGTCAGGCGCAGGACACCTAACTGAGTAAAATACGTACTTTACTCGAAAAGAAACAGCAATGATTTCCACGCAGAGAAAAACACACCAGCTCACAGAAGTCTTGAACACTAAACAAAGAACAAACACGCACAAAACCATGTGGGAACCAGAGGGTTAAATAGGGAATAAATTATAACGTAATGGGAACCAGGTGTGTACAATCAAGACAGAACAACATAGAAAAAGAAACGTAGATCGGTGGCAGCTAGAAAACCGGTGACGTCGACCGCCGAATGAACAAGGAGAGGCACCAACTTCAGAAGTTGTGACAGTCGTGACAGAAAGCCGCGCGCCGACACCGGCCTCGGGGACGACCCGGAGGACGAGGCGCAGGGCTATCCGGGTGGAGACGATGAAATTCTTGCAGTAAGGAAGGGTCCAGGATGTCCTCCACCGGCACCCAGCATCTCTCCTCCGGACCGTACCCCTCCCACTCCACGAGGTACTGAAGGCCCCTCGCCCGACGCCTTGATGGCTCGCACAGTATACGCCAGGGCCCCCTCGATGTCCAGAGGGGGCGGAGGAACATCCCGCACCTCAGACTGCTGGAGCGGACCAGCCACCACCGGCCTGAGGAGAGACACATGGAACGAGGGGTTAATACGGTAATCAGGGGGAAGCTGTAACCTATAACATACCTCGTTCAGTCTCCTCAGGACTTTAAATGGCCCCACAAACCGCGGACCCAGCTTCCGGCAGGGCAGGCGAAGGGGCAGGTTTCGGGTCGAGAGCCAGACCCGGTTCCCCGGCCTCACTGCGGTGGCGGTCGGCGCTCGCCTTCTGTCGCCTGATGGCCCGTTGCAGGCGCACATGGGCAGCGTCCCATGTCTCTTTCGAGCGCCGAAACCATTCATCCACCGCAGGTGCCTCGATCTGGCTCTGATGCCACGGTGCCAGGACCGGCTGATAAACTAGTACACACTGAAACGGAGACAGGTTAGTGGAGGAGTGGCGCAGGGAGTTTTGGGCCATCTCTGCCCAGGGGATGAAAGCCGCTCACTCCCCTGCCGGTCCTGGAAATAGGACCGCAGAAACCTACCCACATCCTGGTTAACTCTCTCCACCTGCCCATTACTCTCGGGGTGAAACCCTGAGGTCAGGCTGACCGAGACCCCCAGACGTTCCATGAACACCCTCCAGACCCTCGACGTGAACTGGGGACCCCGATCAGACACTATATCCTCAGGCACCCCGTAGTGCCGGAAGACGTGTGTAAACAGGGCCTCCGCAGTCTGTAGGGCCATAGGGAGACCGGGCAAAGGAAGGAGACGGCAGGACTAAGAATACCGATCCACAATGACCAGAATCGTGGCGTTTCCTTGTGACGGAGGAAGATCCGTCACAAAATCCACCGATAGGTGTGACCATGGCCGTTGTGGAATGGGTAGGGGTTGTAATTTCCCTCTGGGCAGGTGTCTAGGTGCCTTGCACCGGGCGCACCCCGAGCAGGAGGAAACATAAACCCTCACGTCCTTAGCTAAAGTGGGCCACCAGTACTTCCCACTAAGACTGTCCGACCGATGCCGGGATGACCAGAGGAGGGTGACGTGTGGGCCCAACAGATCAATCGATCACGGACATCAAACGGAACATACAGACGCCCAACTGGACACTGGGTGGGAGTGGGCTCCGTACGTAACGCCCGTCGATGTCCACGTCAACCTCCCATACCACCGGTGCCACCAGGCAAGAAGCCAGAAGTATGGGAGTGGGATCCGTGGACTGCTCCTTTGTGTCATACATCCGGGACAGTGCGTCTGTCTTTGCGTTCTGGGAACCTGGTCTGTAGTATAGGGTGAAAACAAAACAGGTGAAAAACATGGCCCACCTTGCCTGGCGAGGGTTCATTCTCCTCCCCGCCCGGATGTACTCCAGATTGCGGTGGTCAGTCCAAATGAGGAAAGGGTGTTTAGCCCCCTCAAGCCAATGCCTCCACGCCTTCAGAGCCTTGACAACAGCCAACAGCTCCCGGTCCCCCACATCATAGTTTCGCTCCGCCGGGCTGAGCTTCTTCGAAAAGAAAGCACAGGGGCGGAGCTTTGGTGGCGTACCCGAGGGCAGAGAGAGCACGGCTCCTATCCCAGCCTCGGACGCGTCCACCTCTACTATGAACGCCAAGGAGGGATTAGGATGAGCCAGCACGGGAGCTGAGGTAAACAGAGCCTTCAGGCGACCAAAAGCCCTGTCCGCCCCAGCTGACCACTGCAGTCGCACCGGTCCCCCCTTCAGCAAGGAGGTAATGGGAGCCGCTGACCAAAGCCCCGGATAAACCTCCGGTAGTAGTTGGCAAGAACCGCTGCAAATCATTTTATAACATTTTTGACATGCGTTTTTTTCTGATTTTTTTTTTGTTATTCTGTCTCTCACTGTTCAAATAAACCTACCATTAAAATTATAGACTGATCATTTCTTTCTCAGTGGGCAAACGTACAAAATCAGCAGGGGATCAAATACTTTTTTCCCTCACTGTATACACCTCCCTGAGCACTGACGTGACCATCCCTTGAGAGCCCTCTGTTGCTACGAAATAGTGGGGTCATGATCGGCCAACCAGGGAAGCCCCAACACCACAGGAAACGCAGGAGAATTGATCAGGAAGAGACTAATTCTCTCCTCATGACCCTCCCGCGTTATCATACATAGTGGAGCTGTGACCTCCCTAATCTAAGTGCAAATGAACGGTCAATAAAGTTCCCAGCTGCGCCTGAATCTACTAGCGCCTTATGCTGGGAATGCGGGGAAAACTCAGGAAATTCAATACATACACACATGTGCACAACAGGGAGCTCTGGGTGAGTCGGGTGCCTACTCACCTGGGATGATCCGCCAGTGCCCTGCCTGCTGCCTCGACTCCCTGGGGAACCTCTCCAGCACCGACCAGCAGTGTGCCCTCTGCGGCCACAGGTGATGCAGGAAACGCCCCCCTCTCCGGTCACCCTTAGAGCAGCACCTCCGAGCTCCATAGGTGTAGGATCGGAGGTGCTGTGGGGATGGAATTGACGGACCCCGATCCGGACGTCCGCGGGTGGCCAACAGGTTATCCAGCCGGATGGATAAATCCACCAGCTGGTCGAGGGTAAGGGTGGTGTCCCTGCAGGTCAGCTCCCGATGAACGTCCTCACGTAGACTACACCGGTAATGGTCGATCTGGGCCCTCTCATCCCATCCCGCGCTGGCAGCCAGGGTCCTGAAGTCCAGTGCGAAGTCCTGTGTGCTCCTCATCTCCTGTCTAAAATGGAACAAATGTTCCCCTGCCGCTCTCCCCTCAGGTGGATGATCGAAGACCGCCCGAAAACGGCAGGTGAAATCCTCATAGTGGACCAACGCTGCGTCTATTCCTCCCCATTAGGCGTTGGCCCACTCAAGCGCTTTCCCCGACAAACAGGAGATGAGGGCAGACACTCTCTCGTGTCCCGAGGGAGCCGGGTGGACGGTCGCAAGGTAGATCTCCAACTGGAGCAGGAACACCTGGCACCCGGCAGCCGTCCCATCATATGCCCTCGGGAGCGAGAGCCGAATCCCACTGGGTCCAGATGACGGAGGGGTGGACAGTGGTGTGGGTTGGGGTGAAGTTGATGGGGGTGTGGGAAAACCCCCCTCTCTCCCATCGCTCCATGGTGTGCAGTACGCCATCCATGGCTGTGCCAAGATTTTGGAGCATCGTCGCTTGCTGCTGGACGCGCTCCTCCACTGGTAACGGAGGACTGGGTGCACTTGCTGACTCCCATTTTTTAGGTGCTTGTTTCTGTCAAGTGTCAGTGTGCAGCGGTTAGGACGGAGTCAGGCGCAGGACACATAACTGAGTAAAATACGTACTTTACTCGAAAAGAAACAACAATGATTTCCACGCAGAGAAAAACACACCAGCTCACAGAAGTCTTGAATACTAAACAAAGAACAAACACGCACAAAACCATGTGGGAACCAGAGGGTTAAATAGGGAATAAATTATAACGTAATGGGAACCAGGTGTGTACAATCAAGACAGAACAACATAGAAAAATAAACGTAGATCAGGGGCAGCTAGAAAGCCGGTGACGTTGACCGCCGAACGCCGCCCGAACAAGGAGAGGCACCAACTTCGGCAGAAGTCGTGACAGTAGGAAAAAATAGTTTGATTTCACACTTTGTCATAAAGAGCACATGCATAACCTAATAAAACTAAAAACATTTTCCCATCTCATAAAAAAGACTATATTAAGTGCCAAATAAAGTATTATTATTATTATTATTATTAAACCTTTATTTTGACAGGGAAGTCATCTATATAAACAATACCAGTCAAAAGTTAGGACACACCTACTCATTCCAGGATTTTTATTTTATTTTACTATTTTCTACATTGTATGTATAATAGTGAAGACATTAAAACTATGAAATAACACATATGGAATCATGTAGTAACCAAAAAAGTGTTAAACAAATCAAAATATATTTGAGATTCTTATAAGTAGCCACCCTTTGCCTTGATGGCAGCTTTGTGTGCATGATTCTCTGGGATGTGAATATTTGTTGTGGTGTAGTTTAATGACTAACTGCCTCTGACTTTGTGTGTTGTTTGCCTCAGGAGCGCTGCCCATCGTCTACAGCACCCTGCTGTGCTACCCATTCACCCGCACAGTGGCTCTGCTCGTCTACATCCTGCTGTCCAGCTACGCTATCTACTCGGCCATCACGGCGCGGAGTAGCGTGCGGCGTCTGCGCTCCTTTGCCTGGCAGGCCCTGTTCCGCTTCTCCTTCTTCCTGCTGCGCTGGGTGGGCGTGGGCGGCGGCAGCCCCACCTCGCTGCAACACTTCCTCACCATGGACGCGCTGGCTGTACTGGGCGGGATCATCAACATCTCGCGCATCCCAGAGCGCTTCCGCCCGGGCCTCTTTGACTACTGGTGCAACAGCCACCAGATCATGCACGTGCTGGTGGTGGGCTCCATCCTCTACCTGCACTGGGGTGTGCTGGACGACCTGCTCTGGATCAACAGCCACCACTGTCCCTCAGACTGAGCCCCACCCTGCCTGGAGGAGGACCAGCGGGGAACAGGGTTTAGGACCTCTGGGGGGAGGGGGCTGTTTCAATAGGTAATGGTTGGGAAGGGAAGATGGGAGGTGTTCATGAAGATGTGCATGGAAGGCCAGATAAAGTGTTTTACATAATAGGGATTGGTGCAGGCTTTGACACGTGCACCTAGCAAGAATGTTCATACTGTATCTGTGTCCATCTTGCCATTATACATGCGTTGCTATTTATATTAGGGGACACACACAAGGATTTGGATATTGGCTCACTGGTCAACACACACACACACACACACACAGCAGAGGATCTGTGAAGATTACACACAAAGGAGATTAAGGATTTGATATCAGAAATACACATAGAAATGCCTACAAAAAAAATCATGACATGCAAGTGAAGTTACACTTGAGCAATAGTTGATTAGCTGTTGACTTATCCTCATGTGTCAATTACCATTTTATCCTATGGCTTTTATCAAAGTGGATCCGTCAATGATGCATTCATTCTTTCTGAAGTATTATTCAGATGTCATTCTATTGCAACCTATGCAGCACTTAGCATATAAACTTTAGAACAAACACACACTGCACACACTCACAGCGTAGCATGCATACATGCTAGTAATGCACAAGTAATGCACAAAGCACTCCCAGACCCGTCACAGAGTCCTATGGAACTACTTGAGTTACTGTGTATTAGAGAGGATATTCTCCCACTCATTATTTCTTCTATGTTTGTTTGTCTTTCTCCCTTCTCTCTGGCTTTGTCTATCTCTGTGGTCAGGTATCGGTGAAGGGTATGGGTAACTGGGTTTGGCTAACTGGGTATGGCTAACTGGGTATGGGTGAAGGGTATGGGTAACTGGGTGAAGGGTAACTGGGTATGGGTGAAGGGTAACTGGGTTTGGGTGAAGGGTAACTGGGTATGGGTGAAGGGTAACTGGGTATGGGTGAAGGGTAACCGGGTATGGGTGAAGGGTAACCGGGTATGGGTGAAGGGTAACCGGGTATGGGTGAAGGGTAACCGGGTTTGGGTGAAGGGTAACCGGGTATGGGTGAAGGGTAACCGGGTATGGGTGAAGGGTAACCGGGTATGGGTGAAGGGTAACCGGGTATGGGTGAAGGGTAACCGGGTATGGGTGAAGGGTAACCGGGTATGGGTGAAGGGTAACCGGGTATGGGTGAAGGGTAACCGGGTATGGGTGAAGGGTAACCGGGTATGGGTGAAGGGTAACCGGGTATGGGTGAAGGGTAACCGGGTATGGGTGAAGGGTAACCGGGTATGGGTGAAGGGTAACCGGGTATGGGTGAAGGGTAACCGGGTATGGGTGAAGGGTAACTGGGTATGGGTGAAGGGTAACTGGGTATGGGTGAAGGGTAACTGGGTATGGGTGAAGGGTAACTGGGTATGGGTGAAGGGTAACTGGGTATGGGTGAAGGGTAACCGGGTATGGGTGAAGGGTAACTGGGTATGGGTGAAGGGTAACCGGGTATGGGTGAAGGGTAACCGGGTATGGGTGAAGGGTAACCGGGTATGGGTGAAGGGTAACCGGGTATGGGTGAAGGGTAACCGGGTATGGGTGAAGGGTAACTGGGTATGGGTGAAGGGGTTCATTCCTTGGCTTGTTAGTGCTCATTTTGTTTGAAGTTTACCTCCCTTTTAGTGCAGTCCACATAGCCTAAATGCTAGATTGAACTTGGATGCATTGTGCCATTGAAAATACAACCATTTTGAATAGGGAATCATGACAGATTATCCGTGACAGATTATTTACAATTGCTATTGTTGAGTTACATTAAGTTACTCTTTATTATTGGTTGACCTTAATCTTGTGAGACAATGCTTTTTATTTATTCATCAATATCTATATTTAAAGTGACAATTCCTCACATTTAACTGAGGAATTTGATTTGGTTTTGAATCCGGATTATTAGAATTAGTTCATGACTATTAAGTTAAAAAAATATATTTTGTTGTTGATTATTGTAATCATGTTTGGCACATACTGTAGTCAATGAAAAGGGCACATAACGTCTTAAATGAAGATGCCTAAAACAGACCGGTTGTCTCTCTTTATAATACCTGAACAGTAGTTACATGACTGTGCAGGATGGATCTTGTTGACTGAAAAGGGAAGGTCTGCCACCAAACAGATACCAAATGTTTATTACGCTACAGTATTAGAGATACAGTTTGTGATGAGGGTTTTTTAAATTAGAATGCACTATTATTATTTGACTACTAGAAACCAGTAGGTTCCCCTGAGAGGGTAGAAATGGCCGACAGCTACGCTACATTCTAGGCTTTTAACTGTCCGAGGCCAGATAATGATTTGGTATGATGCACTGCATTCTATGCCAAAGCTGGACATTATTACTACATAACATAGCCCAGTTTGACTCTTTGCACTTTGTTACCCTTAGAGAGGTACAGTACTGTAGTACCAAGCTGACCTGTGCCATATAGTATTTCATTAGACAACTGCAACCAAGCATGAATGAACCCCTAACCCTCTCACCATTTTCACAACCAGTAACCCTGAGCAAACTATTTCTGGTTACTCAGTTTTAAAGTAAAAATTGTTGCCACTAGTTTCTGCACTGGCATTTGAGTTTATGCTCTGAGGAACAGTACAATGTTTACTTTTTGGATAACTTTTGTGTTTTATAGATTTTGTTCAACGATTGACTGTATGTGGAAGGTTGAGACCAAGCGTTTTGTTTTTTAATCTGCTTTGCTCTGAGGGAACTTTTACCTAGTCGTCCCATGGACTAGTTAAGTTTGCATGTTTCTATGTAAGATTGCACTTTTGTAACCTGGTGCACACACTCACACATAACCACACTAATTTCCACTTCACTCACAAGTTGCCAAATGATGTGTCGAGGGCCTCCGTTGTAGCACATGCTTTGCTCACATTGAGTCAAGGGTGAGGGAGAATGTCCCAGCCTCTCCCACACAGGCCTCAGACTGCAACCCGACCCTGACTAGTGTTAAACCGTTTCTCAGCCCCCTTATGAAACCACCCCTGTCATGGTGAGTACATTACAGCCATGGCCCCTTGTATCGTCATACGCTGAAATTGTATTACAGTGCACTGAATGAAACTGATTATTAATGCATGTTAGTAGCTCTCAAACGGAAACTCGTTGTCTCATACGAGGACTTTAACTTAGTATTAGCCAAATGCTTGTGCATTGTAACATATGACACGTCATGCGTCAGTCACTCCAGCTAAGAGCTTTACATGCTGTCAGGGCAGTGGACCATGAGTGTTAAGAGAGGAACATACTACATACAGTATATACTAATACAGGAATATGAGGGACTACAACAGAGGCAATACAACTATATCAAATAAACTGCACTGTTTATTTATTTTCAAAAGGGCTTTGGATCAAAGTGAATACCAGTAATGAAACTTATTTAAAGTCCATGTAAATACATGTATGTATGTAGATTATATATACATACAGTGCAAACAGTATATAACGCTGATACTTTTTTATACATATATGTAAAGGAAAGAAAGCAGAAGTAGGAACCTGGAATTCAATATGTATGTCACGTCAGACAATGCTCTGTGTCTGAGGGAAAAGGGACCTGGTAAGAGAAACGTGCTGAGGGGGGGTTCTACTGTGTATTAATATCAACCACATCCAACCTATTTACTCTAATATGTGAACCCAGATAAAACAGATTCTTTTCAGTTCTGTTGTAGAGATGGGTAACCGTGTGGGGTTTTGAGAGACACAGGGTTGAAGAATGCTTTTGCTCCATTAATGTAACCTCATAAAAATAAAAGATGGGGGGGGGGCATGTATGAATACCTCTGATTACAACTGGATATCTATGCATTATCAGATACAAATACATTTACACTGTCTGAAGTGGATGTGTGTTCAAGTGCTGTTTCTCAACTGTCCCTGGGTTTTCCACTTCTCAGGCTGCTATAGCCGTAGCTGTTACGTTGAGGCCAGGGGGTTCCTCTCTGAAACATGGCTTTTAGAGACGCACACCACAGAGGCCACTGTGAGGGACTCCTGAACTGGGTAGGGGTCTGAGGGAAGGTAAGAGTCAGCAGTAGTAGTAGAAGTAGGGATTATTTAGGGATTCTTGGGGTGGGCTCTGATAAAACAAGGTGACATGTATTTAAAGAGTGTTTGAGAAAAGAGTAAGACTGTGGAAACGGGAAGATGGGAGGGGAGAGAAGAGTGTGGTGGGAGAAAGAACTCAAAACCATTTTTCAGAGATGGAACCAGGCCCACCAACAGTACCATTTTTCAGAGATGGAACCAGGCCAGCCAATGGTCATTGTTTTAGTCTGTATATTCTGATATTCTATGATGATAATGACGACATGTATGAAAACACTAACAAAATGTAACGTTTTTTTTTGTACACAGGTGCCAGCTAGCCTGTTTCTGACTATTTATAAAGGATTAACTGTCCACTATTGTTATACGATGATGATGACGATGATACTTATTATTATTAATACAATTACTCTGTGGAGGGTTGGTACTAATTATGATACTGTCTGTACAGATGATGAAATGCCCTTTTCCTCTTGATGAAGGGAGCTTTCTTGAGGGTCTGTCTGTTTCTCTGTTTGTCCTCGTCTTCGGTCTGTCTTGGTTTTTGTAAATGAATTGAATGGCTGTTTGTTTTGCCCCATCTGGTGGACATAACTAACGTTGCAGTCCATTGGAGGCATCATATTGTATCGTATAAAGGCTCACCGCCAACTGTTCTGTGTCTGGCACAGGAAACCCTGTTCTGATATTTTCACTAATTGCTATTTTGACCAATCAACTCTGAAATTGATCTGATGTGAAAAGACCTGATGTGATTAGTCAAAGACTATTGGTGGAAAAAAATGACCAGAATTAGACAGGCTGCTTTTACACAGGCAACGTGACTGACTGACATACTACTCATCAGTGTTAACATGCTACGAGTGACCAAACCCTGCATGTTCAGGGTTGCACAAACCAGTTAGGAATGTATATTATGGACCCTGTATGTTTGAATATATGAGCTGTTTTAAGATCTCATATTTCATGTGTGAAATCTGTGTTTTAATGTGTTTTGTCTGTCCTGCTCCATGTCTGGGTGCAAGTTGCATCCTGCTGTGCCTCATCGACCTGCCTGTGTTCTTCTCACCAACGCTTCTGTTAATTTATGGGCATCTTGTATCTCCCTGTGTCTAGTTTCTCTACATGTGTCCATCTGTAGTGTCTTGCATTATACAGACAGGCCCTCCCACTCCTCAGTCTCCAGCAACGATTGTGCAATAAACTGAAGTCTATATTTTTAAACCTGTCTCTGGCCTTCCATTCTGTCTTTGGTCTCTCCTGTTCTGTTCTCTTGCTTGTTTTAATGGAGATGTTTTCAGGGGGGGTTGAGAGAGCAGGGTCTGGTTAAAGGATGCATACATGTGTCTTTAAACAGAGCCTAGCTGTGCCATGCTATTCTCTGTTTGACCTTATCCTGTTATCCATTCATTGTGCACAGGGGTTAAATTGTCATTTTTGTAGGCGGTTGTCCTGTACACAGCAGCACCCTCTTTGCGCATATTTATATCCCACAGTCAACAGTCCCCACTGCAAGTAGGCAACTACAGTATGGTAGATGTTAAGTGGGATCCTTGGGATGACCTAACCCTAGAATTCATTGTTCTTTATTTATTTAACTAGGCAAGTCAGTTCAGAACAAATTCTTATTTACAATGACGGCCTACTTGTGAAGAACCCCCGGCCAAACCCTCCCCTAACCCAGACGACACTGGGCCAAATGTGCGCTGCCCTATGGGCCTCCCAATCACAGCCGGGTTGTGATACAGCCCGGGATCACAACTGGTTTGTAGTGACGCCTTAGACCGCTGCGCCACTCGGGAGGCCCAAAGCTTTAGAGCACTCTGGAGACTCTTCTGGTGACATTACAATGTGTATATATATCTTCATATATATATATTTAAATGAAATGTAATCAAATCAAAGTAATACAGACTTAGAAAGTATTACACACACGCTTTGATGATTTGATTAGTCTAATTAATTAGGCCCACTTTGGTCTGCATATCAACAACTTCATCTAATCTCTTCTTGAGATCTGTCATTTAAATGTTTCAACCCCAGCAAGTGAGAAGACCGAACGAGACACCTCCCATTTCCACCATCTAAAACTCTCACTTCCTCCATCACATAAAGAGATCTACCCTAGACTACCGGCTCCTACTCCTCTCTGGCGACACAGCAGAACCAAGCAGGGAGCCTGACTGAGCAGAACATTTCCCCATCACTAAAACAGGTAGGCCTACTTTCAGCATCCTTCTCCTAGTAATCACACACCATGTGACTGATAGTCCATAATTGCTGTCACTTTATATGATCATGCTGTAGGCCTACACACACACACACACACACACACACACACACACACACACCATTATTGACATGTACTCAGGTCCTGGTCCTTTATAACGTTAAGGCACACTCTGCAAAGGATTATTGCATTAGATGAATGTCTACCAAAGAGGTCTTGTGATGCACAAATGCTACAAGAACAATGAGGCCTAAGTCTAGCCAAGGGATTCAGAGTCAGCGCAGCTTCAGATTTGAGGAAGTAAGGTCTGCAAATGGAGGTAAATTCTATGCTCACTCTTTTAGAGTTGTCGTTTTACAGCATAAATGTATGGGCGGTAGGCCAGGACTGAGTCATTGTGTGCACTAATATTCTTATTGATAAATCTGAAACTTGTGAAATGTAGCCTATGCATTGAACATGAGGACTATCCACTGACAGTAATGCATTACAAACCCTACAAACCCTAAATTGGACGACAATATTTCAACCAGTTGCATTCTCTTTGGTTATAGCTCGCAAAAAGATAATATCATGTACATATCTGCCAACTGTTTAATGTGTGAAAAAGGAACATTAGAGAGGCACAAAGAGAGCATGTGTGTGAATGAAACGGAAAGAACGCTAGTTTTGTGGTTCTGTTGTTTGTTCTGTAGCATGTGGTCTAACTGTTGCTGTAGGTTCCTGGTTCACATGATTTCCAAACAGCAGTGGAGTATACCTTTCAGTTTGCCTCTATAGTCCCATATGCTCATAGTTCCTTCAGTTCTCCATGTTGTCTCTCTCTGTGTGCGTTCATCCCTATGACTAGATGTGAGTTAAAGCATTGCACAGAGCCACAAGTGTACCTCGGATAATAAAGACAAAAAGAAACAGTTGCAGACTGGAGGAAGTAGTTGTGCAAGTTCTTTCTTCCCCTTTTCTCTGCTTTTCCTGTATTGTCCTTCCTTCCTGTAGCTTTGTGTGTTTGTCTTGTGGTCTAACTAGAGTGGGTCAGTGATGCTCATGTTCTTAAGACATTTTGTGGCATCTAAGGTCACAGTATTCAAATCCCTTCATTGCTCTTCATATCCTGTAAAATGTTTATACTTGCATTTGTGTATTATTTATGCAAATGATGAACAGTTACATTTATTTCACAGATTACTGGTTTTCTTCTATACATCTCTCTCACTCTCTCTCTCTTTTCTCTCTCTCTCTCTCTCTCTCTCTCTCTCTCTCTCTCTGTCTATGTAAATGTCGTTGGGGTGCCAGGTGAGAGTTCACTGGCTACAGTAGCAGTCTGCATATTCTTAAATACAATAACCACTTGATTAGTCTACCACTGTGCATTAAACACTCTGCTCCTCTTCCTTTTTCTTCTTATATCTCCTCTTAATTCTCTCACACTAACCCCCTTTCCTCTCCCCTCCTCATCTCTCCTACTACCGCCCCACCCCCCCACTCTCTCCTCTCCTTGTCCTCATCTCTCCTACTACCGCCCCATCCCCCCACTCTCTCCTCTCCCCTCCTCATCTCTCCTACTACCGCCCCATCCCCCACTCTCTCCTCTCCCCATCCTCATCTCTCCTACTACTGCCCCATCCCCCCACTCTCTCCTCTCCCCTCCTCATCTCTCCTACTACCGCCCCATCCCCCCCACTCTCTCCTCTCCCCATCCTCACCTCTCCTACTACTGCCCCATCCCCCCACTCTCTCCTCTCCCCATCCTCACCTCTCCTACTACCGCCCCATCCCCCCACTCTCTCCTCTCCCCTCCTCATCTCTCCTACTACCGCCCCATCCCCCCACTCTCTCCTCTCCCCATCCTCACCTCTCCTACTACTGCCCCATCCCCCCCACTCTCTCCTCTCCCCATCCTCACCTCTCCTACTACCGCCCCATCCCCCCCACTCTCTCCTCTCCCCATCCTCATCTCTCCTACTACCGCTCCACCCACCCCCCTCTCCTCTCCCCATCCTCATCTCTCCTACTACCGCTCCACCCACCCCCCTCTCCTCTCCCCGTCCTCATCTCTCTCCCCTATCAGGTCACCATGTCCAGGAAGGTAGTCAGGGCCAGTAAGTTCCGTCATGTCTTCGGCCAGGGGGTGAAGGCTGACCAGTGCTACGATGACATCCGCATCTCCCAGATGACCTGGGACAGCAACTTCTGCTCTGTCAACCCCAAGTTCGTGGCCATGATTGTGGATGCCAGCGGAGGAGGGGCCTTCCTAGTGCTGCCTCTGAACAAGGTGAGCCTGAGCAGAGAGACAGAGGTCAAAGTGAATGCCTTAAGTGAAGTTAGACGTTTTCAGGCCTCAAAAGTGGTCTAACGTCCATTTCCCTCTCCATCTGTTGTGTAGATCTATGCATATGTCTCAGTCTCAAATCTTGAAGTTTCAAAATGTCACTATCATTCATGCCCAGATTTGCCCAACTACGGTACAATTTTGATGAAAATGCTCATTGGCGTGTCGTTTGTACAGTGTTCTAAGAACTATGTTTTTTCAACATTTGAATTTTGAATATTGCAAGGCGGCATCACACATTGTGCTGAATAAGGAAGTTTGGGGCAGAGTTTCGGTTCTACACGTCACTCGCTCTCTCTGTGCTGTTGCTAGTTTTTCACCATATTTGGAGCGGTTCAGTGCAACACAGTCTTGACAGGATGTGGCTAGGGCGCAGTATAGTGCAGCTGCATATACAGTCAGGTCCAAAATTATTAGCACACTTGATAAAGATGAGAAAAAAGACTGTATAAAATATATAATACAAATACTGAGCTATTTACTGAGCTGGAGTTATATTTTCATGCCATCTGACTATAGCACCGCCTGGAGTTTGATCAACGGCATTGGCACATGGATTGGAACCGGTGCTATGGTCAAATAACATGAAAATATAGCTCTTTGGTCATGCATACCAGTGGTGGGTTTGACATTGAAAAACAGAAGCATATGTGGGATGCAGGTACAGTATCAGCATGGGACGAATGTGCTGCAATATCACCAACAAACACATACACTACATGACCAAAAGTATGTTGACACCTGCTTGTCGAACATCTCATTCCAAAATCATGGGCATTAGTATGAAGTTGGTCCCCCCTTTGCTGCTATAACAGCCTCCACTCTTCTGGGAAGGCTTTCCACTAGATGTTGGAACATTGCTGCAGGGACTTGCTTCCATTCAGCCACAAGAGCATTAGTGAAGTTGGGCACTGATGTTGGACGATTAGGCCTGGCACCCTGTCGGCGTTCCAATTCATCCCAAAGGTGTTCGATGGGGTTGAGGTCAGGGCTCTGTGCAGGCCAGTTAAATTCTTCCACACCGATCTTGACAAACCACTTCTGTATGGACATCGCTTTGTGCACGGGGGCATTGTCATGCTGAAACGGGAAAGGGCCTTCCCCAAACTGTTGCCACAAAGTTGGAAGCACAGAATCATCTAGAATGTAATTGTATGCTGTAGCATTTAAGATTTCCCTTCACTGGAACTAAGGGACCTAGCCCAAACCATGAAAAATAGTATGCATTGGGGCAGGTAGCGTTCTCCTGGCATCCACCAAACCCAGATTCGTCCATCGGACTGCCAGATGGTGAAGTGTGATTCATCACTCCAGAGAACATGTTTCCACTGCTCTGGAGTCCAATTGCAGCGAGCTTTACACCACTCAAGCCGACGCTTGGCATTGTGCATGGTGATGTGCAGCTGCTCGGCCATGGAGACCCATTTCATGAAGCTCCCGACGAACAGGCTTGTGCTGACGTTGCTTCCAGTGGCAGTTTGGAACTCGGTAGTGAGTGTTGCAACCGAGGACAGACAATATTCACATGCTACGTGCTTCAGCACTCGGCAGTCCCTTTCTGTGAGCTTGTGTGGCCTACCACTTCGTGGCTGAGCCGTTGTTGCTCCTAGACGTTTCCACTTCACAATAACAGCACATACAGTTGACCGGGGCAGCTCTAGCAGGGCAGAAATTTGACAAAGTGACTTGTTGGAAAAGTGGCATCCTATGACAGTGCCATGTTGGAAGTCACTGAGCTCTTCAGTAAAACCATTCTATTGCCAGTGTTTGTTTATGGAGTTTGCATGGCTGTGTGCTCGATTTTATACACCTGTCAGCAACGGGTGGGGCTGAAATAGCCAAATGCACTCATTTGAAGGGGTGTCCACATACTTTTGTATATATAGTGTATGTAATGGTCCTATAGTAGTCAATATCTAGATTGATTTTGAATGCGTTATGTGATATTGAAGCATAAAAGGTGTAATTGAAAGACTTTGACATTAAGTTTATGCATATTCATATATAGAACAGATATGTAGATATAACAGATTTGTTTTTACCGAAAGATATAGACTGTCTCAATGTCTTGGGTAGACGCCATTGCATCACTGTTTGCACTTGCCTGTAACAGGGATGAATAGTAGTCCTCTCAACCAAAATTCACAGTGCATTTAAGGCCTAATTATTTGGTCAAAGGAAGCCATTGTTCTCCAATGTACAATAATTTGATTTAAAGGTAGACAGCGAAATGACTGCAGATATTGAGATGAGCGAGATGCAAGACTTCACACAGTCACACTAAGTATCTGCCCATGTGCACGGGTTCGCTTCATGCTTTTACAGTGTGGGAGCCACGGGACCAAAACAGCTGAGAGGTGGGGCCTCGCGCTTCAACGCTCTTAGTTGTTGTGGAAATTGACCCACTATGCTGTTTACTTTCTGCATCTACGTCATATCGCTGAGTCTACCTTGATTTATATGTTGGAGAAGTACATTTTTCTGTCACTTAACTACTCTGTAGTTATTACTACAGCAATATAACCAGTATGTGATAACTATTTTTGAGACAGTGACTAAGAGGTTTTTGGATGGCAGCTGACATTAGGAGAAACATTTGAATGAAGTTTGAAAAGAATCATTATGCAACTTCATATCAAAATAAGGCACGTACTGTACATCCTGGGCGAGGGCCAACGTGACAGAGAGGACCAACAGGACCAACAGTCCAGATCCTCTGTGTGTTCCACCAGGACCAACAGTCCAGATCCTCTGTGTGTTCCACCAGGGCCAACAGTCCAGATCCTGTGTGTGTTCCACCAGGGCCAACAGTCCAGATCCTCTGTGTGTTCCACCAGGGCCAACAGTCCAGATCCTCTGTGTGTTCCACCAGGGCCAACAGTCTAGATCTTTTGTGTGTTCCACCAGGGCCAACAGTCCAGATCCTCTGTGTGTTCCACCAGGGCCAACAGTCCAGATCTTTTGTGTGTTCAACCAGGGCCAACAGTCCAGACCCTCTGTGTGTTCCACCAGGGCCAACAGTCCAGATCCTCTGTGTGTTCCACCAGGACCAACAGTCCAGATCCTCTGTGTGTTCCACCAGGACCAACAGTCCAGATCCTCTGTGTGTTCCACCAGGACCAACAGTCCAGATCCTCTGTGTGTTCCACCAGGGCCAACAGTCCAGATCCTCTGTGTGTTCCACCAGGGCTAACAGTCCAGATCCTCTGTGTGTTCCACCAGGGCCAACAGTCCAGATCCTCTGTGTGTTCCACCAGGGCCAACAGTCCAGATCCTCTGTGTGTTCCACCAGGGCCAACAGTTCAGAGCCTCTGTGTGTTCCACCAGGGCCAACAGTCCAGATCCTCTGTGTGTTCCACCAGGACCAACAGTCCAGATCCTCTGTGTGTTCCACCAGGACCAACAGTCCAGATCCTCTGTGGGTTCCACCAGGACCAACAGTCCAGATCCTCTGTGTATTCCACCAGGACCAACAGTCCAGATCCTCTGTGTATTCCACCAGGACCAACAGTCCAGATCTTTTGTGTGTTCCACCAGGGCCAACAGTCCAGATCCTCTGTGTGTTCCACCAGGGCCAACAGTCCAGATCTTTTGTGTGTTCCACCAGGGCCAACAGTCCAGATCCTCTGTGTGTTCCACCAGGATCAACAGTCCAGATCCACTGTGTGTTCCACCAGGGCCAACAGTCCAGATCTTTTGTGTGTTCAATCAGGGCCAACAGTCCAGATCCTCTGTGTGTTCCACCAGGACCAACAGTCCAGATCCTCTGTGTGTTCCACCAGGACCAACAGTCCGGATCCTCTGTGTATTCCACCAGGACCAACAGTCCAGATCCTCTGTGTGTTCCACCAGGACCAACAGTCCAGATCCTCTGTGTGTTCCACCAGGGCCAACAGTCCAGATCCTCTGTGTGTTCCACCAGGGCCAACAGTCCAGATCCTCTGTGTGTTCCACCAGGGCTAACAGTCCAGATCCTCTGTGTGTTCCACCAGGGCCAACAGTCCAGATCCTCTGTGTGTTCCACCAGGGCCAACAGTCCAGATCCTCTGTGTGTTCCACCAGGACCAACAGTCCAGATCCTCTGTGGGTTCCACCAGGACCAACAGTCCAGATCCTCTGTGTATTCCACCAGGACCAACAGTCCAGATCCTCTGTGTATTCCACCAGGACCAACAGTCCAGATCCTCTGTGTGTTCCACCAGGGCCAACAGTCCAGATCCTCTGTGTGTTCCACCAGGGCCAACAGTCCAGATCTTTTGTGTGTTCCACCAGGGCCAACAGTCCAGATCCTCTGTGTGTTCCACCAGGACCAACAGTCCAGATCCACTGTGTGTTCCACCAGGGCCAACAGTCCAGATCTTTTGTGTGTTCAACCAGGGCCAACAGTCCAGATCCTCTGTGTGTTCCACAAGGACCAACAGTCCAGATCCTCTGTGTGTTCCACCAGGACCAACAGTCCAGATCCTCTGTGTATTCCACCAGGACCAACAGTCCAGATCCTCTGTGTGTTCCACCAGGACCAACAGTCCAGATCATCTGTGTGTTCCACCAGGGCCAACAGTCCAGATCCTCTGTGTGTTCCACCAGGGCTAACAGTCCAGATCCTCTGTGTGTTCCACCAGGGCCAACAGTCCAGATCCTCTGTGTGTTCCACCAGGGCCAACAGTCCAGATCCTCTGTGTGTTCCACCAGGGCCAACAGTCCAGATCCTCTGTGTGTTCCACCAGGGCCAACAGTCCAGATCCTCTGTGTGTTCCACCAGGGCCAACAGTCCAGATCCTCTGTGTGTTCCACCAGGGCCAACAGTCCAGATCCTGTCTGTGTTCCACCAGGACCAACAGTCCAGATCCTCTGTGTGTTCCACCAGGACCAACAGTCCAGATCCTCTGTGTGTTCCACCAGGGCCAACAGTCCAGATCCTCTGTGTGTTCCACCAGGACCAACAGTCCAGATCTTTTGTGTGTTCCACCAGGGCCAACAGTCCAGATCTTTTGTGTGTTCCACCAGGACCAACAGTCCAGATCTTTTGTGTGTTCCACCAGGACCAACAGTCCAGATCCTCTGTGTGTTCCACCAGGGCCAACAGTCCAGATCCTCTGTGTGTTCCACCAGGGCCAACAGTCCAGATCTTTTGTGTGTTCCACCAGGGCCAACAGTCCAGATCTTTTGTGTGTTCCACCATGGCCAACAGTCCAGATCCTCTGTGTGTTCCACCAGGGCCAACAGTCCAGATCCTCTGTGTGTTCCACCAGGACCAACAGTCCAGATCTTTTGTGTGTTCCACCAGGGCCAACAGTCCAGATCTTTTGTGTGTGTTCCACCAGGACCAACAGTCCAGATCTTTTGTGTGTTCCACCAGGGCCAACAGTCCAGATCCTCTGTGTGTTCCACCAGGACCAACAGTTCAGATCCTCTGTGTGTTCCACCAGGACCAACAGTCCAGATCCTCTGTGTATTCCACCAGGACCAACAGTCCAGATCCTCTGTGTATTCCACCAGGACCAAAAGTCCAGATCCTCTGTGTGTTCCACCAGGGCCAACAGTCCAGATCCTCTGTGTGTTCCACCAGGGCCAACAGTCCAGATCCACTGTGTGTTCCACCAGGGCCAACAGTCCAGATCTTTTGTGTGTTCCACTAGGGCCAACAGTCCAGATCCTCTGTGTGTTCCACCAGGACCAACAGTCCAGATCCTCTGTGTGTTCCACCAGGACCAACAGTCCAGATCCTCTGTGTGTTCCACCAGGACCAACAGTCCAGATCCTCTGTGTATTCCACCAGGACCAACAGTCCAGATCCTCTGTGCGTTCCACCAGGACCAACAGTCCAGATCCTCTGTGTGTTCCACCAGGGCCAACAGTCCAGATCCTCTGTGTGTTCCACCAGGACCAACAGTCCAGATCCACTGTGTGTTCCACCAGGGCCAACAGTCCAGATCCTCTGTGTGTTCCACCAGGGCCAACAGTCCAGATCCTCTGTGTGTTCCACCAGGGCCAACAGTCCAGATCCTCTGTGTGTTCCACCAGGTCTAACAGTCCAGATCCTCTGTGTGTTCCACCAGGGCCAACAGTCCAGATCCTCTGTGTGTTCCACCAGGGCCAACAGTCCAGATCCTCTGTGTGTTCCACCAGGGCCAACAGTCCAGAGCCTCTGTGTGTTCCACCAGGGCCAACAGTCCAGATCCTCTGTGTGTTCCACCAGGACCAACAGTCCAGATCCTCTGTGTGTTCCACCAGGACCAACAGTCCAGATCCTCTGTGGGTTCCACCAGGACCAACAGTCCAGATCCTCTGTGTATTCCACCAGGACCAACAGTCCAGATCCTCTTTGTATTCCACCAGGACCAACAGTCCAGATCTTTTGTGTGTTCCACCAGGGCCAACAGTCCAGATCCTCTGTGTGTTCCACCAGGGCCAACAGTCCAGATCTTTTGTGTGTTCCACCAGGGCCAACAGTCCAGATCCTCTGTGTGTTCCACCAGGATCAACAGTCCAGATCCACTGTGTGTTCCACCAGGGCCAACAGTCCAGATCTTTTGTGTGTTCAACCAGGGCCAACAGTCCAGATCCTCTGTGTGTTCCACCAGGACCAACAGTCCAGATCCTCTGTGTGTTCCACCAGGACCAACAGTCCGGATCCTCTGTGTATTCCACCAGGACCAACAGTCCAGATCCTCTGTGTGTTCCACCAGGACCAACAGTCCAGATCCTCTGTGTATTCCACCAGGACCAACAGTCCAGATCCTCTGTGTGTTCCACCAGGACCAACAGTCCAGATCCTCTGTGTGTTCCACCAGGGCCAACAGTCCAGATCCTCTGTGTGTTCCACCAGGGCCAACAGTCCAGATCCTCTGTGTGTTCCACCAGGGCCAACAGTCCAGATCCTCTGTGTGTTCCACCAGGGCCAACAGTCCAGATCCTCTGTGTGTTCCACCAGGGCCAACAGTCCAGATCCTCTGTGTGTTCCACCAGGACCAACAGTCCAGATCCTCTGTGGGTTCCACCAGGACCAACAGTCCAGATCCTCTGTGTATTCCACCAGGACCAACAGTCCAGATCCTCTGTGTATTCCACCAGGACCAACAGTCCAGATCCTCTGTGTGTTCCACCAGGGCCAACAGTCCAGATCCTCTGTGTGTTCCACCAGGGCCAACAGTCCAGATCTTTTGTGTGTTCCACCAGGGCCAACAGTCCAGATCCTCTGTGTGTTCCACCAGGACCAACAGTCCAGATCCACTGTGTGTTCCACCAGGGCCAACAGTCCAGATCTTTTGTGTGTTCAACCAGGGCCAACAGTCCAGATCCTCTGTGTGTTCCACAAGGACCAACAGTCCAGATCCTCTGTGTGTTCCACCAGGACCAACAGTCCAGATCCTCTGTGTATTCCACCAGGACCAACAGTCCAGATCCTCTGTGTGTTCCACCAGGACCAACAGTCCAGATCATCTGTGTGTTCCACCAGGGCCAACAGTCCAGATCCTCTGTGTGTTCCACCAGGGCTAACAGTCCAGATCCTCTGTGTGTTCCACCAGGGCCAACAGTCCAGATCCTCTGTGTGTTCCACCAGGGCCAACAGTCCAGATCCTCTGTGTGTTCCACCAGGGCCAACAGTCCAGATCCTCTGTGTGTTCCACCAGGGCCAACAGTCCAGATCCTCTGTGTGTTCCACCAGGGCCAACAGTCCAGATCCTCTGTGTGTTCCACCAGGGCCAACAGTCCAGATCCTGTCTGTGTTCCACCAGGACCAACAGTCCAGATCCTCTGTGTGTTCCACCAGGACCAACAGTCCAGATCCTCTGTGTGTTCCACCAGGGCCAACAGTCCAGATCCTCTGTGTGTTCCACCAGGACCAACAGTCCAGATCTTTTGTGTGTTCCACCAGGGCCAACAGTCCAGATCTTTTGTGTGTTCCACCAGGACCAACAGTCCAGATCTTTTGTGTGTTTCACCAGGACCAACAGTCCAGATCCTCTGTGTGTTCCACCAGGGCCAACAGTCCAGATCCTCTGTGTGTTCCACCAGGGCCAACAGTCCAGATCTTTTGTGTGTTCCACCAGGGCCAACAGTCCAGATCTTTTGTGTGTTCCACCATGGCCAACAGTCCAGATCCTCTGTGTGTTCCACCAGGGCCAACAGTCCAGATCCTCTGTGTGTTCCACCAGGACCAACAGTCCAGATCTTTTGTGTGTTCCACCAGGGCCAACAGTCCAGATCTTTTGTGTGTGTTCCACCAGGACCAACAGTCCAGATCTTTTGTGTGTTCCACCAGGGCCAACAGTCCAGATCCTCTGTGTGTTCCACCAGGACCAACAGTCCAGATCCTCTGTGTGTTCCACCAGGACCAACAGTCCAGATCCTCTGTGTATTCCACCAGGACCAACAGTCCAGATCCTCTGTGTATTCCACCAGGACCAACAGTCCAGATCCTCTGTGTGTTCCACCAGGGCCAACAGTCCAGATCCTCTGTGTGTTCCACCAGGGCCAACAGTCCAGATCCACTGTGTGTTCCACCAGGGCCAACAGTCCAGATCTTTTGTGTGTTCCACTAGGGCCAACAGTCCAGATCCTCTGTGTGTTCCACCAGGGCCAACAGTCCAGATCTTTTGTGTGTGTTCCACCAGGACCAACAGTCCAGATCTTTTGTGTGTTCCACCAGGGCCAACAGTCCAGATCCTCTGTGTGTTCCACCAGGACCAACAGTTCAGATCCTCTGTGTGTTCCACCAGGACCAACAGTCCAGATCCTCTGTGTATTCCACCAGGACCAACAGTCCAGATCCTCTGTGTATTCCACCAGGACCAACAGTCCAGATCCTCTGTGTGTTCCACCAGGGCCAACAGTCCAGATCCTCTGTGTGTTCCACCAGGGCCAACAGTCCAGATCCACTGTGTGTTCCACCAGGGCCAACAGTCCAGATCTTTTGTGTGTTCCACTAGGGCCAACAGTCCAGATCCTCTGTGTGTTCCACCAGGACCAACAGTCCAGATCCTCTGTGTGTTCCACCAGGACCAACAGTCCAGATCCTCTGTGTGTTCCACCAGGACCAACAGTCCAGATCCTCTGTGTATTCCACCAGGACCAACAGTCCAGATCCTCTGTGCGTTCCACCAGGACCAACAGTCCAGATCCTCTGTGTGTTCCACCAGGGCCAACAGTCCAGATCCTCTGTGTGTTCCACCAGGACCAACAGTCCAGATCCACTGTGTGTTCCACCAGGGCCAACAGTCCAGATCCTCTGTGTGTTCCACCAGGGCCAACAGTCCAGATCCTCTGTGTGTTCCACCAGGGCCAACAGTCCAGATCCTCTGTGTGTTCCACCAGGTCTAACAGTCCAGATCCTCTGTGTGTTCCACCAGGGCCAACAGTCCAGATCCTCTGTGTGTTCCACCAGGGCCAACAGTCCAGATCCTCTGTGTGTTCCACCAGGGCCAACAGTCCAGATCCTCTGTGTGTTCCACCAGGGCCAACAGTCCAGATCCTCTGTGTGTTCCACCAGGACCAACAGTCCAGATCCTCTGTGTGTTCCACCAGGACCAACAGTCCAGATCCTCTGTGGGTTCCACCAGGACCAACAGTCCAGATCCTCTGTGTATTCCACCAGGACCAACAGTCCAGATCCTCTTTGTATTCCACCAGGACCAACAGTCCAGATCTTTTGTGTGTTCCACCAGGGCCAACAGTCCAGATCCTCTGTGTGTTCCACCAGGGCCAACAGTCCAGATCTTTTGTGTGTTCCACCAGGGCCAACAGTCCAGATCCTCTGTGTGTTCCACCAGGATCAACAGTCCAGATCCACTGTGTGTTCCACCAGGGCCAACAGTCCAGATCTTTTGTGTGTTCAACCAGGGCCAACAGTCCAGATCCTCTGTGTGTTCCACCAGGACCAACAGTCCAGATCCTCTGTGTGTTCCACCAGGACCAACAGTCCGGATCCTCTGTGTATTCCACCAGGACCAACAGTCCAGATCCTCTGTGTGTTCCACCAGGACCAACAGTCCAGATCCTCTGTGTATTCCACCAGGACCAACAGTCCAGATCCTCTGTGTGTTCCACCAGGACCAACAGTCCAGATCCTCTGTGTGTTCCACCAGGGCCAACAGTCCAGATCCTCTGTGTGTTCCACCAGGGCCAACAGTCCAGATCCTCTGTGTGTTCCACCAGGGCTAACAGTCCAGATCCTCTGTGTGTTCCACCAGGGCCAACAGTCCAGATCCTCTGTGTGTTCCACCAGGGCCAACAGTCCAGATCCTCTGTGTGTTCCACCAGGACCAACAGTCCAGATCCTCTGTGGGTTCCACCAGGACCAACAGTCCAGATCCTCTGTGTATTCCACCAGGACCAACAGTCCAGATCCTCTGTGTATTCCACCAGGACCAACAGTCCAGATCCTCTGTGTGTTCCACCAGGGCCAACAGTCCAGATCCTCTGTGTGTTCCACCAGGGCCAACAGTCCAGATCTTTTGTGTGTTCCACCAGGGCCAACAGTCCAGATCCTCTGTGTGTTCCACCAGGACCAACAGTCCAGATCCACTGTGTGTTCCACCAGGGCCAACAGTCCAGATCTTTTGTGTGTTCAACCAGGGCCAACAGTCCAGATCCTCTGTGTGTTCCACAAGGACCAACAGTCCAGATCCTCTGTGTGTTCCACCAGGACCAACAGTCCAGATCCTCTGTGTATTCCACCAGGACCAACAGTCCAGATCCTCTGTGTGTTCCACCAGGACCAACAGTCCAGATCATCTGTGTGTTCCACCAGGGCCAACAGTCCAGATCCTCTGTGTGTTCCACCAGGGCTAACAGTCCAGATCCTCTGTGTGTTCCACCAGGGCCAACAGTCCAGATCCTCTGTGTGTTCCACCAGGGCCAACAGTCCAGATCCTCTGTGTGTTCCACCAGGGCCAACAGTCCAGATCCTCTGTGTGTTCCACCAGGGCCAACAGTCCAGATCCTCTGTGTGTTCCACCAGGGCCAACAGTCCAGATCCTCTGTGTGTTCCACCAGGGCCAACAGTCCAGATCCTGTCTGTGTTCCACCAGGACCAACAGTCCAGATCCTCTGTGTGTTCCACCAGGACCAACAGTCCAGATCCTCTGTGTGTTCCACCAGGGCCAACAGTCCAGATCCTCTGTGTGTTCCACCAGGACCAACAGTCCAGATCTTTTGTGTGTTCCACCAGGGCCAACAGTCCAGATCTTTTGTGTGTTCCACCAGGACCAACAGTCCAGATCTTTTGTGTGTTTCACCAGGACCAACAGTCCAGATCCTCTGTGTGTTCCACCAGGGCCAACAGTCCAGATCCTCTGTGTGTTCCACCAGGGCCAACAGTCCAGATCTTTTGTGTGTTCCACCAGGGCCAACAGTCCAGATCTTTTGTGTGTTCCACCATGGCCAACAGTCCAGATCCTCTGTGTGTTCCACCAGGGCCAACAGTCCAGATCCTCTGTGTGTTCCACCAGGACCAACAGTCCAGATCTTTTGTGTGTTCCACCAGGGCCAACAGTCCAGATCTTTTGTGTGTGTTCCACCAGGACCAACAGTCCAGATCTTTTGTGTGTTCCACCAGGGCCAACAGTCCAGATCCTCTGTGTGTTCCACCAGGACCAACAGTTCAGATCCTCTGTGTGTTCCACCAGGACCAACAGTCCAGATCCTCTGTGTATTCCACCAGGACCAACAGTCCAGATCCTCTGTGTATTCCACCAGGACCAACAGTCCAGATCCTCTGTGTGTTCCACCAGGGCCAACAGTCCAGATCCTCTGTGTGTTCCACCAGGGCCAACAGTCCAGATCCACTGTGTGTTCCACCAGGACCAACAGTCCAGATCTTTTGTGTGTTCCACCAGGGCCAACAGTCCAGATCCTCTGTGTGTTCCACCAGGACCAACAGTTCAGATCCTCTGTGTGTTCCACCAGGACCAACAGTCCAGATCCTCTGTGTATTCCACCAGGACCAACAGTCCAGATCCTCTGTGTATTCCACCAGGACCAACAGTCCAGATCCTCTGTGTGTTCCACCAGGGCCAACAGTCCAGATCCTCTGTGTGTTCCACCAGGGCCAACAGTCCAGATCCACTGTGTGTTCCACCAGGGCCAACAGTCCAGATCTTTTGTGTGTTCCACTAGGGCCAACAGTCCAGATCCTCTGTGTGTTCCACCAGGACCAACAGTCCAGATCCTCTGTGTGTTCCACCAGGACCAACAGTCCAGATCCTCTGTGTGTTCCACCAGGACCAACAGTCCAGATCCTCTGTGTATTCCACCAGGACCAACAGTCCAGATCCTCTGTGCGTTCCACCAGGACCAACAGTCCAGATCCTCTGTGTGTTCCACCAGGGCACACAGTCCAGATCCTCTGTGTGTTCCACCAGGACCAACAGTCCAGATCTTTTGTGTGTTCCACCAGGACCAACAGTCCAGATCTTTTGTGTGTTTCACCAGGACCAACAGTCCAGATCCTCTGTGTGTTCCACCAGGGCCAACAGTCCAGATCCTCTGTGTGTTCCACCAGGGCCAACAGTCCAGATCCTCTGTGTGTTCCACCAGGGCCAACAGTCCAGATTCACTGTGTGTTCCACCAGGGCCAACAGTCCAGATCCTCTGTGTGTTCCACCAGGACCAACAGTCCAGATCCACTGTGTGTTCCACCAGGGCCAACAGTCCAGATCCTCTGTGTGTTCCACCAGGGCCAACAGTCCAGATCCTCTGTGTGTTCCACCAGGGCCAACAGTCCAGATCCTCTGTGTGTTCCACCAGGTCTAACAGTCCAGATCCTCTGTGTGTTCCACCAGGGCCAACAGTCCAGATCCTCTGTGTGTTCCACCAGGGCCAACAGTCCAGATCCTCTGTGTGTTCCACCAGGGCCAACAGTCCAGAGCCTCTGTGTGTTCCACCAGGGCCAACAGTCCAGATCCTCTGTGTGTTCCACCAGGACCAACAGTCCAGATCCTCTGTGTGTTCCACCAGGACCAACAGTCCAGATCCTCTGTGTGTTCCACCAGGACCAACAGTCCAGATCCTCTGTGTATTCCACCAGGACCAACAGTCCAGATCCTCTTTGTATTCCACCAGGACCAACAGTCCAGATCTTTTGTGTGTTCCACCAGGGCCAACAGTCCAGATCCTCTGTGTGTTCCACCAGGGCCAACAGTCCAGATCTTTTGTGTGTTCCACCAGGGCCAACAGTCCAGATCCTCTGTGTGTTCCACCAGGATCAACAGTCCAGATCCACTGTGTGTTCCACCAGGGCCAACAGTCCAGATCTTTTGTGTGTTCAACCAGGGCCAACAGTCCAGATCCTCTGTGTGTTCCACCAGGACCAACAGTCCAGATCCTCTGTGTGTTCCACCAGGACCAACAGTCCGGATCCTCTGTGTATTCCACCAGGACCAACAGTCCAGATCCTCTGTGTGTTCCACCAGGACCAACAGTCCAGATCCTCTGTGTGTTCCACCAGGGCCAACAGTCCAGATCCTCTGTGTGTTCCACCAGGGCCAACAGTCCAGATCCTCTGTGTGTTCCACCAGGGCTAACAGTCCAGATCCTCTGTGTGTTCCACCAGGGCCAACAGTCCAGATCCTCTGTGTGTTCCACCAGATCCAACAGTCCAGATCCTCTGTGTGTTCCACCAGGACCAACAGTCCAGATCCTCTGTGGGTTCCACCAGGACCAACAGTCCAGATCCTCTGTGTATTCCACCAGGACCAACAGTCCAGATCCTCTGTGTATTCCACCAGGACCAACAGTCCAGATCCTCTGTGTGTTCCACCAGGGCCAACAGTCCAGATCCTCTGTGTGTTCCACCAGGGCCAACAGTCCAGATCTTTTGTGTGTTCCACCAGGGCCAACAGTCCAGATCCTCTGTGTGTTCCACCAGGACCAACAGTCCAGATCCACTGTGTGTTCCACCAGGGCCAACAGTCCAGATCTTTTGTGTGTTCAACCAGGGCCAACAGTCCAGATCCTCTGTGTGTTCCACAAGGACCAACAGTCCAGATCCTCTGTGTGTTCCACCAGGACCAACAGTCCAGATCCTCTGTGTATTCCACCAGGACCAACAGTCCAGATCCTCTGTGTGTTCCACCAGGACCAACAGTCCAGATCCTCTGTGTGTTCCACCAGGGCCAACAGTCCAGATCCTCTGTGTGTTCCACCAGGGCTAACAGTCCAGATCCTCTGTGTGTTCCACCAGGGCCAACAGTCCAGATCCTCTGTGTGTTCCACCAGGGCCAACAGTCCAGATCCTCTGTGTGTTCCACCAGGGCCAACAGTCCAGATCCTCTGTGTGTTCCACCAGGGCCAACAGTCCAGATCCTCTGTGTGTTCCACCAGGGCCAACAGTCCAGATCCTGTATGTGTTCCACCAGGGCCAACAGTCCAGATCCTCTGTGTGTTCCACCAGGACCAACAGTCCAGATCCTCTGTGTGTTCCACCAGGACCAACAGTCCAGATCCTCTGTGTGTTCCACCAGGACCAACAGTCCAGATCCTCTGTGTGTTCCACCAGGGCCAACAGTCCAGATCCTCTGTGTGTTCCACCAGGACCAACAGTCCAGATCTTTTGTGTGTTCCACCAGGGCCAACAGTCCAGATCTTTTGTGTGTTCCACCAGGACCAACAGTCCAGATCTTTTTTGTGTTTCACCAGGACCAACAGTCCAGATCCTCTGTGTGTTCCACCAGGGCCAACAGTCCAGATCCTCTGTGTGTTCCACCAGGGCCAACAGTCCAGATCTTTTGTGTGTTCCACCAGGGCCAACAGTCCAGATCTTTTGTGTGTTCCACCATGGCCAACAGTCCAGATCCTCTGTGTGTTCCACCAGGGCCAACAGTCCAGATCCTCTGTGTGTTCCACCAGGACCAACAGTCCAGATCTTTTGTGTGTTCCACCAGGGCCAACAGTCCAGATCTTTTGTGTGTTCCACCAGGACCAACAGTCCAGATCTTTTGTGTGTTCCACCAGGGCCAACAGTCCAGATCCTCTGTGTGTTCCACCAGGACCAACAGTTCAGATCCTCTGTGTGTTCCACCAGGACCAACAGTCCAGATCCTCTGTGTATTCCACCAGGACCAACAGTCCAGATCCTCTGTGTATTCCACCAGGACCAACAGTCCAGATCCTCTGTGTGTTCCACCAGGGCCAACAGTCCAGATCCTCTGTGTGTTCCACCAGGGCCAACAGTCCAGATCCACTGTGTGTTCCACCAGGGCCAACAGTCCAGATCTTTTGTGTGTTCCACTAGGGCCAACAGTCCAGATCCTCTGTGTGTTCCACCAGGACCAACAGTCCAGATCCTCTGTGTGTTCCACCAGGACCAACAGTCCAGATCCTCTGTGTGTTCCACCAGGACCAACAGTCCAGATCCTCTGTGTGTTCCACCAGGACCAACAGTCCAGATCCTCTGTGTATTCCACCAGGACCAACAGTCCAGATCCTCTGTGCGTTCCACCAGGACCAACAGTCCAGATCCTCTTTGTGTTCCACCAGGGCCAACAGTCCAGATCCTCTGTGTGTTCCACCAGGACCAACAGTCCAGATCTTTTGTGTGTTCCACCAGGACCAACAGTCCAGATCTTTTGTGTGTTTCACCAGGACCAACAGTCCAGATCCTCTGTGTGTTCCACCAGGGCCAACAGTCCAGATCCTCTGTGTGTTCCACCAGGGCCAACAGTCCAGATCCTCTGTGTGTTCCACCAGGACCAACAGTCCAGATCCTCTGTGTGTTCCACCAGGGCCAACAGTCCAGATTCACTGTGTGTTCCACCAGGGCCAACAGTCCAGATCCTCTGTGTGTTCCACCAGGACCAACAGTCCAGATCCACTGTGTGTTCCACCAGGGCCAACAGTCCAGATCCTCTGTGTGTTCCACCAGGGCCAACAGTCCAGATCCTCTGTGTGTTCCACCAGGGCCAACAGTCCAGATCTTTTGTGTGTTCCACCAGGGCCAACAGTCCAGATCTTTTGTGTGTTCCACCAGGGCCAACAGTCCAGATCCTCTGTGTATTCCACCAGGGCCAACAGTCCAGATCCTCTGTGTGTTCCACCAGGGCCAACAGTCCAGATCCTCTGTGTGTTCCACCAGGGCCAACAGTCCAGATCCTCTGTGTGTTCCACCAGGGCCAACAGTCCAGATCCTCTGTGTGTTCCACCAGGGCCAACAGTCCAGATTCACTGTGTGTTCCACCAGGATCTACAGTCCAGATCCTCTGTGTGTTCCACCAGGACCAACAGTCCAGATCCACTGTGTGTTCCACCAGGGCCAACAGTCCAGATCCTCTGTGTGTTCCACCAGGGCCAACAGTCCAGATCCTCTGTGTGTTCCACCAGGGCCAACAGTCCAGATCCTCTGTGTGTTCCACCAGGGCCAACAGTCCAGATCCTGTGTGTGTTTCACCAGGGCCAACAGTCCAGATCCTCTCTGTGTTCCACCAGGGCCAACAGTCCAGATCCTCTGTGTGTTCCACCAGGGCCAACAGTCCAGATCCTCTGTGTGTTCCACCAGGGCCAACAGTCCAGATCCTCTGTGTGTTCCACCAGGGCCAACAGTCCAGATCCTGTGTGTGTTCCACCAGGGCCAACAGTCCAGATCCTGTGTGTGTTCCACCAGGACCAACAGTCCAGATCCTGTGTGTACCCCCAGGGCCATGGGAACCCTGCAGACTGCTAGTACTCTCCCAGTAGAGTTCTCTGCTCTCTAAGGCTGATTTGAGGCATAGCTGTATAATTGTCATCAGCTGACTGAGTTCCTCTCCTCTGAACCCTCTCTAGGTCTCTCTGTTGCCAAGACCCCAGTAGTAGCAAAGATCTACATCTCCATGTGTTCTTACTGCATACTGTAGTATTTATCTCCTGTTTGAGCCATCAGCTTGTGTGTGTGTGTGTGTGTTTATTTGTGTCATAGTAACTCATCTTTTTCCTTTGTGTCTCCCTGTAGACGGGTCGTATTGACATGTCCCAGCCCACAGTCTGTGGACACACAGGCCCAGTGCTGGATATTGAGTTCTGTCCCCACAACGACAACATCATTGCCAGTGGTTCAGAGGACTGCAGTGTCATGGTAAGCAGAGGTCACAACTTTTCACTGGCCATAATGTTGAGCTTGTTAAGTAGAATCATATTATGGACGCATTTGAGGACATATGTCCCTGTGTGATCCAGTTGATCAGTGTTCTGTATCTATGTACTGTGTTAACTGACATACCCTCCTCTTCCTCTACCTCTCCATCGTTCAGATTTGGGAGATCCCGGAGGGTGGCCTGGTCACGCCCTTGAACGACCCCGTGGTGAAGCTGGAGGGGCACTCCAAACGCGTGGGCATCCTCAGTTGGCACCCCACTGCCCACAATGTGCTCATGAGCGCAGGTATTGCACTGCTATGATGCATCGCCTCAGAATACAAGTGCCTCTTCAACTGTTAACATATCTGGAGTAGCACTGCCTGGCCTAACTGCCTGTTCCTCCGTCTCTCTCTCCCCTGGCTTCCAGGCTGTGACAACGTGGTGATCCTGTGGAACGTGGCGTGTGGAGAGGCCATGGTGAGGATCGACTCGGTCCACCCTGACCTCATCTACAGTGCCTGCTGGAACAGGGACGGCTCCCAGATCCTCACCTCCTGTAAGGACAAGACCATACGTGTGCTGGACCCCCGCAAGGGCACAGTCATCGCCGTGAGTGCCCCTCTCCCTGCCCCCATCAGTACCACAGGAGAACCAGCCACTCTAACCCTGGACAGTCAGATGTACCTAGCTACCAGGTTTAATGTCATAGATCTCAATAGAATCACAGTCAGTGATTAGTTCATATAGTTCCCTTCACGCGTCTTTGATAGATGAACCTCCTTCGTTGAGTGTCTGTCTTTCCCTGAGTCTGCATCTCTCTCTCTCTGCCTCTCTGCCTCTCTCAGGAGAAGGAGAAGACCCACGAAGGCTCCAGGCCTGTCAAGGCCGTGTTTGTGTCCGATGGGAAGATCCTGAGCACCGGCTTCAGTCGCATGAGTGAGAGGCAGGTGGCACTTTGGGACCCGGTGAGTGTTATGGGACAATTATGAACTTCTTATAAAGGCGTATGAATAGTGTCTTAAGACCCGACATGACCTGCATGTGTTTGACAGAAGAGCTTTGGGGAGCCACTCACCCTGCAGGAGTTGGACACCAGCAGTGGTGTCCTATTGCCCTTCTTTGACCCTGACACTGGCATTGTCTACCTCTGCGGCAAGGTTAGAGTTAAAAACACACACACACACACACACACACACACACACACACACACACACACACACACACACACACACACACACACACACACACACACACACACACACACACAGGAGGCTCAAATGTTTTTTTAGAACAGCTCAAAATAATGTCCAGAACGAAGCAAATGGAATGGCATCAGACACATGGAAACCATGTGTTTTATATATTCGATACCATTCCACTCATTACGCTCCAGCCATTACCATGAGCCCTTTCTCCCCAAATAAGATGCCACCAACCTCCTTTGACACACACACACACTATGGTTTACTAACCATTCATTTTCCTGCCTCAGGGTGACAGCAGTATCCGGTACTTTGAGGTGACGGATGAGGCTCCCTATGTTCACTACCTGTCCATGTACAGCAGTAAGGAGAGTCAGAAGGGCATGGGCTACATGCCCAAGAGGGGCCTGGAGGTCAACAAGTGTGAAATCGCCAGGTAACCACACAGAGTCATGGACATTTTCACTCGCCAGTATACACACACATACACACAAGCTCTGTTTGTAAAATGGGAATGTATATTGTTTTATTCGCCCTCCACCAGGTTTTACAAGCTCCATGAGAGGAAGTGCGAGCCCATTGTCATGACGGTGCCCCGCAAGGTAAATACACTTTTAAAAAATGACTATAACTCAAAGCATGTGATTCTTAAATATCTCACTTTCTTTCTATCTATCTATCTATCTATCTATCTATCTATCTATCTATCTATCTATCTATCTATCTATCTATCTATCTATCTATCTATCTATCTATCTATCTATCTATCTATCTATCTATCTATCTATCTATCTATCATCTATCTATCTATCTATCTATCTATCTATCTATCTATCTATCTATCTATCTATCTATCTATCTATCTATCTATCTATCTATCTATCTATCTATCTATCTATCTATCTATCTATCTATCTATCTATCTATCTATCTATCTATCTATCTATCTATCTATCTATCTATCTATCTATCTCTCTCTCTCTCTCTCTCTCTCTCTCTCTCGCTCTCTCTCTCTCTCTCTATCTCTCTTCAGTCTGACCTGTTTCAGGAGGATTTGTACCCAGACACCATGGGTCCAGAGCCGTCTGTGGAGGCCAATGAGTGGTTTGAAGGAAAAGAGGGCCAACCTATCCTGATCTCCCTGAAGGACGGTTTTGCGACAACCACCAAAACCAAAGAGTTCAAAGTTCACAAAAGTCTTCTGAAGACCACATCAGCAGCCATGGGGCATCAGCACGATAACACTGGGGTAAGGACATGGCTGCATCTACCTACATGCTTTGATATATCTGTGAATAGATACTGTATTTTAGATATGGCTTCCTCTTTTGCACATTTCACCAGGAATCTCCCCTCTCCTTTTCTCTCTCTCTCTGTTTTTCTCTCTCTTTTTTTGTCTCTATCTTTCTCTCTCTCTCTCTCTCTCTCTCAGGAGGTACATGCCTTGCAGAAGGAGGTGAAGACTCTGAAGGAAACAGTAGAGGAGCTGACCAAGCGTGTGAGCGAACTGGAGAGCAAGAATTGAAACAGAGCCATTGGGTTCGAGAGGGAGCTGATGGAGAGAGAGAAGGAGGTGTAAAGAGGAGAAGAGAACGAAGGGATGAAAGTAAAATAGTTATAAATAGTTGGGGATGTTTGAACGAAAGATGGTTAAAGGGAGAGTTGGAGACATCAATATCAGCAGCCAAATCGTTTCGTGTCTGGAAGCTTGAATTCGTTTTTTGGTGTCAGTTTTCACATTTATAGAGACTTGTTTTTAATATATGCTCTTACATAGTTGGAAATAAAAGTCCTTAATATTTTCAAAAATATTTCAACTTGTTTTGCTTTTGTTAACATTTCCAAACGCCATCTAAAGGATGGCACACCTGAAGGAGATGACAATCATTTGTATTGCAACAGAATAAAATAAAAACATGTATTTATTATTTGATACACAAAAGTAAAAGACAAGCTGATATACATAAGTAAAAAAGTTGTGGATGTAAATGATATATACAGTCATTTGACTATACCTGTATTTTGAAATGCATGACCACTGAGTCACTCACCTTGCTCTCTGTTGTTCATTCATGGCATTATAGAAGCATGTCACCCAGCATTAAAAAACTAAACGAGATAACACATTACAACAAGGATGTCAAACTCATTCTGCCCCGGGGGCTGCATTTGGTCTTCAACGAGGTCCGGAAATCCACACTGAAAATTGGTTATATTTCCTCGCTGTCAAAATTTGTAAAATAATTTCCTCTATCCATCGTTTTTGGAATTTCCGATGCTCCTTGACTGTCTAACCTTCATGTAGGTGATTATTAGCGAGCTGGACACAGTTAAGAAACTGAATGAATATAGGTACATCATCATCTCTACACAGTTTTGATTTATAGTATATTGAGTTAGTTCCCCCCCCCCCCAAAAAGAAACATATATTTGTATTTTAAATTGAACCACCATATGGGACCCTTGGATTAACTACAACTAAACCAGTCTTAGTATTTTGAAATATTCAATATTTACAACCATTATTTCCACTAATAATGTCCCTTCTTTACCCTCAAGATTAAACCCCTCCCCTTTCTTGTTTCCATTCTGTCCTACCCATTTCCTTTCCATCAAACTATCTCTCTACACACATACAAACATACAGAGGTGTAGTACATCAAACTATCTCTCTACACACATACAAACATACAGAGGTGTAGTACATCAAACTATCTCTCTACACACATACAAACATACAGAGGTGTAGTACATCAAACTATCTCTCTACACACATACAAACATACAGAGGTGTAGTACATCAAACTATCTCTCTACACACATACAAACATACAGAGGTGTAGTACATCAAACTATCTCTCTACACACATACAAACATGCAGAGGTGTAGTACATCAAACTATCTCTCTACACACATACAAACATGCAGAGGTGTAGTACATGCACTAGACGTAGTTCTTGTTGGCGGGGGCTGAAGCACTGTTGCCGTAGTACTTGGCGGTTCCTCCCGAGCTGCCAGATTTGGCTCTGCTGAAGCACATGAGCAGGCCTCCAGCCAGAATCAGCAGCACCCCAGCAGCCCAGCCAATAAAGATACAGGTTCCCAGCTCCATCTTCTGAGCCACAAGGGGGTTGTAGAAGTTGCTGATGACGTTGTTGGCGGACCAGCTGACAGGGATGATGAGGAGGAGGCCAGACACCAACAGGGCGATCCCGGCCACAAGGCTGATCTTGGGCTTGATGTCCTCATTCTCCACGCAGGTGGTGAAGTCTGCGCCGGCGAACAAGATAAGGATGGCCAGGGAGGTGACCATGCAGCTGATGATGGTCATGGCGCGGGCCGCCTGCAGGTCAGATGGCAGGACCAGCATGGACTCATAGCTCTTACACTGCTGCTGGCCCGTACTCTGCACCACACAGCTCATCCACAGGCCCTCTTCAGTTTCCTACACACAGAGACAAATAGTTACAGTAATACACACGCCATTCATTCATTACAGCTTATTTGACTTCAGCATATTGCATTCATTCTACGTTTTCCGAGTTAGTAGAGTCATTTGAGCCAATATAATGTTAGAAAGTATTTAGGGGTTTAAAATGTAAACCACATAGGGCTAATAAATCACTTGATCTGCTCAGTACCTGTGCCGTTACGATGTTCTGTCCTGTAAATGATGACACTTTCCACCTAGGGATGGCACAGCACACAATGCCCCCGATCAGGCCCAGGACCCCAAGGGCCACACATACAATCTGTACCCCAGCAGATCCCATCCTGGAAGAGAGAGAGGGGAGGGATACAAAACAGTTCACATTCTGGTATTAAAGGAAGTGTGGTTGCTTTAAATGTAGATATAGAATTACATGGTCATTTCTGTGATCATCACACAGCAGAGTACCCCACAAACACCTACACACACATACTTACACACACTGACTCATTCCCTATGACAGGCCTGCACAAGTCAGGATTGTGTAGCTCAGAGGTGCATTTAAAAACAAAGTCTCAGGAAGCACAGCCCTGGGACAGAGTCGTGTTGTGACAGGCCCAGTCTACCTCAGCCTGCTGCTGCTGCAGCTCAGTGGCATGCTGCCACTCCTAGTCTCACTGAGACTTCAACATCTCCTCACCTGGATCCACTCAATCTCACCTAGCCCTGCCAAAAAGTCCAGCAAATGTCATCCCTTTACAACTTTACTAAATCAAGCCAAAAGAGCTTTTCTTCCACCCCAACAGTAAGTAGCCTTACAAAATGTCACACCTTTATTTTCTCCACTGGATCATATTATTTATTCCATCTAAGCTATTTATTTATTTATTTACCCAGGTAAGTCAGTTTAGAACAAATGCTTTGTCACAATGACGGCCTTGGAACAACTGCCTTGTTCAGGGGCAAAACGACAGATTTTTACCTTGTCAGCTTGGCGGTTCGATCTAGAAACCTTTCGGTTGCTGGCCCAACACTCTAGCCACTAGGTTACCTGCTGCCCATTGATGGTATGCTACTCTCATTGAATTAAGAAAACATGCAATAGTGCTTACTTGGACCCTTCTCCTTATATTCAACTGGACAAGACCAGGCAGACTAGTAAAACAAAGACATAAATGTGTCTTCTCTTCTCACAAGGACCCATAGAGGTGAGGGTAAGAGGAAGAGGAGGAGGTCGAGAGGATGGGGTGAGTGGTAAGATCAAAATTACTAATAGTAATTGTTGCTACTTATAGATCCTGGTGAATCACTGAATCCTGAGCATAACATGAAGGCGTTATGTTTGGTTCGTCAATGGAATAGAGTATGAATACATTTCTTATACCATATTGAAAAAAGTAGCGTATTTTGGATTAACCATAGAGTGTTTCACAACAGATTCATGTCAAAAGTAAAAGTTTGGGTGGAAATGTTCCTCAGAACTTATTCTCTTTTAATTAATAGAGACCAAAAAAAAAAGTTTATTTGTTTGTACTTTGCATATGGCCTGAATCATACATACCTTAGCCTTTTTGAATTAAGTGACATTCATGAAAATATAAGGATGTTACATGCATGTGTCTGCCCCTTAAACATACCATCAATATTCATTTATTTAAACTTGATTGGATAGGTTACTCCGCTAAGAGTTATAACAAATTAAAATGCAGTTATAATGCTCCATGGAGCTGGTATGTTTCATATTTGAAATAGCACAAAATCAGAGATACAAGTAGAAAAGTTTAACAAATACCTTTTGATGTGTCCTCTTGTCTTAATTGGAAATTTGAAAAGTAAAGTTCTTTGTCAAGGGTTTTCCTTCTCTTTAAAAAGGAAATTCTACTCTCTTAATTCAGGTGTTGATCTGTGTAAAGCGGCGGTCTGTTATGTAGCTGGTGGGATGTAAAGGGTTTTGTAGTGGACTGTGAGGTGTAGGGTGGGGCTGGGAAGAACAGGAGAGAGAGGTGGGATGTATCTCACAACCAGACTGGACTTGTCTCATGCCTCTCTTTCCCACTCTTTTTACAGCTTTCATTTGTGTTTCCAGTGTTGACATTCCAGGTTTAGTCACAACTTTTTAGCAGCGTTGGGGAAGCTACTCTGAAAATAGTTTACCAAGCTACGAATTACTTCACACTGGAAGAAGTTAAGCTACATTAGAGCTACCCTTAAGACAAATATAGTTTACTTAACTAAAGTTACTTTGAAAAACGAGTTCATTACATCCAAACTACTTTGTGAAAAATTATCATACGTAAATCTGAAATGTCATAGACTATAAAATTGCAACAGAACAGAACACTTTATGTTACCAGAATGTATAACGCTACCTTTATGCCGCCCAAAGCTAAAGAAGGTGGGAGTAATGGAGAGGACAGTGTTTCGCTATCGCAAGTGCGTGATCTTGTCATCAAACAATTGTTACAGCAACAGGAAAATAGCTTCAAGAGATTTGTCCAAATATTGGTGGACTCAGCTAACAAAAGAATGGATGATCTGACCAGAGAGGTCCAAGACCTTAAGAACAGTTTGCAGTTCTCCCAGGGAGAGGTGGATGTCCTGAAAGAGACTTGCAGCAAGTTGACAACTAACTCTAAGTCTATGCGAGATGACATCAGCACTGTCTGTGAATCATTATTACAAATAACTGGGAAAAAAGACTAGAAGGACAATCCAGGAGGAATAACATTGTTGCAGATGGCATACCAGAGTCTCCACATCGGACCTGGATATAGTCTGAGGAGAAAGTGAGCAATTTCTTTACTGAAAAGCTACAGATGGATCATAGGAAGATTGTGGTGGAGCGCACCCATGGGTCTGGGAACCTGTAACCAGCTCAGGGGACAGGTCTGGGAACCTGTAACCAGCTCAGGGGACAGGTCTGGGAACCTGTAACCAGCTCAGGGGACAGGTCTGGGAACCTGTAACCAGCTCAGGGGACAGACCCAGGCCAATAGTGATCAAGTTCCTAAGGTTCAAGGACAAGATGGCTGTTCTGGAGAGAGACAAAAACTTGAGAGGAATCATCTTCCTCAATGAGGGACTTCTCTGAAGCTCTGTGCCAGAGGTGGAAAGAACTTATCCCAGCTATGAAAGCTGCCAGAGAGCATGGGGACATTGCTTATACCGCCTACGACAAGCTCATTGTCCACCCTCCCTTCCTAAATCCTGGGAGGAGAGAGAGAGCCAAGCTTCTGGGTCAGTAGCTTCAGCCCAACATCACACACACACACAGCAGCTGACACAAGTGCCTGATTGACTGACTCTATTAGCTAAACAATGTTTTTATTTAATTTTTTCTTCTCCATATATCTATCTCCGAAAAGCTACCAAGGAAAAGGCTAAGAACAGCCCATATTAATATACAGTGCCTTCAGAAAGTATTCACATCGCTTGACTTTTGTGTTACAGCCTGAACCCCAAAATGTGAAAATATGTTTTTCAATTATTTATTTTTTTACAAACGAATTAAAAATGAAAATCTGAAATGTCTTGAGTCAATAACTATTCTGCCCCTTTGTTATGGCAACCCTAAATAAGTTCAGAAGTAAACATTTGCTTAAGAAGTCACGTAATACGTTGCATGGACTCACTCTGTGTGCAATAATTGTGTTTAACATGATTTTTGAATGACTACCTCATCACTGTCTCCCCCACATACAATTGTCTGTAACATCCCTCAGTCTAGCAGTAAATTTCAAACACAGATTCAACCACAAAGACCAGGGAGGTTTTCCGATGCTTCGCAAAGAAGGGCACCTATTGGTATATGGGTAAAAAAAAACAAAAAAAACAGACATTGAATATCCTTTTGAGCATAGTGAAGTTATTAATTAGACTTTGGATGGTTTATCAATACACCCAGTCACTACAAAAATACAGGTGTCCTTCCTCACTCAGTAGCCGGAGAGGAAGGAAACCGCTCAGGGATTTCACCATGAGGCCAATGGTGACTTTAAAACAGTTACAGAGTTTAATGGCAGTGATAAGAGAAAATTGGGGATGTATCAACCACATTGTAGTTACTCCAAAATACTAACCTAATTGATGGAGTGAAAAGAAGGAAGCCTGTACTGAATAAAAAATATTCCTAAACATGCATCCTGTTTGCAACAAGGCATTAAAGTAATACTGCAAAAAAATGGCAAAGCAATTAACTTTTTTCCCTGAATACAAAGTGTTATGTTTGGAGCAAATCAAATATAACACATTACTGAGTACCACATATTTCTCTATTTTATTTTCAATACATTTTCTACATTTTCTAAAAACATGTTTTCACTTTGTTATTGTGGAGTATTGTGTGTAAAAGAAATCTCTTGAATCCATTTTAAATTCAGGCTCCAACACAGCCAAATGTGGAATAAGTCAAGGGGTATTAATACTTTCTGAAGGCACTCTATGTAGCCTTAGAAATAAGGTTAATGAAATCAATAACTTGCTAACATCGGATAACATTCATATACTGGCCATCTCTGAAACTCACTTACAGTACATGATTTATTTGATGAAACAGCAGTAGCAATACAAGGATGTAACATCTACAGAAAGACAGGAATGCCTATAGGGGAGGTGTTGCTGTATATTTTCAGACCCATATTCCTGTCAAACTTAGAGAGTTTTGTGGAAGTGTTGTGGTTGCAAGTTCCCCTACCTCATCTAAACCCTTTTCTTGTGGGATGCTACTTTTCGCCACAAAGTGCTAACACTCAGTATTTGGATCATATGTGTGCAATGCTCGATATTGTGTGTGATATTAACAGAGGTCTATTTTCTCTCAAAAGGAAGCTTCTACCTGTGACTAATGCCTGTAATACGACCCAGGTTATCACTCAACCAACTACAGTGCATACAAATAGTGTTGGATCTGTTACATCGACTTGTATTGATCATCTCTTCACTAATACTGCAGAGCTTTGCTCCAGAGCAATATCAGTTCCCATTGGCTGTAGTGACCATAACACTGACCACATTTATATGCGCAGAGTATTCCGGATAGTAGCTCATATCATAGGTCTTTATAGGTATAAGCCATTTACATGCCCCTCTGATATCCCTCTAATGAGTATCCCTGTATAATATTCCTCACCTAAGTTCATATGGGTTAAATGGAATTGTAACTGAAATATGGACACTGACTGTAGGCCTACAACCTCTCACATGTAGCATAATATAATATTAACTCCTGCAGAATTATGCATTTCTTGCAGTGAAATTATACAACAAATTCTAATTTTGTCTTGGGAACAGGAGTGGAGAAATATGATTTCTTTCTTTCAGGATCTCTTGAGAAAATGCAAATGCACATGTAATGTGTTATCTTTCACACTGTTATGCAAGCACACAGTATTTCAACCATTGACCCCTCCTGTCTCAGCCTCCAGTATTTTTGCTGCAGTAGTTTATGTGTCGGGGGGCTAGGGTCAGTCTGTTATATCTGGAGTATTTCTCCTGTCTTATCCGGTGTCCTGTGTGAATTTAATTATGCTCTCTCTAATTCTCTCTCTCTTTCTCTCTTTCTTTCTTTCTCTCTCTCGGAGGACCTGAGCCCTAGGACCATGCCTCAGGACTACCTGGCATGATGACTCCTTGCTGTCCCCAGTCCGCCTGGCCATGCTGCTGCTCCAGTTTCAACGGTTCTGCCTGCGGCTATGGAACCCTGACCTGTTCACCGGACGTGCTACCTTGAACCAGACCTGCTGTTTTCAACTCTCTAGACAGCAGGAGCGGTAGAGATACTCTCAATGATCGGCTATGAAAAGCCAACTGACATTTACTCTTGAGGTGCTGACTTGTTGCACCCTCGACAACTACTGTGATTATTATTATTTGACCGTGCTGGTCATTTATGAACATTTGAACATCTTGGCCATGTTCTGTTATAATCTCCACCCGGCACAGCCAGAAGAGGACCGGCCACCCCTCATAGCCTGGTTCCTCTCTAGGTTACTTCCTAGGTTTTGGCCTTTCTAGGGAGTTTTTCCTAGCCACCGTGCTTCTACACCTGTATTGCTTGCTGTTTGGAGTTTTAGGCTGGGTTTCTGTACAGCACTTTGAGATATCAGCTGAGGTAAGAAGGGCTATATAAACAAATTTGATTTGATTTGACAGAAAATATGCACCCAAGACGAACTGAAATCTTATCAGAAACATGTTTTGTCGTTTTCTCAGCTTTTCATTTCCTTAAAACTGGTCAAACATTTTGCACAGGACCAATCTTTCTATTGTTTTGGAGTTATTGCGTTTTGTCCCCGGTCCCTAAACAAAACAGACAACTTTACTGGTATTAACTACATTACTAATGCATTCATTCTATCGATGTAAGACATTATTCTGGTGAGCACTACTTTATTGAATTTTCTGGGGCAGCAAGTTATGACAGAAGAGAAGCTGCATGTATCAAACTATAGTTGATAAACAAATGGCCTACCAAATGTCGGAAATTATAATATGGCCAGTGGCGATTTTAGCACGTAAATCTTGGTGTGGCAAAAACAAAACAAAAGTTGTATTTATGCCAGTTAAGCCACAACACTAAACAATACATTAATTGCACTATACCACTGCTACACCTGGCTATCAGTTGAGCCTTGTCTGGCAGTGAAACAGTTCATTCAGCCTCATTTACTGCCTTTAAAAAAAACATAGCTGATATGGCTTTTATCTATAATTTCTCTTCATTATTTATCTTCATATGACAAGGATTAAAAAGGATTTGCCAGTAGATTGGTGACTTGATTCATGATGATGACTGCTAGCTAAGATTTTGAATGTATGATGTTGACATGATCATTCCAATCAAAGCTACTGTAGATATAACGTGATTTGACGTCATTTTATCTGTGGCCAATGACCTTGAGCCTTCTTGGATGGACACTTTTAATATAACTCTATGGCAGCACTCAAGGAGCTAGAATTTTAGAGCTCTGCCCTTAGCCTTGGCAGTGACGTCGTGTCCCGATGAATGACAGAACACTGAGCCAATCACGGCGCAACGCTCCGTATTTTCTGCTGGCTTGCCCCACCACAACAGAAAGCACTGAGCTAGGCTGAAACACCTGAATTTTGGAGCTTGCTTTAAAAATAAAAAAATAAAAAGAGACCTTGTTTGTATGCGGCTTTATTAACTCAATTTACATTTACACTCAATGATATATATATATTTTTTTATTGTTTGCAAACTGACACGTATTAAAATAACATACAAAACAGGCAAGCTTTTTTATTTACTTATATTTTGCAAAAAATGTGCCTTGAATGACAGGTCGCCGCTGAATATGGCCTACCAAATGTTGGAAATTATAAGCAGAAACTTACAGTAACTTGATTATAGTAGGCTAAATTATTAGGGTGGATAAAATTGCACAGGCAGCCTACTTTTTGAAGTGATTTGTTTAACAATCAGATGAAAACATAATGCATCACACAACACCCATGATATGCAAAACTGAACCTGCCCAAACCGCAAAAACAACAATAAATGGGATAGAATGTTAACATGTCACAGTATCCCGTTTTAGATCAGCATATCCCAGGTATCTACCCCGGGTTTCTTATAACCGGGAAACAAGCTTTTTCAGGTTATTGTTAACGGTGTATGATGTTTAAAAACAAAATACTTGAGTATCCCGAATAATAACGGGATATTGGTGTGAATGTAAACGTGGTCCCTGTGACAATAATAAGGAAAGCCAAAGTGCCAAAGGTTGGGCTTAAAGGAATTTGTAAGAGATCATACAAAAAAAATTATCAGCAATCTTTAGTTGAAATATGTATGAGGAAGTGAATCCAAATGCAGTATTTGTAAAGTTATTCATGTAATTTTTTTAAACATTTATTTTATACATTTTGTAGTCATTTAGCAGACACTCTTATCCAGAGCAACTTACAGTAGTGAATGCATACATTTCATTTCATACATTTTTTTTTTCTTCCTGTGCTGGCCCCCCGTGGGAATCGAACCCACAACCCTGGCGTTGCAAACACCATGCTCTACCAACTGAGCTACAGGGAAGGCTATGCCAATGTATGTATGTATGTATGTATGTATGTATGTATGTATGTATGTATGTATGTATGTATGTATGTATGTATGTATGTATGTATGTATGTATGTATGTATGTATGTATGTATGTATGCCAATTGAGAGGTGGCAAACAAGTCAGGCTGCTCAACTGACTGGTTGACACTGTAAATTGAAAAGGTTTGTGACAAAACATAACAAAAAGAAGAAATTATAATACCTAACCAAGATAAATGACATAAAACACAATGGAAAAAGACCTTGGAGTACCTTAAATGATATCATGGGCAGAAAACCCAATTCATCTCCATCGTTCATTGAAGTTGATAGGTAATTTATAACAAAACCTTTCTATATGGCCAATCATTTCAATGACTACTTCACAAGTAAAATGGTCAAACCTAGAAGTGAAATGACAACACTGAACAGTGAACCAATCATATTTATCTATAAAATATCTAATAATAAAAGAGAAGGATTGCTGTTTTGAATTTGGTCAAGTTAGTGTGGGAGAGTAGGAAAAACTGTTGTTTTCCATCAATAATGATCAACCACCAGGTATAGACAACCTTGACGGGAAAATATTGAAAATGGTAGCAGACTGTATTGCCACGCCTATTTGCTATATATTTAACCAAAGCCTTAAGGACTGTGTGTGTCCACAGGTGTGGAAGGAAGCTAAAGTAATTTCACTGACTACAAATAGTAAAGCACCCTTTGCTGGTTCTAACAGCTGCCCAATCAGTTTGCTGCCTGTTCTTAGTAGACTGGAGAGAAATGTGTTTGACCAAAAACAATGCTATTCTTCAGAGAACAAGCTAACGACTGACATTCAGCATGCATATAGAGAAGGCACTCAACTTGCACTGACTCAGATGACTGTTGATTGGTTAAAAGAAATGCATAATAAGATGATAGCTGGAGCAGTATTGTTAGATTTCAGTGCAGCCTTTGATGTTATTGATCATAAATTGTTATTGAAGAAACTCTCTTGCTATGGCTTTACATCATCTGCCATCACATGGTTGGAGAGTTATTTATCCAATAGAACCCAGAGAGTATTCTTCAATGGAAGCTTCTCTAACATCAGATATGTACAGTGCAGTGTCCCTCAGGGAAGTTGCCTTGGACTGTTACTCTTCTCTATTTTTACAAATGATTTGCCACTGGTCTTACACAAAGTTAGAATGACTATGTATGCGGATGATTCCACATTACATGTCAGCACCCAAAGCCAATAAGCTCACTGAAATTCTAAATAAGGAGTTACAGTCAGTATCAGAATGGGTGATTAATAACAAACTGGTCTTAAAAACATCTAAAACTAAAAGCATTGTATTTGGTTTAAAACATTCTGTAAGACCTAAACCTCAACTGGAGTTGTGCATAAAGGGTGTGAACATTGAGCAAGTTGAGGAAGCTAGATCCTAGTTATAACATTGGATGGTCAATTATCATGGTCAAATCATATTGACAAAGTTGTTGTGAAGGTGGGGAGGGGTATATCTGTTATAAAAAGATGTCCTACGTTTTTGACACAAAGATCAACTGTACTAGTTGTTCAGGCACTGGTTTTGTCCCACCTTGATTACTGTCTGGTAAAATGGTCAAATGCAACAAAGAAAGACCTAGCAAAGCTGCAGCTGGCTCAAAACAGAGCAGCACGCCTTGGCCTAAACGGCACATACAGAACTAACATCAACAACATGCATGCCAGTCTTTCCTGGTTGAAGGCTGATGAGAGAGGAACAGCTTCTCTTCTAGTTATGAAAAATATTACTGTGATAAAAATTCCTGATTGTCTGCATAATCAAATTACATACAGCTCAGACACCTACATATACCCCACAAGACATTCCACCAGGGGTCTCTTCTCAGTCCCAAGTCCAAAACAAATTAATGGCAACACACAGTATTACACAGAGCCGTGATCGCATTGAACTCCCTTCCATCTCTTATTACTAAAGTAAAAAGCTAAATTATAAAACAACATCTAATGACACGATAGGGACTGTGAAATGACACTCACACACAAACACACGCACACATAAACACAATCTAACACACACATTATTCTTTAATTGTATTGTTTTGTATTTCATTGTATTTTAAATGTGTGTGACTGTTCTTGTCTGTCAGTTTATCAGTGTTTTGTTACTTGTCGTGTTTTATGTTTTTGTGTGGACCCCAGGAAGAATAGCTGCTGCTTCTGCAAGAGCTAATGGGATCCAAATAAATGAAAAAAAACAATAAAACATAAAAACTGTTTCAAGTGAGAATTATGGTCTGATGCTGAAAAAGAAAGGAAATGATTGCCCACTTCACCCATATTATATTTTTGCAAAAAAAGTAGTGTGTACTTCCAGTAGTTAGCTACACTGCTACATCTCAGAAAAGTAATTCAATACTGAAAACACTACCTAGATTCAAATTTAGTTCAACTACCACCAAGCTACTGCAAAATGAGGTTCACTACCCTGTCATACTTTATTTGGATAGTCTGGATAGTCCATCTGTAGACGCTCTACAGATGGTCATACTGACAACAAACTATCTGTTGATAAGAAACTGCTTGCTAAGGTTACGGTTAGGGTTAGAATAAGAGTTAGGGTAAGGGTTAGGGCTTGGGCTAGGGTTATTAAGTTTAGGGTTAGGATAAGGATTCAGTTTGGGGTTAGGGCTAGGCTTAGTAGATAGTTGAAATGTTACGGATAGTCTGAAGAGCATCTACAGATCGACTATAAAGTGATACCCACTACCCACTACATGAAAAAATGAAAACAAAGGATATGTGAGTGAAAGATAAATTGTTTATTTTTGGTTGTATAGATTGAAGACATGAACAACAATAACAGCAGAGGTCTCTCAATACCATCATGAAACCATGAATCATTTGGAGTTCACACATTTAGGCTCTGATTCATAGTAAACATGTAGCCTATGATTCACTGTGAATTCAGTCGAAGTCCCCCCCCTCCCCTACCTGTATCATAAGGCACAGAACTCACAATGTCCCACCCATACCCCAGACCTCCAAGGAAAAGTTTAGCCCATACCTCTGTCGAAACTGTCTGACGAATAGAAACACAGTGAGGTGAGGGATGGATTTGGAAAGCTGGTAAAGAACGACTAAGGAGGAGGATTGTGTAATATCGACCTGTAATGGAGGAACGTGAATTTGTGGAGATAATGGGAAGGAATGAGGAATGTTGGGAAAGAGATGGGTTAGGGTTGCATAACATCCACATATTACCTTCCCACAAAGTTATACACTACACACGACACACTAACCTACTACATTATTTGAATAATCTGTGTAGTGATAGGGCAAAAACCAGGACCGAGTTTGGGAAACCCTAGACTCTACACTAATGCAAAATATGCCTTACACTTTAGACTTCTAACACACCGTGGCAGTCCTTGCCTGTACCAACCCCATTGACGTCGGTTTCCACTAGATAGCACAGTCACAAAGTCAAAATTGGCTATATCGTAAAAATCATTGAAAACATGCTTTTCGGTCTTAATTTAACGTTAGGGTTGGGTATACGGTTAGCAGTGTGGTTATGGTAAAGGCTAGGTCTAAAATCACATTTTAAGAAGATACATTGTAGAAATAGGCAGAGTTTCTGACTTTGTGGCTGTGGTAGTTCTTTATACCTCAGTAGTGGTACCTAGTGACGACCGTTGATGTCATCCGTAAAACAGCTGGAGGTGGGGCACCAGTGTGTGACGGATGTACAAGGTATCCAATGGCAAACGACAACATGGGTTCAAAATCAAGCAGTGACCCAATCATCATTGAGTAAATCTAAAGCTCGCCTTAGTATCAACCCCCTCTCTTCTAGCTTCCCCTGAACAACACGGCCCTTTTTAAGTTCAGTGGGGGAAGAGAAAGGGGGACTCTGAAATACGAAGACACAAAACAGACCTGAAAGGGCCCTGTCTTCTACACGGGAAGACTATTGTCACATCAAAGGTTGATTATATGTTAACATTTCATATTTGCATCATTCATTATTGGCTAGCTGTAACTAAAGCGGGTAGCTTGGTTTGTTAGCTAACTAACATCGGCTAGCTAGCTTGAACTAACTAGCTAGCTACAACACGGAAGGGAAAGTAAAGCCAAATTACATTCCCCCCCCTCAATTTGACATAACAAAATATAAGCTGCCCAGTTGTTTGTTTAACTTGATCGGTACTTGTTTTTTTTGTCTCATCGAAGAAGCAACACGAAACGAAGGTCTTGACTGCCTGAACCACGACAAAAAAATAAGTAAAATGGCGGAGCCGGACAAATTAAACATCGACTCCATAATACAGCGTCTTCTGGAAGGTGAGGATTTGCACTTAACTAGGAATCAAGCCACTTAATTTGATGAATTACGAATCAGTTGTTATTTGGATTTTTGGATTTTCAAAGAAGCGTCGGAATTCTAATGATGTCTGGTGTATGTTAGCGTAGTTAGTAGGCTTAACGTCAAGTTAGCTGTTCTCTTTGAAAACGATGGGTCCTGGTTAGAGTGCGAGAACGTTACCTAGGTCTACGAACTAGTAGGGCAAATGAGATGGCTGGCTTGCTGCTTCAATCTTTATCACTCGGCCTGAAGTGCCCATTTTGTTGTAATATTAGTATTAATGGCAAATCATTATTAAGATGACAAACACGACTATTTTACGATGGTGCTGTGTTAGCTAACTAACTCTAGCTAGTTACTGTAACGTTAAATATGTTCCGTGTTCTGTCTGGTGTATGCTGTTATAAAAATGAATGCGAAGCTAGCCAGTAACCTCGTTTAGGAGGTTTTGTTTGCCAGTATTTAGCTAGCTATGTCTAACACACACCGGTTATACTGTAGCCTAGGCAGACGATAGTACATGGGCGCAAGATCTGTACTATCGTCTAGGTTGGATGTGCATTCCCGGTAATACACTAGTGTCCCCCTATGGATCGGCTTGTACATAAAACATCCTCCATTCAAGGGAATGAATGAAACACAATTTACCACCACAATTGTTTCTATTTTTGGACAATCTAATATGTCGCACACCATGTTCAACCAAGAATGTGCAATATCCTAAATTGTCCTTAAAGACAAATTGTTTCATAAAGAAAGTATGCATATTTTCAGTTTTTTTTAATGCCCATTAAAGCTAGTTAAGGAGGAAAGTGATGCATTTGCAGCCTGAATGGAGGATGCTGTATGTCGGAGCAGGCCCATTGCAATTCATGCCTGGATGAGGGAGAAGCATACTTAAGCATGTTTTGTGCTGAAAGCGTGCTTGCTGAAGTAATAACTTGCTTTTATTGTTTAAATGCAAGCTACAGTAGGTTTAGCCATATCATTAGTGGTTGGTTACACAGAGTGAAGGGCACCAATGGGTCACACTGGCTTTCATTCGGTGCAACTGTTTCCACCATGATAACATACTACTGTGATACTCCAAATTCCATGGACAGGAAACATCAGTGCCCTGGTTTTAGACTGTCTGTCTAAAGAAGGCCAATGGCCTTTACTACATTATAAAGTAAAGGGAATATCCAGATTTGGGTTTGTTTTTCATTGGCCAAGTAGCTTATAGCAGGGCTGAAAGTTGTGCATACTGTAAACACTAGAGGTGGAAACATTATGGCACATTACATTCTCTGCGATTGCAGTAGATTTGTAATGTAATGAAGTGTTGCTTCCGTCACTCTCCTTGCCCCAACCTGGGCTTGAACCAAGGACCCTCTGAACACTGCCAACTTTCACCCAAGAAGCATCATTACCTATAGCTCCACAAAAGCAGTGTCCCTTCAAGTGCTAGGGAAACAACTACTTCAAGCTCCGAGCCAGCACTAGTTAGCGGTGCTGGCTAGTAGTAATTGAACACTACTAGCCCGCACCACTAGGTATTTCACATCGGCTACCGAAGCATGAATAGTAGAAATATGGGCAGACTTGGGGAATGTGAGGGACAGTGTTGTTTGCAAGTAGCAGTCCTAATGTCTTTCTCTTGGGTTTTTACTCTGAACACGTCTTTTGTTATGGGCAGCTTATGGACGTATTGATGGATTAAAACGATTCCGCTATCCGTGTTTCTGTTTGTGACCACCACACCACTCTTGGAGTATTGTGGAGGTTAATGACTGTTGAATAATATGTAGGTGTTAGTGTTTGGTGCATGGGAGAAGCTGTCTATACCACACAGGTTTGCCTACCCTCAGTCCTGGCCACTCCTTAGATTTATGATGGCTTCTATAGTAACATATATGAGCCTTGGGGACAGTGTGTGTACATGGGGGGGCAGAAGCAAACTTATGATCTGTATGATAAATGTTGTGTAATGGGAGACCTGAGGCTGTCAGACCAACATAAACCCCTCCAGCTACTAAATCTGCAGGGGCCTTCCGCTGTAATAAGCACAGTGGCTGAGACAGACATGAGCTTCTGCTGGCCTGGGAACAGTTCAGAAAACAGGAAGTGGGGCATTCTGCTGCTCTTGAAACTTGTCTAGTTAGATTTTTTTTAAATTAAATGTCTCTCCAAGTCTGGTCTAACTGGTTTAAAAGTCACATCAGGTGTTCAAACCCCTGAATCTGCTGTTTTGTTCTTCCCTTTTTGAAATCTATTGATCTAGATGTATACAGATTATTACTGTATCAATTTATAGGCTATCGCTTATTTATGTTTTGACAATTATTGACTGTAATGGTACTGCAGTTAACCTAGACATTTTCACATGTCTGTTTTCTCGGTGTTATCGCTCCTCTACATCATGGTAATAGCGGTGCATCATGTTGTAGGGCTCCACCACGAACAATAATCCAGACATTTCATCGGATGTATAAGTGTGAAGCATCCGATTGACACTTCCACTCACTACCTAATATGGTGATGAGAGAAAGCCCAGTGGCCTGCAGTGAGACAAGATGGAACGAGATGGATTTTTGCCGACATCGTGATCATTTTCTCCTCGATGAAACATTTTACCTCAACAGTTTTCTGTTCTCAAAGCTAGAATCCGTTATGAAGAGTGGACTAAGTTTTGGAGATTTTACCCTTTGTCAAAGTCAAACAATTAAAATGTTGTTTAGGAGAAGTGCAAGGGCAAATTGAGTTGTTGCACACACACACTTCAGAGTAGGTGTTCCTTAACGGAAATATGCAAATACATGCTAGAACGCGCCAATAGGACCTCTCTAGCTCTTGCTTGGCTCTGCCCACTCCTTGCTTGTTCTCCCCACTATGACTCATTTGTTCCCGTTGGAAACGCCAGGCTGTGGTCTATCTTGGGTTAGTTATAAAAAATCTTTAGCTCCACCATGTTGTCTGTCTCCAACTGTTTGAACAACATACTAGCCTGTCCACTTTGTCGTTCTTCCACAATGAAATCAGGTAGGGGACTGTGGATCGGTCTCTGTTCGTACGTTAGTAAGAACGCCATCTCAGACAGCGCTGGCCCGAGTTTGATGAAACTTGGGTGAACGATGTCACTGATTGGCCCAAGGCAGGAGCTATAGTAATTAACTGAAATTTGTGAGTCACACCAGAGAGGAAGAGGTGAAGCGAGAAGGATAGCTGGGCCCAAAATCTGTCTTCTCCAGCAGATGGTGTTTTTATATTTTTCGCTCGTTAACTGAGGTGTTTTTGTATGGAGGTCAATGCTTTATCTTGGCCAGGTCGCAGTTGTAAATGAGAACTTAACTCAACTAGCTTACCTGGTTTAAGTAAAGGTGAAATATATATATATATATATATATACATACACACACACACACACACACACACACACAATGGAATGGCTTATTTGCTACTTAATTGATCAAATAGAAATTTCATAATGTTTTAGTTGTTAGTTTTTATGCTCATTGCACATTTATAAAACAGGCTAGACAGCTAGTAGATTAGACAGGGTCTGCTCTGTGCTAAATTTTGGGAGTTGAGACATAAAAAGGGTATCATTGGAAAGGTTCACTTTTCTACTACAGTAAAATGTCTCGAATGTGTTTCGGTGTCCATATGAGTGATTCTGTTGTACCAAACCTCAAATGCAAATAGCCAGTTGAAACTGCTTGTTGTCATAGAGAAAGAAGTAGTCTAACAACTTTGTTGTTGTGAGTGGCAGGGGGAGGGGCTTGGTGTGTGTGAATGGGAAGGTGCACACAGCACTGGAGTAGAAAGACAAGCAGACATAAATGCTCATAAAAACGGGACAGCTTTATTCTTGAGATGCATGTGTTTGGAATTTCGCGCTAAAATGCACATTCAAATTAATTAGATATATCGCTCAGCCCTAGCTCCTTCTGACTTTGACTGTGGCTCTTGATGGCTGGAAGCGTTGTGGAAACCGTGTTCTACTCTGTTCATGATAAGGTTGTCTGACAAGTTCAGAAAAAGAAGAAAAACAGCTGTACTGGCAGTATATATAGCGGACCTTTTTTTTTTCCTCTTGCGGTGTGGCAACTCATTACAAGGCAGAGTGTTTGCCTCTGTCGTGAGAGTTGTCATAATTAGCCTAACATGTCATGTATGGCATTTTCTGAATTAGTTTTGAAGTCTTGGCCAGTCCATAAACCATCACCTGTGGCTTTTTGTCCATCCAATCCTGCTGTATTTCTATGATATAGAGACAGGCCAAGGTAACTGCCTTCTGGTTGCTTAATCAGTCGTTTGTCAGAGAATGCACTGACCACCATCGACCTTTAGCTGCACCATGTACACCTTAACACATGGGCCAGCCTGGTGACAATGTTTGCAAACCAGTTAAATGTGGTAACGGTGTGACTAGTTTCAATGGGATTGACCATCAGCCTCCTGACCTGTACATCTGAACGGTCAGTCCAGGCCGCTACTACCACCTCCTGTCACCATCTAAGAGGATGTCCATATCAGCCATGGACATATCAGGTGGGGAATCTGAAGCCAGCCAACTGTTGATTCCTAACGGCTTTCCTATTGTGCTTGTCCAACTTTTTTATTTTCTATCCCGTGACCAGTAAAGCGGAAAGCCCTTTGTCTGACCCCCTCCCCATCCCCCACGCCCCTTCTCTAAGCTCACTGTTGCCATTGGCCATGTGGCTAACTTTAGAGTAAGCTCTGTCATGGCTTAGCCGACCCTAATCCAGGTTTAAAGTGACAAGCAGCACTACCCTATTTATACCCACATTTCACTCTTTAAGGCCAAGGCCTGTGTTGCTGCCCAAACATGACACTGCTCATTTAGATCTATTGCTGAGGTCCTACCTGGAAGTCCTCGTCCGTTTCCATCCTCCATTTTCAGAACAAATGTGTGTGCCCCTCTCCCACTGCCTGTGATTTTATTAGGGCAGAATATATTTTTGTGAAAGCACTACACTGAACAAAAATATAAATGCAACATGTAACAATTTCTAAGATTTTACCGACTTACAGTTCAAATAAGGAAATCGGTCAATTGAAATAAATTCATTAGGCCCTAATCTATGGATTTCACATGACTAGGAATATACATGCATCTGTTGGTCACAAATACCTTACAAAAAAGGCAGGGGCATGGATCAGAAAACCAGTCAGTATCTTGTGACACATCTCCTTTGCATAGAGTTGGGCGGCAGGTAGCTTAGTGGTTAGAGAATTGGGCCAATAACTGAAAAGTTGCTGGTTCGAATCCCCAAGCCGAATGTTGTTCTACTCCTCTTCAATGGCTGTGTGAAGTTGCTGTATATTAGCGGGAACTGGAACACGCTGTCATACACGTCGATCTAGAGCATCCCAAACATGCTTGATGGGTGAGTTGTCTGGTGAGTATGCAGGTCGTGGAAGAACTGGGACATTTTCAGCTTCCAGGAATTGTGTACAGATCCTTGCGACACGGGGCCGTCCATTATCATGCTGAAACATGAGGTGATGTCGGCGGATGAATGGCACGACAATGAGTCACAGTATCTCTGTGCATTCAAATTGCCATCGATAAAATGCAATTGTTTGTTTGTTCGTACCTAATGCCAGCCCATACCATAACGTTGACATCAGCAAAATGCTCGCCTACACAACGTGGTATGCAGTTGTCAGTACGTCCAACTGGCCTCACACTTTTTCTAAAACAACGTTGGAGGTGGCTTATGGGAGAGAAATGAACATTACATTCTCTGGCAACAGCTCTGGTGGACAGTCCTGCAGTCAGTATACCAATTGCACGCTCCCTCTTTTTGAGACATCTGTGGCATTGTGTTGTGTGATAACTGCATGTTCTCTAGTTTGGTATTTGGCATGGTCAGCAATGTTCAGATTGAGCTGTCAGAGCTTTGACAAGTGTTCAATTAACCCCGGTGTGTGTTTTTATAAAGAACACTGTCTGCACCCAGCTTGTAAAGCAGAATGTCACTGAAGGGTTTCAGGCAATTTTATTGTTCTGCTCTCTTAAGTGTATCGATACCCCATTTAGCTTCAGCAATTACAGTACCAGGTGCATGATGGAGCACAAAAAGTGTCTGGTTGAATATTAGGTTTTCTGTTGATGCTTGTTTGTCATTGCCTAGTTCTCCTGTGATGGTTTATAGAGCACTGGCATTGGACTTTTCACCTGCACCTAGGGAAGACAGCAGAACATGCAGGAAAGGGGGTGGAATTGATTCTGTGACACAAATAACCCTGATGCGCATTCTTGCACAAGTTCCCCCGTACATCACTACAAATACCTAGGTGTCTGGCTAGACTGTAAACTCTCCTTCCAGACTCATATTAAACATATCCAATCCAAAATCAAATCTAGAATCGGCTGTCTATTTCGCAACAAAGCCTCCTTCACTCACGCCGCCAAACTTACCCTAGTAAAACTGACTATCCTACCGATCCTCGACTTCGGCGACGTCATCTACAAAATAGCTTCCAATACTCTACTCAGCAAACTGGATGCAGTCTATCACAGTGCCATCTGTTTTGTTAACAAATCACCTGATACCACCCACCACTGCGACCTGTATGCTCTAGTCGGCTGGCCCTCGCTACATATTCGTCGCCAGACCCACTGGCTCCAGGTCATCTATAAGACTATGCTTGGTAAAGCTCCACCTTATCTCAGTTCACTGGTCACGATAACAACACCCACCTGTAGCACACGTTCCAGCAGGTATATCTCACTGATCACCCCCAAAGCCAACACCTCGTTTGGCCGCCTTTCATTCCAGTTCTCTGCTGCCAGTGACTCGGGACGAATTGCAAAAATGTATTTCCCTCGCCAACTTTAAACATCAGCTATCTGAGCAGCTAACCGATCGCTGCAGCTGTACATAGACCATCTGTACATTGCCCACCCTATCTACCTACCTCATCCCCTTACTGTTTTTATTTTATTTACTTTTCTGCTCTTTTTGCACACCAGTATCTCTACATGCACATCTTCATATGCTCATTTATCACTCCAGTGTTAATCTGCTAAATTGTAATTATTTGCTCCTATGGCCTATTTATTGCCTACCACCTCATGCCTTTTGCACACACTGTATATAGACTTTCTTTTTTCTACTGTATCATTGACTTGTTTATTGTGTTATTGGCTTGTTTGTTTACTCCATGTGTAACTCTGTGTTGTTGTCTGTGTCACACTGCTTTGCTTTATCTTGGCCAGGTCGCAGTTGTAAATGAGAACTTGTTCTCAACTTGCCTACCTGGTTAAATAAAGGTGAAATATATTTTTTAAATGAGTCACTTGAATACACTTACTACATGCTCCTTTATATCCTTGCCTGGAGCTTGTCATGCAAACAGGATTTCTGAATAATACAGTCCTACTGTTGTATTTGTTTGACTATAGATGTGCTGTTGTAGTGATCCCTTGCAGCTATAGTGAAGGTTTTAGTTTGGGCGGAGTGTTGAGATTGAAGTAGGAGCCTCATCCAGCTGATCATGTTAAACCTGTACTTGACCTGCAGCGCCACAAAAGCCTCAAGCTGCCCTGCAAATCATGCCAACATACTTATGAGTATTCCCTGCACCAGAGCTACAATGGTGCGTTAACTACATTAAACATTTTACCAATTTGTGGCTCCAGTAGAGCTGATCACCTGTCTGTGTTGATCATTGAACACATATCAGTTGCACTGTCGATTTGCACCTCTGCTTGATAAACACTTACACAGCCACAGGGTGGGTTTTCCTTTTCCTGGTAGAATGTGTGTAAATGTCATAACTAGCTACTATACTCAACAAACATGTAAGATTCTTGAGATCCAGTGAGAAGAGTTAGGGGACAGCCAGGAGCATGCCTCAGGAAGATGCTCAGCGCAGCACTGTGCATGTGTCCCTTGTGACCTGACCACATCTCAGAACAGCCTGCTACTACCATCCTGCTACTACCATCCTGCTACTACCATCCTGCTACTACCATCCTGCTACTACCATCCTGCTACTACCATCCTGCTACTACTAGCCTGCTTACCTCTGCAGTGTGGTCAGAGGCGGCCTAGCAACGTTTGCTGTCAGTTCACAGGCTACCCTATGCTAACAGACTGCATGCGGTGCACTTGTAACCAGAGAGCTCTGAAGTTGGCCATCAATGATATGTTTATTTAATTGTGATGTAGGCCTACTTTGATTTGAAGGGCAGTGTATTTGATCCTTGTTTGAGTCGTCCACCCTCTTTGAGTACATTGTGAGATTCGCTGCGTGTGCCTCTTTCCGTTGCAGCCTCTCTGTCCTGGTTACATCAGCAGACAGGCAGGTGGTGTGTTCATACATGCTTCTGGGGCTGGGTGCACACTGCACACATTTGTTCAGACACATAGCCAGGCCTGTACCTTCTGCTAGTGCTCAGTTCAACACTGCCATCATCATCCCCTAGCCTTGAGTGCTCAGAAACAAAGACCCCAACCCCCTTTTCATTTAGGTTTCACGCTCTGTAACCTTGAGATTCTCACGTCAAATAGTTCATCCTCCTGGCTTGTGCTGTGTGAGCAGATTCACCTTGGCTCTGCAGTATGCTCAGGGTTGTACTGTCAGCGGGGCCTGTGATATTGATTGGTTTCTCTGCTCTGGTGTACTGTGTGTTAGATCTGTGGCTGTGCTATTTGTGTATGTGTTGTTTCCATGGTCTTGGCCTAGCATGTTTGTTCCAATAAGCGCAATGTCAGTCCTCACTCTGTTTGCTCTGTCTTTCTCTCTCCTCCAGTTAAGGGCTCTCGGCCAGGCAAGAACGTTCAGCTGACAGAGAACGAGATCCGTGGCCTTTGCCTCAAGTCTCGCGAAATCTTCCTCAGCCAGCCAATCCTGCTCGAGCTTGAGGCACCACTCAAGATCTGCGGTGAGTCATATTGGATAAGTTACGATGGCTGAAATTGGTTTCATAGTAATTAATGTCAGTGTAGCAAAGCAGCTGCGCCTCTCTGACACATAACTGATAGTGAAAGCTCCAAGGTTTCACAACACGACGGATTGTCTGATTTTACTGTAGAATTCTAATCTCTAATTGCCTTTGCTATCTCAGTCCAACGGCCTGTATACACACACAGATCTAATGTAGTCAGGGAGGGTGTGGTAGTGACTGACTGGCCACCTCTGTGCTGCCCCCTGCAGGTGACGTCCACGGTCAGTACTACGACCTGCTGCGGCTGTTTGAGTATGGAGGCTTCCCCCCAGAGAGCAACTACCTGTTCCTAGGGGACTACGTGGACCGAGGGAAGCAGTCCCTGGAGACCATCTGCCTGCTTCTGGCCTACAAGGTCAAATATCCAGAGAACTTCTTCTTGCTGCGTGGCAACCATGAGTGTGCCTCCATTAACCGTATCTACGGCTTTTATGATGAGTGTAAGTGCCGAGACGAGAAGCTGGAACACATGCTTAACGACAGGAGACCGGAACACACACAGAGTATAGCCTTTTTAGTAATGTCCCCTGCTCCTCTTTAGGTAAGAGACGGTATAACATCAAGCTGTGGAAGACGTTCACAGACTGCTTCAACTGTTTACCCGTGGCTGCCATTGTAGATGAGAAGATCTTCTGCTGCCATGGAGGTGGGTGGTGTATGCTTGCATGGTCTGAGTGTGTGGGTCTTTCCCCTGTGGGCCTTATCAATAAGCACTTGGTGGCCCCATGATCGTTTGGATTAATCACTCCCCTTAAGTGTTTGTGGTGGAAGATGACTCGTGTATACACTATACGTTTGATAAGAGGTGGTAGTTATCAAGGTGTGATTTCAGATATTATTGTTCTTGGTGGTAGAAGACAGTATCATGGCAGTCATCATTCATTTGTATGGTGATGTAATGTTTCTGTGTGCTATGTTCTGTCCAGGCCTCTCTCCAGACCTCCAGTCCATGGAGCAGGTGCGCAGAGTGATGCGACCCACAGATGTGCCTGACCAGGGCCTGCTGTGTGACCTGCTGTGGGCCGACCCAGACAAAGATGTCCTGGGCTGGGGCGAGAACGACCGCGGGGTCTCTTTCACATTCGGGGCAGACGTGGTGGCCAAATTTCTGCACAAACACGACATGGACCTTATATGCAGGGCACATCAGGTAATGGCTTAGCTCAGTGGTTTAGAGTTTTGGATGGAGGTTAGGGGCTCGGAAGAGAGTGTTTTGCGGGACACTGTCAAACCAATGGTAGGTTTGGAAAGAATAGAGGGATCTTGTTATTAATCAGGGAAATCAGATGATCGAAGGTCAATGTAACCTACATAAATTTTGAAGCACTTTTTAAAAGCTGGAATCCTTAATTGGTGACACTGCCACGTCTGTTTGTGATATTACAACAACAAAGAAGTTGCTGTTAACAACAAACCCTATTTTTTTCCCTCTGACATCATTGCACGCGCGATAGAACAGCAGAATATGTACTGCAATTTTTTTTGGTCCATGCTGCCGAAGACGACTACTCCGTTTCACAACACAAACAACAACAAAGGTGCTGGGGTGAACAGTGGCTCTGTTTCCCCTGATGCGGATTCCATCTTTAAAGCGTGTCATTTTGTGTTTTTACTGGCGACGGAGGTTGTGTTCATTTAAGATGGTAACTCCTCTGTTTGAAATGTACTGATTGCCCTGCAGTTGTTGGTTATCCACTCCTGGTATTTTTTCTGTTTATTTTTCATTGCGTTCTTACCTCTTTCATTCCTGTCCTCAGGTGGTAGAAGACGGTTACGAGTTCTTTGCAAAGAGACAGCTTGTTACTCTATTCTCTGCCCCTAACTACTGTGGAGAGTTTGATAATGCCGGTGCCATGATGAGTGTGGATGAGACCCTCATGTGTTCCTTTCAGGTGTGTACTCCTCTGCTTTTCTCTCTGCCCCTTTTCTCTCTCCTTCAGTCTGGCTGTTCCTGTCTGTCAGTCTAGATTTTTAAGGTCTGCCAGTCCCCTGTCTTACCTGTTATGTGCTGCAGTGTTCAGTCTGTAGGAGTATATGTATATTTATAGCTGTCTAAAGAAAGCCTCTCTGTTCCTCAGATTCTCAAGCCAGCGGATAAGAAGCTCTACTCTTATGGTGGAGGTGGAGGAATGGGATCTGGACGCCCCGTCACCCCGCCACGGAATTCCGCCAAAGGCGGAAAGGCCAAGAAATAACACCCACTGGACCCCCCCACCCCCCTCCCTGAGCACCCCTCCCACACTCTTTCTCTACCTCCCTCCTTTTCCCTCATCACCAAACAGCAACAAAGCAGACAGTACCTAGGGTTCGGTCCTCTTTTTCTCTGATACTGTTTTTAACTGTTTGAGTGTATGTATGTCTGTGCGTGTGTCTGAAAGAGAGGTTTATTGTATTCTGTTTGTATGTCCTTCCTTTCCCCTGCTCTGTTCTCCTGTCACTTTGTAGATGAAATTGGTCCTTCCTTTCAGTGATGTAAATGCACACCTGGGGGGCGGGGGGGGGGGGCCTTTACTGTTTGTTAGGGCCCTGCACTGTTTTGATGCTCAACACAAGCTTTTGTACATCCTGTTTGAGAGGTGTGTGTGTGTGTATGGAATGGGGTCAATCTGCATGGTCAGATGGTAACAACGGCACACACCACACACTGAGAGCACAGGTGGATATGTGCAGATGGACCCTTTTAGTTTATGGATTCACAAAGATCAAGAAGTGGACACGTTTATTTTTTTTCTCCCAAAAACCAATGATTTGAAAACGCAATCATGGATGTGAACTCGTTTTTTTTTTTTTTTTTTTTTTTTGTAGATGCATAAAAAAGTTTGAATCCGTGAGTTTTAGTTTATTTGGAAGCCGATGATTAATAAAGAACCATTTATTTAAAATATTCCATCACACTGTTCACTATGTTCACCTCACCATTGCTTTGTGATTTGTTTATATATTAAATTCCTCTAACCCACATGTCGAACTCATTCCACAAAGGGTTTCTGTGGGTTTTTGCTCCACCCTTGTACTTGGTGGATGAATTAAGGTCACTAAATAATGAATTTCAGGGATCCCGAGTGGCGCAGCGGTTTAAGGCACAGCAATCTCAGTGCTAGAGGAGTCACTACAGTCCCTGGTTCGATTCCAGGCTGTATCACAACCAGCCATGAGTGGGAGTCCCATAGGGCGGCGCACAATTGGCCCAGTGTCGTTCCGGGTTAGTGTTTGGCCGGGGTAGGCCGTCATTGTAAAGAACTGACTTGCCTAGTTACATTCGGCCCTTCATGCAATGAGTTTGACACCCCTGCTCTACCCCCTTTGTCATTCCCACTTGCTCTTCTCTTGTCTGAACGGTATCGAAAGCTTTGTTCAGGGTGGGATGTTGGCATAAGTTGCTGGCTCCCAAGAAATACCCATTTCCTGTACAGCATTTTGGGGGCTTTTGCTTAGCCATTTTCTATCATCCCCTTTCCTTAAAATGTGTTCTCCTTGCTCCTATCCTTTAAACACAGTCAATGTTCATCTCTGGTTCTCACCCCCCCTTCCCATATTCTGTCTCCCATTTTGCTCAGCAGTTTCCCTCTGGGTTCTGAGTAGTCAAAGAATGTCATACCTCAATTCTCACCTCACTTTGCATCTGCCCCCCCACCCCTTACTCAGCTCATGTTTTTCTCTTCTCTTTTATATTTAAAGATGTGTAACAACTTGCCAGACAGCATTAATGCTCATTTCCTGTGCTGGGTTCTTTCTCACATTTTAGTAGCTAGCTCATATCTGCTTCTAGTGCTCTATCCTCTCCACTAGGTGGTGCATTTCATACAACACTCACCATTGCGTCATCTCACTGAAGACGGGGATCAGGAGTACTGTACATTCAATGTGCCCCCAACAGTGCTGAGTGCATTAATGGTGTATAGGCGGCAGTATGTTTTTTAAAGAGCACATGGCTCAAGGTTTTTTGGCTTTGTAGTTTATAAGGAAAATTGATCATATTGTGAGACCAAGGAGTGTTGGTTTTAATGACATGTTATGATCTATTGACCAGAGGAAGTGTTATTTGCTGTTAGATAAGGATATTGAATGCTTGATATACAATATTTTTAAAAGAGCTGTAATATTAGAGAGAACATTTTGGGTTAGATAACTTTTTTGCTGATAAAATAACAGTGCAGGAGTTTCAAGTTGTCGGGAATTGTCAATGGCTTGTTTTCTGACGAGGCTTTAAGACAATGATTCAGAGCTGTAATGTAGACCATCTGCAATTTTTTGAAAATATGCATTTTGGAAACAAGCTTTGCTTACATGCTTTAGGCAGTAGGGTAGAGCAATGCCTCAACTTGAAGATAAATTGTTTTGGGGATCATTGCAGGTCTTAGTATTGCTGTCCTGAATGATGCTTCACAACTTCCAATGTCACCCGATCCTACGCTGTTCATAACAGGGTAAACATTCTGCTTGTAATGTTGGTCAGATCATTAATTTGCTAAAATCATTATGACATAACCAACAATCTACTGTAACTATCGATATCAATCGTATTTCTTTTGAACTTTTATTTCAAGGACTAGGGCAATATAGATATTGTGATAATGTAAAACGTTTATTTTATTTTAACCAATCAGGGACGTTTTTCCTTAATGCACTGTCGCTGGGGGCAATACAAGGCCACGTTCAGTTGCCAAACGTTGTCGAACGTTGCAGATAGAAATGCCATGAATAGAGCTGATGCGTTCGTATTCTACATGTCAGAGGCGTTTGTTCTACATAGCCTATTTCTATCCGAACGTATCAAAACGTGAAGTCCTGCTGGACGCGCCCCAGGCTAGAAAATCTCAAATATAAATGAATCAAAAACGTTAAATAAAAATAAAATGTTTTATTTTTATGTAATTTGTTTTCCAACCAATCACAAATCCTGTCTCTGTTACCGGGTAGATAATAAAAAATAGTGAATTTGTACTTTGTCTGTTTTTGTCTTAAAGATGATACAATATGGACGTTTTTCTCGAGTGTTGGTTGTATGGTTCGTATGCATGATGTGCAATATAAACTTTTGCTCATGGGTGTGGGGAGGTTGGCCCCCCTTCTGTCTAAAGAAGTAATTCCTGGACAATATTACTGTCCATAATAGTGGGACATTTTTGTCTCAAGAAACGGCCAATATTCCATAATGGAACTTTAAATGAGCCATGGTTTGTGTATAATGTAAGATAAATTGACGCTATAGGCCACTAATGTTGAATTACCCATATCGTGATACATACTACATGTTTGAGATTACATTTTCAATGGGCGCCATCTAGTGTATACAACAACGTATGCAGTTCATCTATTGGAAATCATTTATAGTAAAATTGTATTATAGGGAGAAATAGGCGGGGCATAAATGCACGTTTCAATTTTGCACATTGCCCTATTAATTCCGATCATATAAAACAGCTGAACCAAATCTCAAAACAATAGCAGACAAAGCGCCACTGGAACGGAGTCAGGTCAGCCTTGTTGAATTGTTTGGGCTAAGATATAATTCAAACTGAAAATGGATCCTTGTGATTGCTCAAAAAGTAAGTTCGCCTAATGGAATTGATCTCTAAATTGCGAATTGACCTGAACGGGTACAATGGATTTGCAGTGCAGGTGACCCTTATTGCTTTAGTAGTTGACGTTTTGTTTATAGCTGGACGCTGCAGTTGCGGTGGACTCTGCAAGTGTACAAACTGCGGATGTGCCACGAAAAGTAAGTGCATGTGTTGATCTGTTTAAGCTCGGAACAAAAATTGTTACACCCGCAATAACTTCTGCTAAATATGTGATCTATACAATTTCATAAAGTGCAATCCGTCGAAGCAAAGTGACGCTAACGGATGGAGCTGGACAAATGTATACTTAGACTGCGGTATGGGATGTAAGGACTGACTATCCATTTAAAAATATAGTTGTAGCTTTAGTGTTTTCTCTTCCAATATTTTGTAAACTTTTTTTTGATGGAATAGGCCTACGACAGTTAAACTAAGCGCATTGTGCATTTAAGTTAAATACTTAAAGAATCAATGGGTACATGTCGTGAATTTGTCAAAATAGCTGTAACAGGTGCAGATTGCCTGCCCCCCCCTTGTTTTTTTACTTTACAGTTCAGTTGTGAACAATTGGTAGCTACGTCTTCGACAGACTAAACATCCCAAACCAATGAGAGGATTCGAAAAATTGGGCCCGGGTAGGCGTGCGTTACACCGAGAGAAAGATTATTGCGTTCGTTTAAGAACCGGGCTGCCTCCTGAGCGTGAGCCAGGTTCCCGGAGAAAGCCCACGGCGAAATCGGCTCAAAGTGACGTAATTATGCGCGTGAAGTAATGAGTAGGATTGCGTTAGTTAGAAATTACTATTGCTCGTTATCTGCCTTCCCTATGAAAACTAGTTTGCAAATTCGGTGCGGTGCAGATTAATGACTGTTCGATTTGCGAACCGGCTCCTCCCTCACCGCCTTTGCCCGTTCACATCAAGGGCCATAGGCTGTGCCCCGCTGCTCGACATAATCAAATCCGCCCAGTGTCAACGCGCAACCCACCATTGAGACCTAAGAGCGAAATTGACTACCCTAGTGTCTCTTTTAAAGCATGGGTTCCCGAACTCGGTCCTGGGGGCCCCCCTTGGGTGCGCGCTTTGATTTTTGCCCAAACACTACACAGCGGATTCAAATAATCAACTCATCAAGCTTTGATTATTTGAATCAGCTGTGTAGTGCTTGGGCAAAAATCTAAACATGGGCCCAAGATCCAAGTTTGGAAACCCTGCTTTAAAGGAATCCTTCACCTGAAATTACTTAGTTGCGTATCTTTCCTTACATTGTAAGCATTTAGTGCAATTTTAAAATGGAATATCCACTGTCAAACTCTGGATGCTGGCACTAGTGGCATGTCTAACATTCAGCTGAACTTTTAGCCCAGATAAAATGCCTTCAGGCCTGTTATATAGCAGCCACAGGTCTTGTTAGAAAACCAGTCATGGTCATTAATCAGTACTAATCTCTTCTATCATTCCTCCAGGTTGTTGTTCCTGCTGCCCGACTGGATGCAGCAAGTGTGCCTCTGGTTGTGTGTGCAAGGAGGGCAAGACGTGCGACACAAGCTGCTGTCAGTGAGGGCTTGACGCATGACACTCCATGTCCTCTACCTGTGCACATGTCCTCTACCCGTGCACATGACGTTATCCCTGTTGTATGACACAAGAGCATTGTAATAAATTGCAGCTCCAATTTTGGATGTCTTCAATCATGTGAAACTGATTGCTTTTTAGTAGCATTAATGTGACTTTGTGATATTACCATTTCCTTGGAAAGTTACATGTCTGGCTAAGTAAACATGTGATCTGTCTGATTGTAGTGGGTACCATCTGGGGCCAAAATCAGGCCCTTGCTGGTATAGGGACTTTGCATGTCTTCCTTATTCAGTGGTGCCATATATTTAATATTGTTCATAGGACATGAGGGGGGGGGGGGGGGGGTCTCCACTGTCCTTGATCAATCCTCTGTGATTCCAGTTTTCTGGCTTCTTCGATCTAGTCCTAGACATTTGCTAAGTGTTCTATTGCCTCACACTGGCTGCGTTTAGACAGGCAGCCTAATTCTGATATTTTTTTCACTAATTGGTCTTTTGACCAATCACATTTCAGAGCTGACCCATTGGTAGGAAGAAATATCAGAATTTGTCTGCCTGTGTAAATTCATGTTAATAGGCCAACATCGTAATATTGGCTTTGTATTTAACGTAAGCGTATAGGCTTAATCAAGGTCTGGAAAACTGGCCCAAAACTTCAGTGTAGTTGGAATGGGCTCGATCTACAATGATTTGTACCTCAAGCCTGGGTAGTTACAAGCTTACACTGATGCGTTATCCCCTCGGTGTCCCGTGCAAGACACCCAGCGTGTGTGTAAGGGCACACTTCCCCAAGACCATGAAGGACCACTGACATGATCCCACTGCTTACACCAATGTAGTAGATGGCTGAGACGGGGTCCTTAGCCATGGATTCTGTCGATGTAACAGCGTTATTTGAGAGGGTTATCCATTTGTGTAACGTGAAAGTTCTGTTAAACTGAAATTTATAAATAACGACTGTCCATTCAAGCAACTGAAACCCAACCTATGACCAGGTACAACCAACAGTATTACTAGAACTAAAGGACATCCTCTCCTTATTGACAAATGGCCTGTGAGAGATTTCGTAACGGGCGTAAAATTGACCTTGGCAATAGCCAATGAAAAACAACGGATATGGCCCTAGTTCGGTTTCACTGCAGCAGTGTTACTCGCATACCTCAGTGGTTGTTCGCCCAACTTCTGATACGAGAATAACAAACATTAAAAAAAAATATTCCTTCCTTCGGGTCAGTCGTTTTGCTGTGGAAACCAGCTGATTAGCTAATTTGATTACATTTGCAGCGTTGAATCAACGAGGCAACACCAAGAAATTGTGCTGTGTTTCGGCGGATCAGCTAGCTACGTAACGTTAGCTAGCTGACTCGACATCTGACATAGCCAGCTAGCGGCTAGCTAGCAACCACTACGGATACAATCTAGCTAACGGCTTTCGTTAAATACTCCCAGGTAATGTTATGCTAAATATAACTGCAGACTAACTTATATAAATCAATATAGCTAGTTATATTTCTCATGTTTGCTTATGCTTGAGTCAGACGCTAACTAGCTAGACTTTCAGTTTAACGCTATGTCCTGCGGTAGCTAGCTGCTAGCTATGATAATTTAGACATCAAAATCAGAAGGCTAGCTAGCTAGCTAGCTGGTCAGTTTGCTAGTTTCTAACATAACCTTATTGATGTTTGAGCTAGAACTAGCTTATCGAAGCCGTACATAAAGGCTAATGTTAGCTTGTATGGGGATACGAGGACGACTTGACTCAGTTGTGGGTGGTTGTCAGTCGCATCGCCCTGTCCCTTGACCCCGACCCCTGTCCTTTCAGCATGCTGATGGTGGGAGGCGATGGACGGATGCAGTAAAATGAGTGTGATGGAGCTGTGTGAGACGGATGATCTGGCCACCAGCTTGGTGCTGGACCCCTTGCTGGGGTTCAGCACCCATAAAATGAACGTCAGGTAATCTCTTTAAACCTCCTATCCATTACATTATATTTGACAAAAGTGTGTGAAATGACAAACTTTTGCCATAGGTGTATGCATTGTACCATTTTTGTTGTGCTTGGTCTTGATGGTTCCTCTATGCTTCTAGTAATCAGTCTTCATCAGGCAGTTAAGGCACAACTTCAGCGTTCTTCACAGAGAAGTGGAAAAGTTAATTCACAATTGCAAAGAACAGCACACCTAATTCTTGTCGCCCTGCAGTCCCCCCCCAGAGGTCCGTCGTTGGGGCTACCTCAAAGAGACTCTGCTACGCTTCCAACGCACACATGACTTGCAGGCCACCTTTGAGGCCCTTACAGTGGGAGACTGGGCCTGTGACTACTTCACTGGACTGGGAACACATCGTCTGGAACTACTGAAACAGCATGTAAGTGTGTGTTTGCAGGATCAGTTAACCCTGTTATATCAGTGTGCACTAGAAGTATGTTTTTGATTGCCCCTTCCTTTCTTTAGTCAGTATAATTTCTTTCATTTGTTCATTTACTTTTGTTGGCCTCTGTCATTTTTTCTTATTAGTTTGGGTAGTTAGCTAATATTACCTGTTTTCACTCTGTGGGTATTCATGATTGTGTGCATGAACATGCTTGGCTTTATGCATGGTCTTGACGGCTATTATTTCTTCAGGTGTATCGCTACCTCTGTGCCTTCCTGTTGGATAGTGGTGTCCAGATTGAGTCATGTGACCGATACTCTTCAGAAACCAACGGAGCAAAGATAACCTCTACCAAGCACTGGTAAGGATCAACTTCTTTTAACAGTTGCATTCAATAGTCATGTGCAACTCTGCAGATTAGATAAATCTTGTCTGTGTTTTTATATATCATGTTTAACTGTGACGCTGAATGCTGCAGGTTTGTAGGTGAGCGGATGGAGGTTCTGTTGGGTTGTATAGCCGAGCTGAGTCCAGCAGACAGTGCTGTTCTGAGAGCAGGGGTGAATGACTTTAGTGTGATGTACTCCACTCGTAAGCGCTGTGCACAACTCTGGCTTGGGCCTGCGGCTTTCATCAACCACGGTGAGTTTTTCAAGATTCAACCCCAGTTACTGTCTGCCACACTGTACACACACTAAAACAGAAACCCACTGTGCATACACTATCACAGAACACACAGACAGAGCATCTGCTTATGGGATTTCTCTTAATTAGTTATTCCTAACAAGTCATACATTAGATCTAGAGTGATCAAATCAAATGCTCTAATCCTGTTATTTAATGTGCTCACCTACAGCAGAGCTTCACAGGATTTGCTAATGGTCAATACTTTTATTATACAGACGCATGGCACAATTTCCAGTGTTTTTAAGTTGTTATATCTGTATTGTAACCATACGCTTGTTTCTGTTTTCTGGGTGAAGACTGCAGACCAAACTGTAAGGTAATCAACAGTGTTATATATTATTAGTCATGTTACTCTTCTATATTTTTAATCGCTCTGTGTGTTTGTTCCTGTTAAGCATAATTCCCTTTTTATAGAAGTGTTGTTATACATGATTATTGTTATTATCCTCTTCGTCTGTGTCTTTTGTTTGTACTATTATGGTTTTATTGTTGGAAGTGTTACATCCCCAGGGCTAGCGATGTCACCTTGTTTCATCCCTCACCTCCCCCTTCTCTCCAGTTTGTTCCTGGCGATAAGAATGGAGGCTGTGTAAAAGTGGTGAGGCCCATCGCACCTGGGGAGGAGATCACCTGTTACTATGGCGACAGCTTTTTTGGAGAAGACAATGAAATGTGTGAATGCTGCACCTGTGAGAGGTGAGAGGATTGAGACATATCTGCTCATTGTCTCAATGACCAGCTTAATTTACATACATGCATGCATGCATACATGCATGCATACATACATACATACATACATGCATGCATACATACATACATACATACATACATACAGTACCAGTCAAAAGTTTGGACACACCTAAACATTCAAGGGTTTTTCTTTATTTTTTACTATTTTCTACATTGTAGAATAATAGTGAAGACATCACAACCTTGAAATAACACGTTAGTAATCAAAAAAGTATTAAACAGATCAAGAAATATATTTTAGATTCTTCAAAGTAGCCACCCTTTGCCTTGATGACAGCTTTGCACACTCTTGGCATTCTCTCAACCAGCTTCACCTGGAATGCTTTTCCAACTGTCTTGAAGGAGTTCCCACATATGCTGTACACTTGTTAGCTGCTTTTCCTTCACAATCTCAATTGGGTTGAGGTCAGGGGTTTGTGGAGGCCAGGTCATCTGATGCAGCACTCCATCACTCTCCTTCTTGGTAAAATAGCCCTTACACAGCCTGGAGGTGTGTTGGGTCATTGTCCTGTTGAAAAACAAATGACAGTCCCACTAAGCCCAAACCAGATGGGAGGGCGTATCACTGCAGAATGCTATGGTACCCATGCTGGTTAAGTGTGCCTTGAATTCTAAATAAATCATAGACCGTGTCACCAGCAAACACCATAACACCTCCTCCTCCATGTTTTAGGGTGGGAAATACACATGCGGAGATCATCCGTTCACCCACACAGCGTCTCACAAAGACACGGCGGCTGGAACCAAAAATCTCAAATTTTGACTCCAGACCAAAGGACAAGTTTTGACTGGTCTAATGTCCATTGCTCGTGTTTCTTGGCCCAAGCAAGTGCAACCTTCTTATTGGTGTCTTTTAGTAGTGTTTTCTTTGCAGCAATTTGACCACGAAGGCCTGATTCACACAGTCTCCTCTGAACAGTTGATGTTGAGATGTGTCTGTTACTTGAACTCTGTGAAGCATTTATTTGGGCTGCAATTTCTGAGGCTGGTAACTCTAATAAACTTAACCTCTGCAGCAGAGGTAACTCTGGGTCTTCCATTCCTGTGGCAGTACTCATTAGAGCCAGTTTCATCACAGCGCTTGATAGTTTTTGTGACTGCACTTGAAGAAACTTTGAAAGTTCTTGACATATTCCGCATTGACTGACCTTCATGTCCTAAAGTAATGATGGGCTGTTGTTTCTCTTTGCTTATTTGAGCTGTTCTAGCCATAATATGGATTTGGTCTTTTACCAAATAAGGCTATCTTCTATATACCACCCCAACCTTGTCACAACACAACTGATTGGCTCAAACGCCTTAAGAAGGAAATAAATTCCACAAATGAACTTTTAACAAGGCACACCTGTTAATTGAAATGCATTCCAGGTGTCTACCTCATGAAGCTGGTTGAGAGAATGCCAAGAGTGTGCAAAGCTGTCATCAAGGCAAAGAGTGGCTATTTGAAGAATCTCAAATATTAAACATATTTTCATTTGTTTAACACTTTTCTGGCTTACTACATGATTCCATATGTGTTATTTCATAGTTTTGATGTCTTCACTATTATTCTACAATGTAGAAAAAAGTAAAAATAAAGTAAAACCCTTGAATGTGTCCAAACTTTTGACTGGTACTATATAATGACGTGTAACATTATACTATTTGTTTATTATTTAGAAAAGGAGAGGGTCACTTCCGACACAGAGAGAGGCAGCCTGGTTGTGATGACTCTAATGACCTGTCTGGCCAGAAGTACCGCCTCAGAGACACAGACCTTCGTCTTAACAGAGGGAAAGCACCCTGTCCTCCTACATTTCGGCCTACATTTACATTTTCAAATTCAGGTAAGTTTGTGTTTCTCGTTTCAAACGTTACGCTTGTCTTTTAACAATGCCTGAAATTCTCATTCTCTGAAGATCCAAGTGGTACTAGGTATTGGTCATTGAGCAATAAACTGTCTTTATTGCTAAATGTTTTGCAGATAAGACAGTTAGTGACAGTATGCAACTAGAATGTAATGTTAGGTGCAGTATGAATTTATTTGTTATGCTATTGGTTTTGCCTGAATTTCTTAGTTCTTTGTCTTCCTGTCTTAGCTATCCCTTCAAGGAATTCATTTACCCAGCAGATGAAGAGAAATGCTCTGATGATGAGCAGGAAGACCAAAAGGTTGAAACAGGAGGGGCAAAGGAGGATATCGGGAATGAAGCAGCAACGGCTGATAATGCCATCCCTATCAGAGGTGGTGTTGAGGAACCTTAGGGTTCGAGTACGGCGCCACACGTTCAACTTCTTGTTGAGCTGCAAGGACCCCACCAGCAAGGAGAGGGCCTTGCTGCACCAGCTTGAACATGTGGAGACAAAAGACAAGTGGAGGAAGGAACAATCTGCTCTCTGCTGTACAACCAAAGAGAATGACAAAAAAGAGAAGAGCAGCAATACTTGTGAGTTAAACCTGAAGCCTTTCACTCTTCACCCTTCCTTGTCTTCTCAACAGAATGCTGGACCAGCAGTTTGTGGACAGATACTGGGTGGCAAGCCCCTTCGAGTGGTGGAAAAAGTATCTGTCCAGACAAGGATCTCTTCCAGAACAAGGAGCATGATCAGAAACTGTCACACACGCCAGTCTGTTTCCAGAGCCAAGAAGAACAACAAAATCATTAGCAAGCGCATTGAACTCACCAAACCCATTTGCAGAAAAAGCAACAGCGCAAGTCCTCAGAAACACATGGATAGCTGTAGTGGAAAAGATGCCACGCACAATGTTATCGAAGATATTCATGGGACCAATTGCATAACCATCGAAAATAACACCAGCGGCAACAACAATGATGTGGCATACATCAGCAACAGAACATACACTGGTGGAGGGCCCAAAGGCAGCAAGGCTCAGGGTGCAGATCAGAAACCAGTGGATCTGAAAGTGGAAATCAAAACCATTGGAGAATCGGGGACTGATGGGACACTTGTGGCGAGCAAACCCTCTGGTAAAAGGGTTGAAGTTTGCCAAAGTGCTTTGGACAAAGCCAAGAAGCCTGGGAATCACCAGAAACCCATTAGTACTCCCCTTGTCACTACCACCCCTAGCACCATTTCTCTCTCTTCCCCCTCACTTGACCATGTTCCAGTAATGTCAGGACTGAAGCAAGTCACAGTTAGCTTGATAAGAGTGTCTGTGCCGGGAAGTGTAGCAGAAGAAAGGGCCTGTCCAGGATTGGAGGGAAAGGGCATTGTGAGAAGCGAGAGCAGCGTACCAGTGCAAGCAGAACAGATGGCTAGATCAGCTACACAGGGAGGAGAGGCAGACACCAGAGTGTCCAGGTCCCAGCAGAAGTCCATGGAGGAAGCAGGCAGAGAGTTGTCAGACGCTGAAGGTAAGAAAGGGGTGAGGGAAATGTATTTCAAGGCTAAGGTTAACAAAGTTGATGTAGGAAGGGGACAGACTGCTGTGGTGAAAGTCGATGTATTACATGGTGAGAAAGGGGCAGGTGAGAAGGTCATTGAAATAGAAGCTGCTGGTGGGGGGGAACAGGTTAGTGTGGCTGGGAAAGGGCATAGGGGGAGTGTAAAAGACATTGACAGAGGGGCAAAACTAAGTAAAGGTGTACAATCTCAAGTTGTTGGCTGTGATAAGAGGGTGCTTAGAGGGCGAAATGATGCAGAAGAACAGAGTAATGGAAAAGCAGGAGGACAAAATAGCAGAAGTTGTGACAGCATTATCAGAAAGGATGGAGGTAAGAATGAGAGGTTGTCTGAAATGGTAAAAAAGGGGAGTAGTATAACTATGGACAAGAAGGGTGTTGTCATCAAACAGGTGAGGGTTCTACTTTCTGATATTCTAAGAAAAGAGCGGGATCAGAAGGCTGGGGACTCAGGAAGTGGGAACACAGGAAAGAAAGATCTAATTTCCTCCAACCATAAGCAAATGGAAGATGGCAGAGAGGCAAATAATGATGGAGGGAAAGAGGTTAGGGAACACATGTCTGATGCACAGACAAATAGTTTGCCTCATGCAACAACACAAAGTGGGATAATTTCCAAACGGGGGAAAGGAAGGGCTAGTAAGATGAAACTTGAGGGTCCAGGCCAAGACTTGCATATTCACTCGCCACAAAGTAATGATGATTTAATCCCAGCGAAAGATAGGCTTTCCAAGTCTCCCCCTCCTTCTTCAGAATATCTTCAGACACACACCCAGGCCAACATTCCTCTGAAGAAACGGATGTTCCGTAATTCTGTGGAGACTGACTCTGAGCAGAGTATCAACTCTCCTGTGTCAGAGCCATCCTCCAAGGACCTCAAACCCTCCACAGAGCTGAGGCAGAATCTTACTCTGTGCTCAGGAAGAGAAACCAAAGCTATCAAAGTGTTGGAGGACAGAGGTAGAGGTGGGCTGCGGTCTAATAGTGACCCTAAGTCTACCGTTTCAGAGTTTGGGGTCCAATCTCGGACACAGACCTTCAAGAGGACAGGAAAACAAAATGCAACGCCCAGAATGCTGCGTCCCAGAGTCAATCAACTGGAACAAGACCGGCCACGGAGGAGTGCAGGAAAGTATAAAAGAGGGACCCGAGACTCAGAGGTACTGGAGAATGAATCTGATGAGGACAAACACAAAGCAGGACATGATGAAATCTCACTGGATTCTAAAAAGGAACATGTAAATGAAGGAGAGAAGAAGCCAGAATCACATACTGAGTTACTGAATTCACTCACATCGCAAACATGCAAGGAAGAGAACGGGAAAGGGCAGAGCCTCAACTTCAAAATTCGTTTTAAGAGAAAGAGGGGCAAAGTGTGGGAGTTGGACAGACCTGCAGGAGGAGAGGATTTGATTATTGAAGCAGAAAAGTCTATTGATTCACAACAATTGGAGCCTTATAGGGCCATTTTAGATTCTGTGTCAATCTTAAACTTAGAAATGGAGAAGGGTGCCCAGGTAGATGGGAAGGAGACTCATGACGTACGATTTTGGAAAAGACGTAAAGTTAGACGAGACAGATTGGGGAGTTTGAAAGATAGAGGTCCCATTTTGATTAACAGGCAAAGTGAGGTTGTAGCTGTAGACTCGAAAGAGAAAAACAAGGAACAGGGGGAGCTCAGCGAGGTAGAGATAAATGAGGTGCTAGACGAGGTTATTTATGGAGTAAAGCAACTACCAGGAGAAAAGGGCCATACGATTTCTAGTGAGGGTATGTCTGTCGGAGTGGGGGGACTGCAATGTGACTATCAAGTCACACCAAGTCCTGTTAGAATCTGTGAAAAAGAGAAAGATATTCCATCCTTGGCTGAAGACGGAGAACAAGTGAAGGATACTTGTATTGGAGTAGAGAGTAGTTTGGTTGACAGTGGGGCACTGCATGAACACAAAGTAAAGGATGAGGACCAACCCTTGCCACGGATCAAACTGAGGAGAAAAATACAGGGTGTATGGGAGGTGGACAGCCAGGAGTTGGAGCAGAGTGAAGCAGAGTCTGAAAAAGAGAAGAAAAAAATGACATGCGTTAAGCCAAAAGAAGAGTGCCCTTCTCAACCTCCCACCTGCCAGAAACTCAACAGTGCAATCAAGTGCAACACTTTAAAAGATTCCTCTGCTGTTCTTCTGAAAAAAGAACCTCCCCCCCTCACTTTATCTCTCTCAACCTTGACCCTTAACTCTCCCCAACCTGTGGGTTCTGATGTGATGGCCTATGCTCCAGAAACAATGAATGATAGGGCCATGCCAAAAATCACTAATAGGGGAGGAAGGGGAAGGGGAAGGGGACGGAAAGAAAGGCAGAAAACAGAGACTGCTCGTAAGGTTGCAACTGGAGAGATGGGAACTTCTTGCCTTAGTCATAACCTGCTACAGATAGACAACAGTCTTTCTAGACTCTCAGAAGGGTTATGTCAGTCACAATCCTTAGAAAAAAACATACCTTCTGATTACACTGCTTCCACCTCAAAGATTCCATCCCAGTCTCAGTCTCAGTCTCCACCATTCAGTTTTCCAGAAAGGATGCTTTCCACAGAATCCAGCTTTGCTAATTGCTGTGAAGATCTCCTCGACTTCCAGTGTCTCAATCTTGAAGGGTTCTATCATCCACAGAACATCCTCCAAACCTCTCCAATAGACCTCTGTCCAATGGATCCACCCAGCGGGCCCTTTAGTAGTCCCCTCTCTCATAGCCCCTCGGATGCTTGGAACCCAGAAACCCCATACCTTGGCCCTCCAAGCCCAGGAAGTATCTTCAATGCAGAGGATCAGCAATTTCTTAATGGTCTTGTGTGCTCCAAAAATGAGTCTCTCCCTTTGGATTGTGGAGTTAAGGATGCTTCCAAAGACAGAGGACAGCTCAATGCAAATTTTTGTTTTACATCCCTGAGCAGCGCTGAGGGGACTTTCATGGATCGCTTTTTGATGAAAAATCCTGGGATGAAATTGTCAAAAGAAGATTCTAAGACACAGGCCTTATCTTCAGCAGCCAAAACCCACTACTCTCAGAAAGAATCATTCATGTTTAATACAAATACTCCATCCATCGGTTCCCATTCCCACAATATCCCAGTCAATGTTCTCAATCAGAGCACCAATGGTACTAAGGCTAGTTCTGCTCATTCCAATTTTTCTAAGGTCCAGCCTCAAGTGAAAACTCCGGGTCCCTTCCACCTGATGAGCTCTTCCAACAAATCTCAATCTTTTTCCACCTCTCAGCCAGTGCCAAGTTCCTTCAAAACTGGGCCCCAGAATTACTCCGTCAAGTCTGTCCATTCACCTCAAGTGGTTTCTAACAAGTTTGGCTCACAATTAAATCCTAATGTAGGAGATGCTTTTCGCAACACGTATGACAAAAGCTCTAGTGTGATCCAGAGTGTGCTGAAGTTTCAAGGAGGGAAACCAAGTCAGAATTTGAATAGTGCCCCTTCTAAAGTTAATATTGTTGCTGGCAACCCTAAAATTGCGGCCAAACCTCATATTGCCAAATCTAGGTACAGTGACACTGACAAGGTCCACCAGAGTAACAAATGTTCAGGTTTTAGCACTGGCGGACATAAAGGTAGCATGCCCAGTTATAGCATCATTTCAGGAAAAGATCCAGTTCGTCTCAATGCATCGAACTACCCCATCAAGTCAAATCTTCCCAATGACAAAGTCCATCCAGATTATTTCCAGACGTCCAGTAAAAGTACAACGACAGCTTTGGAGAAGCCGCCCTCTGACAAACCTCAATACACTGAAACCAGCTTCGGCAGCAAAAACTTCTCCACTCTCCCAAGGCCTTTCTTTTTCCCCAGCCAAGCACCTCAGAGTTATGGGTCTCCTCATGGCAAACGTTTGAGTCAGGACAAGCCCTGTGCTGCTGTGCACTCCCAGAACCCTCACTCTTCCTATGCCACATCGGCGTCACCTGACAAACTGTGTTACGATTCCTCAGACTTGACCTTTTCCACCTCGCTCTCTCCCTCTATGTCTCAGCACAATAGCCCCCAAGTAGCACACAACTCTCCCTCTGGATCACAGACACCAGCTAACAAACAGCAGCCCCCCTCCTCCTCCTTCTCCTACTCTTATGGTCACCAAGGTCCACCTTACGTGGTCAACTTTACTGGTGACCACTCAGTCACCATGGGCCTGGGAGATTACCCAGGGTCACCACCCACCAACTATACGTACCGCTGCCTCATGGAGCCTTCGGGCACCCAGGGAAGGCTGGTTCTGGAGCCATGTGGACCCCAACTCTCACACTCACCATCTTTCTCTGTGGGGGGCTTTTCAGGGCTTAAAGGCCAGGATGACCACTGCAAGAGGGACACACAACAGCAGTGCCAGCCCATAGACCACCCACCAACATCCCACCATGCTCCCACATCCTCCCACTCCTTGAGTACCCCGGTCTCAGACCGTAAGCCCAAAAGACTGAGGCTAGTGGTTACTGATGGGCTAGTGGATCTGGACCTCCAGTATACAGACTGATTTATACCTGTTCTTCTCATCTGACTTTGATGCAGCTTGTAATATATCAACATTGTACAGAATTGTTCATGAGGAGCATATCTCTGCCCTGATGTTTTTTAAACAGCAATTTACACAGTCTACCTATCATTATGTTTGTTTAATGGTTACTGGTGTTTGTTCTAATCCCTCTCTTGGATACTGTTATGATATGAATGTCTCAGAGAAGCTTTTATTGACATCTGTGGGGATCGAGTAATGCTTATGCTTAACAGTTTTACTTCTATTTATTTTGTGAATACAACCATCTTCTGTGTAAGTTCAGTGATTTGCAAGAGGAAAATATGTAGTGAATAGATCAGTCAGTCTCCACAATGCTTTTCTGGCATGACGTCCTTTCATAGTCTGTCATAGCAGAGGTTAGCCTCAAGGTGGGCACATTGAACCCTCTAGTTAGTAGTATGTGGAGGCCTTCTTATTGTACTGTAACATAGTTGAATGGGTTGTTCTCTAATGTTGACATGTCAGGAAGATAGGCCTACACAAACCGTTTGCACATTCTACAACGTGATTATTTTGACATAAAAATGTGTTTTTAAGTTTTAAAACAAGTGTGTCTATCATGTTTCTGTGATTTTGGGCAGTAGGGCTTTGATTCCAGTCGGTTTAAGTACTGTCTACGAGCTCTAAAATGTACAGTTTTATTGGATCTGCTCTCTGTTCCACTAAGTACATAGACTTGCAAGTGTGTGTGGGAGTGAGGAGGAATATTAGGTACCATGCTTTTCTGTACATGGTATGTTTGTGCACTGCCTTGCCAATTTGAGTGAAGATTAGCAGTCAATGGTGCATTAAGAAATGCACAGTGCATCAACAGTGTGTGTAGTGTAGAATGACTTCCAGGCCTGTAAATTCCAGGACAACTCCACTGAGGGGTGGCGTGCATGACATGAACTGCAGCTCTGCAGCCGCTGTCCAGAGCACCCACAGTATACGAGGGAGGGAGACCGGGTGGGTGGGAGACTGACTGCAATGTTTTCTGCAGAATTCGTTTTTTTCTTTGGTCTTGTGTAGGTCAAGGGGTAGATGATACTGTATTAGTGGGGCAACTTGGACTAAGTGGGTACATTTTGTGTTCCCTCCCTTCCTTCTCTCCCCTCTATCCACACTGAGAATACTTGGTGCTTATGGCATTATTTATGAAGCAACTTCAAAGCAATCTGTTGTGAATTAGAACAAGGACAGTGACTTGTTACTTGATAATCTTGCTTTTAGTCTTGTCTCGCTCATGACTTAATTGGATCACACTGGTTAGGCTAGTTGTGTAGATGGTGATCACAATGAAATGTTATCTGAGAAATGTGTAGTCAGACACGTGGTTGCATGTATTATTTTTACATCCATGGATGAGATTCACATTTTTGAAATGGACGTTGCTCTTACACATTTGTAATGTCATTTGAGCATTCCACTTTCCTCATCTAGACATCGTTCCAGTAGCAATCCAACAGAGGTACTCAATAGGACTACATCATCTTATGTAAAACCATGAAGCAGTCATGTCTGTATTATTATTATTATTATTATTATTATTATTATTATTATTGAAAATGGTGCTTTATTGTAATTTAATATTTTACATATAATATTGATTGTTCCAGATATGAAAGGTTTGTTTATATTACATGATAGAACATATTGTTTATTTACTTTTAAAAAAATCTAACATTTCATTTATGGTTCCCCAACGTCTCCCCTGGACCAAGATTTCGAGTTGATTCAGGTGGTGATATATAATCAGCCTTTTGAAGAGGTAAACATTCTAATGGTTTGCTGTAGAATTGTAAAATGTAAATCATTAAAGAAAAATGCGTTCTTTTTTTTGAATGAAGCTTTGGATGTGTCTTCACAATTTATTCGCGGTATGACATGTATTTATTGGTTCAACAAACCCCCTTGTGTCGTGTCGCATGAAACTGTATTATGATCCATGATCCATTTATAGATTTGTGGATCGTCTGAAGCATGCTATGTTCAACTTGTAATGTTAGCTTACAGTGCCTAGATATTTAATCATTTTGCTTAATTAAATACAGTAATTATATTATTTGACTGAATTTGTTTGGTTGCAACCATCATTGTAGTCCACAGAAAATGCTGTAAACTCTATATTGACTTATTTGTTCATTCAGCCATTTTGTTATAGTGTAGTTTATGAAAATACCAAACTTCTAACAGTGCATATGTTTTGGGGTGAAAAACAATATGCTGGTTTGATTGTTTGATTGAAAGCTTCCTTCAGGCAACTACTTCCTTATTTCCTCAACATATTTCCACAAGCTTTCATATTCCTTTCTTGACTGGATGTGTGTCCCTCTCCAGTCTGTAATGTCTTTCTCTCTATCCATACAGTATATGACTGTCATTTACGTCTTGTCACTAAGCCTCCTGTCTGTTTCCCATCTTCTCCATCACTCAGTTTTTAGTCTTGTTTCTAGCCTCTTCTCTAAGTGCAGCAGCATGTACTTCCCATTGGCATGTTTAGCGCTTCAGATCCTGTGACCCACTTTGCTTGTCTCAGTGGAATGTGAGGGGTTAAATGTGATGCCAAGTGGAACAGCTTTTCCATAATGAGGACAAGCAGAGCAGAGAAGCAGGCAGCAGAGAGGGAGAGACAGAGAGGCGATCTGAGTGTGCTAAGAGACTGGATCCTTTGAGGTGTTTCACCAACCTCTGAATGATCCTACAGCCCTTAGCATCAATGCTAGTACCTGCTGACACCTACATCAAATCAGTGATGTAAATGGTATTAATCCACACCATGCACCATCAGCTTCACCTACACACAGCCTAGTCCATATATGTGCAAAATAGGCCACACACTGAAGGATTCCTTTACTGGCTCAGGGAACTGAAACGGGCCATCTTTAACAACAGTGATGTTCCTTTTTCAATTGTTCTATAACGCCTCAGCCACTCTTCCTCCTATTCTACTGTACGTCACAATTCCACTCAACTCTTAAATATACACTACATGACCAAGTATGTGGACACGTGCTCGTCGAACATCTCATTCCAAAATCATGGGCATTAATATAGAGTTGGTCCCCCTTTGCTGCTATGACAGCCCCACTCTTCTGGGAAGGCTTTCCACTAGACGTTGGAACATTGCTGCGGGGACTTGCTTCCGTTCAGCCACGAGCTTTAGTGAGGTCGGGCACTGATGTTGGGCAATTAGACCTGGCTCGCAGTTGGCGTTTCAATTCATCCCATAGGTGTTTGATGGAGTTGAGGTCAGGGCTCTGTGCAGGCCAGTCAAGTTCTTCCACACTGATCTCGACAAACCATTTCTGTATGGACCTCGCTTTGTGCACGGGGGCATTGTCATGCTGAAACAGGAAAGGGCCTTCCCCAAACTGTTGCCACAAAGTTGGAAGCACAGAATCATCTAGAATGTCATTGTAAGCTATAGCGTTAACATTTCCCTTCACTGGAACTAAGGGTCCTAGCCCGAACCATGGAAAACAGCCCCAGACCATTATTCCTCCTTTACAGTTGGCATTATGCATTGGTGCAGGTTGCGTTTTCCTGGCATCCGCTAAACCCAGCTTCGTCCGTCGGACTGCCAGATGGTGAAGCGTGATTCATCACTCCAGAGAACGCATTTCCACTGCTCCAGGGTCCAATGCGGCAAGCTTTACACCACTCCAGCTGACGCTTGGCATTGCGCATGGTGATTTTAGTCTTGTGTGCGGCTGCTTGGCCATGGAAACCCATTTCATGAAGCTCCCGACAAACAGTTATTGTGCTGATGTTGCTTCCAGAGGCAGTTTGGAACTTGGTAGTGAGTGTCACAACTGAGAACAGACGATTTAACTCACCTGTCACGATCTGTGAGCTTGTGTGGCCTACCACTTAGCAGCTGAGCCGTTTTGCTCCTAGACGTTGCCACTTCACAATAACAGCACTTATGGGGAAGCTCTGACTTGTTGGAAAGGTGGCATCCTATGACGGTGCCATATTGAAAGTCACTGAGCTCTTCAGTAAGGCCATTCTTCTGTCAATGTTTGTATATGGAGATTGCATGGCTGTGTGCTCTATTTTCAGCAACGGGTGTGGCTGAAATAGCCAAATCCAGTAATTTGAAGGGGGGTCCACATACTTTTGTATATATAGTGTATGTAGCAGCATTAGCTCCTCTGCCCCCATGTTTAACACCCTCTGGTGATTACAGGCTGTCAGAGGGGCAGAGAGTAGCTGTAGCCATGTGTAGTGTAGTGGTGTAGTCTTAGAGATGGCTGAGACGGACTGAGTGGACTTGGTGTTGGAGTCTAGAGGAGACCAGCGGTAGACAGTACAGTAGGAGTACAGCTCAGTCACTCTGCCAGTGGAGCGGAGAGACAGAGAGAGAACACCCCCATTTGTAACCCTGAAAAATGAGCTCAGCTGGAGAGGAGAAAGAGAAAAGAGAGATGGAGGAGAGAAGAGCAGACAGAGAAAAGAGCTGGATTTAGAGAGCAGGGCAGAGATGGAGGAGAGGAGAGAGAAAGCAGAGGGCTTAGAGAGGGCTTAGAAGGAGGTAGTGTAGCAGGACATTATTTCCCAGGTGACAGGAGGCTGAAGCTCCAAATGAGTGTCCAGTGCTGGTGGTGTCAGGGCATTAGTGTAAATTATGGCTTGGACAGAGAGAGGACTGAATAAATATGTCAGTTCCATGGCCAGGGATATGGCTTTTATCGTTATTATGAACATCTTTCTTTCTGACAGTTCCTGTTAGTAGTTTAATGTCAGACTCTTTGCTCTTAGAGCTTGGGGTTTCAACTATTTTGTTAGATTGAGTTAATTGATATACCGGTAGCTCCAAATGTATTGGAACAGGGACAATTATTTTGTTGTTTTGGCTCTGTACTCCAGCACTTTGGATTTGAAATGATACAATGACTATGATGTTGAAGTGCAGACTGTCAGCTTTAATCTGAGGGTATTTTCATCCATATTGGGTGAACCGTTAAGAAATTACAACACTTTTTGTAAATAGTCCCCCCATTTTAGAGGACCAAAAGTATTGGGACAAATTCACTTATGTGTATTAAAGTAGTCAAAAGTGTAGTATTTGGTCCCATATATAAGTTACAGTGGCATAAATATCATACCTCCCCCCCCCAAAATGCTAATTACTTGGGGTAGGATATTTGTGTGTCTGTAACTTTCTCACTCATAATTATTCACGATTCATTCAGGGTTATCCGTAACCATGGTAGCATCCACATTAATGTAGGAGTGTTTAGAAACATATTCTATTCTTATTTACAATAAAAGTGACTCCAAAATGAGTTATTATTCATTTATATTGGGCACAAAATAATCAGAAACAACCAAAACAAACAGCAAATGTATCCAACAAGTTTGTAGAGTCACAAGCTTGATGTAGTCATTGCGTGCTATGAATATGGGACCAAATACTTAACTTTTGACTACTTTAATACACATATAAGTGAATTTGTCCCAATACTTTTGGTCCCCTAAAATGGGGGGACTATGTAAAAAAAAGTGCTGTAATTTCTAAACAAAAATGATAAAAATACTCTCATATTAAAACTTAGTCTGTACTTTAACCTCATAGTCATTAAACTCACTGTTAGGGTTGCACATTTTGGGGAATATTCAGAGGTGGAAACTTTCCGTGGGAATTAACGGGAATATATGGGAAATAACGTAAATATATGCAAATTAATATTAATACCATTTAAATGTAGATGTTTTTTACATTGGATATATTTACCATATCATATAGAGACAGAAACATGAAGCTTTTACCTTATCATAAGTAGACATATCTGCAAATGATTAAATCCTTCCAATAGAAATAAAAAAATAAAAATGTAGTTACGAATTGAACTTTAATTAAATTAGTTGACTCTTCACATGGGATGATTTCACTGAACAACAAAATAAAGGGAATATTGGATGATCCCTAATGATCCATCACATCTTCCAAAAACTTTTTCAACATAGATCTGTAAATTGATAGTCTAGAGACTAAAGCTTTGGTTGTCTTCCTCTCAGGCTTCCATGTCTTCTCCCTGGACCTCCTCAATGTACACCTCTTGAACATCAGATACTGAGGCCTCACTTTCACTGTCACTTTCCAACCTGTTTGAGGATGGCCACCAATTGGCCACCAATTTTTCAACCCTTGTATTGTTCAACCTGTTGGGTGCTTTGGTGTGTGTGTGTGTGTGTGTTCCCAAACAAGGACCAGTTGCGCTCTGAGGCGGCTGATGTTGGTGGGATTTGGAGGATGATGGAGGCAACAGGGGAAAGAGCCTCAGATCCACTAAGTCCCTTCCACCAGGTGGCGGATGAGATATGTTTCAACTGTTCTGCCTGCGGCTACGGAACCCTGACCTGTTCACCGGACGTGCTACCTGTCCCAGACCTGCTGTTTTCAATTCTCTAGAGACAGCAGGAGCGGTAGAGATACTCTGAATGATCGGCTATGAAAAGCCAACTGACATTTACTCCTGAGCAGCTGACCTGTTGCACTCTCTACAACCACTGTGATTATTATTATTTGACCCTGCTGGTCATCTATGAACATTTGAACATCTTGGCCATGTTGTGTTATAATCTCCACCCGGCACAGACAGAAGAGGACTGGCCACCCCTCATAGCCTGGTTCCTCTCTAAGTTTCTTCCTAGGTTCTGGCCTTTCTAGGGAGTTTTTCCTAGCCACCATGCTTCTACACCTGCATTGCTTGCTGTTTGGGGTTTTAGGCTGGGTTTCTGTACAGCACTTTGTGACATCAGCTGATGTAAGAAGGGCTTTATAAATACATTTGATTGATTGATTGATTGATTGATTGTTGGTAAGACTGCCATATTGTATCTCCATCCCAAAGCCCTTGCTTGGAAATGTACTTCGCCAGACTGCCAAGAACCTTGCCCTCATCAAGGCCAAGGTGGCGAGACATGGTAGTGATGACAGCATAGGCCTTGTTGATCTCTGCACCAGACAGGGGGTTCTTGCCAGCATACTTTGGGTCCAACATGTACGCTGCGGCGTGTATGGGCCTCAGGCAGAAGTTTCCTCTGCTTGGAGCAACAGTGAAGTGGGCAGGGCAGTACGGATTTCTTCTCTTACATCTGCAAGCAGAATCTGAACATAAGACGGGATGGCATTGTCTCCCTCAATCTGTGCAATGGCTACTGCTATAGGTTTCAGGAGTTTCAGGCTGCTTACCACTCTCCCCCAAAATACATCATCCAGGAGGATCCTCTTGATGGGGCTGTCCATTTCGGCAGACTGTGATATGGCCATTTCTTGGAGAGACTCCTTCCCCTCCAGGAGACTGTAAAACATGATGACAACACCACCCCAACGGGTGTTGCTGGGCAGCTTCAATGTGGTGCTCTTATTCTTCTCACTTTGCTTGGTGAGGTAGATTGCTGCTATAAGTTGATGACCCTTCACATACCTAACAATTTCCTTGGCTCTCTTGTAGATTGTTTTCAGTACCATGATGTCCTTGAGGAGCAGATTCAATGCATGAGCAGCACAGCCAATGGGTGTGATGTGTGGGTAGGACTCCTCCACTTTAGACCAAGCAGCCTTCATGTTCACAGCATTGTCTGTCACCAGTGCAAATACCTTCTGTGGTCCAAGGTCATTGATGACTGCCTTCTGCTCAACAGCAATGTAGAGACCGGTGTGTCTGTTGTCCCTTGTGTCTGTGCTCTTGTAGAATACTGGTTGAGGGGTGGAGATGATGTAGTTAATTATTCCTTGCCCATGAACATTCGACCACCCATCAGAGATGATTGCAATACAGTCTGCTTTCTCTATGATTTGCTTGACCTTCACTTGAACTCAGTTGAACTCTGCATCCAGCAAATGAGTAGATAAAGCATGTCTGGTTGGAGGGGTGTATGCTGGGTGAAGAACATTCAGAAATCTCTTCCAATACATTTTGCCTGTGAGCATCAGAGGTGAACCAGTTGCATACACAGCTCGAGCAAGACATTCATCAGCATTTCTCTGACTACGTTCCTCCATTGAGTCAAAAAAACTTCTGATTCCAGGAGGACCATGAGCTGTTGCTATCTATAAGATTAATAATTTTCACCTGGAATAGAAGTAGAGGGACTTTTGTCAGAGGTTGCTTGTTGTGAGCACTGAGGGAACTTTATGCACTTGGCCAGATGATTCTGCATCTTTGTTGGATTCTTCACATATGATTTGGCACATTATTTGCAAATGTACACAGCTTTCCCTTCAGTGAAATGTCTCCACACATCAGATAATGCCCGTGGCATTTTCCTTTAAAGATTAGAAAAACATTTGTAAAAAAAATAAAAATACAATTCCATGTACAGATAAATAGTTAAGCAGTTAGATTAAACAACTCCTTTGTAAGATAAATGTTTTAAAATGAAACATGTATGGAAACAGGTGAATTAACACTCCTCAGTTAGCAGGCTTAAGCAAGCTAAAACCCACACGGTAGCAAAAACTAACTAGCAGAAATTGTTAACAAGTTAGAAATGATTTAAACACACTTTGCTGTAGGCTACTATTTACTAGTTTGCAAAAAAGCATGTATGTCATATAAAATATTTTCACCCCACCCAGTATTGTAATCAAAACTTAACAGAAAGCATGTAGTCCTTGGCTCAGACAGTGCAGTAGTGTGGGCTCAATAGCATCTCATTAGTGTGCAAGATCTTGAGAATCAGCTGTACATGTGATGGAAGAATGCACTGTGCATGCAGAGGGTTGCAATTCCATCAAGTTGGGGATAGTTTAACCAAAATATGCCACAAGACCTAGAATTGCCTTGTGTATCCCACAAAAAAGGTTCACTGTTATAAGCTAACCTTTTTGATGAATTTAAACAAAATTCCCGGGCCTAACTTCCCATGGAAATTTCACGGAAAGTTTCCGACCCTTTGCAAACCTACTCATTGTATACTAAATTCAGCTAACCACACACAGACTCTCACAGATAGACACAGACAGGGGCAGGGTTTAGACAGGCAGCCCAATTCTGATATTTTTTCCACTAATTGGTCTTTTGACCAATCTGATCAGCTCTGAAAAATATCTGATGTGAAAAGATCTGATGGGATTGACCAATTAGTGGAAAAAAGATCAGAATTGGTCTGCCTGTGTAAACACACAGACTCACCCAATCACGCAGGGGAAAGCAAATTATTCAACGGCAGTGCGTACACACCCAAAACAATGCAAACTCAATTTAGTGACGATGATGATGGATCACATTTACATTGTGCTTGATATTGTATGAGGTAACTCGCTAGAGTGAAGGGTGGACTTTTCCCACAGGGGAAACATTGAACTTAGCACTCAGTCTTTTCACTAAGTACAGAGTTTAGTCACACTTTGATATGTCACTTTAATATTTATTATATTTCAGCCAGTGAGATGGTTTTGATAGATGGCTTTGATGGGCACACACCGCTGGGGCACTGGGATAGTCCTGGGATACATGGGAATGACTGACAGCTCTTTCTTGTGGTTGTCCATCCAGATACTAACCAAGCCAACACATACACAACTCATATTAATATCAGAGTGTTAGGAGGTAGGACTTCATCTCCATGTATAGTTCTGAACACATCCACAGACGTCCACTGACTGATTCCCTCTGAGGGTAGTGTGTTTGAGCCACGAAAGGGGCGTGTCTGCTGTCAGAGCCCCCTTATCAGCTTTGACATGCCTCACTCACCCCTGATTGGCGTAATGGAAGGGATTTCTACTTGCTATTTATTTCAGTTAGTCAGTTGGAAGGCTCCTTCTCCACCCACTGTACCTCCATCCACTGATACCCCTCCCCACACACACATATACAGTCTCTCCCCCACTGTTACCCCTCCCCACACACACACACATACAGTCTCTCCCCACTGTTACCCCTCCCCACACACACACATACAGTCTCTCCCCACTGTTACCCCTCCCCACACACACATATACAGTCTCTCCCCACTGTTACCCCTCCCCACACACACATATACAGTCTCTCCCCACTGTTACCCCTCCCCAAACACACATATACAGTCTCTCCCCACTGTTACCCCTCCCCACACACACATATACAGTCTCTCCCCCACTGTTACCCCTCCCCACACACACACATACAGTCTCTCCCCACTGTTACCCCTCCCCACACACACATATACAGTCTCTCCCCACTGTTACCCCTCCCCACACACACATATACAGTCTCTCCCCCACTGTTACCCCTCCCCACACACACACATACAGTCTCTCCCCCACTGTTACCCCTCCCCACACACACATACAGTCTCTCCCCCACTGTTACCCCTCCCCACACACACATACAGTCTCTCCCCCACTGTTACCCTTCCCCACACACACATATACAGTCTCTCCCCACTGTTACCCCTCCCCACACACACATACAGTCTCTCCCCCACTGTTACCCTTCCCCACACACACATATACAGTCTCTCCCCACTGTTACCCCTCCCCACACACACATATACAGTCTCTCCCCCACTGTTACCCCTCCCCACACACACACATACAGTCTCTCCCCCACTGTTACCCCTCCCCACACACACATATACAGTCTCTCCCCACTGTTACCCCCTCCCCACACACACATATACAGTCTCTCCCCCACTGTTACCCCTCCCCACACACACATATACAGTCTCTCCCCACTGTTACCCCTCCCCACACACACATATACAGTCTCTCCCCACTGTTACCCCTCCCCACACACACATATACAGTCTCCCCCCCACTGTTACCCCTCCCCACACACACATATACAGTCTCTCCCCCACTGTTACCCCTCCCCACACAAACATATACAGTCTCTCCCCACTGTTACCCCTCCCCACACACACATATACAGTCTCTCCCCCACTGTTACCCCTCCCCACACACACATACAGTCTCTCCCCCACTGTTACCCCTCCCCACACACACACATACAGTCTCTCCCCACTGTTACCCCTCCCCACACACACATACAGTCTCTCCCCCACTGTTACCCCTCCCCCCACACACACATACAGTCTCTCCCCACTGTTACCCCTCCCCACACACACATATACAGTCTCTCCCCACTGTTACCCCTCCCCACACACACATATACAGTCTCTCCCCCACTGTTACCCCTCCCCACACACACACATACAGTCTCTCCCCACTGTTACCCCTCCCCACACACACATACAGTCTCTCCCCCACTGTTACCCCTCCCCACACACACATATACAGTCTCTCCCCACTGTTACCCCTCCCCACACACACATATACAGTCTCTCCCCCACTGTTACCCCTCCCCACACACACATATACAGTCTCTCCCCCACTGTTACCCCTCCCCACACACACATACAGTCTCTCCCCCACTGTTACCCCTCCCCACACACACATATACAGTCTCTCCCCACTGTTACCCCTCCCCACACACACATATACAGTCTCTCCCCACTGTTACCCCTCCCCACACACACATACAGTCTCTCCCCCACTGTTACCCTTCCCCACACACACATATACAGTCTCTCCCCACTGTTACCCCTCCCCACACACACATATACAGTCTCTCCCCCACTGTTACCCCTCCCCACACACACACATACAGTCTCTCCCCCACTGTTACCCCTCCCCACACACACATATACAGTCTCTCCCCACTGTTACCCCTCCCCACACACACATATACAGTCTCTCCCCCACTGTTACCCCTCCCCACACACACATATACAGTCTCTCCCCACTGTTACCCCTCCCCACACACACATATACAGTCTCTCCCCACTGTTACCCCTCCCCACACACACTTATACAGTCTCTCCCCCACTGTTACCCCTCCCCACACACACATATACAGTCTCTCCCCACTGTTACCCCTCCCCACACACACATATACAGTCTCTCCCCACTGTTACCCCTCCCCACACACACATACAGTCTCTCCCCCACTGTTACCCCTCCCCACACACACATATACAGTCTCTCCCCACTGTTACCCCTCCCCACACACACATATACAGTCTCTCCCCCACTGTTACCCCCTCCCCACACACACACATACAGTCTCTCCCCCACTGTTACCCCTCCCCACACACACATATACAGTCTCTCCCCACTGTTACTCCTCCCCACACACACATATACAGTCTCTCCCCCACTGTTACCCCTCCCCACACACACATATACAGTCTCTCCCCACTGTTACCCCTCCCCACACACACATACAGTCTCTCCCCCACTGTTACCCTTCCCCACACACACATATACAGTCTCTCCCCACTGTTACCCCCTCCCCACACACACATATACAGTCTCTCCCCCACTGTTACCCCTCCCCACACACACACATACAGTCTCTCCCCCACTGTTACCCCTCCCCACACACACATATACAGTCTCTCCCCACTGTTACTCCTCCCCACACACACATATACAGTCTCTCCCCCACTGTTACCCCTCCCCACACACACATATACAGTCTCTCCCCACTGTTACCCCCTCCCCACACACACATATACAGTCTCTCCCCACTGTTACCCCCTCCCCACACACACATATACAGTCTCTCCCCCACTGTTACCCCCTCCCCACACACACATATACAGTCTCTCCCCCACTGTTACCCCTCCACACAAACACATATACAGTCTCTCCCCACTGTTACCCCTCCCCACACACACATATACAGTCTCTCCCCCACTGTTACCCCTCCCCACACACACATATACAGTCTCTCCCCACTGTTACCCCTCCCCACACACACATATACAGTCTCTCCCCACTGTTACCCCTCCCCACACACACATATACAGTCTCTCCCCACTGTTACCCATCCCCACACACACACATACAGTCTCTCCCCACTGTTACCCCTCCCCACACACACATATACAGTCTCTCCCCACTGTTACCCCTCCCCACACACACATATACAGTCTCTCCCCCACTGTTACCCTTCCCTACACACACATATACAGTCTCTCCCCCACTGTTACCTCTCCCCACACACACATATATAGTCTCTCCCCACTGTTACCCCTCCCCACACACACATATACAGTCTCTCCCCACTGTTACCTCTCCCCACACACACATATACAGTCTCTCCCCCACTGTTACCCCTCCCCACACACACATATACAGTCTCTCCCCACTGTTACCTCTCCCCACACACACATATACAGTCTCTCCCCACTGTTACCCCTCCTCACACACACACATACAGTCTCTCCCCACTGTTACCCCTCCCCACACACACATATACAGTCTCTCCCCCCACTGTTACCCCTCCCCACACACACATATACAGTCTCTCCCCACTGTTACCCCTCCCCACACACACATATACAGTCTCTCTCCCCACTGTTACCCCGCCCCACACACACATATACAGTCTCTCCCCCACTGTTACCCCTCCACACACACACATATACAGTCTCTCCCCACTGTTACCCCTCCCCACACACACATATACAGTCTCTCCCCCACTGTTACCCCCTCCCCACACACACACACATACAGTCTCTCCCCACTGTTACCCCTCCACACACACACATATACAGTCTCTCCCCCACTGTTACCCCTCCCCACACACACATATACAGTCTCTCTCCCACTGTTACCCCTCCCCACACACACATATACAGTCTCTCCCCCCACTGTTACCCCCTCCCCACACACACACATACAGTCTCTCCCCACTGTTACCCCTCCCCACACACACATATACAGTCTCTCCCCACTGTTACCCCTCCCCACACACACATATACAGTCTCTCCCCCACTGTTACCCCTCCCCACACACACATATACAGTCTCTCCCCCACTGTTACCCCTCCCCACACACACATATACAGTCCTCTCCCCACTGTTACCCCTCCCCACACACACATATACAGTCTCTCCCCTTACCCCTCCCACACACACACACTACAGTCTCTCCCCACTGTTACCCCTCCCCACACACACCATACAGTCTCTCCCCCACTGTTACCCCTCCCCACACACACATATACAGTCTCTCCCCACTGTTACCCCTCCCCACACACACACATACAGTCTCTCCCCACTGTTACCACCCTCCCCACACACACATATACAGTCTCTCCCCACTGTTACCCCTCCCCACACACACATATACAGTCTCTCCCCCACTGTTACCCCTCCCCACACACACATATACAGTCTCTCCCCCACTGTTACCCCTCCCCACACACACATATACAGTCTCTCCCCACTGTTACCCCTCCCCACACACACACATACAGTCTCTCCCCACTGTTACCCCTCCCCACAACACACACATACAGTCTCTCCCCCACTGTTACCCCTCCCCACACAGACATATACAGTCTCTCCCCACTGTTACCCCTCCCCACACACACATATACATTCTCTCCCCCACTGTTACCCCTCCACACACACACATATACAGTCCTCTCCCCACTGTTACCCCTCCCCACACACACAGATACAGTCTCTCCCCCACTGTTACCCCTCCCCACACACACATATACAGTCTCTTCCCCACTGTTACCCCTCCACACACACACATATACAGTCTCTCCCCACTGTTACCCCTCCCCACACACACATATACAGTCTCTCCCCCACTGTTACCCCTCCCCACACACACATATACAGTCTCTCCCCACTGTTACCCCTCCCCACACACACATATACAGTCTCTCCCCACTGTTACCCCTCCCCCACACACACATACAGTCTCTCCCCACTGTTACCCCTCCCCACACACACATATACAGTCTCTCCCCCACTGTTACCCTTCCCCACACACACATATACAGTCTCTCCCCACTGTTACCTCTCCCCACACACACATATACAGTCTCTCCCCCACTGTTACCCCTCCCCACACACACACATACAGTCTCTCCCCCACTGTTACCCCTCCCCACACACACATATACAGTCTCTCCCCCACTGTTACCCCTCCCCACACAGACATATACAGTCTCTCCCCACTGTTACCCCTCCCCACACACACATATACATTCTCTCCCCCACTGTTACCCCTCCCCACACACACATATACAGTCTCTCCCCCACTGTTACCCCTCCACACACACACACATACAGTCTCTCCCCACTGTTACCCCTCCCCACACACACACATACAGTCTCTCCCCCACTGTTACCCCTCCCCACACACACATATACAGTCTCTCCCCACTGTTACCCCTCCCCACACACACATATACAGTCTCTCCCCCACTGTTACCCCTCCCCACACACACATATACAGTCTCTCCCCCACTGTTACCCCTCCCCACACACACATATACAGTCTCTCCCCACTGTTACCCCTCCCCACACACACACATACAGTCTCTCCCCACTGTTACCCCCTCCCCACACACACATATACAGTCTCTCCCCCACTGTTACCCCTCCACACACACACATATACAGTCTCTCCCCACTGTTACCCCTCCCCACACACACATATACAGTCTCTCTCCCACTGTTACCCCTCCCCACACACACATATACAGTCTCTCCCCCACTGTTACCCCTCCCCACACAGACATATACAGTCTCTCCCCACTGTTACCCCTCCCCACACACACATATACAGTCTCTCCCCACTGTTACCCCTCCCCACACACACATATACAGTCTCTCCCCCACTGTTACCCCTCCCCACACACACATACAGTCTCTCCCCACTGTTACCCCTCCCCACACACACATATACAGTCTCTCCCCACTGTTACCCCTCCCCACACACACATATACAGTCCTCTCCCCCACTGTTACCCCTCCCCACACACACATATACAGTCTCTCCCCCACTGTTACCCCTCCCCACACACACACATACAGTCTCTCCCCCACTGTTACCCCTCCCCACACACACACATACAGTCTCTCCCCACTGTTACCCCTCCCCACACACACATATACATTCTCTCCCCCACTGTTACCCCTCCCACACACACATATACAGTCTCTCCCCCACTGTTACCCCTCCCCACACACACACACATACAGTCTCTCCCCCACTGTTACCCCTCCCCACACAGACATATACAGTCTCTCCCCACTGTTACCCCTCCCCACAACACACACATACAGTCTCTCCCCCACTGTTACCCCTCCCCACACACACATATACAGTTTCTCCCCACTGTTACCCCTCCCCACACACACATATACAGTCTCTCCCCCACTGTTACCCCTCCCCACACACACATATACAGTCTCTCCCCTACTGTTACCCCTCCCCACACACACATATACAGTCTCTCCCCACTGTTACCCCTCCCCACACACACATATACAGTCTCTCCCCACTGTTACCCCTCCCCACACACACATATACAGTCTCTCCCCCACTGTTACCCCTCCCCACACACACATATACAGTCTCTCCCTTACTGTTACCCCTCCCCACACACACATATACAGTCTCTCCCCCACTGTTACCCCCTCCCCACACACACACATATACAGTCTCTCTCCACTGTTACCCCCTCCCCACACACACATATACAGTCTCTCCCTTACTGTTACCCCTCCCCACACACACATATACAGTCTCTCCCCCACTGTTACCCCTCCCCACACACACACACATACAGTCTCTCCCCCACTGTTACCCCTCCCCACACAGACATATACAGTCTCTCCCCACTGTTACCCCTCCCCACACACACACATACAGTCTCTCCCCCACTGTTACCCCTCCCCACACACACATATACAGTTTCTCCCCACTGTTACCCCTCCCCACACACACATATACAGTCTCTCCCCCACTGTTACCCCTCCCCACACACACATATACAGTCTCTCCCCTACTGTTACCCCTCCCCACACACACATATACAGTCTCTCCCCACTGTTACCCCTCCCCACACACACATATACAGTCTCTCCCCACTGTTACCCCTCCCCACACACACATATACAGTCTCTCCCCCACTGTTACCCCTCCCCACACACACATATACAGTCTCTCCCCCACTGTTACCCCTCCCCACACACACATATACAGTCTCTCCCCCACTGTTACCCCTCCCCACACACACACATATACAGTCTCTCCCCACTGTTACCCCTCCCCACACACACATATACAGTCTCTCCCTTACTGTTACCCCTCCCCACACACACATATACAGTCTCTCCCCCACTGTTACCCCTCCCCACACACACATATACAGTCTCTCCCTTACTGTTACCCCTCCCCTCCCCACACACACATATACAGTCTCTCCCCCACTGTTACCCCTCCCCACACACACACATATACAGTCTCTCTCCACTGTTACCCCTCCCCACACACACATATACAGTCTCTCCCTTACTGTTACCCCTCCCCACACACACATATACAGTCTCTCCCCCACTGTTACCCCTCCCCACACACACATATACAGTCTCTCCCTTACTGTTACCCCTCCCCACACACACATATACAGTCTCTCCCTTACTGTTACCCCTCCCCACACACACATATACAGTCTCTCCCCCACTGTTACCCCTCCCCACACACACACATATACAGTCTCTCCCCACTGTTACCCCTCCCCACACACACATATACAGTCTCTCCCTTACTGTTACCCCTCCCCACACACACATATACAGTCTCTCCCCCACTGTTACCCCTCCCCACACACACACATATACAGTCTCTCCCCACTGTCTCTGTGTATGGAAATCAGCATTGCTGCAGTGCCCTTATCCTCTTATACACATCCTTTTCATTGTTAATTTATATTTCATTATGTGTGTCGCTCGGCAGTCCTGCTGCATCTGCTCAGACTGTGTCTGTTGGAATAATTTGATTAGAAAAAACAGTCATTGAGATGATGAAAATAATTGGATAATTGTATTATCCATTGTATTTGCGCTGTCGATATTGTGTGACGTGTTAATTTGACAGTTTGGGTCTGTTTCCCTGTGAAGTCTGTGGTGCTGGTGTTTCCCACTGTCTGTGTTCTGTAGGGTCTTCAGTTCTGTCCATTTTTTTTATTTATTCCCAGATAAGAGTGAAGAACTCTTCAAAACATCAAAGAGAGAGTGAGAATGGGAGAAGAGGGAAGAGAGAGAGAGAAAGAGAGGGAGGGGTGTGCCCTGTATCTGGGTGCTGGTGGAGGCGAGAGAGAGGGAGACTGGGAGGAGAGGACGAGGGGGAGGGGCGAGAGCACTAGAGAGCGAGAGAGACACAGGTATGGGAGGGGGATCGAGGGAAGTAAACCAACCAACCAGATGAAAGTGAGAGAGAGATTGGGCTGTTTGAACGTGCTAGAGGGGAAGAGAGAGAGGGAGAGAGAGGGAGAGCGAGAGGGACATTTTTAGGACTGAGGAAATAGAAGTGTTACTACTGGGCTGTTCTGCCTGGTGCTAGAAGACCGACATGGAGAATATGCATCGCCCCACAGCACACACAGAAACCGGACACCACGTAAAATGTGATTTTTAAAGGCCTCACTATCAGCGGTGATTTTTCCACTTCTCCCATTCCTTTTTTTATTTTTATTTTGCGCTGCCTACACTCTCCTTGTTTTTGTGTGTGGATCCCCCCTCCCTCCCTCCCTCCACCACTTCTGTCACTCTCTCCATTTCCAAAGGAGGGATCTGGAATCAAGTGCAACAGAAGAAGAACAGTAAGTGAAGCTCTTTTTCTGCATCCGAGGGAGACAGAGAGAGGTGCATGGGGGAATATTGCAAGGCAAGCAGAAGAGAGCAGGGATAGTCTCAGGAAAGAATGGAGAGGGTTAGAGGGACTTGTGGTTGCGGGTTGTTTATTCAAGTTACAGCGTTGATGTGAAATGTGTCTAATTCATTGGTCACGTGGGTTGACGGAGAGTCATATCAATGCTGTGACTAGAGGAAGATACACAGGCAAATACCGTGCAGAGAGAAGATACATGACAGAACAAGATGACAGAGAGATAAAGGAGGAGGAGGTGGTGAGAAGGCAGAGGACAGAAGGGAGAGTTGGGCAACATTGACATTTTGGCAGCAGAATACTCTCTGATAGCAGTACATATATCACACCTTCTCAGATGGAAAAAGAGACGGAAAGAGAAAGTGGGACCTTTTCTAGATGTGGTTCAGTGAAAGACACGAAGGTAGGATTGGCTTGAGATGGCGATTTGTGTAGGCAGGTGTTCAGTACAAGGCATCAGCGAGGTGTTATTTACACACTCACCCACATCCATTGGCATGGATTAGTCTACTGAAGGCTGTTGTACCCATGCAGGAACGGTGATGGACTGCTGCACAGTCAAGGCTGCTGGTGAATGTGATTGGTACTCACATCAGAAGACTAACAACCATTTGAAACCACGTAGTCAATGATGTCATGATGCCAGTGGAACACTGCATGGGTAGAACTACCACGTAGTCATGATGTCATGATGCCAGTGGAACACTGCATGGGTAGAACTACCACGTAGTCATGATGTCATGATGCCAGTGGATCACTGTATGGGTAGAACTACCACGTAGTCAATGATGTCATGATGCCAGTGGAACACTGCATGGGTAGAACTACCACATAGTCATGATGCCAGTGGAACACTGCATGGGTAGAACTACCACATAGTCATGATGTCATGATGCCAGTGGAAGACTGCATGGGTAGAACTACCACATAGTCATGATGTCATGATGCCAGTGGAACACTGCATGGGTAGAACTACCACATAGTCATGATGTCATGATGCCAGTGGAACACTGCATGGGTAGAACTACCACATAGTCATGATGTCATGATGCCAGTGGAAGACTGCATGGGTAGAACTACCACATAGTCATGATGTCATGATGCCAGTGGAACACTGCATGGGTAGAACTACCACATAGTCATGATGTCATGATGCCAGTGGAACACTGCATGGGTAGAACTACCACGTAGTCATGATGTCATGATGCCAGTGGAACACTGCATGGGTAGAACTACCACGTAGTCATGATCTCATGATGCCAGTGGAACACTGCATGGGTAGAACTACCACGTAGTCAATGATGTCATGATGCCAGTGGAACACTGTATGGGTAGAACTACCACATAGTCATGATGTCATGATGCCAGTGGAACACTGCATGGGTAGAACTACCACGTAGTCATGATGTCATGATGCCAGTGGAACACTGCATGGGTAGAACTACCACGTAGTCATGATGTCATGATGCCAGTGGAACACTGCATGGGTAGAACTACCACGTAGTCATGATGTCATGATGCCAGTGGAACACTGCATGGGTAGAACTACCACGTTGTCATGATGCCAGTGGGACACTGCATGGGTAGAACTACCACATAGTCATGATGTCATGATGCCAGTGGAACACTGCATGGGTAGAACTACCTCGTAGTCATGATCTCATGATGCCAGTGGAACACTGCATGGGTAGAACTACCTCGTAGTCATGATCTCATGATGCCAGTGGAACACTGCATGGGTAGAACTACCACGTAGTCAATGATGTCATGATGCCAGTGGAACACTGTATGGGTAGAACTACCACATAGTCATGATGTCATGATGCCAGTGGAACACTGCATGGGTAGAACTACCACGTAGTCATGATGTCATGATGCCAGTGGAACACTGCATGGGTAGAACTACCACGTAGTCATGATGTCATGATGCCAGTGGAACACTGCATGGGTAGAACTACCACGTAGTCATGGTGTCATGATGCCAGTGGAACACTGCATGGGTAGAACTACCACGTAGTCATGGTGTCATGATGCCAGTGGGACACTGCATGGGTAGAACTACCACATAGTCATGATGTCATGATGCCAGTGGAATACTGCATGGGTAGAACTACCACGTAGTCATGATGTCATGATGCCAGTGGGACACTGCATGGGTAGAACTACCACGTAGTCATGATGTCATGATGCCAGTGGAACACTGCATGGGTAGAACTACCACGTAGTCATGATGTCATGATGACAGTGGAACACTGCATGGGTAGAACTACCACATAGTCATGATGTCATGATGCCAGTGGAACACTGCATGGGTAGAACTACCACATATGATCTGCCACACAGATACACCTGTCCACGTATTCCAACATGCACGTTGACATTTAGATACATCCATATGCACATACACTACTGTGCACTTTGCTGTGCATCCAAAGGCGTATGCACCTGTGACTTCAAACACTTATATATCCACATCTACTTTCATTGGAATGAACTTCCACATGTGCCTGCATATACCAATAGGGGCCTACTCTACACACACACACACACACACACACACACACACACACACACACACACACACACACACACACACACACACACACACAGGTGGGGTTAGTAGAGCTGAATATGGAAGAATTGTGACGTGGTGAGATATTATAAGGCTATATTATTATAAGGCTGTATTGTTATAAAGATTATTATAAGGTTGTATTATTATAAGGCTGTATTATTATAAGGCTGTATTATTATAAGGCTGTATTATTATAAGGATTATTATAAGGTTGTATTATTATAAGGCTGTATTATTATAAGGCTGGATTATTCTAAGGATTATTATGAGGTTGTATTATTATAAGGCTATATTATTATAAGGCTGTATTATTATTAGGCTATATTATTGTAAGGCTGTATTATTATAAGGCTGTATTATTATAAGGATTATTATAAGGCTGTATTATTATAAGGCTGTATTATTATAAGGATTATTATAAGGTTGTATTATTATAAGGCTGTATTATTATAAGGCTGGATTATTCTAAGGATTATTATGAGGTTGTATTATTATAAGGCTATATTATTATAAGGCTGTATTATTATAAGGCTGTATTATTATAAGGCTATATTATTGTAAGGCTGTATTATTATAAGGCTGTATTATTATAAGGTTGTATTATTATAAGGCTGTATTATTATAAGGATTATTATAAGGCTGTATTATTATACGGTTGTATTATTATAAGGCTGTATTATTATAAGGATTATTATAAGGTTGTATTATTATAAGGCTGTATTATTATAAGGCTGGATTATTATAAAGATTATTATAAGGTTGTATTATTATAAGGCTGTATTGTTATATAGATTATTATAAGGTTGTATTATTATAAGGATGTATTATTATACGGTTGTATTATTATAAGGCTGTATTATTATAAGGATTATTATAAGGTTGTATTATTATAAGGCTGTATTATTATAAGGCTGGATTATTCTAAGGATTATTATGAGGTTGTATTATTATAAGGCTATATTATTATAAGGCTGTATTATTATTAGGCTATATTATTGTAAGGCTGTATTATTATAAGGCTGTATTATTATAAGGATTATTATAAGGCTGTATTATTATAAGGCTGTATTATTATAAGGATTATTATAATGTTGTATTATTATAAGGCTGTATTATTATAAGGCTGGATTATTCTAAGGATTATTATGAGGTTGTATTATTATAAGGCTATATTATTATAAGGCTGTATTATTATAAGGCTGTATTATTATAAGGCTATATTATTGTAAGGCTGTATTATTATAAGGCTGTATTATTATAAGGTTGTATTATTATAAGGCTGTATTATTATAAGGATTATTATAAGGCTGTATTATTATAAGGCTGTATTATTATAAGGCTGTATTATTATAAGGCTGTATTATTATAAGGATGTATTATTATAAGGCTGTATTATTATACGGTTGTATTATTATAAGGCTGTATTATTATAAGGATTATTATAAGGTTGTATTATTATAAGGCTGTATTATTATAAGGCTGGATTATTCTAAGGATTATTATGAGGTTGTATTATTATAAGGCTGTATTATTATAAGGATGTATTATTATAAGGCTGTATTATTATAAGGCTGTATTACTATAAGGCTGTATTACTAAAAGGCTGTATTATTATAAGGCTGTATTATTATAAGGCTGTATTATTATAAGGATGTATTATTATAAGGCTGTATTATTATACGGTTGTATTATTATAAGGCTGTATTATTATAAGGATTATTATAAGGTTGTATTATTATAAGGCTGGATTATTATAAGGATTATTATAAGGTTGTATTATTATAAGGCTGTATTATTATAAGGATTATAAGGTTGTATTATTATAAGGCTGTATTATTGTAAGGATGTATTATCATAAGGCTGCATTATCATAAGGCTGCATTATTATAAGGATGTATTATTATAAGACTGTATTATTATAAGGCTGTATTACTATAAGGCTGTATTATTATAAGGCTGTATTATTATAAGGCTGTATTTTTATAAGGCTGTATTATCATAAGGCTGCATTATCATAAGGCTGCATTATCATAAGGCTGCATTATTATAAGGATGTATTATTATAAGGTTGTATTATTATAAGGATGTATTATTATAAAGCTGGATTATTATAAAGCTGGATTATTATAAGGATTATTATAAGGATGTATTATTATAAGGATGTATTATTATAAGGCTGTATTATTATAAGGATGTATTATTATAAGGCTGTATTATTATAAGACTGTATTATCATGAGGATGTATTATTAAACAGCTGTATTATTATACGGATGTATTATTATAAAGCTGTATTATTATACGGCTGTATTATTATAACAATGTATTATTATACGGCTGTATTATTATAACGATGTATTATTGTAAGGCTGTATTATTATAAGGATGTATTATTATAATAAGGCTGTATTATCATAAGGCTGTATTATTATAAGGCTGGATTATTATAACGATGTATTATTATAAAGCTGGATTATTATAACGATGTATTATTATAAGGCTGGATTATTATAAGGATGTATTATTATAAGCATGTATTATTATAAGGCTGGATTATTATAAGGATGTATTATTATAAAGCTGGATTATTATAACGATGTATTATTATAAGGCTGGATTATTATAAGGATGTATTATTATAAGGATGTATTATTATAAGGCTGGATTATTATAAGGATGTATTATTATAAGGCTGTATTATTATAAGGATGTATTATTATAAGGATGGATTATTATAAGGCTGGATTATTATAAGGATGTATTATTATAAGGCTGTATTATTATAAGGATGTATTATTATAAGGCTGTATTATCATAAGGCTGTATTATTATAAGGATTATAAGGTTGTAGCCTAGTGGTTTGAGCGTTGGGCCAGTAACCGAAAGGTTGCCAGTTTGAATCCCTGAGCTGACAAGGTATAAATCTGTCGTTCTGCCCCTGAACAGGCAGTTAACCCACTGTTCCTCAGCCGTCATTGAAAATCAGAATTTGTTCTTAACTGACTTGCTTAGTTAAATAAAGGTAAAACATGTTTTTATAATAAATAAGGCTGCATTATTGTAAGGATTATTATAAAGTTCTATTATAAGGACCTTCTTCAGATGGAAGCACACGGTTGGTCTGCTCTGTCCCTGTATTTATCTGAGTCTTTCTATAGATGTCTTTGTCTCTTATGTTCTTCCTCCATCATATCAGCCATTGGAGGGAACACTGATCACTGGGTGTTGATGGGTTATTGTAGTGGGCACATTTAATTACACACAAGCCTTGATGATGCAGCAAGAGGCTGAGAGAAAGGGAGGGAGGGAGGGAGCCTGTACTTAATAAAGCAGAAGAGAAAGTTACACTGTTGATTCAACTATTGATTGGGACCAGATTTAGGGAAGATATTTGGACACAGACGCCATGCGCAGGCACACACACACACACACTCTGTTGGTGTTTTATATGTGCACATTAGCTGCGGGCGGGTGGCGAGAGAGATGAGAGGATGACAGAGTGGATAATCAGACAGAAGCACACAAAGGGAGATCTAAAATTAGCCTCAATGGTGAGAGCGATTGACAAATCACAAAACTGGAATGACACTGACATTCCTTTGCCCAACATGTAGAAACTTCTCTGCCTTTCTCTCTCAACTCCCACTACTGTACAGTATGTGTGTATTTCTGAGTGTGTGTTTGATACAAGGATGTATTGCTGGGTAGCCTAGCATGTAGGAGTGAAGAATGTTGGGCCAGTAACCGAAAGGTCACTGGTTCGAATCTCCGAGGTGACTAGGAGAAAAATCAGTCAATGTGCCCTTTAGCAAGTCACTTAAACCTAATTACTCCTGTAAGTCGCTCTGGATACAAGCATCTGCTAAATGACTAACATGGAAATGTTAAAAGTGTTCTCCAGTACTTTTGTATACTTTTTAGCCAGTAGTTCTGAAAGTAGCACTCACAAGCCAAAAGTGGACCCCTAAAATTGCCTACTACATCACATATGTGCAGATTTGTGCACCACGTCATAGCCCTCTCTCTCTCGCTCTGCTGTGGATGCATCATGTGCATCTTGCTAGCTGTCACTCATATGGCGAGGGGCTGAAGCTCGTTGGTTGAACTGGAATTGCTAGGGGGCCGACCCACGTAGGGAAAATGGCACAGCACTGCTTCCAGCAAAACTGTTGCTTTCAAACGAGGGATTTTGTACAGTAATTATGTTCATAGATTATGCATGTGATGACACATCCAGCCCAAAGCAGGAGGTTTAAAAATACTTAGTCGCCAAAGTTCCGGAGAATATCTTCAAGTGTTCCTGACGTAGAGCCCGGTGTCGGTGCTGCTCCCTGCCGACTGTGTGTCAGTGTTCCTGACGTAGAGCCCAGTGTCGGTGCTGCTCCCTGCTGACTGTGTGTCAGTGTTCCTGACGTAGAGCCCGGTGTCGGTGCTGCTCCCTGCTGACTGTGTGTCAGTGTTCCTGACGTAGAGCCCAGTGTCGGTGCTGCTCCCTGCCGACTGTGTGTCAGTGTTCCTGACGTAGAGCCCGGTGTCGGTGCTGCTCCCTGCTGACTGTGTGTCAGTGTTCCTGACGTAGAGCCCGGTGTCGGTGCTGCTCCCTGCCGACTGTGTGTCAGTGTTCCTGACATAGAGCCCAGTGTCGGTGCTGCTCCCTGCTGACTGTGTGTCAGTGTTCCTGACGTAGAGCCCAGTGTCGGTGCTGCTCCCTGCTGACTGTGTGTCAGTGTTCCTGACGTAGAGCCCAGTGTCGGTGCTGCTCCCTGCTGACTGTGTGTCAGTGTTCCTGACATAGAGCCCGGTGTCGGTGCTGCTCCCTGCCGACTGTGTGTCAGTGTTCCTGACGTAGAGCCCAGTGTCGGTGCTGCCGACTGTGTGTCAGTGTTCCTGACGTAGAGCCCAGTGTCGGTGCTGCTCCCTGCTGACTGTGTGTCAGTGTTCCTGACGTAGAGCCCGGTGTCGGTGCTGCTCCCTGCCGACTGTGTGTCAGTGTTCCTGACGTAGAGCCCGGTGTCGGTGCTGCTCCCTGCCGACTGTGTGTCAGTGTTCCTGACGTAGAGCCCGGTGTCGGTGCTGCTCCCTGCCGACTGTGTGTCAGTGTTCCTGACGTAGAGCCCGGTGTCGGTGCTGCTCCCTGCCGACTGTGTGTCAGTGTTCCTGACGTAGAGCCCGGTGTCGGTGCTGCTCCCTGCCGACTGTGTGTCAGTGTTCCTGACGTAGAGCCCGGTGTCGGTGCTGCTCCCTGCCGACTGTGTGTCAGTGTTCCTGACGTAGAGCCCAGTGTCGGTGCTGCTCCCTGCCGACTGTGTGTCAGTGTTCCTGACGTAGAGCCCAGTGTCGGTGCTGCTCCCTGCCGACTGTGTGTCAGTGTTCCTGACGTAGAGCCCAGTGTCGGTGCTGCTCCCTGCCGACTGTGTGTCAGTGTTCCTGACGTAGAGCCCAGTGTCGGTGCTGCTCCCTGCTGACTGTGTGTCAGTGTTCCTGACGTAGAGCCCGGTGTCGGTGCTGCTCCCTGCTGACTGTGTGTCAGTGTTCCTGACGTAGAGCCCGGTGTCGGTGCTGCTCCCTGCCGACTGTGTGTCAGTGTTCCTGACGTAGAGCCCGGTGTCGGTGCTGCTCCCTGCCGACTGTGTGTCAGTGTTCCTGACGTAGAGCCCAGTGTCGGTGCTGCTCCCTGCTGACTGTGTGTCAGTGTGTGGGAATTCCGTTCTGACAATGTCTTTGTACCTCAAGTGGTCCTCTCATGCCATGACGTCAATATGCTAAGCTGAAATACTCTTATCAGGTAGGGGTGTGACTGTACTTACCACCTACACACCACTACTCAGCACTAGATGAATTATACACACAGCTACACACACTCATATTGATTGGCAGACAAACTGAGCCATTTATATTGTGACGAACAGTGACTCAATGACTGTCAAACATCATGCTCATACTGATCAAGTCACCCACAGACCAGGACTTCACTCATCTGCAACCTGATCGTTTGACCAACTGACCATTAATTATCAAGCAATTGAGAAAGCCAGGTCGATAGTAGCCAAGTCAAAAATCTAGGAAGAACCCTTGATAGGATGGAGGCTCGAGAGGGGAGTCCACCCTCTTCTGGTTGGCTGCGTTGAAGTTTTGAGTAGATTATGACCATAAAAGGCTATCAAAGGCTATCAATATCACTGGGAAGGCCAGGGTAAGGGTAGAGAAAAACAAGGCTGGTTCAGAGGCAGCAAACCGGACAGGGTAGGATAGGCACCTCAGGACTGGAGGCAGGGAGACAGAGTAGGAGAGGCACCTCAGGACTGGAGGCAGGGAGACAGGGTAGGATAGGCACCTCAGGACTGGAGGCAGGGAGAACAGGGTAGTAGAGGCACCTCAGGACTGGAGGCAGGGAGACAGGGTAGGAGAGGCACCTCAGGACTGGAGGCAGGGAGACAGGGTAGGAGAGGCACCTCAGGACTGGAGGCAGGGAGACAGAGTAGGAGAGGCACCTCAGGACTGGAGGCAGGGAGACAGAGTAGGAGAGGCACCTCAGGACTGGAGGCAGGGAGACAGAGTAGGAGAGGCACCTCAGGACTGGAGGCAGGGAGACAGAGTAGGAGAGGCACCTCAGGACTGGAGGCAGGGAGACAGAGTAGGAGAGGCACCTCAGGACTGGAGGCAGGGAGACAGAGTAGGAGAGGCACCTCAGGACTGGAGGCAGGGAGACAGAGTAGGAGAGGCACCTCAGGACTGGAGGCAGGGAGACAGGGTAGGAGAGGCACCTCAGGACTGGAGGCAGGGAGACAGGGTAGGAGAGGCACCTCAGGACTGGAGGCAGGGAGACAGAGTAGGAGAGGCACCTCAGGACTGGAGGCAGGGCAGGACAGGCTCAGCCAGGCTGGTAGGTAAGGGTTTACCTCAGGGAGCTGGATGGTAGCCAAAGGGACTCCAGTGGGACCAACAACTGATGTAGAGATGACAGTCAATAGACTGATGAATTCACTGAGTAACCAAGCAGCTAATGGACATGGCTGTCATGTCTATTTCTGTTGCCATGAAGGCAGTGGAGGTCCTGTAAAGGCTTCTGATGAGCCACTCTTTTTCTGAGTCACTGACTTAATATTCAGCCTGCGTTGGCAGGGAAATACCAATCATTGAACTCTGTTCTGAAATGTGTCAGACTTGACACAGCGGCAACACAAGTTTAACACATCCACTGAGGATCATATCTCTTTACATGGATTAAAGATGCCAGATGTTTCAATATCTCTCAGAAATGTGTTTGAATGTAATTTTGCTTATGTAATGTTTACGTTCACTCTCTACAGGCATCTGCTTACCTGCCTTGAACAAGGAGGTTTTGAGTTACCTTACTGTAGTCCATGTTTTTAGACAGATCAATGCAGGTAATGCTCTTTCAGATGTCTTTTTGAGGAGAAACATGATGCTTACTACATCTGGTTTTTCTTTCCTTCATCTCTGTTCTGTCTGTCCCTCCTTTCATGGCCTCTCACCCCTCACACTCAATAAGACATTGTTCCGTGTTGCCCTCCTGCCTCTCTCTCCTCCTGGTGTGTTTGTTCAAGTGCAGAGAATGCAGGATGACTTCCTCTTCAGTATTTGCTATGTTGCTCTGGGGGGATAGTTCATAACTCCAGATTTAGCCCACTCGTTTACTCTCTCTCTCTTCCTCTCTTCTCCTCCTGCCCGCGGTAAACGACTGATCTGGGACAGACGGCCTCCCTTGTGCTCTGTCCTACTTCAGTATCGTCCTTTCTCTCTTCCTCTCTCCTCCTGATTTCTGATACCTCCTCTCTCTCCTCCTGATTCCCGATACCTCCTCTCTCTCCTCCTGATTTCTGATACCTCCTCTCTCTCCTCCTGATTCCCGATACCTCCTCTCTCTCCTCCTGATTCCTGATACCTCCTCTCTCTCCTCCTGATTTCTGATACCTCCTCTCTCTCCTGATTCCTGATACCTCCTCTCTCTCCTCCTTATTTCTGATACCTCCTCTCTCTCCTCCTGATTCCCGATACCTCCTCTCTCTCCTCCTGATTTCTGATACCTCCTCTCTCTCCTCCTGATTCCTGATACCTCCTCTCTCTCCTCCTGATTCCTGATACCTCCTCTCTCTCCTCCTGATTTCTGATACCTCCTCTCTCTCCTCCTGATCCTGATACCTCCTCTCTCTCCTCCTTATTTCTGATACCTCCTCTCTCTCCTCCTGATTCCCGATACCTCCTCTCTCTCCTCCTGATTTCTGATACCGTCCTCTCTCTCCTCCTGATTCCTGATACCTCCTCTCTCTCCTCCTGATTCCTGATACCTCCTCTCTCTCCTCCTGATTCCTGATACCTCCTCTCTTTCCTGATTTCTGATACCTCCTCTCTCTCCTCCTGATTTCTGATACCTCCTCTCTCTCCTCCTGATTCCTGATACCTCCTCTCTCTCCTCCTGATTCCTGAAACCTCCTCTCTCTCCTCCTGATTCCTGATACCTCCTCCCTCTCTCTCTGTGCTTTTACCCATTTCCATCTGTGGTTCTGCTTGTCTTTTTCTCAGGTCCAGTGGTGGGGTTTTTAAGACACTTCAACTTGAGAAGTCATTGAGAGAGTGGAAATGTCAGATGCCTGAAAGACCAGATGCTTTCAGGCCAAAAGCTGTCATCACTGAGCACACAGACCAGCACACCTTACTCAAGCCAGATTTAACTGCAGACAATTGGCGCCTGTTCACAGAGAAAATGTATTATTTGGGATTTGCGAGAGGGGACGGACACAAAGATAAATGACCCATGAGTACTACTGTCTGTCTAGCACTGGGGTGGTTATGTTCAGAAATAACACCATGGTGTCTGTCGTCTGCCACTCTGTTAAGGGAAGAGTGGACATGGGTTTAGTTGCTTCACACCTGTGTCTGTGTCACTGTTTCTCCCTGGGGAACCCCTCGCCTGCATCTCTCTCTCTCTCTCTCTCTCTCTCTCTCTCTCTCTCTGTCCCTCTCTGTCCCTCTCTTTCTCTCTGTCCCTCTCTGTCCCTCTCTTTCTCTCTCTCTCCCTCTCTGTCCCTCTCTTTCTCTATCTCTCTCTCTCTCTCTGTCCCTCTCTGTCCCTCTCTTTCTCTATCTCTCTCTGTCCCTCTCTTTCTCTCTCTCTCTCTGTCCCTCTCTGTCCCTCTCTTTCTCTCTCTCTCTCTGTCCCTCTCTGTCCCTCTCTATCTCTCTCTCTCTATCTGTCCCTCTCTCTCTCTCTCTCTTTCTCTCTCTCTCTGTCCCTCTCTGTCCCTCTCTTTCTCTATCTTTCTCTCTCTCTCTCTCCCTCGTGGTGCAGTTATCACTACTCATACCAGCCACCCTATCTCAGCCACACGTCTGGTGCATTGCAATGATCCCATTCATAGCAATTAGAGGGAGGCATTGGCCAGAGTCTCCCTTGCAGCCAGGATTGGCTGGGAGTTTATTAGTGCTAATTGTGCCATCGTGAGGCGGGGTGGGAAAGAGCGGGATGCGAGTTTTCCCAGCAGTCACCACTGCATCATCAAAGTGGAGCTATTTCTAGAAGCAGATGCTTGGAAAAGCTGGCCCAGCCCGGGACGGTGATCACAGCCTAAGGCAGGGGGGCGGAGGGCCGTAAAGAGCACTAACAGCAGGATCAGCAGCCTCTATGGATCATTACAATGAGGACAGCTTGATTCTTCCTGTTTAATGCGTACCCTTATTTTACCAGGTAAGTTGATAGAGGCCTGTGGTGGAGCTAGCGATGCTACTAGGCTACTTCCCATACAGTCAGTACACTTTACAGCGATGATGCTACGTGTCAGCATAGCTTCTGTCAGCCTCTACAGGGGGTGCCCCCATTGTCACTCCATTCTAGAACCTCTGTCAGACCTTATAGTGGAGCCTCCTGACTGACAGCTGGCAGCTGTGGTGCCCTCAAATCCCAATATGTTCAGATGAGGATATGACATCATCATTTAGTTAGTCATTAAATCTATTGGCTTTCCCACCGCCTCATCATCAGTGAACTCTTGTCCTTGGTCAGAGCTGCTAGTGTCAGTGTGTGTGTGACCGTGTGTGTGTGTGTGTGTGTGTGTGTGTGTGTGTGTGTGTGTGTGTGTGTGTGTGTGTGTGTGCGGCCGTGGGTTAAGAACTAGTGGTGGCGGAGGCTTATATAGTTTAGCAGTGATGATGAATTTGTGGTGTTGGATTGGTTGGGGTGGCATTGTGGCACTCCATAGTAACAGTGGAGGGGCTGTGCTGTGGCAGTATTTATAGTAACAGTGGAGGGGCTGTGCTGTGGCATATTTATAGTAACAGTGGAGGGGCTGTGCTGTGGCAGTATTTATAGTAACAGTGGAGGGGCTGTGGTAGTATTTATAGTAACAGTGGAGGGGCTGTGCTGTGGCAGTATTTATAGTAACAGTGGAGGGGCTGTGGCAGTATTTACAGTAACAGTGGAGGGGCTGTGGCAGTATTTATAGTAACAGTGGAGGGGCTGTGCTGTGGCATCTTTATAGTAACAGTGGAGGGGCTGTGCTGTGGCAGTATTTATAGTAACAGTAGAGGGGCTGTGGCAGTATTTATAGTAACAGTGGAGGGGCTGTGGTAGTATTTATAGTAACAGTGGAGGGGCTGTGGCAGTATGTATAGTAACAGTGGAGGGGCTGTGGTAGTATTTATAGTAACAGTGGAGGGGCTGTGGCAGTATTTATAGTAACAGTGGAGGGGCTGTGCTGTGGCATATTTATAGTAACAGTGGAGGGGCTGTGGTAGTATTTATAGTAACAGTGGAGAGGCTGTGCTGTGGCAGTATTTATAGTAACAGTGGAGGGGCTGTGGTAGTATTTATAGTAACAGTGGAGGGGCTGTGCTGTGGCAGTATTTATAGTAACAGAGGAGGGGCTGTGCTGTGGCAGTATTTATAGTAACAGTGGAGGGGCTGTGCTGTGGCAGTATTTATAGTAACAGTGGAGGGGCAGTGCTGTGGCAGTATTTATAGTAACAGTGGAGGGGCTGTGGTAGTATTTATAGTAACAGTGGAGGGGCTGTGCTGTGGCAGTATTTATAGTAATAGAGGAGGGGCTGTGCTGTGGCAGTATTTATAGTAACAGTGGAGGGGCTGTGGCAGTATTTATAGTAACAGTGGAGGGGCTGTGCTGTGGCAGTATTTATAGTAATAGTGGAGGGGCTGTGCTGTGGCAGTATTTATAGTAACAGTGGAGGGGCTGTGCTGTGGCATATTTATAGTAACAGTGGAGGGGTTGTGCTGTGGCAGTATTTATAGTAACAGTGGAGGGGCTGTGGTAGTATTTATAGTGACAGTGGAGGGGCTGTGGCAGTATTTATAGTAACAGTGGAGGGGCTGTGCTGTGGCAGTATTTATAGTAACAGTGGAGGGGCTGTGCTGTGGCAGTATTTATAGTAACAGTGGAGGGGCTGTGCTGTGGCAGTATTTATAGTAACAGTGGACGGGCTGTGCTGTGGCAGTATTTATAGTAACAGTGGAGGGGCTGTGGCAGTATTTATAGTAACAGTGGAGGGGCTGTGGCAGTATTTATAGTAACAGTGGAGGGGCAGTGGTAGTATTTATAGTAACAGTGGAGGGGCTGTGCTGTGGCATATTTATAGTAACAGTAGAGGGGCTGTGCTGTGGCAGTATTTATAGTAACAGTGGAGGGGCTGTGGTAGTATTTATAGTAACAGTGGAGGGGCTGTGCTGTGGCAGTATTTATAGTAACAGTGGAGGGGCTGTGCTGTGGCAGTATTTATAGTAACAGTGGAGGGGCTGTGGCAGTATTTATAGTAACAGTGGAGGGGCTGTGGTAGTATTTAAAGTAACAGTGGAGGGGCTGTGCTGTGGTAGTATTTATAGTAACAGTGGAGGGGCTGTGCTGTGGCATATTAATAGTAACAGTGGAGGGGCTGTGCTGTGGCAGTATTTATAGTAACAGTGGAGCGGCTGTGGTAGTATTTATAGGCACAGTGGAGGGGCTGTGCGGTGGCAGTATTCATAGTAACAGTGGAGGGGCTGTGCTGTGGCAGTATTTATAGTAACCGTGGAGGGGCTGTGCTGTGGCAGTATTTATAGTAACAGTGGAGGGGCTGTGGCAGTATTTATAGTAACAGTGGAGGGGCTGTGCTGTGGCAGTATTTAAAGTAACAGTGGAGGGGCTGTGGCAGTATTTATAGTAACAGTGGAGGGGCTGTGCTGTGGCAGTATTTATAGTAACAGTGGAAGGGCTGTGGCAGTATTTATAGTAACAGTGGAGGGGCTGTGCTGTGGCAGTATTTATAGTAACAGTGGAAGGGCTGTGGCAGTATTTATAGTAACAGTGGAGGGGCTGTGCTGTGGCAGTATTTACAGTAACAGTGGAGGGGCTGTGCTGTGGCAGTATTTATAGTAACAGTGGAGGGGCTGTGCTGTGGCAGTATTTATAGTAACAGTGGAGGGGCTGTGCTGTGGCAGTATTTATAGTAACAGTGGAGGGGCTGTGGTAGTATTTATAGTAACAGTGGAGGGGCTGTGGCAGTATTTATAGTAACAGTGGAGGGGCTGTGCTGTTGCAGTATTTATAGTAACAGTGGACGGGCTGTGCTGTGGCAGTATTTATAGTAACAGTGGAGGGGCTGTGCTGTGGCAGTATTTATAGTAACAGTGGAGGGGCTGTGGTAGTATTTATAGTAACAGTGGAGGGGCTGTGGCAGTATGTATAGTAACAGTGGAGGGGCTGTGGCAGTATTTATAGTAACAGTGGAGGGGCTGTGCTGTGGCAGTATTTATAGTAACAGTGGAGGGGCTGTGCTGTGGCAGTATTTATAGTAACAGTGGAGGGGCTGTGGCAGTATTTATAGTAACAGTGGAGGGGCTGTGCTGTGGCATATTTATAGTAACAGTGGAGGGGCTGTGCTGTGGTAGTATTTATAGTAACAGTAGAGGGGCTGTGGCAGTATTTATAGTAACAATGGAGGGGCTGTGGTAGTATTTATAGTAACAGTGGAGGGGCTGTGGCAGTATTTATAGTAACAGTGGAGGGGCTGTGGCAGTATTTATAGTAACAGTGGAGGGGCTGTGGCAGTATTTATAGTAACAGTGGAGGGGCTGTGGTAGTATTTAAAGTAACAGTGGAGGGGCTGTGCTGTGGTAGTATTTATAGTAACAGTGGAGGGGCTGTGCTGTGGCATATTAATAGTAACAGTGGAGGGGCTGTGCTGTGGCAGTATTTATAGTAACAGTGGAGGGGCTGTGGTAGTATTTATAGGCACAGTGGAGGGGCTGTGCTGTGGCAGTATTTATAGTAACAGTGGAGGGGCTGTGCTGTGGCAGTATTTATAGTAACCGTGGAGGGGCTGTGCTGTGGCAGTATTTATAGTAACAGTGGAGGGGCTGTGGTAGTATTTATAGTAACAGTGGAGGGGCTGAGCTGTGGCAGTATTTATAGTAACAGTGGAGGGGCTGCTGACTGTGTGTCAGTGTGTGGGAATTCCGTTCTGACAATGTCTTTGTACCTCAAGTGGTCCTCTCATGCCATGACGTCAATATGCTAAGCTGAAATACTCTTATCAGGTAGGGGTGTGACTGTACTTACCACCTACACACCACTACTCAGCACTAGATGAATTATACACACAGCTACACACACTCATATTGATTGGCAGACAAACTGAGCCATTTATATTGTGACGAACAGTGACTCAATGACTGTCAAACATCATGCTCATACTGATCAAGTCACCCACAGACCAGGACTTCACTCATCTGCAACCTGATCGTTTGACCAACTGACCATTAATTATCAAGCAATTGAGAAAGCCAGGTCGATAGTAGCCAAGTCAAAAATCTAGGAAGAACCCTTGATAGGATGGAGGCTCGAGAGGGGAGTCCACCCTCTTCTGGTTGGCTGCGTTGAAGTTTTGAGTAGATTATGACCATAAAAGGCTACCAAAGGCTATCAATATCACTGGGAAGGCCAGGGTAAGGGTAGAGAAAAACAAGGCTGGTTCAGAGGCAGCAAACCGGACAGGGTAGGATAGGCACCTCAGGACTGGAGGCAGGGAGACAGAGTAGGAGAGGCACCTCAGGACTGGAGGCAGGGAGACAGGGTAGGATAGGCACCTCAGGACTGGAGGCAGGGAGACAGGGTAGTAGAGGCACCTCAGGACTGGAGGCAGGGAGACAGGGTAGGAGAGGCACCTCAGGACTGGAGGCAGGGAGACAGGGTAGGAGAGGCACCTCAGGACTGGAGGCAGGGAGACAGAGTAGGAGAGGCACCTCAGGACTGGAGGCAGGGAGACAGAGTAGGAGAGGCACCTCAGGACTGGAGGCAGGGAGACAGAGTAGGAGAGGCACCTCAGGACTGGAGGCAGGGAGACAGAGTAGGAGAGGCACCTCAGGACTGGAGGCAGGGAGACAGAGTAGGAGAGGCACCTCAGGACTGGAGGCAGGGAGACAGGGTAGGAGAGGCACCTCAGGACTGGAGGCAGGGAGACAGAGTAGGAGAGGCACCTCAGGACTGGAGGCAGGGAGACAGGGTAGGAGAGGCACCTCAGGACTGGAGGCAGGGAGACAGGGTAGGAGAGGCACCTCAGGACTGGAGGCAGGGAGACAGAGTAGGAGAGGCACCTCAGGACTGGAGGCAGGGCAGGACAGGCTCAGCCAGGCTGGTAGGTAAGGGTTTACCTCAGGGAGCTGGATGGTAGCCAAAGGGACTCCAGTGGGACCAACAACTGATGTAGAGATGACAGTCAATAGACTGATGAATTCACTGAGTAACCAAGCAGCTAATGGACATGGCTGTCATGTCTATTTCTGTTGCCATGAAGGCAGTGGAGGTCCTGTAAAGGCTTCTGATGAGCCACTGTTTTTTCTGAGTCACTGACTTAATATTCAGCCTGCGTTGGCAGGGAAATACCAATCATTGAACTCTGTTCTGAAATGTGTCAGACTTGACACAGCGGCAACACAAGTTTAACACATCCACTGAGGATCATATCTCTTTACATGGATTAAAGATGCCAGATGTTTCAATATCTCTCAGAAATGTGTTTGAATGTAATTTTGCTTATGTAATGTTTACGTTCACTCTCTACAGGCATCTGCTTACCTGCCTTGAACAAGGAGGTTTTGAGTTACCTTACTGTAGTCCATGTTTTTTAGACAGATCAATGCAGGTAATGCTCTTTCAGATGTCTTTTTGAGGAGAAACATGATGCTTACTACATCTGGTTTTTCTTTCCTTCATCTCTGTTCTGTCTGTCCCTCCTTTCATGGCCTCTCACCCCTCACACTCAATAAGACATTGTTCCGTGTTGCCCTCCTGCCTCTCTCTCCTCCTGGTGTGTTTGTTCAAGTGCAGAGAATGCAGGATGACTTCCTCTTCAGTATTTGCTATGTTGCTCTGGGGGGATAGTTCATAACTCCAGATTTAGCCCACTCGTTTACTCTCTCTCTCTTCCTCTCTTCTCCTCCTGCCCGCGGTAAACGACTGATCTGGGACAGACGGCCTCCCTTGTGCTCTGTCCTACTTCAGTATCGTCCTTTCTCTCTTCCTCTCTCCTCCTGATTTCTGATACCTCCTCTCTCTCCTCCTGATTCCTGATACCTCCTCTCTCTCCTCCTGATTTCTGATACCTCCTCTCTCTCCTCCTGATTCCCGATACCTCCTCTCTCTCCTCCTGATTCCTGATACCTCCTCTCTCTCCTCCTGATTTCTGATACCTCCTCTCTCTCCTGATTCCTGATACCTCCTCTCTCTCCTCCTTATTTCTGATACCTCCTCTCTCTCCTCCTGATTCCCGATACCTCCTCTCTCTCCTCCTGATTTCTGATACCTCCTCTCTCTCCTCCTGATTCCTGATACCTCCTCTCTCTCCTCCTGATTCCTGATACCTCCTCTCTCTCCTCCTGATTTCTGATACCTCCTCTCTCTCCTCCTGATTCCTGATACCTCCTCTCTCTCCTCCTTATTTCTGATACCTCCTCTCTCTCCTCCTGATTCCCGATACCTCCTCTCTCTCCTCCTGATTTCTGATACCTCCTCTCTCTCCTCCTGATTCCTGATACCTCCTCTCTCTCCTCCTGATTCCTGATACCTCCTCTCTCTCCTCCTGATTCCTGATACCTCCTCTCTTTCCTGATTTCTGATACCTCCTCTCTCTCCTCCTGATTTCTGATACCTCCTCTCTCTCCTCCTGATTCCTGATACCTCCTCTCTCTCTCCTCCTGATTCCTGAAACCTCCTCTCTCTCCTCCTGATTCCTGATACCTCCTCCCTCTCTCCTCTGTGCTTTTACCCATTTCCATCTGTGGTTCTGCTTGTCTTTTTCTCAGGTCCAGTGGTGGGGTTTTTAAGACACTTCAACTTGAGAAGTCATTGAGAGAGTGGAAATGTCAGATGCCTGAAAGACCAGATGCTTTCAGGCCAAAAGCTGTCATCACTGAGCACACAGACCAGCACACCTTACTCAAGCCAGATTTAACTGCAGACAATTGGCGCCTGTTCACAGAGAAAATGTATTATTTGGGATTTGCGAGAGGGGACGGACACAAAGATAAATGACCCATGAGTACTACTGTCTGTCTAGCACTGGGGTGGTTATGTTCAGAAATAACACCATGGTGTCTGTCGTCTGCCACTCTGTTAAGGGAAGAGTGGACATGGGTTTAGTTGCTTCACACCTGTGTCTGTGTCACTGTTTCTCCCTGGGGAACCCCTCGCCTGCATCTCTCGCCCTCTCTCTCTCCTCTCTCTCTCTCTCTCTCTCCTCTCTGTCCCTCTCTGTCTCTCTCTTTCTCTCTGTCCCTCTCTGTCCCTCTCTTTCTCTCTCTCTCCCTCTCTGTCCCTCTCTTTCTCTATCTCTCTCTCTCTCTCTGTCCCTCTCTGTCCCTCTCTTTCTCTATCTCTCTCTGTCCCTCTCTTTCTCTCTCTCTCTCTGTCCCTCTCTGTCCCTCTCTTTCTCTCTCTCTCTCTGTCCCTCTCTGTCCCTCTCTATCTCTCTCTCTCTCTCTGTCCCCTCTCTCTCTCTCTCTCTTTCTCTCTCTCTCTGTCCCTCTCTGTCCCTCTCTTTCTCTATCTTTCTCTCTCTCTCTCTCCCTCGTGGTGCAGTTATCACTACTCATACCAGCCACCCTATCTCAGCCACACGTCTGGTGCATTGCAATGATCCCATTCATAGCAATTAGAGGGAGGCATTGGCCAGAGTCTCCCTTGCAGCCAGGATTGGCTGGGAGTTTATTAGTGCTAATGGTGCCATCGTGAGGCGGGGTGGGAAAGAGCGGGATGCGAGTTTTCCCAGCAGTCCACCACTGCATCATCAAAGTGGAGCTATTTCTAGAAGCAGATGCTTGGAAAAGCTGGCCCAGCCCGGGACGGTGATCACAGCCTAAGGCAGGGGGGCGGAGGGCCGTAAAGAGCACTAACAGCAGGATCAGCAGCCTCTATGGATCATTACAATGAGGACAGCTTGATTCTTCCTGTTTAATGCGTACCCTTATTTTACCAGGTAAGTTGATAGAGGCCTGTGGTGGAGCTAGCGATGCTACTAGGCTACTTCCCATACAGTCAGTACACTTTACAGCGATGATGCTACGTGTCAGCATAGCTTCTGTCAGCCTCTACAGGGGGTGCCCCCATTGTCACTCCATTCTAGAACCTCTGTCAGACCTTATAGTGGAGCCTCCTGACTGACAGCTGGCAGCTGTGGTGCCCTCAAATCCCAATATGTTCAGATGAGGATATGACATCATCATTTAGTTAGTCATTAAATCTATTGGCTTTCCCACCGCCTCATCATCAGTGAACTCTTGTCCTTGGTCAGAGCTGCTAGTGTCAGTGTGTGTGTGACCGTGTGTGTGTGTGTGTGTGTGTGTGTGTGTGTGTGTGTGTGTGGTGTGTGTGTGTGTGTGTGTGTGGTGTGTGTGTGTGTGTGGTGGTGTGTGTGTGTGTGTGTGTGTGTGTGTGTGTGTGTGTGTGTGTGTGTGTGTGTGTGTGTGTGTGTGTGTGTGTGCGGCCGTGGGTTAAGAACTAGTGGTGGCGGAGGCTTATATAGTTTAGCAGTGATGATGAATTTGTGGTGTTGGATTGGTTGGGGTGGCATTGTGGCACTCCATAGTAACAGTGGAGGGGCTGTGCTGTGGCAGTATTTATAGTAACAGTGGAGGGGCTGTGCTGTGGCATATTTATAGTAACAGTGGAGGGGCTGTGCTGTGGCAGTATTTATAGTAACAGTGGAGGGGCTGTGGTAGTATTTATAGTAACAGTGGAGGGGCTGTGCTGTGGCAGTATTTATAGTAACAGTGGAGGGGCTGTGGCAGTATTTACAGTAACAGTGGAGGGGCTGTGGCAGTATTTATAGTAACAGTGGAGGGGCTGTGCTGTGGCATCTTTATAGTAACAGTGGAGGGGCTGTGCTGTGGCAGTATTTATAGTAACAGTAGAGGGGCTGTGGCAGTATTTATAGTAACAGTGGAGGGGCTGTGGTAGTATTTATAGTAACAGTGGAGGGGCTGTGGCAGTATTTATAGTAACAGTGGAGGGGCTGTGGTAGTATTTATAGTAACAGTGGAGGGGCTGTGGCAGTATTTATAGTAACAGTGGAGGGGCTGTGCTGTGGCATATTTATAGTAACAGTGGAGGGGCTGTGGTAGTATTTATAGTAACAGTGGAGGGGCTGTGGCAGTATTTATAGTAACAGTGGAGAGGCTGTGCTGTGGCAGTATTTATAGTAACAGTGGAGGGGCTGTGGTAGTATTTATAGTAACAGTGGAGGGGCTGTGCTGTGGCAGTATTTATAGTAACAGAGGAGGGGCTGTGCTGTGGCAGTATTTATAGTAACAGTGGAGGGGCTGTGCTGTGGCAGTATTTATAGTAACAGTGGAGGGGCAGTGCTGTGGCAGTATTTATAGTAACAGTGGAGGGGCTGTGGTAGTATTTATAGTAACAGTGGAGGGGCTGTGCTGTGGCAGTATTTATAGTAATAGAGGAGGGGCTGTGCTGTGGCAGTATTTATAGTAACAGTGGAGGGGCTGTGGCAGTATTTATAGTAACAGTGGAGGGGCTGTGCTGTGGCAGTATTTATAGTAATAGTGGAGGGGCTGTGCTGTGGCAGTATTTATAGTAACAGTGGAGGGGCTGTGCTGTGGCATATTTATAGTAACAGTGGAGGGGTTGTGCTGTGGCAGTATTTATAGTAACAGTGGAGGGGCTGTGGTAGTATTTATAGTGACAGTGGAGGGGCTGTGGCAGTATTTATAGTAACAGTGGAGGGGCTGTGCTGTGGCAGTATTTATAGTAACAGTGGAGGGGCTGTGCTGTGGCAGTATTTATAGTAACAGTGGAGGGGCTGTGCTGTGGCAGTATTTATAGTAACAGTGGAGGGGCTGTGCTGTGGCAGTATTTATAGTAACAGTGGAGGGGCTGTGGCAGTATTTATAGTAACAGTGGAGGGGCTGTGGCAGTATTTATAGTAACAGTGGAGGGGCAGTGGTAGTATTTATAGTAACAGTGGAGGGGCTGTGCTGTGGCATATTTATAGTAACAGTAGAGGGTCTGTGCTGTGGCAGTATTTATAGTAACAGTGGAGGGGCTGTGGTAGTATTTATAGTAACAGTGGAGGGGCTGTGCTGTGGCAGTATTTATAGTAACAGTGGAGGGGCTGTGCTGTGGCAGTATTTATAGTAACAGTGGAGGGGCTGTGGCAGTATTTATAGTAACAGTGGAGGGGCTGTGGTAGTATTTAAAGTAACAGTGGAGGGGCTGTGCTGTGGTAGTATTTATAGTAACAGTGGAGGGGCTGTGCTGTGGCATATTAATAGTAACAGTGGAGGGGCTGTGCTGTGGCAGTATTTATAGTAACAGTGGAGCGGCTGTGGTAGTATTTATAGGCACAGTGGAGGGGCTGTGCGGTGGCAGTATTCATAGTAACAGTGGAGGGGCTGTGCTGTGGCAGTATTTATAGTAACCGTGGAGGGGCTGTGCTGTGGCAGTATTTATAGTAACAGTGGAGGGGCTGTGGCAGTATTTATAGTAACAGTGGAGGGGCTGTGCTGTGGCAGTATTTAAAGTAACAGTGGAGGGGCTGTGGCAGTATTTATAGTAACAGTGGAGGGGCTGTGCTGTGGCAGTATTTATAGTAACAGTGGAAGGGCTGTGGCAGTATTTATAGTAACAGTGGAGGGGCTGTGCTGTGGCAGTATTTATAGTAACAGTGGAAGGGCTGTGGCAGTATTTATAGTAACAGTGGAGGGCTGTGCTGTGGCAGTATTTATAGTAACAGTGGAGGGGCTGTGCTGTGGCAGTATTTATAGTAACAGTGGAGGGGCTGTGCTGTGGCAGTATTTATAGTAACAGTGGAGGGGCTGTGCTGTGGCAGTATTTATAGTAACAGTGGAGGGGCTGTGGTAGTATTTATAGTAACAGTGGAGGGGCTGTGGCAGTATTTATAGTAACAGTGGAGGGGCTGTGCTGTTGCAGTATTTATAGTAACAGTGGAGGGGCTGTGCTGTGGCAGTATTTATAGTAACAGTGGAGGGGCTGTGCTGTGGCAGTATTTATAGTAACAGTGGAGGGGCTGTGGTAGTATTTATAGTAACAGTGGAGGGGCTGTGGCAGTATGTATAGTAACAGTGGAGGGGCTGTGGCAGTATTTATAGTAACAGTGGAGGGGCTGTGCTGTGGCAGTATTTATAGTAACAGTGGAGGGGCTGTGCTGTGGCAGTATTTATAGTAACAGTGGAGGGGCTGTGGCAGTATTTATAGTAACAGTGGAGGGGCTGTGCTGTGGCATATTTATAGTAACAGTGGAGGGGCTGTGCTGTGGTAGTATTTATAGTAACAGTAGAGGGGCTGTGGCAGTATTTATAGTAACAATGGAGGGGGCTGTGGTAGTATTTATAGTAACAGTGGAGGGGCTGTGGCAGTATTTATAGTAACAGTGGAGGGGCTGTGGCAGTATTTATAGTACAGTGGAGGGGCTGTGGCAGTATTTATAGTAACAGTGGAGGGGCTGTGGTAGTATTTAAAGTAACAGTGGAGGGGCTGTGCTGTGGTAGTATTTATAGTAACAGTGGAGGGGCTGTGCTGTGGCATATTAATAGTAACAGTGGAGGGGCTGTGCTGTGGCAGTATTTATAGTAACAGTGGAGGGGCTGTGGTAGTATTTATAGGCACAGTGGAGGGGCTGTGCTGTGGCAGTATTTATAGTAACAGTGGAGGGGCTGTGCTGTGGCAGTATTTATAGTAACCGTGGAGGGGCTGTGCTGTGGCAGTATTTATAGTAACAGTGGAGGGGCTGTGGTAGTATTTATAGTAACAGTGGAGGGGCTGAGCTGTGGCAGTATTTATAGTAACAGTGGAGGGGCTGTGGTAGCCTTCCCTGTAGCTCAGTTGGTAGAGCATGGTGTTTGCAACGCATGGTGTTTGCAATGCCAGGGTTGTGGGTTCGATTCCCACGGGGGGCCATGTATGAAATGTATGCATTCACTTCTGTAAGTCGCTCTGGATAAGAGTGTCAGCTAAATGACTAAAATGTAAATGTAAATGTAGTATTTATAGTAACAGTGGAGGGGCTGTGGTAGTATTTATAGTAACAGTGGAGGGGCTGTGCTGTGGCAGTATTTATAGTAACAGTGGAGGGGCTGTGCTGTGGCAGTATTTATAGTAACAGTGGAGGGGCTGTGGTAGTATTTATAGTAACAGTGGAGGGGCTGTGCTGTGGCAGTATTTATAGTAACAGAGGAGGGGCTGTGCTGTGGCAGTATTTATAGTAACAGTGGAGGGGCTGTGCTGTGGCAGTATTTATAGTAACAGTGGAGGGGCAGTGCTGTGGCAGTATTTATAGTAACAGTTGTGGGGCTGTGCTGTGGCAGTATTTATAGTAACAGTGGAGGGGCTGTGCTGTGGCAGTATTTATAGTAACAGTGGAGGGGCTGTGCTGTGGCAGTATTTATAGTAACAGTGGAGGGGCTGTGGTAGTATTTATAGTAACAGTGGAGGGGCTGTGCTGTGGCAGTATTTATAGTAACAGTGGAGGGGCTGTGGCAGTATTTATAGTAACAGTGGAGGGGCTGTGCTGTGGCAGTATTTATGGTAATAGTGGAGGGGCTGTGCTGTGGCAGTATTTATAGTAACAGTGGAGGGGCTGTGCTGTGGCAGTATTTATAGTAACAGTGGAGGGGTTGTGCTGTGGCAGTATTTATAGTAACAGTGGAGGGGCTGTGCTGTGGCAGTATTTATAGTAACAGTGGAGGGGCTGTGCTGTGGCAGTATTTATAGTAACAGTGGAGGGGCTGTGCTGTGGCAGTATTTATAGTAACAGTGGACGGGCTGTGCTGTGGCAGTATTTATAGTAACAGTGGAGGGGCTGTGGCAGTATTTATAGTAACAGTGGAGGGGCTGTGCTGTGGCAGTATTTAAAGTAACAGTGGAGGGGCTGTGGCAGTATTTATAGTAACAGTGGAGGGGCTGTGCTGTGGCAGTATTTATAGTAACAGTGGAAGGGCTGTGGCAGTATTTATAGTACAGTGGAGGGGCTGTGCTGTGGCAGTATTTACAGTAACAGTGGAGGGGCTGTGCTGTGGCAGTATTTATAGTACAGTGGAGGGGCTGTGCTGTGGCAGTATTTATAGTACAGTGAGGGGCTGTGCTGTGGCAGTATTTATAGTAACAGTGGAGGGACTGTGGTAGTATTTATAGTAACAGTGGAGGGGCTGTGCTGTGGCAGTATTTATAGTAACAGAGGAGGGGCTGTGCTGTGGCAGTATTTATAGTAACAGTGGAGGGGCTGTGCTGTGGCAGTATTTATAGTAACAGTGGAGGGGCAGTGCTGTGGCAGTATTTATAGTAACAGTGGAGGGGCTGTGCTGTGGCAGTATTTATAGTAACAGTGGAGGGGCTGTGCTGTGGCAGTATTTATAGTAACAGTGGAGGGGCTGTGCTGTGGCAGTATTTATAGTAACAGTGGAGGGGCTGTGGTAGTATTTATAGTAACAGTGGAGGGGCTGTGCTGTGGCAGTATTTATAGTAACAGTGGAGGGGCTGTGGCAGTATTTTTAGTAACAGTGGAGGGGCTGTGCTGTGGCAGTATTTATGGTAATAGTGGAGGGGCTGTGCTGTGGCAGTATTTATAGTAACAGTGGAGGGGCTGTGCTGTGGCAGTATTTATAGTAACAGTGGAGGGGTTGTGCTGTGGCAGTATTATAGTAACAGTGGAGGGGCTGTGCTGTGGCAGTATTTATAGTAACAGTGGAGGGGCTGTGCTGTGGCAGTATTTATAGTAACAGTGGAGGGGCTGTGCTGTGGCAGTATTTATAGTAACAGTGGACGGGCTGTGCTGTGGCAGTATTTATAGTAACAGTGGAGGGGCTGTGGCAGTATTTATAGTAACAGTGGAGGGGCTGTGCTGTGGCAGTATTTAAAGTAACAGTGGAGGGGCTGTGGCAGTATTTATAGTAACAGTGGAGGGGCTGTGCTGTGGCAGTATTATAGTAACAGTGGAAGGGCTGTGGCAGTATTTATAGTAACAGTGGAGGGGCTGTGCTGTGGCAGTATTTACAGTAACAGTGGAGGGGCTGTGCTGTGGCAGTATTTATAGTAACAGTGGAGGGGCTGTGCTGTGGCAGTATTTATAGTAACAGTGGAGGGGCTGTGCTGTGGCAGTATTTATAGTAACAGTGGAGGGGCTGTGGTAGTATTTATAGTAACAGTGGAGGGGCTGTGGCAGTATTTATAGTAACAGTGGAGGGGCTGTGCTGTGGCAGTATTTATAGTAACAGTGGAGGGGCTGTGCTGTGGCAGTATTTATAGTAACAGTGGAGGGGCTGTGGTAGTATTTATAGTAACAGTGGAGGGGCTGTGCTGTGGCAGTATTTATAGTAACAGTGGAGGGGCTGTGGTAGTATTTATAGTAACAGTGGAGGGGCTGTGCTGTGGCAGTATTTATAGTAATAGAGGAGGGGCTGTGCTGTGGCAGTATTTATAGTAACAGTGGAGGGGCTGTGCTGTGGCAGTATTTATAGTAACAGTGGAGGGGCTGTGGTAGTATTTATAGTAACAGTGGAGGGGCTGTGGCAGTATTTATAGTAACAGTGGAGGGGCTGTGCTGTGGCAGTATTTATAGTAACAGTGGAAGGGCTGTGGCAGTATTTATAGTAACAGTGGAGGGGCTGTGCTGTGGCAGTATTTACAGTAACAGTGGAGGGGCTGTGCTGTGGCAGTATTCATAGTAACAGTGGAGGGGCTGTGCTGTGGCAGTATTTATAGTAACAGTGGAGGGGCTGTGGTAGTATTTATAGTAACAGTGGAGGGGCTGTGCTGTGGCAGTATTTATAGTAATAGAGGAGGGGCTGTGCTGTGGCAGTATTTATAGTAACAGTGGAGGGGCTGTGGTAGTATTTATAGTAACAGTGGAGGGGCTGTGGCAGTATGTATAGTAACAGTGGAGGGGCTGTGGTAGTATTTATAGTAACAGTGGAGGGGCTGTGCTGTGGCAGTATTTATAGTAACAGTGGAGGGGCTGTGCTGTGGCAGTATTTATAGTAACAGTGGAGGGGCTGTGGCAGTATTTATAGTAACAGTGGAGGGGTTGTGCTGTGGCATATTTATAGTAACAGTGGAGGGGCTGTGCTGTGGCAGTATTTATAGTAACAGTAGAGGGGCTGTGGCAGTATTTATAGTAACAATGGAGGGGCTGTGGTAGTATTTATAGTAACAGTGGAGGGGCTGTGGCAGTATTTATAGTAACAGTGGAGGGGCTGTGGCAGTATTTATAGTAACAGTGGAGGGGCAGTGGTAGTATTTATAGTAACAGTGGAGGGGCTGTGCTGTGGCATATTTATAGTAACAGTAGAGGGGCTGTGCTGTGGCAGTATTTATAGTAACAGTGGAGGGGCTGTGGTAGTATTTATAGTAACAGTGGAGGGGCTGTGCTGTGGCAGTATTTATAGTAACAGTGGAGGGGCTGTGCTGTGGCAGTATTTATAGTAACAGTGGAGGGGCTGTGGCAGTATTTATAGTAACAGTGGAGGGCTGTGGTAGTATTTAAAGTAACAGTGGAGGGGCTGTGCTGTGGTAGTATTTATAGTAACAGTGGAGGGGCTGTGCTGTGGCATATTAATAGTAACAGTGGAGGGGCTGTGCTGTGGCAGTATTTATAGTAACAGTGGAGCGGCTGTGGTAGTATTTATAGGCACAGTGGAGGGGCTGTGCGGTGGCAGTATTCATAGTAACAGTGGAGGGGCTGTGCGGTGGCAGTATTTATAGTAACCGTGGAGGGGCTGTGCTGTGGCAGTATTTATAGTAACAGTGGAGGGGCTGTGGTAGTATTTATAGTAACAGTGGAGGGGCTGTGCTGTGGCAGTATTTATAGTAACAGTGGAGGGGTTGTGCTGTGGCAGTATTTATAGTAACAGTGGAGGGGCTGTGGTAGTATTTATAGTAACAGTGGAGGGGCTGTGGCAGTATTTATAGTAACAGTTGAGGGGCTGTGCTGTGGCAGTATTTATAGTAACAGTGGAAGGGCTGTGGCAGTATTTATAGTAACAGTGGAGGGGCTGTGCTGTGGCAGTATTTGTAGTAACAGTGGAGGGGCTGTGCTGTGGCAGTATTTACAGTAACAGTGGAGGTGCTGTGCTGTGGCAGTATTTATAGTAACAGATGAGGGGCTGTGCTGTGGCAGTATTTATAGTAACAGTGGAGGGGCTGTGCTGTGGCAATATTTATAGTAACAGTGGAGGGGCTGTGCTGTGGCAGTATTTATAGTAACAGTGGAGGGGCTGTGGTAGTATTTATAGTAACAGTGGAGGGGCTGTGCTGTGGCAGTATTTATAGTAATAGAGGAGGGGCTGTGCTGTGGCAGTATTTATAGTAACAGTGGAGGGGCTGTGCTGTGGCAGTATTTATAGTAACAGTGGAGGGGCTGTGGTAGTATTTATAGTAACAGTGGAGGGGCTGTGGCAGTATTTATAGTAACAGTGGAGGGGCTGTGCTGTGGCAGTATTTATAGTAACAGTGGAAGGGCTGTGGCAGTATTTATAGTAACAGTGGAGGGGCTGTGCTGTGGCAGTATTTACAGTAACAGTGGAGGGGCTGTGCTGTGGCAGTATTCATAGTAACAGTGGAGGGGCTGTGCTGTGGCAGTATTTATAGTAACAGTGGAGGGGCTGTGGTAGTATTTATAGTAACAGTGGAGGGGCTGTGGCTGTGGCAGTATTTATAGTAATAGAGGAGGGGCTGTGCTGTGGCAGTATTTATAGTAACAGTGGAGGGGCTGTGGCAGTATTTATAGTAACAGTGGAGGGGCTGTGCTGTGGCAGTATTTATAGTAATAGTGGAGGGGCTGTGCTGTGGCAGTATTTATAGTAGCAGTGGAGGGGCTGTGCTGTGGCAGTATTTATAGTAACAGTGGAGGGGTTGTGCTGTGGCAGTATTTATAGTAACAGTGGAGGGGCTGTGGTAGTATTTATAGTAACAGTGGAGGGGCTGTGGCAGTATTTATAGTAACAGTGGAGGGGCTGTGCTGTGGCAGTATTTATAGTAACAGTGGAAGGGCTGTGGCAGTATTTATAGTAACAGTGGAGGGGCTGTGCTGTGGCAGTATTTATAGTAACAGTGGAGGGGCTGTGGCAGTATTTATAGTAACAGTGGAGGGGCTGTGCTGTGGCAGTATTTATAGTAACAGTGGAGCGGCTGTGGCAGTATTTATAGTAACAGTGGAGGGGCTGTGGCAGTATTTATAGTAACAGTGGAGGGGCTGTGCTGTGCCAGTATTTATAGTAACAGTGGAAGGGCTGTGGCAGTATTTATAGACAGTGGAGGGGCTGTTGCTTGTGGCATATTTACAGTAACAGTGGAGGGGCTGTGCTGTGGCAGTATTTATAGTAACAGTGGAGGGGGCTGTCTTGGCAGTATGTATAGTAACAGTGGAGGGGCTGGTGCTGTGGCAGTATTTAGAGTAACAGTGGAGGGGCTTGGTGGAGGGGACTGTGCTGTGGCAGTATTTATAGTAACAGTGGAGGGCTGTGCTGTGGCAGTATTTATATTAACAGTGGAGGGGCTGTGCTGTGGCAGTATTATAGTAACAGTGGAGGGGCTGTGCTGTGGCAGTATTTATAGTAACAGTGGAGGGGGCTGTGCAGTATTTATAGTACAGTGGAGGGGCTGTGCTGTGGCAGTAATTTATAGTAACAAGTGGAGGGGCTGTGGCAGTATTTATAGGAACAGTGGAGGGGCTGTGCTGTGGCAGTATTTATAGTAACAGTGGAGGGGCTGTGCTGTGCAGTATTTATAGTACAGTGGAGGGGCTGTGCTGTGGCAGTTATTTATAGAAACAGTGGAGGGGCTGTGCTGTGGCAGTATTTATAGTAACAGTGGAGGGGCTGGTGCTGTGGCAGTATTTATAGTAACAGTGGAGGGGCTGTGGTAGTATTTATAGTAACAGTGGAGGGGCTGTCCTGTGGCAGTATTTATAGTAACAGTGGAGGGGCTGTGGCAGTATTTATAGTAAGAGTGGAGGGGCTGTGGTAGTATTTATAGTAACAGTGGAGTGGCTGTGCTGTGGCAGTATTTATAGTAACAGTGGAGGTGATGTGCTGTGGCAGTATTTATAGTAACAGTGGAGGGGCTGTGGCAGTATTTATAGTAACAGTGGAGGGGCTGTGGCAGTATTTATAGTAACAGTGGAGGGGCTGTGCTGTGGCAGTATTTCTAGTAACAGTGGAGGGGCTGTGCTGTGGCAGTATTTATAGCAACAGTGGAGGGGCTGTGCTGTGGCAGTATAATTGGGAATTGATGTATGAGATATCCTCTCCACATGCAGGCGTTAAGTGTACCAGGAATGTAGGACTACTGCACAGATCTAACATCCTCTAGCTGAGGATGTAGCTGCCTGGCAGAGTGCTCATAAGATCTAACAGCTGAGGACGTAGCTGCCTGGCAGAGTGCTCATAAGATCTAACAGCTGAGGATGTAGCTGCCTGGCAGAGTTCTCATAAGATCAAACAGCTGAGGATGTAGCTGCCTGGCAGAGTGCTCATAAGATCTAACAGCTGAGGACGTAGCTGCCTGGCAGAGTGCTCATAAGATCTAACAGCTGATGACGTAGCTGCCTGGCAGAGTGCTCATAAGATCTAACAGCTGAGGACGTAGCTGCCTGGCAGAGTGCTCATAAGATCTAACAGCTGAGGACGTAGCTGCCTGTCAGAGTGCTCATAAGATCTAACAGCTGAGGATGTAGCTGCCTGACAGAGTGCTCATAAGATCTAACAGCTGAGGACGTAGCTGCCTGGCAGAGTGCTCATAAGATCTAACAGCTGAGGACGTAGCTGCCTGACAGAGTGCTCATAAGATCTAACAGCTGAGGACGTAGCTGCCTGGCAGGGTGCTCATAAGATCTAACAGCTGAGGACGTAGCTGCCTGACAGAGTGTTCATAAGATCTAACAGCTGAGGACGTAGCTGCCTGGCAGAGTGCTCATAAGATCTAACAGCTGAGGACGTAGCTGCCTGACAGAGTGCTCATAAGATCTAACAGCAGAGGACGTAGCTGCCTGACAGAGTGCTCATAAGATATAACAGCTGAGGACGTAGCTGCCTGGCAGAGTGCTCATAAGATCTAACAGCTGAGGACGTAGCTGCCTGGCAGAGTGCTCATAAGATCTAACAGCTGAGGACGTAGCTGTCTGGCAGAGTGCTCATAAGATCTAACAGCTGAGGACGTAGCTGCCTGGCAGAGTGCTCATACGATCTAACAGCTGAGGACGTAGCTGCCTGGCAGAGTGCTCATAAGAGACACACACTGAACACACATGCATCAGGATTATTACTTGTACTTGCTGCTAAAGGTTTCCTATTTTGAAAGTTTCTTCAGAAAAGTAGACACACACACGTTGCATGCCTATCATATAATGATGTCACATGCTGTGTATTTCAACACATATACACCAACTAAAAGCAGACGCAGACTTTTTTAAAATCTGGACTTTTCTTATCTGTTGAAAAGCCTCCCAACGGCTCTATACCACTGAACAGTGCAAACCGCTGAATCAGCCACTAGTACTGTAGGGAGCTGTCAAACCCACTGCAAATAACTGTCAAGTAACCCCATCCCACTCAATGACAGCTCTGTCCAGCCTACTGTGCCCCAGTGGCACCCTATTCCATATATAGTGCACTACCTTTGACCAGGGCCCATAGGGCTCTGGTCGACAGTAGTGCACTAGGAAGGAAACAGGGTGAAATTTGCAACGCACCCCAGCTCTCTGCTCTGCTCTTCAGTTGGTATTTTACTGTCTGTCCATTTCTGTCTCTGACTATGAGTCTGTTGTGTAATCCCTGGTCCCTAGTTACAGGTGTTTCATTACAGCCAGCACATAACACCAGGCTGGTTAGACTGTCTGAAACAGTCGGTCTGAAACAGACTGTCTGAAACAGATGCCTGCTCATCACACACACACTGCTCCGGGCCAGTCCCAGTGGGATGACATCACAACCTGTACTTAGCTGATGGAGCTGTTCTTCATGCTGACAAAGATAAGAGACATGTTCTACCAGCCTGGTGTCCGTTTCAGATCTGATTCCAACTCCTCTTACTAACATGTAGTGTACTGCATGACAGCGATAGTTGGAACAGTTGGCTATAACGTGTGTAGATTTAGACCAGCCCAGGCTCGTGTGTTTAGGAGTCCAGGCTCAGAAACCCTCAATTGTGTTATTGTGAGGGGCAGAGCTGGGGGTGTTATGTGGTGTCTGTTCCCTGCGTACAGGCCTGGAGCAGAGCAGAATCTCTCTTTAATATTTCACACCCCTCGTCTGCTCCTCAGTCCCCTCCCCTACAGCTACACCCACTACCCTTTATTCATTCATCAGCCCCTCCACTACACTGCCACACAATGGTCCTCACTAGAGCTGCCTGCCAGGGAGGGAGGGAGCGGCAG